>NC_042616.1:548352327-549026056 GCF_901001135.1 Rhinatrema bivittatum | reverse complement strand
GAGCAATAGAGAACAAGCCGCAGGGGCATTAAACAAGAAATTAAAACAATTTACAGTATTGGTGGTATTATACATCAGTTACTTAGCTATTATATACATCAGTAATGGTTAGGTGCAAGAGCTGCGGGCATTTGGTGACCAGGACTAGACCAGGACTATTCAGGGTAGGCTCGTTTGAATAGCCAGGTCTTCAATTTCTTCTTGAACTTGATAAGGCAGGGTTCGAGGCGCAGGGTGAGAGGCATGGAATTCCAGAGGGAAGGGCTGGCAATTGAGAGGGCACGGTCATGGGCGAAGGAGAGGTGGGCTGTTTTTAGGGAGGGTACATGTAGTGTGCTACTATTGCAGGATCTGGACGGGCGGGATGAATGGTGAGGGGTAAAGGGGATATCTAGCCAGTTGGAGTTGTGTGAGTGAATGGATTGTGCCCATTGTTTATTGCTAGCCTTACTTCTGCTATGGATGGCGTGTAAGTCATGTAACAAAAAAAAAAACTAGGTTAGACAGCAGGGTTTTAAGGGTCAAGGCTAATAGGATAAAAGGGAGGCTAGTTAACTGGGGATTTAGGGAGTCTCTCCTTTACTGGGGTGAACTGGGAATGAACTGGGTAAACAGATAATTGTGTCAGCATGCATATCTACTAAATGTTCCCCCACTTATGCATTTGAGTCAGCATTTGCATGCATCAATATAAAGTCATTGTTGCAACCATCGCGGCCCAATGGCTTCAATCCGCCTACCTTTCTTTATCTGCGACAACTCCTGCTCCCTGTGGATGTCTGGCTGCCATGGCATCTGCCCACCGTCCTCTCTGGTGTCCCCGGACTGGCTTGGGCGATGCCTCCCGTCATGCTCCTCAGGTACCTTAGGATGCGCCCGCCTCACGGCCCTCATTCTTATTTCCTCTATGGTGCGAACCTCAGGGGCATCCCCCTTTGATGATGTCACACTGCCCGGATATTTAAGCCCGTTGTTTATTGCTAGCCTTAGAGTTAGCAAGGGTATTCTTACGAATGGGATTCACTCTCCATACCCAGCTACTCTGCCTCCAACTTCTATTTGGACTCTTTGCTGTTAACGAGGTACCCGCTCCTTGGGGGCCTCTCTGCTTCTTTCAGGTCGCTACCAGGAACCAGTACTCACTCTTCGAGGGCCCATGCTCCCTGACTCACTGCCTGTGTCCATCTCCTCTTCTACTTGGAAGAATTCGCTACAGACACCATCTGTGAGTACATCTACCATCTACTCCTCAGAGCTGTTTCCCTGGAACCAGGTACTCACTCCTCGAGGGCCTGCCTCCATTCCAGCACCAGTGCCATCTTCCACAGAGAACTGCTATGTGGGTACTTGCCAATGAGTCTCTGTGCCCAGAGATCTGGTACTCATTCCTCGAGGGCCAGCTCTCCCTATCTCGGGGCTTCTCCATACTGGGGACTCTGTGAGTATCTCAGTGTACTCATTTTCTCAGTTCTTCTTACAGCACTGCTACCAGAGAAGCCACTGTTCCAGCACCCTGAGGAATACCAACCCAGCCGGGCTCCATCTTCTACTCACTACCACCACCTCTGGTGGCTTCATAAACTGTCTAATAAAAGATATAATCTGTGTTGTGTGTCCGGAGCTGAGCCTGACCTGTGGCTCCTCACGAGACTTCCCCCATGGGCATGGTCAGCTGCTACAGTGTCCAAGGGTCCACCCAAACCCTACAAAACATAACAGTCATGTGCACATGTATGTGCGTATAGCCGATTTTATAACATGCACATGTATACACGCATACACGTACATATGTTATAGAATCGATGTGTCCATCTGCGTGAGCCAGCAAACGTTTGCACATGTGCGCCCACATGCGGGTCTTAAAATTTACTTCTTAGGGCATAAAATGAACATGAATTTGTGTTGTGTATGATGGGTCCAGTGAAAGTTATAGAGGAAAAGGTCTTCATTTTAGTGGAATAAAAACTATTTTTAAACAGTAAAACCTAGACTAATACTGCTACAGATGGCAAATCTGTATTCTTTGCAGAATGGGTTGTTTGGAATGAGCTCTTCTTTATTGTTTTATGACTACTGTAAATCTCGATTAAAACTGCAAAAGTACTAGCTGTACAAGAATATGGAGATAAATGGGTACTTACAATAAGCAATACATATGTGAACAATACTTGGTATTCAAGAAAGCTTAAATTGCATCTGGTACTGTAGGAGTATGTAGAGGATACTGTAAGTCTTGTTTCCCTGTAATTAATGCATTTCAGGATTACCAAAACAATTAATGCTTAATTGCTCCTATGGGTTTTACTTATATAAGAAACATTTAGGCTTTTAAGCCCTCTGGTGTATCACAAGATAGCTTATTTTTATGCAAATGTTTTAAAGGTCCACATAGGGAGTACCTTAATGCTGTTGCTCAGTGAAGAAACAGTTGGAACTTGCTGGAAGTCTATAACGCAAGGCAACATATTTATTTGATATTCTGCCATTTCCAGGGTACAGCACAAAGTGGATTACATGAAATGGCAAAATAATATTATCACAGGAAGAGAAGCAGAGCAGGGCACATGAAGGAGAGAATCAGGAATCTGTATGAGCCCCGAAGGGGTGTCCCCAGTTAAACATGGCACAATCAGATAAATAGAGAGACCTGGTGGAAGGTGGGGAGAGGAGGAAAGGGATGAAACTACTAAGAATCTAGGGGGTAGGTAATCAAGAATGAAAGACAGGGGAGACTAAAAAATTGTAATACATGGGGGGTGGAGGGGGAGACAGAAGGTGAGGAAATGAAATAATACAGGAAGCAATCGAGTGTTAAAGGAAGTTACAGTGAAACCCTTAATACTGGTATCCTATTGTGAAAATGTCTGATTAAATAAAAATACTGACCCCTTACCATTCGAGCTGCAGGAAAAAACCTAGGACACTATCCCATAGAAAAGTGAGAAGAAAATGCTTGTACCTCTTTATACAGTTTAGTGCTTGACAAGAATGCTTCCATTATAAAGGAAAAGTCTTTTATCTTTTGACCTTGCATTGACCCCTTGGCCTTGTTTCCATCCCATTATCAATCTCTCCCCATTTTTTCTCTGCCCTTTACTGCCTTCTTCTCTCCTTGCCTCACTTCTAACCTCCCTCGCACACTTTCTTCTATTTGTTTCAAGGATACTAATGAAGCAAGGAAGTTAGGGCATCCCAATAGAGAGGTTGTAATAAAGGCTAAAGTAGCCCAGTGCCTTTAAGCAAAGAACATGACAGAAAGGTTCCAAATTACCCCTGTCAACTTATCAGCAGGCTGTTAATACAAACAAAAAACATACTTTGAAATGTCTGCATGCAAATGTTAGAAGACTAAAAGTAAGATGGGAGCGTTAGAGTATGTCACTGGATCAAGAGGTAGATATAATTGGAATCTCAGAGACTTGGTGGAAGGAGGAACCGATCTGATACTATGATACCAGGGTATAAATTATATCACACACGATAGGATGGATCAGATTGGTGGAGGGGTGGCACTACATGGTAAAGAGGGCATAGAATCAAACAGGATGAAAGTTCTACAGGAAACAAAATGCATTGTGGAATCTTTATTGATAGAAATTCCATGTGAGAAGGGGAATAGAATATGCCCTTCTCACCATCCACTGGGCAGGAAAGAACAGACAGACGATGAAATGTTAAAAAATTAGGGAAGATAACAAAAATAGCAACACAGTTATAATTGGTGATTTTAATGACCCCAGTATTGACTGGGTAAATGTAAGATCAGGACATATTAAAGAGGTAAAAATTGTAGAGGAAATAAATCACTGCTTCATGGAGCAGCTGGTACAAGAACCGACAAGAGAGAGAAGCGAGCTGTTTGAGACCTAATTCTTGGTGGACACATGATTTGGTGTAAGAGGTAATGGAGTTGGGGCCACTTGGAAATAGTGATCATAACAGAATCAAATATGATTTGATAACTAGAAGGACACTAAGGAAATGTACTGAAATATCATTTAACTTTCTAAAAGGTGATTATGAGAAAATGAGAAAAATGGTTAAGAAAAAAAAAGGCTGGAAAAGGGACGGTGTTGGGGGCTGGGTATGGGCATACCAAGGCGAGGCCAAATGTATGTGCATAATTCCATATTTTAAAACTGAAGAACACAGTACACAGTGGCTTGTTAGCTGCGTAATTTTACTGCTGTTCCTGATGAGGAGCAAGTCTGGGTGAGGTTTCCAAAATCAACTGGGGGACATGCATGATGAAGAACCAGAGGGGTCCAGATGATTTCAAGATTGTGCAAACTGATGGACTAATTTGAAAAACTGGGCATGTCCCTCATACAAGCATGTTTTAAAATCTGCTTATATACTAGGGATGTGCAATAGATATTCCCGAATTAGGCAACGTCAATGAAATTGCCCAATTTGGAATGGTTCGGGAGAGCCAAAAAAATGATAGTATTTTTGCCGAAATTTCAGAAAAAATTCATTTTTGAGTTAGAGAGCGCTAACCCGATAGTGCGTGCTAACTCCCATTAGCGCCCGCTAACTCCCGATAGTGCGCACTAACTCTGCTAGGTTAGTGTGCACTATCGGGAGTTAGTGCGTGCTAACGGGAGTTAGCGTGCACTAAATCCTGATAGTGCGCGCTAACCCAAAAATCGAGGCCCCCGAAAAAAAAAAAACGAACCGCGGGGAAAACGAAATTCACACAGGGGGCCCCAAAACAAAGCCTGACACAAAATGTTTACCTGAAGCACATCTCTATTATATACAAGCGTTAAAGCCAACAAAGTCCTATGGAGGATGTGCAAAGTAAGTTTGCTTGAGTAACCACTTAAAATTAGGAGCATACTTACAGACGGTAAGCATATTTTAAATCATATGCGCACAAGTGCGTGCATGAATTAAAATTCAAGAGTAGCTCTGCTAGGAGGAATAGCCTAGTGGTTAGAACAGTGGACTATAAACCAGGAGACCAAGGTTTAAGTCCCGCTGTTGCTCCTTGTGACCTTGGGCAAGTCACTTTACCCTACATTGCCTCAGGTACAAAAACTTAGATTGTAAGCTCTCTGGGATAGAGAAATGCCTACAGTACCTGAATGTAAACTGGTGTGATATCTCAATTGAGATGAATGTCGGTATATAAAAATAATAAATAAATATCTGTTAGAGATGAGCTTCATTTTTCTGGCTCAGGTGGGGTTTCAGTTCGGGCACTTCGTGGGAAAACTTGTTTTCCCATGGATCGTTTTTCGGCAAAAACAAATCTGGAACCTGAACCCGAAACCTGAAAATGAATTAAAAAAAAATATCTGAATCGGAAAAAAAAACACCCCAACCCTTCACATTTACTGTATTACAACCCCCTCTCCACCATCCCGATCCCTCCCCAAGACTTACTAAAAGCCCTGGTGGTCCAGCAGGGTCCCGCAAGCAATCTCTCCCCAGGCCGTCGGGCTATCGGGCCTGCTGCGAATCAAAACGGTGCCGATAGCCTTTGCCCTTACTATGTCACAGGGGCTACCAGTGCCATTGGTCGGCCCCTGTCACATGGTAGGAGCACAAATGGTTCCGGCCGTCCATTGCTCCTACCATGTGACAGGGGCTGACCAATGGCACCGGTAGCCCCTGTGACATCGTAAGGGCAAAGGGCCATCATGCCATTTTGATTCATAGCAGGCCCGACAGCCCGATGGCCCAGAGGGAGAGATCGCTCGCAGGACCCTGTATGGAAGCACTCACGCTTGTTTTAAAATTAGCCTGAAAGAGTTTACATCAGGCATGGACGTTGATTAAAAAAACTGTTTTGGACCAGATGTATTTCACATATTTAAAAAGGTGAAAGGAAAAACAAATAACTATCAGCATGATTGAAATGTGAGATGAGAGAGCTATTCTAGTCAAAAGAACATCTTTTAAAAAATATAAAATGAACCAAATGAAGAAAACAGGAAACAACACAAGTTAGAAGCAACACATTGATAGAGAAGGCAAAGACAGAATTTGAAAAGAAGCTTTACGAAAGGATTTTCAGGTACTTGAGATCAGTCAATACAGGACTGTTGTAGATCCAGCCTAGATGTCAGAGGCCTCCTACAACCACTTGGGGGGGGGGGGGGGGGGGGGGAGAGAGAGGAGAGCCTAGCTATATACCTCTATATGAGGCCTACCTAGTCACTCGAGGTGAGGTTTAGTTATTAGTGTAGGGGTTAGGGCCACTTTGACATTCAAAGTGAGACGTACAAACAGCAGTGCTCTCTTGTGAAGGTTTGATGACCTTCGGAGTGAGGAAACTCACACAAAGATGAGATTTGTGCAAAGTTCTCTCAACCTAGCTTGCAGTTTGATAATGACCCCCTTAGACAGGTAGAGAGAGAATTATCTCTCTGGCCCAAAACTGTGGAATGATATGCCTGTAGAGTTAAGAACCCAAACAGAGAGAAAGTCTTTTAAAAATAATTTGAAAACCTGGCTTTTTAGAACCGCTTTTGGAGACATTGACTGAGAGCTATCTTAATATTATTTTAATACTAGTATTTTTAGTATTTATCTATATAACATTAGGCACTTAACATTTAACAACTGAGAGGGAGCATTTTATAGTATACCCAACAATATTTTAATGTATATTTAAATTGTTTTTATTTGGATTGTATTTTACTATGGTGAAATTGCTTATTGTATTTGCTTATTGTTTTATTTACTATATTTTAGGAACAACTGCTCTTTATCTAATGTATTGCTATTTATGTTTTATATATGGAAACCTTTGTGATGGCCAGTCTGAACGACGGTATATAGAGCTTAATAAATAAACAAGCAAATAAATAAATAAATAGATAAATAAATAAACATTTGAATCAAAAAGTATATGAAAGAGTCAGTTAGACCATTAGATGATCAAGGGGTAAATGGGACACTAAAAAAGGACAAGGTCATAGCAGAGAGACTAAATGAATTCTTTTCTAGGACAGCTGCTACCCTCTCATTTTGAACTACAGAGGTTTCTTGGGAGATTGAGCCGCAGGCACAGCTGAGGCAACCCAAGCCCGATAGCTGGCCTTTAAAAATCAGTGCATAGCAGCACGCCCCTTATGCCGGTTTTTTCATCTATCAGCGAGATGAGGAAAAACGGAAATGAAAGCTGCTGGTGATTGAATAAAATCCTAACCCTACATGTGGACCCATGGACTCGCATGTCCTTTAAGCTAATTTTCCACTACAAGTTCACTTGCATCCCGAATTAGCTGAGATCTCCCTCTCTCTTGAAGCATGATCTCCACTGCCTATGCCTTGAACTCCATCAGGTATGTTTTTGGAGGAATCAAATATTAATATTACTGCTTTACTAATTATCCAGTAGTGAAGGTCCTCAGTCAGTTCGGGGTGATGAATGGGAGGTAAATCCAATTGCCTGGAGTTGAGGAAACTGCTTTATCTATGCCCAAAAATTCAGCCATACAAAGTAGGGCAAGTTCTCTATCAAGGACCCCGTGTGACCTAGTTTGCCCGGGTAGAGACCAATGGTGAGTTTTCCCACAGAGTCAATGGATATATCTCTTAGAGACATAGGGAGAGCAATATTCAGGATTGATTCTACTCTGTCTACAATTGTGAATGAATTATGAATATACTGCTGGTGCTACAAAAACTTTCTGACTTGAAGACAAGAAATACTACTCTTGAATTAAATACTAATGCTTATTCTAGAGCAGTTTCAAATTTTCAGTCAGCATCTATTGTGGGTATTAAAGACAATTTAATTATTCATCAGAAATGTGAATTATTGGAAAACAGGTTACTTTCTAGGACTTTATGCTTATTGAATTTTCCTGTAACTCATCTTCTTTCTGGAATTGAGTTTTTAAGAAATATGTAACCAAGGATCTTTAATTTTCACCTGATAAAAATTTCCTGTTATCTATTTGTTTCTATTTACCCGCTAAGATGAAGGGCTTCAGATATTTTAGCTCCAATATGGCTCTGAACTTTCACTCTTTCTCAAATCAGATAATATAACAATGAAAGCTACTCTTTTTGTCACATTTGCACTAGACTCTGATAATGATATCCTCTTTCATCAATACTTTAAATATAAGGAGAGTGCATTTTGTGACAAAAGATTCAAATATTCCTAGATGTCACTAGGGAGACTCAGGCCTGGATTTTCTAAGGTCACAGACCTTAGAGAACCCGGCGGTAATGGGGGCGGGGGATGAAGTGGGGGCGGGCCTGCGAAAGCGAGCAGCAATCGCACCACCACAGTGTATCGCTGCCAGCTTTCACACCCAATAGCGCCACCGTGAAAGGTGGTGCTATTTGGCACGATACTGGAAGCAATAAGGAGTCTTACCTTTTGCATTCAGCGAAGTTTCTGCGGCATCCGCCCCGAAACCGCCCCAACTCCTCCCCTTCTGGTGACTCCGCCCCAATTTAGCTATCGCACGTGAAAGGGAATTTTTGCATGTGAAAAATCCCTTTTCGCATGCAATACTGTTTGAAAATGACCCACTCAGTGAGAAAACAGTTTCTCCAACTGAAACCTCAAGTAATGGCTATTGGAGCTTCATTCTATCTAAAGTTCCATTGTAAGTGTGTGATTAGTTTCCAGAGCAATACATTTATTTTTTCTGATCCCTCACATTAGAAGTATTTCTAGTCGATAAGACAATATTTAAGTTGAGTTTGAGATAATAGCAGAGTAGTTTCAAGTGTTGTATGAATTGTAGGGATGTGAATCGTTTTTTGACGATTTAAAATATCGTCCGATATATTTTAAATCATCAAAAAATCATTAGGGCCACGATACAATACCAATTCCCTCGATTTATCGTTAAAAAATCGTAAATCGGGGGAAGGGGGAGGGCAGGAAAACTGGCACACTAAACCCCCCTAAAACCCACCCCGACCCTTTAAATTAAATCCCCCACCCTCCCGAACCCCCCCCCAATGCTTTAAATTACCTGGGGATCCGGCGGTGGTCCAGAACGGCAGCGGTCCGGAACGGCCCCCTCAATAGAATCGTGTTGTCTTCAGCCGGCGCCATTTTTCAAAATGGCCGCCGCAAAATGGCGGCGGCCATAGACAAAAACGATTCGACGCAGGAGGTCGTTCCGGACCCCCGCTGGACTTTTGGCAAGTCTTATGGGGGTCAGGAGGCCCCCCCAAGCTGGCCAAAATTTTCCTGGGAGTCCAGCGGGGTTCCGGGAGCGATTTCTTGCCGCGAATCGTTTTCGTACGGAACATGGCGCCGGCAGGAGATCGACTGCAGGAGGTCGTTCAGCGGCGGTCCGGAACCCCGCTGAACGACCTCCTGCAGTCGATCTCCTGCCGGCGCCATTTCCGTACGAAAACGATTCGCGGCAAGAAATCGCTCCCGGAACCCTGCTGGACTCCCAGGAAAATTTTGGCCAGCTTGGGGGGGCCTCCTGACCCCCACAAGACTTGCCAAAAGTCCAGCGGGGGTCCGAATGACCTCCTGTGTCAAATCGTTTTTGTCTATGGCCGCCGCCATTTTGAGGCGGCCATTTTGAAAAATGGCGCCGGCTGAAGACAACACGATTCTATTGAGGGGGCCATTCCGGACCGCCACCGTTCTGGACCACCGCCGGATCCCCAGGTAATTTAAAGCATGGGGGGGGGGGTTCGGGAGGGTGGGGGATTTAATTTAAAGGGTCGGGGTGGGTTTTAGGGGGGTTTAGTGTGCCGGCTCACGATTTTAACAATTTTTCACGATAGTTTACACACCCAAATGGCAACAATACGATTCCCTCCCCCTCCCAGCCGAAATCGACCGTTAAGACGATCGAGGACACGATTCACATCTCTATTTATTAGTGTGCCCTCTTTCATTGCACAGTTATGAATGTGTCAAAATATAACTTTGCTTGCAAAATGATACAAACAAGTATTTAACATTTATTTATTATTTATAGGTTTTTATATACCGTCGTTCATCCAAGGATATTGCGTCGGTTTACAGGAAACAAAAACAATACGACAGAGCGTAGTACATAGAACAAGGTAGTAATAATTATGAACTAGTATAAAAGTAATTGAAAACATGTTATCTTCAGACTTTTATTGAATGGGAGAAAATATATGTCCTGTTGGTTTAAGCTAGGCAAGTGGAAGCGATAATACTGGACCCTGGCACATTATATTTCATACAGGTTTTACATATGTATATGTGTCATACTTTTAATTATTGATTATTTATGTTTCATTGCATGGCTATTGTTGTTTTTAAGGTTATTTGTATTACGTGTCATATTTTATTTTTATTGAAAGCATATTTTAGGTAAATTTTAAAGAAGTTGGATTGTAGCCCACTCAGATGTTTTTCAGGCACATTCAAGGTTAAAAAAAACCTGTGAGGGAGCCAGGTAGACCATTAGATGATCAAGGGGCAATAGGGGCACTTAGGGATGACAAAGCCATAGCAGAGAGACTAAATTAATTCTTTGCTTTGGTATTCATTAAGAAAGATGTAAGAGAGATGCATATGCTAGAATTGATATTCTAAGATGATAATTCAGAGGAAATGAAACAAATCTCAGTAAAACTAGTGCAAATTGAAAAAAATAAAGAGCAGTAAATTACCTGGACTGGACAGTATACATCCCAGATTGCTGAAAGAACTGAGAAACGAAATCACAAACTTGATATTGGAAATTTGTAAACTATCATTAACATAGTCTATGGTACCTGAAGACTAGAGGGTATTGCCACTATTTAAAAAGGGATCAAGGGGTGAGCCAGGAAACTACAGACCAGTGAGTCTGATGTCTGTGCCAGGCAAAATGGTAGTAACTATCAAAAGGACAAAATTGTTGAACATATAGATAAAGCACAGTTTAATAGGACAAATCCAACATGAATTTAGTCAAGGGAGATCTTGCCTCACCAATTTGCAACTTTTTTGTGGGCCTAAATAAACGTGGATAAAGTGAGCCAGCTTATGTAGTGTATTTAGATTTCAGAAAGCATTTGACATAGTCCCTCAAGAGGATTCTTAGGAAACTAAAATGTCAAGGATAGGGGACAGTGTCCTATTGTAGATTGCCAACTGGTTAAATGATAGAAAACAGAGAGTAGGCTAAATGGTAAATTTTCCCAGTGGAGAAAGATGAATAGTGGAGTGCCTCAGGGATCTGTTCTAGGAGCATTGCTTTTTAATATAATTATAAATGACCTGGAAATGGGAACAACAATTAAAGGTGTTCAAATTTGCCGATGATACCAAAGTATTCAAAGTTGTTAAATCACAAGAGGATTGTGAGAAATTGCATGAGGACCTTGCAAAACTGGGAGATTGGGAATGCAATGGCAAATGAAATTTAATGTCGACAAGTGCAAAGTGATGCATTTACGCAAGAGTAATCCAAATGCTGGCTACCCAATGCAAGGTTCCACATTAGGAGTCATCATTCAGGAAAAGGATCTAGGCATCATCGTTGATAATACATTGAAATCTTCTGTTCAGTGTGCCGCAGCAACAAAGAAAGCAAATACAATACTAGAAATTATTAGGAAAAGAATGAAGAATAAAACAGAGAATATCATTATCGCTCCATGGTGTAACCTCATCTTGAGCATTGTGTGCAGTTCTGATCATCACATCTCAAAAAATATGTAGCAGAATTAGAAAAGGTACAGAGAAGGGTGACCAAAATGATAAAGGAGATGGAATGTTTCACCTATGGGGAATGGCTAAAGAGGTTAGGACTCTTCAGCTTGGAGAAGAGATGGCTGAGAGGAGATATGATAGAGATTTATAAAATAATGGAATGGAATGAGTAAACATGAATCATTTGTTTACTTTTTCAAAAGTACAAAGACTAGGGGATGCACAATGAAGTTATTAGGTAATACATTTAAAACTAATAACATAATTGTTTTTTTTACTTACACATAATTAACTGGAATTCATTGCCAGCGGATGTGGTGAAAGCTACTAGGGTAGCTGCATTTAAAAATGGTTTGGAGTGGACAAATTCCTGGAGAAAAAGTCCATAAACCATTATTAAGGTAGAGTTGCAGATATATCTTGGAATCTATTTATCCTTTGGGATCTTGCCAGGTACTTGTGATCTAGATTGGCTACTGTTAAAAACAAGAAACCGAGCTTGTTGGGCTCTTGATCTGGCCCAGTATGGCACATCTTAATTTGTAAGACTGGCAGCCTGGGCATCCAAATGGCAGATAAAATTTAATGTGGACAAGTGCAAAGGTATACACATGAGGTAGATCTTCAAAAAATACGCACGCACATCCATGTGCACGTGCAATTTTATAACATGCATGCGTTGGCTGGATTTTACGTGCGTGGCCTTTTTAAAATCTGCCCTATAGTGAAAATGAACCCAAATTATAGCTACACAATACAAGTTTCTACATTAGGAGTTACCACCCAAGAAAAGGATCTAGGCATCATCGTGGATAATATGTTGAAATCCTCTGCTTAGTGTGCAGTAGTGGCCAAGAAATCTAAAGAAATGCTAGGAATTATCGGGGCAGTAATAGAGAATAATACAGAAAATATAATGCCTCTTTATCGCTCCATGATGCAACATTGCCTTAAATATTGTGTGAAATTCTGGTCAGCACATCTCAAAAAGGATATTGCAGAATTAGAAAAGGTACAGAGAAGGGTGACCAAAATAAAAAGGATGGGGGAAATTCCCTTGTGAGGAAATCTAAAGAGGTTAAGGCTCTTCAGCTTGGAGAAGAGACGTCTGAGGGAAGATTTGATAGAGGTTTATAAAATAATAATAAAAGTAGAACAAGTAAAGGAACATTGGTTGTTCACTCTTTCAAAAAAACAAAGACTAGGGAACATGCAATGAAGTTACTAAGTAGTGCACTTAAAACAAATATAAGAAAATATTTTTTTACTCTACACATAAATAAGCTATGGAATTCATTGCCAGAAGATATGATAAAAACTTAGTGTAGCTGGATTTAAAAAATGTTTGGACAAGTTCCTGGTGGAAAAATTCATAAACCATTATTAAGGTGGACTTGGCTATATCAGTCTGTCTCAGGCACTAATCCAGATCAAGAAGCAAAATAATTTCATGCCTCTCCCCTCTTCTTCTCTGGCCTGTGGCAGCAATGGAAAGAAGTGAGCAGAGGAATTGTGAGCAAGCATTTTCTCACAGGACATGTCCCCCCCCCCCCCCACACACACACCATGCCCATTTGCAAATGTTTACTTAGAAACAGGAAGCACTCATGCAGAGGAGGAGGTGGAGTCTCCACAGGGCTTGTGAGAGTAAACCTACTCACTGGCCCTGAACTGCCACAATCTGGACACAGGAGAGGTGGTGAGGGAAAAGACAAAGAGGATCATGGAAAAGGGAAAGATGTGTGTAGAAGAGGGGGGACCCAGGTAGAGGCACCTTCCAGTCCCCATCCCCCCATTCCTCAGTTTCCAGTGCCATCCCATCCTCCACAAAAAGTGTCTAAGAGTGCTGGAATCCCAAATCCATCCCTGAGCAGTTTGGGCATAAAATGCTCTTATAGTTTCTTCTTCTATTTTGAATAGAAAACCATTTTTTGTCAACGTGCCTGAATGGCTATTTACCTAAGCCTCCTTTTTGCCTGTAAAATGGATTACCTCACCTTTGTATAAATAATATTTTTCAATAGCTCAGTTCTATCTTTAATCTTAAAATCAGGTGAGTACTATGTCAACGTTGCAGAAAGTAATTTGGCCGTCAAATTTAACTTTTACATTTTTAAGCTTTTTCTCCCCTCATTAGATCATGAATATGACACTTTTTCAGATAATATTGAACTAATGATCAAAACTCAATTATTTACTGTTTGAAACTCTAAGACCAGATACTGGGCTAGCTGAACCTTTGGTCTGATCCAGTGTAGTATTTTTAAAATCTTTATGTAAAATCTAATCCACAGTATATTAAATTAGTCCACTAGAAAAGTGTCAGCCCTGACTTTTATATCTAGTTCAAACCTTACCAATATATTTTGGTTTTATCATCTAAATACAATACAGTATTCTTTAAATGCTATCTCAAATGTATTTGAAATTAATTCCATCTTAGTTTTGAATATAATTGAGTAAATGTGTTCCAGATTCACATGGAATGTATTCATTTATGAGAATGCTAATTGAGAACTTTGCTACACATTAGTGTGCTAGGTAAATACGTTTAACACAGGAGGAATGTGTCAGTCCCTCAGAAAACAAATGTTTGTCTAATGCCAAATGAGAGATGCAAAGGGTTAATGCAATTTAACAGGAGGTTAATATATTCATGAAAGATTAACACAGACAGAATGTTAGACAAATCCATGAAAACAGTCAGGGACAGCTAATGATTTCCCCTTCGCTAATCAAGCATGCATTGTCATTCACACCCTTTCTGGAATGACATTGATGGGTTTCAGTTCTTAATCATTATGAAGGATGATCAGAACAGTCTAAGTACAGCATGACCTCTTAGCTGCGGAGCAGAAGAATTGCACCAGATGGAGTTCTGTAACACCTGTCATCTTAAAAATAGTCAGTGAAGCTGAAGACTTTCATACTGACATTTGGCTAATAATGTTCTTTCATCAGTCACTGTAAAAAAGATTTAGAAAGCTTTAAATAGAGATACAGTGAAAATGCAATATATGCTATCTGTTGCTACCTGGAAGTAGCCATGTGGATTGATTTGCTGTATGTCTAGTAGCACTATCAATAATTATAAGTAGTAATAGCAGGCCAGAAAGAAGGCCATGGATAATAGCTATTCAGAAAGGAAGTCAAGTAAGAATAATAATTAAAAAAAAAACAAACCATGATTCAAACTCTGAAAAGAGAGTGCAAGGGAGACTAAATAGCAGGAAATTGGGACACAATGAAGATCTAAGACATTTGGGGTTTGGTGGGCTCTGAATCAAGGGCTTCATTATCAGCCTCGTTATAATGCAATACTTTTTATCCCCTTTATGACATGCAAAGCCACTTAAGAAAACCTCAGTCCCCTATAGAAAAAATAGGGCAACCACTCTGAGGATGTGTGGATCATGCAAATTAAATTTAAGAAGATACAAATACCTGACTAAGGGGGTCATTTTCTATCCCCCTTGATAGGGGCAGAGTCAGGGCGGAAGAGGAGGAGTCGGGTCGGACGCGGCAGTAATTTTGCTGGTGGCGATAAGGGGTTTTACCTTTTGGTAAAGTAGCTATTGGGCAGTAGCTATTGGGCAGTAGCATGCCCAATAGCGCCACCTTTCACGGTGGCGCTATTGGGTGCGAAAGCCGGCAGCGATAACACCACGGTGGTGCGATCACTGCCGGCTTTCGTAGGCCTGCCCCCCGCTTCTCCCCCCCGCCCCCCATTACCGCGGGATTCACAAAGCTGTGCGGCAATAGAAAATCCAGCCCTAATTTCAATTTTCACAATGCCTTGATTTCAAACTCTCTCAAATACATTTTCAATGTTTACCATCATGCACATCAAAAAAAGGAAAAGGGTGTCAAAGGGTCCCGGAAAGGCCATGACTGGGTCTGGCTAGGCTCATTCATGTAGGCCTAAGCCTGGGCCTATTTTATGGGAAGGAAGCGGTCGAAGAGGCCTGTGTGGGAGGGGGCTGGGCTTCTGTAGAGGTGGGAAGAGTGAATTTTAGGGTCTCCAGGAGGCCTTTTTTTAAAATGTTATTCCTCTTCCCCCACAAAAACAAACAGAAAACACTTTTGAATGTTTTTGTAAGAGGCCATTTTTGGTTCATTTCATTTGGAACAAGCCAAACATGACCTCATTCATCCCAGTTTACCCATCCTGGTAAAACAAATGCACAGCCCTAATGCTTGAATTAATTTTAAAAAGGGTGAGGTAAGAAGAAATAGCATATGTGCACATAAGTAGCATGTAATCACATACATGCTGCTTTATAAAGATTGAAAGTATGCACCTATTTCATTTTGCATGCACATTTACAAAAGGATTGCTCTCGGGGCATTCAAGGACAGGGTCAAGAGGTATGCACTGATGTTGCTAAAAGCAGTTTGCACATTTAAATGATCAAACCTATTTGTACAATTTCACATCTGCTAATTGACTAACGCAAGTTAAATCAGACTTGTCTTGGTTTACAATATTTGGGTTGGAGTTCAGGTTGAAGTACTAAAGGATCTAGATGAACTGGATAGAGACTGGGTGAACTGGTAGAGGTATTGGCAAACTGGTGATTTCAAGTATGTACACAAGTAGTTGCAAAATGGTAGAAGCGCATACATGTTATAATTTTTTTTTCACATATAAAATATACCCATGTAGGTTTGTAAAATAGGTACATGAAGCAAGCACTTTCATTGCTTTGCAAATATTTGTGCATTATGAAATATATGCATGTAGTTTCAGAGCAGAACTAGGCTGTATTTTACAAATTGTGTAGCAATCCATTGCACAGTTTATAAAATACTAGGATAAATGTCCACATGACCACTTACATGCACAAATCCAGTGCCGTGGATAGGTCTGAAAGTCAGGCACATTAAGTAGAAAGCATATCCAGTTTTGCATCCCAGAATATTCGAGAAAAGTTACCCAGGTAATCTCGCCCAGATAACTTTCCTGCTTACTCAATATGGACCTCTTAGCAATTAAATAACTTCTGAATATTTTCAAGTAAATAAATCTAATGATTCCACTGATTAAATTTAATGACATTTCCTGAAGTTCTTCCACTCTATTTTGATTCTATGTATACTTCTTGCACATAAATGTCTAATGTAAAAATAAGGAACAGTTTCACTTGATATGCTTGAAATAATTAGAAGGAAACTTGGTTCAATGGGAGATTATGGGACAAAAGGCTAACAGGGAGCAGAAACTCCAGACAGCATATGATCATTAAGAAGGCTCTCAGGTATGTGACATTTGAAAGAGTCAGAGTACATGATTCTACTGTAAGTGATGTCCATATGAAGTAAAGAACAAAAACTGGCAGGGCAATAATGAAGAAAGTTAAATAGAAAGTTTATATAAAGTTATGCTGGTCATTCATATAATTTGCTAAGAAAACTTAATGGAAGGACTAGAAGACAGTACTTTCTCATCTTTGAAATTGTATAGAACTGTACATTTAAGATCTTGCAAGTTTTGAATGAAGTTGGCCAGAAATATATCTGACAGTCTATTCAAGAGTCTGCCAAAAATTATTTTATCTTTCTCTACATTAAGGGCCTGATTTTAAAAAGCATGAACTTGAGGAAAACATGGTTTTACTAGAGTAAAAGCACTTTACTCGACTCAATGGCTTTTGAAAACTGCTACAATTGTATTTACATTTTTGCGCATAACTCCTTTTCAAAGTTATCCCCTTAATTGTGAGATAATGATCAAAAGGATTTATGCTTGTAGATTGGCTTTTGAATATTATCCCAAGATTCAGTGGGAAAAAGTATACACATAACTCACTTACAGACATACTTTTCTCTGCACTCGATGTAGTCATTCTAGGAAGTGAAGCTGGGGCAGAGAAAGCATTCACATGCATACTTTTGATTTTCCAAATATGGACCTGACTTTAAAAGTATTTAAATGAGTAAAACTGGGTTTTATTCGAGTGAATGGCTTTTGAAAATTTCTACGATAGTATGTTACATTTACATGTGTAACTCCTTTGAAAATTACCCCTATGTGCGCAAATATACATGCAGAAAGCTACATCTGCTTTGAAACAGGTGTAACTTCCTGCGTGGGACATATACAAACCTTTGGTCTCCATCTTTAGTAAAGTGGTACTTGGACATTTATTTGGCATCTAACCTCCATTTTTGCCCAAACGGCTTTTTTAGATAGCCTACCCTCCTGCTTTTTTGGTACTTCCTGCGTGCTGGACACATTTTCTAAGTGGACATGGAAAGTCCACGTGAAAAATTCAGGCTAAAGCTTGTGAGTAGTTTGTATCCGCAGACGTCAGCCATTGTTGGATGCTGAGCATTCCCTTCCTTGTGGATAATTAAAATGGCAAGAGTATGAGAGAGCATGGAAAGTATTTTTGGTTTAGATCATTATTTTAGTTTGGTTGCTATTTTTTATTTGTTTTGTTCATTTTGGTACCAAGGTTCATTCATTTCAATTATTATGTTCTTTCATTAGTTTCCACTAAAGTAAGTAGGGTAGCAATGTATCCTACTTACACTTTTACACTGGGATATTTATGTACAAGTTTAATAAAACTTGCAGGCAGGCATCTGCAGAATAGTGAACAGCACTCCAAAGCCACCAAGATTGGGGAAATGTGCCACCAACAGTGATATGACAGGTTCAAGGCAGGGGCAAAGCAACACACACAAAGGCATGAATGCCCCAAAACATGGAGTTAGAGGTAAGGCATCTAGAGAAGTTATCATCAATGCTCTCAGGCAGAGAAAAGAGCAAGTCAGCAAAAGGAAAGCCATCAACACCCCCAGACATTGACAAAAGGGTAGGACAGCAAGAAGAGTGGCATCAACATCCAAAGCATAGCATGCAGGTTAAGGCAGCAAGATGAGTACCATTAACACAACCAGGTGCTGAATCAAGAGAGGGGTAGGGCAGGAAGAACAAGCCATGCTGCAACAGTGGCCCAATAACACAGCAAGGCACTGAACCAAAAGAGATGCAGGACATGAGGAGCAGGCTGGGCAGTGAATAGTAGCTGCAGCAGCTTATGCATTGCAAAACAGATTCTAATAATATGGATATCCAAAGGCTTGTAAACACCAAGGGGCAGATTTTAAAAGGGTACGCGCGTAATATATACGCGCAAACCCTTTTAAACTCCTCCTGCATACGCCGAGCCTATTTTGCATAGGCTCGGCGACGCGCGCAAGCCCCGGACGCACGTATGTCCAGGGTCTCCAAAAAAGGGGCGGGGTGGGTGCAGTCCAGGGCAGGGAGGGGGCATGGCCAGAGGTCTCCGAAGGCCCGGAGGCAGGCGCAATTTAAATAATAAAGGAAGGGGGGAGGATTTAGGTAGGGCTGGGGGGCGGGTTAGATAGGGGAAGGGAGGGGAAGGTGGGGGGGGGCGAAAGGAAAGTTCCCTCCGAGGCCGCTCCAATTTCAGAGCGGCCTCGGAGGGAACAGGGAAAGCCATTGGGGCTCCACTAGGGCTCGGCACACGCAAGGTGCACAAGTGTGCACCTCCTTGTGTGCGCCGACCCCGGATTTTATAACATGCACGCGACTGTGCGCGCATGTTATAAAATTGGGCATAGATTCGAAAATATAGATTCGAAAATCTGGCCCCAAGTGTATTGTAGGGAAAGAGAACAGGGATGTGAATTTGTTGAAAACAAATATGTAAAATACAATGAATAAGACAGAAAAGATCAACCAAATTGATAAAAGGCATGGAATGGCTGCCCTATGAGGAAAGGCTAAAGAAGTTAGGTCTATTCAGCTTGAGGAAAAGTCATCTGAGGAGGGATAAGATAGAGGTCTACAAAGCCATGAAAGGACTTGAATGGGTAAATGTGAAATGTTTATTTACTCTTTTGGATAATACAAGGACTAGGGGGCACTCCATAAAGTTAGTATGTAACACTTAAAAAACAAAAAAAATCAGAGAAAAAACATTTTCAATCAATTCATAATTAAACTCTGGAATTTGTTGCTAAAGGATGTGGTTAAGGTAACTAGTGTAGCTGGGTTTAAAAAAAGGTTTGGATAAGATCCTGGAAAAGAAGTCCATAAACTGATATTAATCAATAGGGAATAGCCACTGCTTGTTGCCAGCATTAGTAGCATGGGATCTATTTAACGTTTGGGTACCTGCCAGGTACTTGTGACTTGGATTGGCCACTCTTGGAGAAAAGATACTGAGCTTGGTGGACCCTTGGTATGACCCAGTATGGCATATCTTATGTTCTTATTCTCATTTTTATTTCATTCATGGACCTCGGAAATAAATAGGGGGTGCTCACAAATTTGAAGACAAATTTGAGTCTTATTTGATTATTTTTCCCATTCAAGTCTATGACACTTTCAAAACTGCTCTAGTCAGAAAGCTACAGGAAATAACTGGAACCACCTTTGCCCTCTAGGTGTCATGGGCTTTTCATTCTTCTTCTTGCCTGAGCCCTTGCTGTAAAACTAGGGGATCTTGCTCCCACTCTTTTTTCTGTGTTGCACTGTACCTAAGAACATAAGAACATGCCATACTGGGTCAGACCAAGGGTCCATCAAGCCCAGCATCCTGTTTCCAACAGAGGCCAATCCAGGCCATAAGAACCTGGCAAGTACCCAAAAACTAAGTCTATTCCATGTAACCATTGCTAATGGCAGTGGCTATTTTCTAAGTCAACTTAATAAATAGCAGGTAATGGACTTCTCCAAGAACTTATCCAATCCTTTTTTAAACACAGCTATACTAACTGCACTAACCACATCCTCTGGCAACAAATTCCAGAGTTTAATTGTGCATTGAGTGAAAAAGAACTTTCTCCAATTAGTTTTAAATGTGCCCCATGCTAACTTCATGGAGTGCCCCCTAGTCTATTATCTGACAGAGTAAATAACCGATTCACATCTACCCATTCTAGACCTCTCATGATTTTAAACACCTCAATCATATCCCCCCTCAGCCTTCTCTTCTCCAAGCTGAAAAGCCCTAACCTCTTTAGTCTTTCCTCATAGGGGAGCTGTTCCATTCCCTTTATCATTTTGGTTGCCCTTCTCTGTACCTTCTCCATCATAATTCTATCTTTTTTTAGATGCAGCGACCAGAATTGTACACAGTATTCAAAGTGCGGTCTCACCATGGAGCGATACAGAGGCATTATGACATTTTCTGTTTTATTCACCATTCCCTTCCTAATAATTCCCAACATTCTGTTTGCTTTTTTGACTGCTGCAGCACACTCAACCGACGATTTCAATGTGTTATCCACTATGACGCCTAGATCTCTTTCTTGGGTGGTAGCACCTAATATGGAACCTAACATTGTATAACTATAGCATGTTTTTTTTTTCCCTATATGCATCACCTTGCACTTATCTACATTAAACTTCATCTGCCATTTCGAGGCCCAATTTTCCAGTCTCATAAGGTCTTCCTGCAATTTATCACAACCTGCTTGTGATTTAACTACTCTGAACAATTTTGTATCATCTGCAAATTTGATTACTTCACTCGTCGTATTTCTTTCCAGATCATTTATAAATATATTGAAAAGTAAGGCTTCCAATACAGATCCCTGAGGCACTCCACTGCCCACTCCCTTCCACTGAGAAAACTGTCCATTTAATCCTACTCTCTGTTTCCTGTCTTTTAGCCAGTTTGTAATCCATGAAAGGACATTGCCACCTATACCATGACTTTTTACTTTTCCTAGAAGCCTCTCATGAGGAACTTTGTCAAATGCCTTCTGAAAATCCAAGTATACTACATCTACCAGTTCACCTTTATCCACATGTTTATTAACTCCTTTAAAAAAGTGAAGCAGATTTCTGAGGCAAGGTGCACTGGATGGCCCGCGCCATTTTTAAAGATGGCACCGGCCGACCATTGCTCCTACCATGTGACAGGGACTGGCCAATGGCACAGATACCCTGTCACATGCTAAGGGCAAAGGGCCATTGGCACCATTTTGTTTACTGGCAGCCGACGGCCCGAGCGCGCGAGAATGCTCCCGGGACCCCCGCTGGACCACAACGTATTAAAAAAATTTGGGGGGAGGTCTGGAGGGTGGGGGGATACTAACAAACTCATTTTAAAGAGTCGGCTGTATTTTTTGGTTATCGGCTCAGGCACAGCCGATAAAAAAAACCCGATTGTACTGCAAGATAAAAATTTCACGATGTGAATCGGAACCGGAATCCGAACCGATACCGGTTCCAATTCACATCTCTACTCTTGGTACCTTTGGATGGGTCCTCCTCTGCTCTGACTGCCTTAGAGGTTTTTTCAAAATTCCCTTCTCTTAAAGCACTTGCTGTTTTCTTGCCCTGGAAATTAGATGCTTTTTGTAGACCTTACTCAGGTATCTTTAACAATTTCATCAAAATCCCTTTCCTTATGGTTCTTACAACTATTGGTCCCATCTGATATTTAGCCTTTGATAGATTATTCCACAGCAAAAAACAGGGAATGTAGAAGTGCTGTACCAGAGATGTGTATTAGTTTCAAATAAATTAGGAAAATGAAACAAACAGGTTAATATATTTCTTTTGGCAGCTCCCCTAAAAATTGAGGGGCTCCCCGAATTAAACAAATCTTATTTGTTTAATTAATTTGAAAAGTTATCCATTGGGCTTAGGCCTAGAGCTGAGGCATGAGCCTCTCCTATGGAATAAACTGTAGCTTATATCAGAGGCCATGACCTATGCCTGAGAGGGATGCCAATGTCTTAGTCTAGGCCTAGGCTCAAGGTGAGGGCCTTGCCCAAATATAGGCTGAGAATTGACACAAGAGCCATGGCCTATGCTCAAATGTGACACCAGAGTCTCAGCCTAGGCTCAGGGCCAAAACATTTTGCCAAGGCCGAGAAATTTCCTGATCCCTACTTGCCTGATCTGTTGGAGATCCAACACCATGGTCAGGCCCAGACCGAATGCAAGTGCTTGGCCTAGAATCTGGGTCATGATGCCTAGGCCTTGGACTAGACTGAGACCCGGCCCAGGTCTGATGCTGGGGCCTGATCAGGAGGCCAGATTCTAATTCCGTGGTCTAGAATTCGGCCCTGGCTTGACATTGGGGCCCAGCTTAAATGCCAGATCCCAATGCCTTGGCCTTGTCTAGGCCAAGGTCTGAATCCTGGCCCAAAGCTGGGGCCTGACCTAAAGGACAGGACCCAATGCTAGGTCCTCAGCCCAAGTCCAGCCTTAAACCTGATTCTCGGCCAGACTGGGTACCAATACCCAGGCCTTGGACAAAACCTATATCTGGGCCCAGGCCCGATGTCATGGCCCAGCCAAATGATTGGATCCTAATGCCTTGGCCTTGGCCCAGGGTCATGCCTAGGCCTGAAGGCTGCAGCCTAGCCTCAGAGTGTTTCTTCTTCTATCTTGTTCTTGAAATGATGCTATCTACTGGGGGCTCAATGGAGTAAATTAACTCTGATGTATCCTCCTCAGCAGAGGGTGCCATTTAGCTGTATGGCAATTCAATTAACTTCTATACAGCAAAATGTTGCTGTCCGCTGAGGGTGAACCACTGGAATCAAATTACCCTGGTTCACCCTCAGCAGATGGCATAATTTTAAGGAGAAGATAGAATAATGAAGACTCTGAGGCCTTAGTTCTGACCTCCAGGCCTGGGTCTGATCCTGGACAGAGGCCCCAGAGTTGGACCTGGGCCTAGGTTGATGCCCAAGTGTTTGTACCTAGCATCCAGGTCCAGGACTTGGCATAGACCAAAGCTCAGGCATCAGGACCTGGCTTCTGGGTCGGGCCTTGGCATAAGCTGAAGCCCAGGCATTGAGACCTGGCCCCTGGGTTGGGTCCAGCATTGGGCTTGGGTACAGACTCTGATGTGGGCTAAGCCCAGGCACGAGGACCTAGTCTCCAAACTGGGCCTCAGTGTCAGGCCTGGTCCCAGGCTCTGGCATAGGCTGAGGCCCAGGCTTCAGAACCTGGCTGAGGTTGAGGTCCTGTTTTCCAGTCATGGCTCTGACATTGCGAACAAGCCTACAAGCCTCAGCCTTTTGAAGGACCTAGGCCAAAGTCACAGTAACTTACTGCAGCCTAGGCTTACAAAAGGCTGAGGCTTCAGCATGGGTTTTAGCCTTACCAGCAGGTCCCCCTTGAACCAGGTAAGTGGGGGCTGGGGATCCTGGCCCTGGCCATTTTTGGGGTGAGAAGGATGGGTGGTTGGGACGGAAGGCCTTTCCAGGTCACATCTCTTTCTTTTTTTCCATTTTATTTGGGGGGGGGGTTAATGTTTATTTCATTTTTTAAAACTAAACAAATGATATAATATTAAAATGACATTTGTGGGAAAAAATACCCCTGAAAACAAAACAAAATTAACTTTTTATCTCTGCATACCCCTATTCTCTGTTATTATTGCTTCACAGATAATGGAGGCAGTATTTGCAAAAAATTGGTTCAGAAGAAGAATTGTGTCCTGGATTCCCTTAAAATGAAGGCAACACCATCTGTACAGCATTGCCATCTACTCCACCACACATTAGAAGTTTTGTGTTCTGCATGTAGTATCCCTATCATGGTAAATTAGGTATATTGATGATCGTCCTGAAAAAACAAGTATTTTATTTTTTTATTTTATTTTATTTTTAATAGATTTTAAATCTATTAAATGAATTTTAAAATCAAAGAAAAGTTGGATTATAATTATAATATAAAGAATAATAAATTATAAGCATAAAAACTTATTTCAAATCAGGGGCCCACAGAATGGGGGTTGCCAATAAGTAATAAAAGGAAACCAAGCAAATTATAAACACTGCCCAAGTGTAACCCATCATACCATATCTTAAATATCATAAAACATTATATCTTATCAGCAACAACTTTTTCCAGTGGAAAGAATCAAAAAATATATATTTATTTCTTAGGTGGGCTACAAAACATTTGCAAGGAAATTGTTAAAGAAAAGAGGAACCCAAGTCAAGAACATGCTGTTTATACTGGAGATAAAGCCTCCTTCTTGCTTGGGTTTCTTTAGCCACATCTGGAAAAGTGTTTATCTTCTGACCAAAAAAGATTTTTTCTCGGTGTTTAAAATATTGCTGAAAAATCAAATCCTTGTCAGACTGTAAAACAAATGGACTAATCAAGGTAGCTTGGTTTGTAATTTCATCTTGAGAGCTTAGAAGAAATAAAGAAAAATTAGATCTATCAAAGGAAGCTAATATGTCAGATGTTCCTAATACTACATTGGAAATCTTTTTATCTAAGGCAAATAAATAATAACAATTAGAAAGCTCAGATATTTTATCCAGAGAGAATGGAAAAGCCTCAATAATATATTTTATAAAATAATTCATATCCTGAGATTAATTTTGTTTTGGGAAAATTCAATAATCTAAGGTTCTTAGTGTTGCGTCCGTTGGCCTCAGATGGCTTCAACCTTTGTACCTCACCTTTCTCTCTGCTCTCCCCGCTAGCCTTGGGAAGATGGCTACTGCCGCGTCTGCAAGCAGCTCTCTCCGGCATCCCTGGAACGGCTATGGCAAAGCCTCACGCCACGTTTCTCCTAAGGTGCACGCGCGCACGCCACCCACATCTTTATACACGTAATGGCGGGAACCTCGGGGTCGTCCTCCTCAAGTAACGTCATGCCACCCGGGTATTTAGCCTGCCCTTGTTTGCTAGCTATTGAGTTATCAAGGGTCGTGAATGCATGGAAAGCCTTCGGTCTGAGCTACTCTGCCGCTTCCTTGCTGCCACTGGAAGCTCTCGCTGCCCTTCGGGGTATTTCTCTAACCTGGGTACCCGCTCCTCGGGGGCCCTTTACTTTCTTTCAGGTGCCTATCTGGGACCAGGTACTCACTCCTCGAGGGTCTGCTCTCCCTAGCTCGGTGCCTGTATACAACTACTTCTGCTTGCTGGGATTTCCACTTATACAGTTACCATCTAGTGAGTAATCTAACATTGTCAGTCTGTCTCATCTACAGCTCTGTTGCTCTGGGAACCTGCAACCAGATCTCCCTATACCACCTCTGAGAGACGGGTCCCCTCTGCTGAGGGTTTTTGGACTGCTACCTCTGGATCACCTCACTACTGACACCTCTGATGGAACACCTCAGCTGTATAATAAAAGACAATATCTCTGTTTGCGTGTCTCGAGTCTATCCTGGTACTGTGGTCCCTCATGGGGCTCCTCCCCGTTGGCGTAGTCACCTCCACAGTACCTACGAATCCACTCAAACATCTTAAAATCATAAAAGATTGCTAACTCCATGGATTCGGCTCAGCTCACTGCATTTCAGGCCATTCCAGGCCTGACCCAGTGAATCGCCGAACAACAGAACTCTCTGGATAACTTGACCACTGCCTTTAACCAGTTGCACGCACAGATGAATACACCGACCACCACAGGTAAAGAAGTTACACCGTCAGAAGTGACGGTCAAGACAATTGTACCTCTATCTGCTCCAACACGCTTCTCAGGGGAGGTTTGGAAATGTAGAGGATTTATCAATCAATGTTGCATGCACTTTTCTCTGCAACTTAATCATTTTCCTACAGCGTATTCCAAAACCACCTATATCTTGTCTTAACTGGATGGAAGAGCGTTGGCTTGGGCCTCTCCACTGTGGGAGTGCAATGACCCTATCCTATCACACCCACACCCACACTAAAAGAACTTCACTGGCTGCCCATTAGGCAGAGCACCCAATATAAAACCCTCTTCCTCATCCACAAAAAAATAAACAACAACGAAATGAACTGACTAAATACCGCAATACTCCTACACTCCACACAGAGAAACCTCAGGTCCTCAGACACTGGCCTCCTCTCCATTCCCAACTCCAGAACAGCACACCTCACCTCCACCCACAAACGAGCCATATCAGTAGTGGGCCCAACACTGTGGAACTCACTCCCACCCCCTCTCAGAAATGAACCTTCCACCCAAGCGTTCAAAAAACAACTCAAAACATGGCTATTCAGAAAAGCCTTCCCACCAGATAATTAACCCTCTCCCTGAACTCAACACTTCCCTAAAAATAGGAAAACCCCCCGCCAGGCACTTAGCTCCCTCCCCGGTATCAACCCTTACCCCTAATCAAATCTCCCTCCCTGACCTCACCCACACCGGCACATCCCTTTCACTCTGGCCCACACCCCACCTAGGTAACCCCCACTACCCCTCTTCATTCGTCCCTCCCCACCCCTGCCTCCCCAGCTAACCTCCCGAAGCCTCTACCAAATCCCCCAGCCAATCCTACTCTCCCAAGCAATGTTATCATATCAATTTGAAATGTTTCTCTCTAGCCCTAATACAAGTTACATCATTATAATGTGAAATTTTATGTTATATAAATGACCTCGCTACAATGTATATCATGTGTATAAAGCCATGAGCCCACTTGTCCAAAATTCCTGCCCCACTATCCTCTCATTTGCTAAGAGAGAGACCAAGACTCTCCCCTTCCTTTACCTCCCCATAGTCAGCAGCCAGATGAAAGGTTTCCTAGGGGTGGCATGCTGACTTTTAAGGCCTACAGAGCACCTGATGGCATCAACAGCAAGTGGTCAAGAGGAGACCTGTAATAAATCTGGGTCTAAGGAAAAGCATGGGCAGCAAAAAGCAGCAACCTCCCCATCCTCTCCTCCTTATTTTGAGATTTAACTCAATGCAATCACATGGATTAAACAAAGAACTGGATTTAAGTGTGTTCCTCTGATTTCTTTTCCTCCCCAGTTTGTTTTATTTGATAGTTAACTCTTTCATTCTTCTTTCTTTCCCCTTTTAGATATAAACATTAGGGGTGTGCATTTGTTTGCATCGTATTGGCAATCCGCAACGTATATGCCATATTTGTTGTATTTGTTGGGGGTCACAAAATGTATGGCAAACCCCCACGAATACAACGTATCACTAACGAATAAACCTCCACCCTCCTGACCCCCCCCCCCCAAGACTTGCCAAAAGTCCCTGGTGGTCCAGTGGGGGTCCTGGAGTGATTTTCTGCACTCGGGCTGTCAGCTGCCGGTATTCAAAATGGCGCCGATAGCCTGATACATAACTTTGAATACATATACAGTGCTGCTCTCTGCTTCTACGGCAGGGGGAAAAAAGTAGAAAACAGGATTTACATTCAGGCAACAACCAACAAGGACTGAACTTCACAATCTGGGTAAACAATCATGGGGGTAGCTGCTTTTTACGGTGGTTATACCCTAAACCAATTAAGCCTGATACATCACTTTGAAAGCATATACAGCATTGCTATCTGCTTCAACAGTAGGGGGAAGTAACGAAAACAGGATTTGCATTCAGACATCATCCAACAAGATCTGTGCAGTCTGGGTGAACAAGCATCGGGGTAGCTTGCTTGATGCGGCAGTTACAACCCTTAAACATAAGCCTTATGCTCACCTTTGATGCAACTCCAACATTATTCTCTGCATCAATGACAGGAGATGGCAGGAAATTTGAATCACACAGTTACCAACAAGAGTCCTGAAGTTGGTGGTTGATGAAACAGATAAGCATGGGAAAATAAGAGTCGAAGTATGGGAAAATAAGAGATGAAGTGGTGGTTGGTGAAACAGATGGGAAAATAAGAGTCAAAGCTTGCTGGGCAGACTGGATGGGCCAATTGGTTTTTTTCTGCCGTCATTTCTATGTTTCTATCACTAAATTACCAAACATGATAGATTCAATCTATTGCACATTTGCAGTGGCTATCCTGCCTAATGACAGGGGCATGAGCATCCACAATCACAAGCACTTTCAATCCCTGAATGTGCCGGTGGTGTGTGATGTGCACATGAACATTCTGAGTGTGGTGCCCAGTCCTGCCATTACTTTAATATTCTAGATTACTCTATCTGCTTCCAGCAGTTTGAGGAGGGCAAGTAAGGATAAAGATGCCTGCTGAGTTAGTCCTTCTCAATGTTTTTTTCAACAAAGACCAGTGTTCACTGCCAGTCATGCTCTTGCTAGAGATATCTCTTCTTGAATATCTGATGCAGAGCCATTATGTCTGTCATAATAAAGTTCACAAGCATGTTTTCTATACTGGACTTACAAGCTTCAAAAAATACCTTTCATCCTTACCAGGTTTCATCCTGTTGGACAGGTTATCTCACTTTTGACATTCTCTTCATATTAGTAAAACACACCAGAGCTCCTGTTAGGGATGTGAATCGTTTTTTGACGATTTAAAAAAATTGTCCGATAATTTTAAATCGTCAAAAATCGGTACAGTGTGCGATACAATAGAAATTTTCACGATTTATCGTGAAAAATCGTAACTCCCGTTAGTGTCCACTAACGGGAGTTATTTGGGGGGAGGGCGGGAAAACCGGCACACCAAAACAACCCCTAAACCCACCCCAACCCTATAAAACTAATCCCTTATCTTCCCCACCCCCCCGAACCCCCCCCCCAAACTTTTTACGAATACCTGGTGGCCCAGTGGGGGCGCGGGGACCGATCTCCCACTCTCGGGCCATCGGCGCCATTTTGGCTGCCGCTCAAAAATGGCGCCGATGGCCCGATTAAAAAAAACCCCACCCGACCCTTTAAAAATGACCCCTTAGCTTCTCCCACCCTCCTGATCCCCCCCAAAACATTTTTAAATTACCTGGTGGTCTAGTGGTGGTCCTGGGAGCGATCTCCCGTTCTCGGGCCGTCAGCTGCCAATCATAAAGATGGCGCCGATGGCCCTTTGCCCTTACCATGTGACAGGGTATCCATGCCATTGGCCGGCCCCTGTCACATGGTAGGAGCACTGGATGGCCGGCACCATCTTTAAATGGCGCGGGCCATCCAGTGCACCTACCATGTGACTGGGGCCGACCAATGGCACCGATAGCCCCTGTCACATGGTAAGAGCAAAGGGCCATTGGCACCATTTTGATTAGTGGCAGCCGACAACCCGAGCGCGGGAGAATGCTCCCGGGACCCCCGCTGGACCACCAGGTATTAAAAAATTGGGGGGGGGGATACTAACAAACTCATTTTAAAGTGTCAGGTTGTGTTTTTAGGTTGTGTCCTTTCTTCCCACCCCCCCCCATAACGATAAGAAAACCCACTAAATTAATCGTGGGGTTTCCTATCACATGAATCATTAAAACCTTTCAGATATCTGAATGTATCATATCTCCTCTGCTCCTCCTCTCCTCCAGGGTGTACATATTTAGGCCTAGAATTCATGTTATCTGCCATTGTTGCTTTTGGATAAGAAATTTTGTTTTAATTCCTGACCCAGCTTCTCATCGCTTGTACTACCTGATTAAAACATCTGGAGAAACTGGGCTGTCCAATTCTACCAGGTTATAGCCACTGTTCTTGGAAAAGAGTCTAAGGTCAGAAAATGTATTGAGCCTAAGAATTCAACAGGGCTAGGTGCAACATGAGATCTGTCTGCCAGAGGACTGAGGTCATTTCTAGAATCCTCATTTAAAACCATTTTCATCACAGAGCTCAGCCTCTCAACACCTCTTCTTCAGGAAGGCCAAGCAGTATGGGATGGGCATGAAAGATGTGCTCATGCCACCCTCCTAAGCCCTGAACCTGTGGGTGCTCCTGCCATTGTTGTTTGTTACCTATTCATGTATTCTCAAACTTCCTACTTTGTATCCGTAGGTAATAGAGGAAAAAAAAGCACATTTTTTACTACAAACAAGCCTAGGTGCAAATTTATTGATTGCCATCTATATAGGTCTGCCTATCTATTTCCAAGCTGCCCTTTTAAATTAAAGCATGCATTAATGCTCTTGATTTAACACCACTGTTAACACACAAAAAAACTAATTACATCTCACCTCTGGTGATGTAGTTAATGTCCTTTGCATTATTGCCACTGTGATAAAGTTTGCATTATTTCACACATTATTACTGCCCATATGCATCAATAATGATGTGATTTGCATATTTTGCATTTTAGCACTTCATTATTATACACATGAATTAATGTTAATTTTAACATGCTTTAGGTTTCTGTGTTATTGTGCGTTAGCTAATATAGGCTTTTAACATACATTAATGGCTAAATTAGCTTTAATGTGCTTTCGAAAAAAAATTCTGTGAATATGTTGATATAGTTTTACAGGATATGAAGATATGGAAACTGCCTCCCTATATCCTTATTGATCAAGTTGAACCTCACCACCAGACTTAAAATTATTCGAGAATAAAAATGTTGATACACTTGGCAACTGCATCCTGTTTAAGTTGATATTAAGATTCTGTTTCTGAGGTTTATGCAGTTTTTGGCACAATGTCTGAGATGCCCATTGACTTTAGAAGAAACAGTCAGCATTTATAATGTTGTCCTGTTTTTGTTTTGTTTTCCAGAAAAAGAATAAACAATCACTCAGTTTAAACATAGAAACATAGAAACATAGAAATGATGGCAGAAGAAGACCAAACGGCCCATCCAGTCTGCCCAGCAAGCTTCGCACTTTTTTTTTCTTCTCATACTTATCTGTTTCTCTTGGCTCTTAGTAACCTTTTGGTTCTATTTCCCTTCCACCCCCACAATTAATGTAGAAAGCAGTGTTGGAACTGCTTCTAAGTGAAATATCTAGCTTAATTAGTTAGGGGTAGTAACCGCCGCAATAAGCAAGCTACACCCATGCTTATTTGTTTACCCAGACTATGTAATTCAGTCTTTGTTGGTTGTTGTCTGTATATAGATCCACTTTTCTTCATTCCCCATGCCATTGAAGCAGAGAGCTATGCTGGATATGCGTGAAGTATTGGTCTTCCGATACTTCATGCATATCCATATATCTGTAAGCCAACTGATATGTGTTACGCACCCTGCCCGCGGTTGTCCCGCCCGCGGGACCGCTCACCTTCAGGGTCACCCAACTGGTCCCTGTCCTGTCTCCCTCGTGGCCCTCGCAAGCCCAGCTAGGCCCCAGCATCCTGCGGTGGCGGTCGCTGGGCCTTCACTTGCACGCCAGGCCCCACGCCGGGCCTCAGCAGCTCAACAGCTAGCCGTGCCCCTATGTGCACGTGCGCGCGGACCAGCCACCCTGATATGGGTTCGAGGGCGGGTCTTAGTTCCGCGGTGCACCCTGATTGAAGGGATGATAAAAGGAAGTTCCTGGCCTCATTTCCTTGCCTTGGAAATCGGGTCAGTTTGTTCCTGAGATTGCCCTTGCTCATGTATCAGCTTGCCTGTTCCTAGTCTCATTCCAGGATCCTTCTGTTCCAGTTCCATTCCAGCTTGTACCTGCTTCCTTGCCCTGCTTGTTCCTGTCTTCGTTGTTCGTCTTTCCGGTCTTACCTTGGACTGCCTTTCTGGTAAAGAACTCAGCTTGTTCCTGACTCGTCTACCTGCCTGCCGCCTGCCAAAGACCACAGCTTGTTCCTGACTCATCTGCCTGCCTGCCGCCTGCCAAAGACCACAGCTTGTTCCTGACTCATCTGCCTGCCTGCCGCCTGCCAAAGACCACAGCTTGTTCCTGACTCATCTGCCTGCCTGCCGCCTGCCAAAGACCACAGCTTGTTCCTGACCTGCCTGCCTGCTGCCTGCCTGTCTATGACCTCAGCCTGTTCTTGACCTTGCCTGACCTCTGGATCTTGACCCTTGCTTCGTTGACCACTCCTCAGACTGATTCCTGGACTTTGACCTTGCCCGTCTGACCTTGCTTGATTCTGGCTCTGTCCCTAGCCTTGTCATCACCAATGCTATTCTGGTTCGCCTATCTCCAACCTGTTTCTAGTCTCGAACCCAATAGCGCTCTTCCTGCTTCTGTGGGCACGCTGGACTCTGACACTCCCAGGAGACCCTGCGAGGCCCACCTACGTCCCAGCGGCCCAGGTCCCTATGGGCTCCTCCTGGGGGGACCGCGGGCTTCCAGTTGTGAAGATCAACACTGCCTCTGTCTCCTCTCATGCTCCTGTGGTCGGTTCCTGTACTGCCACAGGCCAGAGGTCCCCCCTCCCCCCCCCCCCCCCCGAGCGCAACAATATGCACTCAGTCTCCAATCCTGAGAACTGATCAAATGTTCATGCCATTGTCTAAATTTATGATGCCTGGTGAAAAGTCAATCATTTCTTATAACTGAAAGGAAAACCATATGAAATTCATGATGCAAAATATTAGAAGTAGTTTAATAAATAATCATGTGACTCTGGATGGATGCATGCCTACTGGATTGATTGATCTCTTTGACCGATGCAGTGGGGTGCTTTGGTCATTTGAAAAGATTTATAACTAAAAGTGCCAACCTTACAAATTGAGAATGATATTGAAAATATGATGTGTCATATTATACTTTTGCCTGATTCAAAGCTTTGGGAAAGATTTTGTTTTTTGTGGGATGGTTGCCATGTGCTTCTTTCCAAAGCCAGACCTACTATGTTAACAACTACTAGCTTCTAACACAGTTAAATATATCTAGTAGGCCATATGTTAATAGTTACGTGGATGGTTTATGCTAGGATGGAAGAGCAAACTATTTTTCAGTTTGCATATTCAGTACATTTATAGACATTTGTTAAATTATAGATTTTGATGAAATGTTCACTACAGGTTTTATTGCTCAATTACTTTCATGCAAAATCAAGTACACTGCTGCTATCACCTGGAACATTTTACCTGCTGTCTCAGGATATATAATTTAGTAGCTTGCTTTTACTAGCCATTGAGTAAATCAATATGAATGAAGAAAAGAGTAAGGAGAGAAAAGGCTCAAGAAGAGAACCAAAACAAAGGCATAGTGACATGCTCAGGAAGCAAAAGAGAAACAAGGCATTCACTGTTTGATGGAATATTTAATTATAGGTCAATATGAAAAACAAATGTTTACAACTTGACTGAAAAGTTAAAGAGGAAGGAAAACTAGTTTTGATGCATCAGAATAGAAAGATATTGAGTATTTTTTAAAAGAGGGATATATATGGAGGGACATGAGAATGTATTTGTATAGATCCATATGCAGTTCTGGTTGCTCCATCTTAAAAAAAAAACCAAAAAAAAAAACATAGCGGACATAAAAATGTTATAGATTCTGAATCGGGGAGCCTCAATAGAAATTATTGATTTATGGTTATTTGAGGACATTTTCCTAAAAGCCTGTTTAGGCCTTTTTCTTTTCTTTAGAGTTGTGGATTGTTTAACTCTGTTTTTTGAATTTGCAAAAATGTTCAGTTTTTGTAATTGGAAAATGATAAATAAAGAATTAAAAAAAAAAGTTATAAAAAAGGCAAAAAAAATTAATAGAGGATGGAAAAACTCCCTTATGGAGAAAAGCTAAACACATTAGGGCTCTTTAGCCTGGAAAAGAGATAATTAAGAGGGGATAAGAGTGTGATTTAAAAAATCATAAGAGGAATGCAACAGGTAAAAAGGAATTAGTTATTTACACTTTCAAACAACACTAAGACTAAGAGACATTCCATGAAAGTACCAACCAGCAGATAAAAAAAAAAAATTATAGGAAGTATTTGTTCACTCAGTGTACAATCAAACTATGGAATCTGTTGCCAGAGGAAGTGGTCAAGGCAACTAACATAGTGTAGCGATGTGAATCGGAACTGAAATCCGAACCGATTCTGGTTCCGATTCACATCTCTAACATAGTGCATTTCAAAAGAGGAATGAACAAGTTTCTAAAAGAACCGTCCATAAACAGTTAATAGCTAGATAGACTTGGGAAAACCAGCATTTATTTCTGGGTGTGAGATACAAGAAATAGATCAACTATTGCGGATCTGCCAGGTACTTGTGACCCAGACTGGCCATTGTTGGAGACAGGATTCTGGGCTTGATGGACCTTGGTCTGACCCAACATGGCACTTCTCATGTTCTTATGTCTCTAGTTACTAGCATGCTATTCTTAAGTGAGCAGCTATGGGAAGCAGAAAGTGATACTATGGGGCAAAGAGTACCCCCATGGAAGAGCAGGTAGTGGAGAACATGAGATATACCCTTGGCCTTTTGCCTCTTGGTTTGCTTTCAACTTCAGACTCAGTAGTATCATGCAAGTGTCTAGAAAGGGAGAAGTGATCCCACTAAACATCCAATGTGTCTCCACATAGGAGTTAAGGAGGACTAGTGTTTTGCAAAATGTATACTTTGCTTTAGAGCAAAGATACTGGTCTATCTTACAAAGAAAAGCATGCAGCATCATTTAAAGAAAAAAAAGAACACTGGTTAGTATTGGTTTCAGGGGAGGCTGCCGGTACTAATCTGGGAACGCCACCTACTATTCAAAGCAGCAGCAGGAAAACCATAGAAGAGGGTTAGTCAGACTCCCAAGCTGACCTCTGGCCTTTTCTTCCAGTGAGGGGGCAGACAAACAGCCCCCAACAGCATAATAATATAAGATTTGCCATGCTGGGTCAGACAAGGTCCATCGAGCCCATTCTAATATCTTCCTACCAAGGAGTAATAGGGGGCTGGCTCCTTGGTTTACTAAGGTCCTAAAAATACAATAGTAAAAGAAGCACCTGCTAAAAAGGCAATGAGTTAAGTCACAATCTGAATCAAATTGAAGACTTTTTTTTTTGTAACTTATCTTTATTGATTTTTCATTACATACCTTAACAAGAGAAGCAGTCAAATAAGGTAAATGTCTTGCACCACTATTCTATGTGTTAAAGCTGTTCCTCTGCCAAAAAAAGACATATTATGCTGATAGAATTTCCTAAGCAGGAAATTTTTCTAGGGAACTGTTTGTAGTTTTTAACAACTCGTCATATTCTTCCTCAAATGCAGAGGAAAGTTATGGAGTTTGCTTCTCAATTTGGGGGCAATTTAATTTTCAAAGGGACTTCTCTGTGTAAAGCACTTTTTTTATGTACAGAAGTGTCTTTTTATAAAATTGCCTGTGTGTATGTCATATTCCTGAGTGAAGGCATTCTTGGTGGGGGGAGGAGGAGTTTTATCTTACATACATACTTTATAAAATCTGGCAGTATGTACATAAGTTTTCAGGTAAAATATGTGTGTACCAAATAGCAAGCGTAACTTGAGCAGGGTAATTTTGGTGGGATAATTTTCAAAGCAGATTAATGTAGGTATTTCTACTTTGACAACTGGTGTAAATTATGTACGTTTTTGCCACATTTTCAATGCTACCTATGAACAAGATTATTCATTCCAGGGAAACTGTAGGTATTCAGAATGGCTGCATCTATGATGAGTCAAAATTAAGCAACTTATTACCCCATTTAGTGGAATCTGACCCAGTGACTTTTGAGGAAAATCTATTTTTGATGGAAATTCCCTGCTCTTCTTGGATAGTAAAAAAGGAAAAAGTAGGGTATTGCATTGGCTACATCAGAAGGGCAAACTAAACTATATGACTCACTAAAAGTGGCAGTTATGCCCCCATTTTTAAATATGCCATCTTTAGACCCTAAAACCCTTACCATTTCTTTCCTTCAAAAACTAGTTGAATGAGCAGTATTGAAACAGTTAAGTAGGTTTGTAGACAATTAGAATTTTTTGGATAGCAGGCAATCAGACAATCAGACTGTGTTAGCATTCTTGTGAACTGGTTTGCTAATGGTGCTTGATAATGGTTAAGAGTCAATGGCTATTCCTTTAGCTTTATCATCAACATTTGACACTCTCAATCACGATATCCCTGTTAGCTGTATGGCATCATTGGCTAGGGGAAAACTTGTCCTTTGTTGGTTTAAATCTTTTCTGGAGAGTTGGTCCCAAAAGGTTGTCTTGGTAGAATGTGTCTTTTTACTTTGTTTATTACTATGTGGAGTCCCACAGATATTCATTTTGTTTCAGGTACTTTTTAAGGTATATTTATGGCCAATGACAGATCTACAGATCTCCACTTCCACATATTTGTCAGCAATACATAGCTGAAATGTGTATTAAAACACACAGGGAATTGCAACTTAGAGAATGGGGAAGTTGCTTGGAGACTATTAAATTATGGATAGGATGTAATAAACTCATGATTAACTCATCTAAAAATGAAACCTTTCTCAAGAAAAACTCTCCTCATTGCTTGTAATATACAAATGTTTGAAAATGTTACTCTGCCACTAAAGGGCAAAGTAAAGAATTTAGGGGTATTACTAGACTTTAGGGTAACCTTATTGGGCCATATTACAGCTGTATGAAAGACTATTTTCTTCCATCTACGAGTCATTTATCTTTTGAGTCATCTTTTCAAACTGTAAATCTGTCTATTCTGATTCAGGCTCTAGAGTGTCCAGGTTGAATTATTGTAAATTCTATACTTGGGTCTTCCAATAAAGAAATCCAAAACTAACAGATAAAAACTGTGGCTGCTCATCCTCTTACTGGTGTTAGGTTTAGGAACAATATCACACTTATTTCATAGCGGTTGCTCTGGCTAACAGTATGCTTTAGAAGTGTGTTTTTTATCCTGGCTTTTAAAGTTTTGTATAACATGGCCCTGAGTTGCTTTTAGAAAAGCCTAGTAATGCATGTGCAGAGAACCCTGTGGGTTTCTTCCATGAGGAATGTTTTATCTTTATAGCAGGAAAACAGACAGTATTTGATGTGGGTTTTCACTCCCCCATGTGGGAGTCTGAGGGGGTGAGCTTCTAGACTATATAAATCCTTGCCACCATCTTATTTGTGGAACCTTTGACCCTCCTGTGGGCAGCATGTTCCTTTGCTGCTCCAGTATGGTTATTTTTCTTGGGAAAGGACCCTTGGGTCTCTACGATTGAGACCTGGATGAAGTAGAGAAGACAGGGTGCTTTCCCTATTTTTGCCAAGCTTGTTGGAAACTTTTAGTTAGGAGGAGAAAGATTTTCCACCCTTCCTGCCTCTGGGCCAGATTTTCAAAGGGGTACGTGCATAAGATACGTGCGTACCCCCCGAAAACCTGGCTGAAGTACCCCCTGCGCGTGCAGAGCCTATGTTGAGTAGGCTCAGCGGCGCGCGCAAGCCCCGGGACGCGCGTAAGTCCCGGGGCTTTCCTGGGGGGGGCGTGTCACGGTGGCATGTCATTTGGGGGCGGGGCCATGGGCGTGGTTCTGGCCCGGGGACGTTCCGGGGGCGTGGCCGAGGCCTCCGAAATGGCTCCCGGGTCTGGGAATCGCGTACCGGCGGCCGGCCCGGTGCGCACAAGTTACACCTGCATCAACAAATGCTGGCTTTTTCACTGTTCACCAAACTTGTTCAACACCTCTTCCCAACGTCAATCCGCTCAATATCTCGTCATTCCCGCAGTGTCAAAGGTCACATCAACAGCATTTGTTGATGCAGATTTGGAGTTTCTGTACAGAAAAGTTTAAGACTTTTGGCGGTGGTTTGGTTGGCTATTGGAACACACAGTGAACGGTCACATTAACACACTGGAAATGTTTGGATGTATCAGCATGTAGTTTGGTCCAGACAAGGGGTGCCCGACATTAGAAAAAGGTGGATATGATGTACGAGTGAAATTGTGAAATACAGCAAGAATCCCCTGAGGAAGCCCGAATAGGGGTGAAACGAGGTGCCTTGTTGGGGTGACTGGTGTTAAAATAATTATTGAAAAGAACTTAAGGTGGCGGTGTTTGATGTTAAAAATGATTAAAAAGAACCAGGGTGATTGATAATATCTCGGCAGGAGAATGAATAATTAAATGTTCAAGTATAACTTTGAAGTATTACAGTATATCATCGGTTCCCTCCGAGGCCGCTCCGATTTCGGAGCGGCCTCGGAGGGAACGGAGGTAGGCTGTGCGGCTCGGCGCGCGCCGGCTATATGGAATCGATAGCCTTGCGCGCGCTGATCCCGGATTTTAGCGGATACGCGCGGCTACACGCGTATCTACTAAAATCCAGCGTACTTTTGTTGGCGCCTGATGCGCCAACAAAAGTACGCCAAATCGCGCTATTTGAAAATCTTCCCCTAAGGGCATTAGGATATTTTTATGGGGTATATGGTTTTAAGATGAATGAATGGTGTATGTATGTGAATGTGTGATATTAGGGGGTTAGGGTTGGAGTTGTATTAGTGGATCCGATCCGGACCAGGCATATTTAAAACTGTGTATGTGTGGTGAGGAATATAGTGGTTGATATATATGCATTGTTGAATATGGTGTTATCATCAGAAATATGTGTGTATTACAATGTTAAACATGTATTTAATTGTTATGAAATATAGTTTAATAACATGTTCATATGAGATGTATAATAAAGTATATGAAGATTCTTGAATTGTGATATATACTGAAAATTCATGGTTACATTTTTTGGGATTCCCTAAAATGTGTTGGATTGTATATTATTGAGGGGATCTAGCAGTGCCCTATAGTGATTGTGCCAGATTAGGCATATTATTATAATAATTTGTAGGCAGGGTGTGCTATGCGCCAAACTGAAAATGTCCCAAAATGTCCAGATGAGTCGACATATGAATCAATTAAAAAGAGTCAAACTGGGAGGGAGCGCTCTTGAGCCACGACAAAGATGGCCGCCTAAATCCGGGGCTCCGCCAGACCACATCTTCGATCCTTATCAAACCCACCTTTTTCCTGGCTAAATTGGACTTTGCTTTTCAGCTTCCTCCAGAGGAACATGTCCAGTACTAAATCGGGTAAAATAGAAGCTGGCTCCAAACGGGCAAAACAGGACCCGCCCACGCCAGAGAAAACTTCTGCCTCCAAGAACATGGCGTCAGCAGACTTAGTTTTGCAGGAAATTAAACAACTAAAGGATTTAATCCATCACAACATCGAAGTGACCACAGCCATCAGGGGTGACTTACATACCATGAAGCAACAAATCACTGGTTTTCAAACCCGTTTGGAGGACGTGGAGTCCCAGACCTCTTTGCTACTCCTATCAACTGCGTCATTACCGTGACTGACTACGGACATGGAGCAATTGCAGCTAAGTTTGGAAGATCTCTCAAATAGAAATTGCAGAAATAATCTCTGAATTCTGGGGAAACCAGAAGGAGCTGAAGGCTCTGACCTGATTGCCTTTTTGAGCGACTTAATTCCTGCCTGTTTGCAGGTAAAGTTCACTCATCCTTTTGAAATTGAGAGGGCTCATAGAATTCCGGCTAGGCCCCTATGCAACACCAAATTTCCACGGCCGATTATTTTTAAACTCCTCAGATATCCCCAGGCAATGGACCTTTTGGTGGCGAAAACCAAATCGCCTGTTCAGTTTCAAGGACATGACATCATCTTTGTTCCCGATTTCGCTAAGGCAACGGCGCAAAAGAGGAAAGCTTTTTTGGCTTGTCGGCCGAAATTGAGGGCAATTGGAGCCCAATATGGTTTATTATACCCAGTGCAGATGAAGGTCACGTATCGGAATCAGACACAGGTTTACCAGCAACCGGAGAAGCTTGAAGAATTTCTGCACTCTGTGGAGCATACCTCTGAAATGATTACCTGGATTTTTTGTTTTTGGTTCGTAATGTTATTGGTCTGTGTGATTTCAGGTCTGGAATTATTCTCATTTACTCATTTTATTATGTACTGACCACCGCACAGCGGATCGCTTTTGCACCTTCATATAGGTGTCTACCTCTGTAATCCCACTTCATTTTCTGTTTAGTGGGCAACAATATCGGATTTGTTGTCTTGTCCTTTTTTTTACTTTTGTTAGTGCATGCACATTTAAGCTTCTTTGCTGTATATGGTGGGTTCCATATACTCAATGGTTGATCACTGGCTCTGCCTTGGTGAATAAGGCACATCTACTCCCTCAAGAGACTTCATTTTGTTCCCTATTGCCTTTATGGCTTTCATTTCTTCAACATTTCAACTCACTTTTTTCATATGTGGGTTCCTTTTTCTGATTTTTCATCTTTCTTTTACTTCTACTTCATGGACCTGCTGGCTACTTCGAGTTTTCCTTCTCCTGCAGTCAATATTCTTGGGACAATCCTTCTATTTCCTCCCCTTGCGACTACCACATCCTAACATTGTTCTACAATTATGGTGACCTCAATTAAAACCATTACGATAACATCCCTAAATGTGGGTGGCTTTACAGACCCCATCAAGTGGAAGAAGATCCTTACTTATCTACAATCTCTTCACATAGATGTTGCTCTTATTCAGGAATCTCATCTCACAGCCCTTGAGTCGGCAAAACTTAAACAGCAATGGGTAGGATCTGTTATCTACAGTCCGGCAGTCCTCAAGAAAAGAAGAGTTGTTATTCTGCTCCACAAACGTCTAAATGTACAAGTCATTCATCAATCCTCTGGTACAGATGGACGCTGGATATTAGCCCAGATAACTATTGCTCAACAAACCTTTAACATCCTCAATATATATATGCACCCAATGCTGATGATCCTTGTTTTTTCTCCACAGTTTTCTCTCAGCTGTTAGCCTTATCCCCTGCCCCCTACATAGTTGGTGGCGATTTCAACCAGCTTCTGGACTCTTTCATTGACAAGAAAACTACTGCTCATCCCAGCATCTCTAAATCCAGTAAGCTGCTGAATCACTTGATGACCTCCACTGGTCTCTCAGACCCATGGCAACTTTTGCACCCCCTTGAGAGGGATTATACCTTCTATTTGTTTCCTCATTCTTCATATTCCCGGATTGTCTACTTTCTTGTATCAAAGCCTCTTATCTCTGCAATACGTGAGGCCATTATCTGTCCTATTCTCATTTCTGATCATGCTGCTGTCACTCTTCAAATGGAATTATGCTCCCCCATTGACATTGATTATCAGTGGCAATTCAACTCTTCCCTGTTACAGGACTCAACATTCATTGATACCCTTAAACTCCGAATCCAGGAATTTTTTCACATCAATTATACGCCGAATGTTACTGCTACTATGGTTTGGGAGGCTTTCAAAGCTACGATTAGGGGCAAAATCATTGGATATACCATATACTCCCGACGATCCCGAAAGGCAACTCTACAATCTTTACATGACACCGTATCCACATTGGAAAAATCTCACATTGCCTCTCCCACGTCAGCATCTTTGTCTTCTCTTTTGAAAGCCAAATATCAATATAACTTACAATTGAGCTCACAGGTTCAATTAAGTTTATCACGCACCAAAGCATTATATTATGCTGAAAACAACAAATGTGGTCATCTCTTGGCAACTTATCTGAATAAAAAAGCTGAAAAAAATGAATCTCGTCAGTGTGCTCTTCGAACTCCAAGATACACACTTCGGATAATGACATTTTACAAGCTTTCCGTGACTTTTATGCTCAACTCTACCAATCAGAGTTCTCCACTTCCCAGGCAGATATCCAATAATTTCTGGCTGATCTCTCTCACCCTTCCCTAACAGCGTCTCAAGTGGCGACTCTGGACACTCCTATATCTTTAGCTGAAATTACTTCGGCCATCAACTCTTTATCGAAACGAAAGGCCCCTGGGCCTGATGGACTAACCACTGACTTTTATCATGCATTTCAAAAGGACATAGCCTCCCATTTATACACTTACTTCTCCTCTTTACTTACTCCATCTACTACGCCCTCTCATTTCACTGATGCTTGTGTTGTGGTGTTACCAAAGCCAGGGCGGGACACCAGAACTGTGAAGGACTTCAAAGAGGCGTGGGATAAACACTGTGGATCCATAAAGTCAAGAGGCCGCCAATGAAGAGTGGGTGACTCGCCAGAATGATGGCTACTGCCTGGAGACAATACCCTTATTCAATAAACATATACATGCTTACTGTGACTCCAACATCGCTCTAAGCTTCAACAGCAGGAGGAAACATGGAAAAAAGGATTTGCACTCACAAAGAGGGGAGTATCTGGCTTGTTACGGCGGTTACTACCCCAAACCAAATAAGCCTGATACTTCACTTTCAATGCATATACAGCATAGTTCTCTGCTTCAACGGCAGGGGAGAAGAAAAAACTGATACTTCACACATCCAGCAGAGCTCTCTGCTTCAACGGCAGGGGAGAAGAAAAAAGGGTTCGCACTCACAAAGCGGGGAGTAGCTGGCTTGTTACGGCGGTTACTACCCCAAACCAAATGTGCCTGATACTTCACTTTCGATGCATATCCAGCATGGCTCTCTGCTTCAACTTTCAATGCATATCCAGCATGGCTCTCTGCTTCAACGGCATGGGAGAAAGGCTGATACATCACGCATTTCCAGCATAGCTCTCTGCTTCAACAGCAGGGGAAAAGAAAAACTGATGCTTCACGCATATCCAGCATAGCTTCAACGGCAGGGGAGAAGAAAAAAGGATTCGCACTCACAAAGCGGGGAGTAGCTGGCTTGTTACGGCGGTTACTACCCCAAACCAAATGTGCCTGATACTTCACTTTCGATGCATATCCAGCATGGCTCTCTGCTTCAATGGCATGGGAGAAGACTGATACATCACACATTTCCAGCATAGCTCTCTGCTTCAACGGCAGGAGAGAAGAAAAACTGATTCTTCACGCATATCCAGCATAGCTCTCTGCTTCAATGGCAGGGGAGAAAAAAAAACAACTGATACTTCACGCATATCCAGCATAGCTCCCTGCTTCAACGGCAGGGGAGAAGAAAAACAACCAATAAGGGCTGTATAAAATAGTCTGGGTAAAACAAGCATGGGTGTAGCTTGCTTATTGCGGTGGTTGCTACCCCTACTACCCCTAACTAATCAAGCTAGATATTTCACTTGGATGCAGCTCCATCACTGCTCTCTACGTTAATGGTGGGGGTGGAAGGGAAATAGAACCAAGAGCTAAGAGAAACAGATAAGTATGAGAGAAAAAATGTGTGAAGCTTGCTGGGCAGACTAGATGGGCCGTTTGGTCTTCTTCTGCCGTCATTTCTATGTTTCTATATGTTTCTATGTTTATTGAACACCGATTCTAAGATTTTTGCAAAAATGTTGGCCACTAGACTTTCCACTTTGATGAGCGCCTTGGTACACCCTGACCAGTCTGGTTTTATTAAAAATCGACTGATTACTAATAATGCGCTTTTGTTTTTGCAAATCCAAGATTATGTTTCTACCCTTTCACATCCTGCTGTGGCTGTTTCGCTAGATGCGGAAAAAGCTTTTGACAGGGTGGAATGGCCTTTTTTGTATTCGACCCTTCATTGGTTTGGTTTTGGCCCCAATTTTATATCCTGGATCCATTTTCTATACTCTTCCCCCTCTGCTTTTTTATATATTAATAACCGGAAATCTCCTTCATTTCCTTTACAAAGAGGCACTAGGCAGGGGTGTCCTCTATCCCCGCTACTGTTTAACCTGGCTTTGGAACCCCTTTTATTAGCTATTAGACAATCCGACTCCATCCAAGGTATACCAATTGGTAATAGTATTTTCAAGCTGTCTGCATATGCTGATGATGTGCTACTTTATCTCCTCCATCCTGAACCTTCTTTGCACTCTCTATTTGATCTCATTTCTACCTACTCTACGGTCTCCGGATATAAAGTTAATTGGCATAAGACTGAATTACTGCCTCTTAACTTTTTAGGCTCTCATGCTGATCTCTCTCAATTTCCTCTTACTAAGGTCACTCAGGGGCTTAAATATTTGGTATAAAATTTTATCCCACCATAGACTCTACCGTCAATAATTGTGAATCCACGATCTTACAGCAAATACGTGATGCCTCTCTCCAGTGGTCTCCCCTACATCTTACCTGGTGGGGGGCATTTGGATACCATAAAGATGGTTCTTGCTCCTAAGATAACATGTTCTTTCTATGATTCCCATCATTTTTTCCAAGGCTTTTTACAAACAAGTGGATCAACTCCTCTCTCATTTTTTATGGCATAACAAGGTCCCTCGGATATCCCTTTCTAAATTGAAATGTGTTTCTCATGAGGGCGGAGTGAATTTCCCTGATTTTTACTCATACCATCATGCATTCATTCTACAGCAAGGGCAACACTATTTCGCTCCGAAAGATACCCCACTTGACTTTCCCAGGTGGATAGCTTTGGAGCGACATCTATTACACCCTTACCCTCCTGAATTTTTTCCAGTAGTGCCCTTATTATGCAAGCATACATCTAACTCTATTTTCTGGTCCACCCATAAAGCCTTTTTGGCATTTGACACATATAAAAATGCTAACCATTGCTCATGGAGAACCTCTTCGCTCGCCCCTATTTGGCGTAATCCACTACTCCCCATATATGGTCAAACAGTGAATTGGCCAATGTGGCAAACCAAGGGGATCTGGTTTCTGTCGTCCATTCTCCAGGATATGAATATATTGTCTTTTGAGCAGCTTCAAACCCGTTTTGGCCTTCCCAATTCCCAGTTTTACGCATGGTTACAATTATGCGCTGTTTTAGGCAATCTTACACTCTCAGATTTGATCCATGAGACTCTGCCGTATTTACTAATGGTGAATGAGAAATATAGTTTGCTAGGCCATTTGGCCTCTCACTTGTCCAAATTAATTAAGGCTCACTCCACCCAGTGTCCACTTAAAGGTCTATATTCTGTTTAGACATCAGAATTATCCTGTTCTCCAACTAAGGCAGCTTGGAAATATATATGGCGGGTGTCTACCTGTATCTCTTTATCTTCTAGCTTGATGCAAACCTCTTTCTTCCTCATACATAGGGTGGCTTGGACCCCATGGAAACTGTATCGTGCAGGATTACTTTCCTCCCACGCATGTTGGTCCTGCAATGTAACACCTGGAACCCTATCTCATATGCTATACCACTGCACTTATGTGTCTCTCTTCTGGGACCAAGTATGGAAAATCACCTCCAGCATACTTCACATCTCACAATCCATCTCATACTCTATAATAATTTTAAGAGGAGCTGACAGCTCTCTGAATCTTCCATTGGGATCCCGTAAACTACTGGACATTTTGTTCATAATCACTATCCATAATATAATGGTCAATTGGAAACACAGTGCTCGGTTATCTGAACATCTCTGGTGGAATTCTGTTTGTATGTTCAGTAAATATGAACAAACTATGGCCATTAAATCTCACCGCTTGGGCACCTGGTGTAAGATGTGGAAGCCACTCAATGACAACTTGTAATCCTTGCCGTAGGATGTGGTAGCACCCCTCCCCCTCTTTTATGTCATCACTATCAAGGTTGCAGGTTTTCTTTTCTTTATCACTCCTCTCTCTCTCCTTTCCTCTCCCTATTTATATCCTTTCATTCTCTTCTATATCGTTCTTCTTCACTTTGTGGTCTCTGCATTAAAGTTTGTATTTGCTTGTTTGTATATTGGATCATTGGGCTGTTCCCACTTATCACAAGCTACTATTTACTATTCTTATTATGTGCAAATACGATTTTTTTGGTTTGTATGATTCACCTTGTTCTTTCAATAAAAACATTTAAACATTAAAAAGAGTCAAACTGAAAATCAACTCATTTGTCACATTTTACCAAATCAGGTAAAAGACGTGCACATCCTTAGGTTCACAATCCAGCAATAAAATACAAACATGCAGAACAGTGAAATGAATCTCTGGGGGTCCCATCCAACCTCCCAGATTGACTTCTGGTCTTTTGCCTCAAATACAGATTCTTTTGTACCTTTAAGTGCTGCAATCTTTCAATAAAGGCTTCCCTTCTCTTCTACTCAATATGGACACTCTCCAAAGGTTGAACCCACAGAGTCCTCACTAAATACAGTTCATAGCTGAATATTTCTATCACCTCACTAGACATCCATTGACAAAAAAAGATTTCACAGAAGATAGACCTTTCCTCCCTTGGATTGAAAAGTCAAGGGCGAAATACTCCCACTCTTACAAAATAGTAGCAAATAGGCCCATTCTGTCTCTGTGAAAAGACAAACAGCCCTCCTGCTATAAAAAGTTAACAAGTTGGAGAAACCTCTCCAGAAAGCAGGCCAGCATCTCCACTGGCTCTCTCCTTTTCTTCCAGATATTGACTCCTTCCAAGGTCTCATGGAGATACCTATACAGATTTTTCACAAAAACACACTCTTTTTTAAGGGATAGACTGAAAGTATCCATCACTAACCACTAAGGGGTAGATTTTTAAAGGTGTGCGTCCATGTGTACGGGGTTCCCAGTACGCGCACATGGATGTGCAGATTTTATAAAATGTGCGTGCGGTAACGCAATCAGGCCTTCCCCCATTCCCTCCCAGTCCGCTCCAATTAAGGAGCAGACTGGAAGGGATCTTCCCTACCTTCCTACCTAAACTCCCCCCTCTTTCCATCTCCTCCCCACCCCCTAAACCCTTTGTTTACATTTACATTTGTTTTACTACATACTGCTCCCCTGGAGCAGAAGTGGTTTGCGTGCACCAGCCAACTGCCGGCGTGCACTTCCCTGGGACAGCAGCTAATGGCTGCTGTCTTGGCTGGCCTCCATCCCATCCCACCCCACCCCTCCCCTCCCCACACAGACCCTGCCCTCCAGCCCACCCCTTTTTAAAAGAAAGGAACATTCCAGAAATGGGACTTTCCAGGGCATTTACAGTTGAATTTTTAATCGACCACACGTGCAAATTCCAGCAGTGATGCGCATGGTCAGGCCCTTTTGAAAATGCATGCGGTGCGTGCAGGTCCCAGCCATGTTCATAACTGCCGGAATTTGTGCATGTGGTCGACATGTGGTCGATTAAAAAGTTGGCTATAAATGCCCTGGGAAGTCCCATTTCTGGAATGTTCCTTTCTATTAAAGTATAGTGAGCACCTAGTAAGCCCCCCAAAAATAGCAAAATACTTTTTGCTATGCTGTTTCCACTTTTTGCAATGAGCTGCAAACTGACCTGCGCTTGTTTTCGGATTACTTACCATTTTGTTGGGCCTTAAAGATGTGTTTTTTTCCCCTCAGGGAAACAATTTCTAAGTTGAAAAAGGGGATTTGATCTTATAGTTTGAAGTATAGGCTAGTTTGTTCTGAAACTGCATGAAATCCTTTACATTTGATCTAAAGTTGTGTGTCTTTGCATATGTATTTAGGCATCTCTGTTTGTTTTGAATGTAATTATTATCTTGTATATGTATGGCCATTTTGTTTTTTATTATACTGCATTTTGTGTGTACTTTGCAGTTTTATTGTAACATGCTTTGGGCATCCTGAGTTAAAGTGTGTAAAAAGTAATGCATTTATTATTATTATTATTATTATTATTATTATTATTATTAATAAAAATATAACTTTTTGAGGCTGCTTTTAAATCTTAATCCCTGGTTCTGACCATAACCTTGTTGGTTTTAACCATTTTATATAATAAATAAATTTCCAAAAGTCTCAGATATTTCTAGTGTGTTTGGACTAAATTATAAGCTCTACAGGAAAGTTCTGGATTTTTATGTATTTGTACAGTGATGTACATGTCTAGTAGCAAAATAGAAATAATAATAAAGAGGTATAATAGAAACTCAGAAAGGAAAAAAGAGTTGCCATATGATGATTTAATCATGCTTTTCATAACTGAATATTTCTGTTCTATTTTAAAGCCAATATTACACTATTATACTCCATACTGCCAGTGATCTCTAAGTGTACTCCTTTTGAATAAATGATAGATGATTTTTTCTGTAATATTTCCCGTCTCCTTGATTTACATTTCTGTAGTCTTAGACTTCCTTTCATTCAAACAAATTATGACTGCTTCTTTAGTGTCACACAGTCTGTCAGTCATCAAACATACTTCAACATTATAACTGGACAAGTTTAGAAAATGGTGAATAAAACACCAGGAAGTCATCCCAGAGGTGATGATATCTCAGTTTTTGATGACTTGTAACTGTGTCTTTTTAAAAGCATAATTCCATTTCAAAACAGCTACTATATAGGAGGATACTGAAGACAAGTAATGTTTATTTTAAGACAGAATATCCTTTCTTCATGGATAAGCAGGATAAACAATCCCACATGTAAGCAAAATGATACCACATCACCATCATACCAAGTGTGTCAGCTCATTGGTTAGAAGCCTAGATGGCTTTGCATATGTAATAGGCACTGCACTAAGCAACTCTCAGTGAAGTCCTCTCTCTTTTTTCATCCACAGTATGGGTAGCAGTGATAAGCAGCAGCTCCTCACTTCATTTAATTTCACTTAGGTTTCTTGCTAAATGAAATGAACTATCTGGCTGGGGAGATTCAGAGAGATTTAGTGAAAAGAGATTTTGGTTTGACTTCCTCAATTGGGAGCTGCAGATGGTATTCTCTAGCAGCATAGAAATTACTACTACCATCTTAGGGTATGGAAATTTTAGTTAACCTTTCAGAGTGGAGATGCTTGTTCTTTTGTCAGCCTTTTGGATTCTTGAATTGGTAGGAATTGGTAGGAGCAATGGACGGCTGGCGCCATCTTAGAAAATGGCGTGGGCCATCTATTGCTCCTTGCATGTGACAGGGGCCGACCAATGGCCCCGGTAGCCCCTGTTACATGGTAAGGGCAAAGGGACACCAGCACCATTTTGTTTATTGGCAGCCGATGGCCCAAGAGGGAGAGATCGCTCCCGGAACCCCGCTGGACCACCAGGGCTTTTAGTGAAGTGCCTCAGGGATCTGTATTGGAACCCATACTTTTCAATATATTTATAAATGATCTGGAAAGAAGTACAACGAGTGAGGTAATCAAATTTGCAGATGATACAAAATTTTTCAGAGCAGTTAAATCCAAGCAGATTATGACAAATTGCAGGAAGACCTTGTGAGACTGGAAAATTGGGCATCGAAATGGCAGATGAAATTTAATGTGGATAATTGCAAGGTGATGTATATAGGGAAAAATAACCCATGCTATAGTTGCACAATGTTAGGTTCCATATTAGGAGCTACCACCCAAGAAAGAGATCTAGGCATCATAGTGGATAACACATTGAAATCATCAGTTCAGTGTGCTGTGGCAGCCAAAAAACCAAACAGAATGTTAGGAATTATTAGAAAGAGAATGTGTATAAAACAGAAAATGACATAATGCCTTTGCATCGCTCCATGGTGAGACCGCACCTTGAAACTGTGTACAATTTTGGTCGCCGCATCTCAAAAAAGATATAGTTATGATGGAGAAGGTACAGAGACCAAAATGATAAAGGGAATGGAACAGCTCCCCTATGAGGAAAGCCTAAAGAGGTTAGGACTTTTCAGCTTGGAGAAGAGATGACTGAGGGGGGATATGATAGAGGTGCTTAAAATCATGAGAGGTCTAGAATGGGTAAATGTGAATCGGTTATTTGCTCTTTCAGATACCAGAAAGACTGGGGGGCACTCCATGAAGTTAGCATGTAGCACATTTAAAACTAATTGGAGAAGTTCTTTTTCACACAATGCACAATTAAACTCTGGAATATGTTGCCAGAGGATGTGGTTAGTGCAGTTAGTGTAGCTGTGTTTAAAAAAGGATTGGATAAGTTCTTGGAGGAGAATTTCATTACCTGCTATTAATTAAATTGATTTAGAAAATAGCCACTGCTATTACTAGCAACAGTAACATTGAATAGACTTGGTTTTTGGATACTTGCCAGGTTCTTATGGTGGGAAGGTGAAAGTGAGTTAGAGGGAGGGAGGGAAGAGGCTAAGGGGAGGTAAGGGGCTGAGTGAGGTAGAAGGGGGCAGAGGTGGTTAAGTGAGAGGGAAGGGGGGAAAGAAAGGATTCCAAGTGAGGTGGGAAAGGGAAGTGAGAGGATAAGGGTGGAAAGTGGAGGGGGAGCATGAAAGTATGTGAGTGGCAAAGGGCAGTAGAAGTAGGTGACTACCTCGAGTGCCACAATTTGGGGGTAGCACAGCAGATGCAGGACTTCGACAATTGTGGCTCCTTGTTCTTGATGCCCATGAGGGTCGAGCATAGGAAGTTTTGTCACATGGACCCATATGGATGGGAAGAAGGAGGCACAAACACTGCAGCCAGAAGGAGAAGGAGCAACTTCTACCCACACCTGAAAAGGAAAGAGGAACAGTCCCATTAGCTGCATGGGCTGAAAGAAGGGGTTGCTGCAGCTTGTGTGTTCTTGATAGGAAGAATAAGTGTGTAAGTATTGAGGAGAGGACAATATTTTTGTGCAGCCTCCTCCTCCCACACTGTCATGACAATCTCAGGGAGAATTGAAATAAAAAATTCCCAGGTATGCAGGGTGAGGAATATGTTTTATCCTTATTAGTTGTTTTTTGTTTTTTTTTTTAATTTATATTTTATTAAGATTTTCAACAAAATCATTACATTTGCAAAAAATCAGGAAATAATCTTTAGCACTAGAAACAATAAACCGAAAATATCAATCCACAATAAATTCTATGCATCAGAATTTTAGTCCCCAATAATGGGAGGAATTTTCAGAAAGATAAGTATATTACTTAAACAAACTTAGTACTAAACATACTGAAAGAGACTTTATTAATCTTAAACAGTCATTTTACCTCAAACCTATTCCTTGTCAGTCAGGAAGGTCTCAAGATGGGTGGGATCTTGAAAAATAAATTTGTTTTTCTGTAGAATAATTAGACATTTGCACGGGAATCGCAAATAGAAGGTCGCCCCAAGGGCCAAGACCCTTGGCTTCAATGCAAGAAATTGTTTCCAATGTAGCTGAGTACTACGAGCCACGTCCGGAAATATTTGAACCTTATATCCACAATAAAGTACATCTTCATTCTTAAAGAATTTTTGTAAAATCAAATTTTTATCTAGCTCTATACAAAAGGAAACCAATAAAGTCACCCTGGTGGGTATTTCATCCACAGATGCCTCTAAAAAAGAGGTCAAGTTTGGTGATTCACATTATACTATGTCTAATTCTTTCATCCCTTCTTGAGATTGGATCCTAGACTTAGGTATATAATAAGGAAATACTTTTTTCATCTATTGAAGATATAGAGAGTATTTCTATCAAGTATTTCTTCAATAATTCAAGGGAGGATAACAGTCTAGTTACCGGGAAATTGAGAAATCTTAAATTCCTAACCCGATTTTCATTATCTAACATTTCCAAATGACGATGTATTATTAAACTATCCTTTACAAAAGAATTGTTTACAGCTTGCAATGCTATTACTTGGTTATTTATTACCTTACCATTTGCATCTATTTGATTTAATTGACCCTCATGTTTTTCAATCTTACCATTAATCTGTAACACATCTTGCTTAAATTGTAAATATGAATTAAATACAGTGTTTCTAACATCTAATAGAACCTTCCAAATATCACTCAAGGTGACATTCTGAGGATCCATTGATTCTAAATTCACATTTCCTTCTGGTAACAATTCTTGTACATAAGTTACCCCTGCACTTTCTTGTATCTTCCCTCTCCACAATACCTTCGTTACTAGGGGTGTGCATTCGGATTGACCGCATTAGTAAAACGCAACTCATATTTTTTTTTTACTTAAAAAATTGATTCGACATAAACGATCGGATTTCCCACATATCGAACATAGATATGTTCGATATGTGGGAAATCGCGATTGTTGAGCCAAAATAAAAATATAAACCCCCTCACCCTCCTTAATCCCCCCCCCCCGACTTACCACAACTCCCTGGTGATGGAGCGAGGAGTGAGGACGCCATTTCTGCAATCCTTGGCGAGAAGCATGTGACGTCGGCGGCACGTCGAGTGACGCCGGCGTCACGTGATTCCCGGCTCGTTCGCGCCGGACGGCTCGTTCGGCCCAAAAAGAACTTTTGGCCAGCTTGGGGGGGCCTCCTGACCCCCCCAAGCTGGCCAAAAGTTCTTTTTGGGCCGAACGAGCCGTCCGGCGCGAACGAGCCGGGAATCACGTGGCGCCGCGTCACTCAGACGCGACGTCACGTGATTCCCGGCAAGTTCGCGCCGGACGGCTCGTTCGGCGCGAACAAGCCGGGAATCACGTGACGCCGACGTCATGTGATTCCCGGCAAGTTCGCGCCGGACGGCTCGTTCGGCCCAAAAAGAACTTTTGGCCAGCTTGAGGGGGTCAGGAGGCCCCCCCAAGCTGGCCAAAAGTTCTTTTTGGGCCGAACGAGCCGTCCGGCGCGAACTTGCCGGGAATCACGTGACGTCGCGTCTGAGTGACGCGGCGCCACGTGATTCCCGGCTCGTTCGCGCCGGACGGCTCGTTCGGCCCAAAAAGAACTTTTGGCCAGCTTGGGGGGGTCAGGAGGCTCCCCCAAGCTGGCCAAAAGTTCTTTTTGGGCCGAACGAGCCGTCCGGCGCGAACGAGCCGGGAATCACATGACGCCGCGTCACTCGACGTGCCACCGACGTCACATGCTTCTCGCCAAGGATTGCAGAAATGACGTCCTCACTCCTCGCTCGATCACCAGGGAGTTGTGGTAAGTCTGGGGGGGGGATTAAGGAGGGTGAGGGGGTTTAATTTTTTTTTTGCACATATGTACATATACCCAACTCATTGGATTTTTTTTATGTCCATATTGGCCGCAAGTGGGACCCCCTTTCGGACATAAAAAATATGAACATAAAATTTTGCTCTGCACATCCCTATTCGTTACTAGGTTGTTCAGTATTTACTGACCCCCCAGTCCCAGGTACCGTGGATTGATGAACAACCTCAAGCGGAGTAAGAGGTGACTGCATCTGGGCTGGACTCTTGGGGGAACCCGAAGAAAAGGAAATTTCTGAAATAGGATGCCTTTCAAATTGACCAATTCGTCTGACCACATGGGAGTCCATAGGTCCTCTACTTGCTGAAACTGCTGGCGAAGATGTTAAAAATGTTGTTTTCCTTTTCCTACCCATCATATAATTACAGGGAAGGAAAAAGGAGAGTCAAAATAGGCAAAAAAAAATATTTTTTTAGAAGGGGCACGCCCCTTTGGCGCATGGCTTCGGCTGTGCGCCGGCGGCTGCACGCCGCAGCTCTTCCGGTTTTATTGGGAGGCAGAGTCCCTGCTTGATGACATCAGCGGGGTCAAAGCAGTAAAGGTAGTTGTTGTTTCCAGCTCTCTGGGTACCCCGAATTGACTCGGTTACCCCATCGCTGTCCTCCTGCCCTCCTCTCTCATGAGAGGCTCGTCTCACCAGATTCCTCCGATTGAGTCGCCACAGCTCTTCCGGTTTTATCGGGAGGCAGAGTCCCTGCTTGATGACATCAGCGGGGTCGAAGCAGTAAAGGTAGTTGTTGTTTCCAGCTCCCTGGGTACCCCGAATTGACTCGGTTACCCCGTCACTGTCCTCCTGCCCTCCTCTCAACGAGAGGCTCATCTCACCAGATTCCTCCGATTGAGTCGCCGCAGCTCTTCCGGTTTTATCGGGAGGCAGAGTCCCTGCTTGATGACGTCAGCGAGGTCGAAGCAGTAAAGGTAGTTGTTGTTTCCAGCTCCCTGGGTACCCCGAATTGACTCAGTTACCCCGTCGCTGTCCTCCTGCCCTCCTCTCTCACGAGAGGCTCGTCTAACCAGATTCCTCCGATTGAGTCCTTATTAGTTTTAATTATTGGGTGTTTGATGTGTCTGTTCTTTTTAAATATGTTATTGATTTTTGGGAACTTTAAAAATATCTTTTATGAGTTTAATTATTGACTATTCTATTTGTCATTTGTTTTTAAATATTCATTTTGTTAGTATGTTTTTATTATGATTAATGTTTTATATTTCTTTATTGTATTTGTTTTATGAGGAATGTGAATGTTTGTTTTTATCATTGTTGCATTGAATATAATCAATTTACATAGAAACACTGAAAGAGAAACATGATGGTATAAAAAGACCATATGGTCTATGTAGTCTGCTCATCAGTCAGATTTATCTAGCATTTATAATTCTCATAATTCACTTCATTATCCCCATGCTTTCATTCCATGCTTTCTTAAAATCAGATACCATTTTTGACTGTTCCACCTCCACTGGGAGGCTGTTCCATGTATCCACTACCCTCTCTGTAAAGAAATATTGCCTAAGATTACTCCTGATTCAACCCCCATTCAACCTCATCCCATGCCCCTTATAATTGAGCTTCCTTTCCATTGAAAGTGGCTAGCCTCCTGTGCATGGAAACCTTTGAGATTTTTAGTCTCCATCATATCTCTCCTATCTTGTCTTTCCTCAGGGTATAAATGTTTAGATCTTTAAGTCTATACTGAATGCTTTAGAACTAAGAACAATGATCATTTTAGTAGCCAGCCTCTGGAACAACTCAAACTGGTTTATATACTTTTGAAGCTGCGATTTCCACAGTTGTACACAGAATTCCAAATGAAATCTCACCAGGGACTGATACAGGGGTAATATCAGCTCAGCTTTTCTGCTGACCTGTTGCGGGCATGGGCCTTTAGACTGAGATGGGTTTGGTGCAACCTGCAGAGAGGAGTCCTCTAGGTTCCCACCATTGGCAGGTGGATCTGGCTGAGGCAGAGGCCCAACTGAAGCTTCACCAATACCAGCCCTCTTTCCCATTAGGTTGAGCCCTCAGGTACTGGGGCCAGCTGGCCTTAGGCATGGGCCTCTGCAGAGGTGAAGATCCATCAATTTGAAGATGTTGCAGGCCAGCACTAAGAAGTGGAGGGAAGTCAAAGTCTAGCAATGGTGAGGGCAGGTGGCAGGCGATCAAGGTCAGGTTCAGGCTGGGGGTCAGAGGCAGGAAGAGTTCACTCAGTGTCAAAGTTCAGGAGTGGTAGGTGGCAGGCAGAATTTAGTCAGAAACAGTAAACAGGCAGTGGTCAGGAGTAGTGAAGGTCAAGAAGCATCAATGTCCAATAGAGACGTGCATTGGGTGCCCGATCGTTTCCGCTTTTGGGTCCATGTGGCCACGGGGAAATCTCGAATTCCTGCGGATCGGCATTTTTTTCGTAAAAAATTATTTTTCGGCTTAGTGCGTGCTAATGGGGTTAGTGTGTACTAACTCCCGTTAGCGCGCACTAACAAAAATAACAAAAAGTAACAAAAAATAATGCAGTAAGCCAAAAAAATGATTTTTCAACAAAACTTTGGGGAAAATGCAATTGTTTTATCGTTTTCCCGATCCATGACAATTTAGGAAATATCGTATGAATTTCCTAATTGTCAAAAAACAATTGCACATCCCTAATGTCCAATCAAAAGTCAAAGCCAAAAGTCCATCTGAGGAGATGAAGAACGAAGAGGAGGTAGGAGGATGAGAGACCACACAAGTAGGAGGAAAATGCTGAAGACAGACACAGAGGAAGACTGACCATGAAGAAGATGAGAACTCAAACGTTCACCACTTCCACAGGAGACCAGGAACAGAACACAGGAATTCAGGAACATGAATCAGAAACAGAGCACAGCAGGAACTCAGAACCAGGAACCAGGATCGGGAACAACCTGGAAGCAAAACACTACTCCAACGGAGTCAACCTATCACTGAGATGCCAAAGAGATGTCCAAGAAGGCCATATATACTGAGAAGGCTAGGCTATGAGATCATCAGGAGGTACATCTGGTGGATTCCCACCATTGGCCCTTTAAATTTCTGGCAGTAAGTACACGTGTGACCTAAGAGCAGTGGGGCAGAGACGGCAGTGTCCTGTCACGTGTGTGTCCTGTCACCCTGTTGAAGGAAGAAGGCCAGTGCTAAGGCATCTCTGGGTTTAATGGGCAGCTTGTGGGAAGGGCCGGCAAGCCTCCGAACGCAACATAACCATTCCTCTCCCTATTCAACCAAGTATCTTTCTAGCTTTGCTATGATTTATCCACCTGTTTGGCCATGTCAAGATCACTTGAAACAATCACCCCCAGATCCCTCTCCTCTTTTGTGCTTAGAAGAATTTTGCCTCCAATATTGTCCTCTTCCTTGGGTTTTTGCAGCCCAAAAGCATTCTTCTTCTTTTTTTTAAATCTTAGCTGCCAGTCTCTAGACCATTACTCAAGCTTCACTAGCTCTCTCCTCATGTTTTCTACACTTTCCTGGCTGGCTACCCTGTTGAACATTTTGGTAAGACTGGCAAAAAGACAAACCTTTCCTGACAATCTTTCTACTCATGAAAATGTTAAAAAGAACCAATCCCAGTACTGATGCCTGAGGCACACCATTAGTAATGTTCCCCATCACAATGTGAACTCCTTTTACCACCACACTTTTGTTACGTAGGGGTGTTTAGTGTGACCTTGGGCCTCAGTCCGACCCCAGATGGATCCAGGACCGAACCGAGGGTTGACGGCGTGTTCCAGCATGGCTGAAGGTCTTACCCTCTGCCAAGCCTGCAAGCTCTCAAGGCCAACAACAGGATGATGTTGGAATGTGAATGGTCCTCCAACCATTCCGAACCCTTTCGGACCTGCCGCTTGAATCGGCATGGAGCAGCAGGCCTGGCCTGAGGTCGAGAGCAGACGGAGGCCTTGACATGAAGCCATGACAGCAAGGTTGATGCGACGGCATCACAGACGAGGGTTAAGGCAAAGACATAACACCAGGGCTGATGCAACGGCATCAGAGACGAGGAACTTGACGAAGTCCAGATGAGACGAGAAGCTGGAAAGGAAGACATTGGCACTGTCTCTCAGGGCGCCCTACACATCCCACCTTCACGGGCGGACCCAATGGGCTGTTCACGGACCACCCTGTCCCCCTGCGTGCCTTAGACAGCCTGAGGAGGCTGGTCACGGACCACGCTGAGAACGGGACGAGCGCAGGGAGGAATCCAGTCGAAGTGGTACTCTGACGATGAAGCCAGATGTCGCCCGAAGCACCACAAGGCTGGCAGGACATGACGGCTCAGGAGCACAGGACACCAGTCCACTGCCGGCATCTCCCATGACGAAGCTGCATCACCAGGAGATCCATGGCCAGCAGAACAGAAGGCTCAGGAGCGCTGACGACACAGGAGCAAGCCACCAAGGAAGCAGGAACATCAGGAAGCGGAGGATCAAGACAAGACACCAGGACACCTGGACGAGGACCTCAGGCACAAAGACATGATTCAGGATACAGACGAGACGAGGAGCTCCACAAAGAAGACAAAGGCCTGTTGGAACACTGGACAGCAGGAGCTTCCAGAGACAAAGTAACTCTGATGCAAGGCAAGGCTGACTGGAAGTTGAAGTCCTTTTATAGGGCTGCAGACCGGCGACTCCCTGGGAGGAGTTTGGGTGGCCCACACCTAGCAGGCCCTATAACTACAGAGGAGTGCTGCGGGCCGGCCCCTAAGGAGAATGGCGTGGCTCAAACCAGGAAGTCCATGCAAACATAAGCAGCCTCAGGCAGGTCCCAAGGACATCAAGGCCTCCCAAGCCCTGGAGCAAATCCTGGACAGTTTGCAGGCAAGACCCCGGCTTCAGAGCGGCCTCCAGGAAGAGGTAAGGAGCCTCCCATAGCACTGCTACAGGAGGGTTCATAACAACTTTGTTGCCTCCCACTCAGCCAATTTCTATCCTAGTCAATCTCTCTAGGTTCCATACCAAGGAAGCTAAATTTACTTATAAGTCTCCTGTGTGAAATCATGTGAAAGGCTTTACTGAAATCCAAGTACACCTGTGTCCAGCACTTTCCCCTCATCCAACTCTCTGGTCACTCAAGGAAATTGATCCAATTCATCTGACAATATTTACCTCTATGAAACTATGCTGTCTTGGATCTTGAAATCCATTGGATTCCAGAAAATGATACCATTAATTTGTTCAGAGCCATAACTAACCTATAGCCAATATGGCCAAGGCCATAGGCGCCATCCAGCAAAGGGCACCACCACTCTCACAATGGGACTGAGAAGCTGCCTCCCTTCCTCCCGATACAACCCTTGGTCCCTCAAAGACTCTACTGCCAGGGGGGGAGGAAAAGATGTACTGATGCACCTGCTCTTAGTGTCCCTTCTTGTAAATTGAAGCTAACATATCAACGATGCCACCCATCGCAGGACCCGCCCTCCCTCTGAGGTCAGGAGATACTTTTTTTTTAACTTCCCCATTTATGGTCCTACTTTCTGAATTGTGGCTTTCCTCAACTTTAGTGCCTTCATCTGCTCATTTACCAAAAGCAGCTCTGGAGACCTGAGGACCTTACTGACATTGAGATTGCAGCTTCGTTGGATTCCAAATGTCAGTAAATGAGATGTTTCAGCGGAGCAGCGGCAGACTCAGCACTTCCACAGTCCCACCCTAAACAGCAGGAAATGAGCAAAGCACATCCCCAAGCCCTCGCGAGACCACTAGAGGAATCATAAGGAGCAGGAAGAGCAGTGTGGTCCATTAGCTGGAAGAAGATGCATTCATCAGTCAGAGCAGCCTGCATTTCCCGCCCAGTACTCAGCAGAAGAATCGGTGTGGCCACGGCCCACGGGATCGCCAGAAGAATAGTAGTCTTCCACTTTTTCCCTGCAGACAGAATCAAGAGGCCAGAACATGGCTGCCAGCCAGAAGATTCAGCCTCAGCTTTCCCTCAGTCACAAACAGCATCTTAGCCCTGAGGCCAGAAGAAGGAGGAAAACTGGGCCATGGTACTGAAGTAGGAGGTTGTTGCTCCTGCTTCTGCTGCTCCTTTTCCTTCCAAATGGGGAAACCAAGTGAAAGCATGGTGTTTATGTATATATATGTGATTGAGCATGGCAGAGAGAGAGAGCTTGTGTGTATGTGCAAGTGAGCATGGCAGAGACTTTGTGTTTGTGTGATGATTGAGCATGGCAGAGATAGAGAGTGTGTGTGTGTGTATGTGTGTGCAAGGGAGCATGGGAGAGAGATCATGTGGGTGTTTGGGATTGAACATGGCAGAGTGTGTGTATATAAAATTGAGCATGACAGAGAGAGAGAAAGAGAGAGAGAGTGTGTGTCTGTCTGTGTGTGTGTGTGTGTGTGTGTGAGTGATTGAGTATGGCAGAGAGTGTGTGTGTGAGTGTGTGTGTGATTAAGCATGGTAGAGAAAGAGTGCTGTACATGTGAAAATGATCATGGCAGAGAGAGTGCACATGTAAGTGTGCATGAGATTGAGTGGCAGCAAGTGCCTCTGGGTGAGATTGAGTACAGCAGAGAAGGAGTGTGTGTGCATAAGATTGAGCATGGCAGAGATCGAGTGTGTGTGTGTGCATGAGACAGAAAATGGGAGAGAGAGAGGAGAAAGTTTGTGTGCAACAACTCCCTACTCTCCCCATGTTAATCCATGACACTATCAAGGCATTGGGAAATCAAATTCCCAGGTATGGAAAACAGAGGATTTTTAACAATCCTTATTAATTTTAATGATTGTGTGTATTTGATATATCTAATGTTTTGAAATATTTTATTGGCATTTGGAAAAGTTTTATGAATTTTTAATTAATGGATGTTCTAGTCATCAGCTATTTTGAAATATGTATTCTTTTTATTAGTATGATTTCACTATTATAATTGATGTTTTATATATCTTGATTTTATTGTTTTTTTTATGATAAATGGTTATATATCTATTTACCCTTTGTTGCACTGCATACAAAGTCTTGCTTGTTGCAGTTTCCAGTTCAATATTTGTCTGCACATTCCCATTTATATTTTTATGGTCTCTTTATTCTATATTTGAGATTGTTTCTGTATTCTGCAAGTATAACTGAGGTGAGGGATTCTGTTAGCTTGTTGCTTCTGTATATGTATATGTAGTACCTTGTTTTTTTCTGTTTTCCTAATAGAAAGTGTATTGGTGTTTTAGGACCTGGTGTAATATTTTGCAGTGTTGTTGTTTCACAGGTAAGATTTTTATTGTTTGAGTGCTGGCAGCTAATGCTGTTTTAATATGGTAGGTGTACAAACCCCCCTGCATTTAACAGATTCTCCCAGCTTGTGGTGTTGTATGTTTGTGTTCAGGGTAAGGGCTCACTTTTTCACTTGGTCATAGGTGCCAAATGGCCTGGCTACAGTTCTGAATTTGCTCACCGTGGAAGTCAGATTAATCGGCTATAGTTCTTAGCCTCCTCTTTACATTCACTTTTATGAATAGGAACTATATCTGCCCTTCTCCAGTCCTTCAGAACTACTGCTGACTCTAAAGAAGCATTGAAAAGGTCAGCCAACAGAGCTGCTAGGACTTTTCTAAGTTCTCTCAATACCCTTGGATGTATCCCATCCGGCCCATCGCCTTCTCTACTTTAAGTTTAGTTAGCTCCTCATGAACACAATGCTCTGAAAATCTATCAAGTTTTATCTTATTTCTAAACTTATTTGTGTTTGTTTTATGTGGTCCTGCTCCAAGTTCTTCCACAGTGAATAATGAGCAGAAATATTTATTAAGTAATTTAGGCCTGGATTTATCAGAATGCACTAAATATTGCCTGTGATAGAAAAAGGGGTGTGTTTTATGGTAATGGGCACTCTATTTCAATTTGCACTAACATTTTCACACTTTGAGATAAGTGTCAGAATGTGGTATTTCTTACCTACAACCACTAGGGGGGAGAGAGAGAGAGAGAGAGAGAGAGAGAGAGGGGGGCCATAGTACCCACACACTAGATAGGTATTTATATCTCTATGGGAGGCCCACCTAGTAACTCGAGGTGAGGTTTAGGTATTAGTTTAGGGGTTAGGGGCCACTTTTACATTCAAAGTGAGACATACGAACAGAACAGTGCTCTCTAGTGAAGATTTGATGACCCTCGGAGTGAGGACACTCACCCAAAGTTGAGATTTGTGCAATGTTCTTTCAACCTAGCTTGATGGACTCTCTACCTGGGTAACATCAAGCTAGGCTGAGAGAACATTGCACAAATCTCATCTGTGAGTGAGTGTCCTCACTCCAAAAGTCATCAAATCTCCACTAGAGAGCACTGTTCTGTTCATACATCTCACTTTGAATGTAAAAGTGGCCTCTAACCCCTACACTAATACCAAAACCTCACCTCGAGTGACTAAGTGGACTTCCCATAGGGATATAAATACCTATCTAGTGTAAGCACACAATGGCTAGGTGTTCTATCTCTCTCTTCTTTTCTCATAGCTAGGTTGGCTCTCAGGGAGCTTCAAACCAACATCCAAAAAATATTGCAATGGGTGATACAGCTTAACACTACTGAAAAAGGCATAGTTAAAGCCATGTGATAGGGCTTCATAAACCCAGCCAACTCCTCCTCTTTTTTGGATTTGCATCACACCATACAATATTGTGCTATTGCATGCGTTAAAGGCATTTTCACATGTGATAAGCACTTAACGCATGTGAAAATGCCTTATAGCATGTTCATAAATGAGGCAGTAGTTTTTTCCTCATCAATCTCTATATATTCTTCCCCTTCACCTCAGAGTCTCTCAATGCCACTTTTGCACTTTCTTCTATCACTAGCATCTCTAAAAAAAAGTCTTGTCCCCCCTATTTATGATACTTTTTCTTACATTTGAATGTTTGCATTCCTAACTACTTTCCCAGATTCTCTTTGCTTTTCCAGATATTGTTGCCTGTCCTCAACTTTCTGTGATCTCTTGTAGTTTATGAGTGCTAACATTTTCTCCCTTACCTCTGCAGCTTTAGAAAAACATAGCAGCTTTTTTTTCTTCTTTTCTTTAATTTCTTTCCTAATGATAAGATTAGTTGTCTTCATAATATCTCCTTTCTGTATTTGGTGAGGGTCTGTCTGTGTTATGTACGTGTGACTAAGGTGAGATATTCTGCTATCATGTAGATTCTGTGTATGGATCTATAGCAGCCTGGCTTATTCTATTTTCCTAATAGAAGTTGCATTGGTATTCTGGACCTTGTGTAATATTTGCAGTGCTGCATTTCATGGGAAGTGTTGTTACTGTTTGAGTGTTGGCAGTTAGTACTGTTTTGGTATGGGAGGTTTACTGTATTTAATTTGTAATTCAGTTCACTCAGTTTTCTGAGGATTAACTCACACTGAAAGGTGAATTTTAATTAGGGGATGTGTGAATATTTTGGGCTTGTGCACATTGAGTAGATTTTAAAAACTGCCAAGATAAGCGCATATCTCCCGGAGTGCGTATATCTCAGAAGTTTTCAAAAAGGGGGTGGGTCATGGGCGTGGCCTGGGTGGAGCATGAGCATTTTGAAGCATGAATCTGAGATGTACTCATAAATACTTATATGATCTGGTGCATGCTGAGGCCCTCTGCCATATAAATTTACTTCTGCTATGGATGATGACGTGTAAGGTACAAAATAAAGAAATATACTGAGGGGCGGATTTTCAGAGCCCTGCTCGCCTAAATCCGCCCAAAACAGGGCGGATTTAGGCGAGCAGGGCCCTGTCCGCCGGTGAGCCTATTTTACATAGGCCTACCGGCGCGCGCAGAGCCCCGGGACCCGCGTAAGTCCCGGGGTTCTCCGAGGGGGGCGTGTCGGGGGCGTGTCGGGAGCGGGCCCGGTCGTCGCGGCGTTTTGGGGGCGTGTCGGCAGCGTTTTGGGGGCAGGTACGGGGGCGTGGCTACGGCCCGGGGTGGTCCGGGGGCATGGCCGCGCCCTCCGTACCCGCCCCCAGGTCGCGGCCCGGCACGCAGGAGGCCCGCTGGCACGCGGGGATTTACGTCTCCCTCCGGGAGGCGTAAATCCCCGGAGAAAGGTAAGGGGGGGGGGGTGTAGACAGGGCCGGGTGGGTGGGTTAGATAGAGGAAGGGAGGGGAAGATGAGGGGAGGGCGTTAGAGGATTCCCTTCAAGGCCGCTCCGATTTCGGAGCGGCCTTGGAGGGAACGGGGGTAGGCAGTGCGGCTCGGCGCGCGCCGGCTATACAGAATTCATAGCCTTGCGCGCGCCGATCCAGGATTTTAGTGGATACGCGCGGCTCCGCGCGTATCTACTAAAATCCCGCGTACTTTTGTTTGCGCCTGGAGTGCCAACAAAAGTACGCCAACGCGCCTTGTTTGAAAATCTACCCCTGAGGTTTTAAGGGTTGGGGGGTAACTGGGGGGTTTGAAGGTTATTAAACTGGCGGGGTTTGGAGGACCTATCTCTTAAATGGGTGAAGTGGAGACAAACTGGTAAAACTGGGAATAGTGTCGGCATTTGCTCCTTCTAAAACCCCCCAATTTACACGGTAGAAGCAGCATTTGCATGCACATGCACGCATTCATTTAAAATTTGGCGCACATGTGTACTCAGCTGGGTATTTTATAACATGCATGAATATATGCATTCAAATTCTAAAATAGCCATGTCCCTGGGTGTGGGCTGACATGTGTGCACCTGCATGCCAGTTTGAAAGTTATGACTTTACAATAGGCCTACAATATATGCTATTGAATTGTTAATTGGGTTTACTCTTGTTAAGTGTACTTAATACAGGCAAATGGGCTTTTGAAAATTGCTATGATAGTAAATTACATTTACATTTACTTTTTATTTTGAAAATTACCCTATTGGTGTCTACAAGAGTGAGCAGGAATATCTTTCAGAATACTTTCTCCAGGTCCTTATATTGGCTCTGTCTCTCCATGTAAAAGTAATGGATAGCACTGGCCCTTGGATGATCAGCCTTCTTGGACTCACAGATGTTGTTCTGATGATTAGTCAGGCAATTAAGGAAATCACATGAAAGATTTGGCATGAAAGGATCATTTATGACAATATTGGCAGTGCTGGTGAAGAATTTAAAGGGGTCTTATCCATTTGATAGAATTAATAATGCTGAAGAGATAAAGGATTGTAATGAAGATCTGACAAAATAAGAAGAGGTAGAGTTAAAATCTGCCTTTTTGCTTATTTGAATAATAAAAGTTGGAATTTGATATATTTGAGGCCAACATTCAAAGGCATTTAGCCAAATAACTCACAAATTATCCACCATTCTAGCTAAATTCCAAATTTTCAAGATGCCTGCTATTTATCCGGCTATCTTTTAACCAGATAAGTAGTGGGGGTTTCAAAGGCGTTCTGAAGCAGGGATGAGTTAGCCAGGAAACTAATATTAGGAGTTAGCTGAATAAGCTTTATGGCTAACTCCAGCCCTGATCTGGAGCAGGTCTTAAGTTATGCAGGAATATTTTCCTGGATAACTTTAGCCTTATCTGGCTATTTTTAAAACATTATAGCTTGTGACATGGCAATGGCCATTTCAAATAAAAAGTTGCATGTGGGCCTTATGGTCTAATTCCCAGCCCCCTTTACTCAATGCAAAAAAACAAAACAAACAAAAAACAACAAAAAAAACCCTGCACTGTCAGGCCGAGTTCCCCCCTCCTCTATCCTCCAAACCTCTTGAAGGGCCTTATTTAAGCTATACTCAAAGGAGCAGAAAGTGGGGATAGGGAAGTCCAGCACTGACCTGTGAAATTTTTATTTTAAAATAAAACTTAGAGGGGTTTGTAAGAAGGAGGTGAGGCTTGACCTAGCAGGGTACAATTTTTTTACATCAATTAAGGGAACTTGGTATTGAGGTGGGAGACCTAAATGTATCTTTTTTTCAAAATGGCAATTGCCACTTAACCAGTTACATTCTTTTAAATAAGGCCAGTAAAGGCTAAAGTTATCTGGCTACTTAAAACTGGATAAATTTAAACCTGACTGGCAGTATTCAAAAGATGGTTGAGTTTAAAGTTATTCGGCTAAAGTTAGCTGGATAACTTTATTCAGGTTATTCAGTGGGACATTTACCTCACTGATTATCTATGATATCTTATGCTTCCATTTAAAGTTTTTCAGCATTGGCCTCATTTCAGTATAGAAGAGTGACTGAATCTCACGTTTTATTTACTTGTTTATTTTTTCATTTATTTAAAAGAGTTTCTTACCCGCTCCTCCAGACAAGTCTGAGGCAGTGTACAAGAAAACAATCATAAAATTACAATTAACAATAAAATGACTTAAAGGATAAAAACAAGATTACATTTAGACAAAAAAAAAAAAAAACTTGGTTCAAATGCAGATCATTAGAATGCCTCAGAGAACAGGTGGGTTTTTAAGAGTTTCCTAAACTGTTTAGAATCGTGCATGAGCTGGAGGGGTAGAAGAAGAGAATTCCAAGGTGTGGGCCCTAAGATGGAGAAAAAGCATTCACGTGTAGCAGCTAGTCTGGCAACCCTTACTGTACAAGGAATGTCTAGCAATTGCTGGCTGGAGGATCAAAGGATGCAAACAGGGGTATGAGACATGATGGAGGAGATTATGAATGATAACTGCAGTTTTATATTTGATATGCCATGAAATTGGTAACCAGTGTAAATCTTTCAGTTTTAGAATGATGTGATCTCAGATAGTTGTACCAGTCAATGGGGCTGGTGTAATAAGTCCCGTGCTGAAATCCACGTGGATTTTTCTGGGCAGATTTTTTTGGGCGTGCGCTGCAAAAACCAGCAGCAGAGTGGGATATAATAATGGCCACATTTGGTAATTAGATACGCACATGAAATCCACATACGTCAAACATACGCGCCATAATGCACGCTCATGGCCCTATGTAGTAAATTGCAACGACATTGTTGCAGAAACCTGTGCAGACATCCATCAGCGTGTGAGCAATCGCGATTGATTCTCAGGATGAAAGCTTTTGTTTTTGGAAAAAATGAATACATTAGTAGTCCAGAAGTTGATGTGAAAGTGGGTAGAGCAATATGTAACTCCTTCATGTTCAGACTCCTATTGTCGGTGAGAGCATGAAATGCAGATCGGTGATGCTGCCTCATCTAGAAGCTGCCTTCTCTCTATCAGTTCCATCCGCCACTTGGCTGACTCAAAAAAGCATCAAAACACTGGGCTCTACACTTGTGAATTGACTGAGGTGCTAAAAACTTATATTAAAACATCCGCACTAACCTGATCTCCCTGCATTGCCCATAATTAGATAATCACCTCCTTTGAATGCCATTAGCATGCACTCACACAGAACCTGCTGTGCATTTTTTAGACAGGTTTATGTGCTCATTTTTCCCATGCTGGATATGTTATTACATTCCTGTATGAGACTAGTGCAGGAAAAGCGCACATAGAAACCGGAGCAAGAGTATGCAAAAAGCCATGGCAGCTTTAGCGCTGCTTATTACATCGTCCCTAATAAGCAGGCAACAGAATTTTGAATTATTTGTAGCAGTTGGAGGGAATGCTGAAGAAAATCTGCATATAGGGAATTATAGTAACCAATGGATGGAAAGAAAAGTGTGTTCACTTTTCTGATTTATTCCACAAGTTGGAGAATGTTTGTTACCATAGTAGATATGTTTGAATTAAGTTTACAATAGTGGTCTCTTACTGGTTATAATGAAAGTGTGATAGAAGACATAGGTGACATTACTTTGTACAATGTAGAGAGTATAATAATAGGAACAGGGCTGGTGGATCACATAGTATTATAAAGAGCCTGCTTTTTGCTTCCTGAAAATCATAGGCAAAGGGAAAGGTGATAAAGCGAAAACAAAGAGCAGATAAAGGAAGCACAGATCAGAAATACCACAGATCATGAAATAGCTGGGTTGCAACTCCCCAGAAACCAACCATATTGAAAACGATAGGTTGGAGTTAGCTGGATTTCCTTCAGAAAGGTGACAGAAACAAAACAAGAGGCAGATAAAGAACACATGACCTAGCAACACTGTAGGCTGAGGCCAAGGGATTGCCAGAATAGAGATAACAAACCGTAACATCAGTCCAGTAATCAACCTGGTCAATGCTGAAAAACTAGTTGTGCCTGGGTGGGTACTATCCAGTATCCAGGAAGACCACAGAGACCAAAGCCACCAGATGTTTGGGAAACATACTCATTTATTTTTGAGCAACAGCCTTACTGTTTTTTATAGCTGTTTATGGTATTACAAGATTTGGTGGTAAGACATTGTTGTAGGGGGGAGGGGAGAGTGAAATTGTCGTGCTATGTGTAGACCAAGTATTGAAGCATGTATGCATATCTAACTAGGACAGTAGAGAACCAATGAAGAAGAGGACAAACAATGACTTGGATAAGAAGCAACATCCTACAAGTGGCCAGTCTTCTATTTTTAGCGGCTGGAATATATCTTTAGCAGTGTAGACTGAAATAACTGGGCAGAAAGGATGGGCCAATTAATCTCTAGTAGGCATGAAAAACCTGAGCATAGATGAAGTGCAGGCTGAAGCTGCTTCTGCTGCATGCTGATGCGCCAGGGATACAAAGATTCCAATGTTATAATCCAGAACTGTAATCCCCTTGGTGAGATGTATGATACTTCTCCATAAATAAATACAGAGTAAACTACATTTGCAACATAATAAGAGAAGGTAATTAGTGTCATCTATTCACCAATGAAAGAATTTGACTAGAGAAATTGGATTATTTTTATCACATTTTTAACTTCAAGTACGTTTTTTGTTTTTTTTTTGCTTTGTAATCCAGTTAGTGGTGAAGTGTGGAGAATATAAGTCAGTTTCCCAGTATGATTGATGAGTTTGTGCTGCACAGGATATAACTTTAAAATAAACATAAAAATTACAATGTAGGTGTTTTCTGCTCTGTCATTTCTAATTTTTCAGCAAGACTAATATGCAAAAACCCTGGATAGTCAAAAAGGAAATATTAATTTTAAAAAAGGTTTTCCATATAGTGAATGTATAAATTAGTTTTCAGTATTCACTTTTGAAGCATCTACTTAAAACATTTTGAAAGTATTATATAAAATGAAAATATTGAAAAATACAATATTACAGAGCCTCTCGATTAAATGGAATTAATGCATTAACACACATTAAATTCCTGTGTTAAGGCATAACAAACATTAACACACTGCTTTAATGTGCATTAATTGTAATGCAGATATTTTTACCTTGAAAGTGGAATTTCAGCATTAAAATTTAAGAGACCTATTTACCAAACTGCATTAATACTCACATTAATGCACAATTGTAATGTGCATACTAGCATTAACAGCACCGCTAATGCATGAGCTACTAAAGGCCATAAACTATAGTGAATTGTGAGTTAAAAATTCTGCTTACACATGCATTAATAAATTGTACATTAACACTTACTTAAGACAAACACATAACTATACTTCTAGAGATGCAATTACATTTTTTAGTTAACAGCTGTATTAATGCACTTAAACACACTATTACCAAACACTTTACATTCAGATGAGCTCTTAGAGAATTTTACATATCAATCAACTCATTTAAATTTATGCAAAAGTTTGTGATACCTGAAAAAAAATGTTGCTATTACTGCTAATACATGAACACATGTTATCGAGCGCAATGCAGCTTTAATGTGTATTCAGTGCTAATGCAGTTGCTTAACACGTGTTAACCCCATTTAATAAAGAGATCCTAAATGAACCGATTAATATTACAAAATTATGCTAAGTCCATATAAATTTAATACAGATTGCATTACCATAAATATCCATGTTAATGTCATTAACACAAAGCTTTAACTTTTCATAAAAAGAACACAGTACTTTTTTTTAACACACATTATAGCAGGGCTTTAATGTGCTATTCACCAAAGGGGCTAAGACCTTTAGCAAATAGTGTAGTGGTGGTCAGCCCCAGTCCTCATGAGCTACAAACAGGTTTAGTTTTCAGAACATCTGCAATGAATATGTATGAGATATTTTCATGCACTGCCTCCATTGCAAGCAAATTTATCTCATGCATATTTAACATGGATATCCTGAAAACCAGGCCTGTTTGTGGCTCTTGAGCATTGAAGTAAAATACTCCTGGGATAGTGCTTTAAATGTGCTGTAACAATGCATATTAAAAATATTTATCATGCATGTTTAATATTTAAACATGTCATAAATTAAACTTTAGGATTTTTTTTATTAATTTATATAAATATTTGATGTAGAAACTTTATTATAATGATTATGTTTTAGATTTTCTGTGAAAAATGCATTACAGATTATTGTCATTTTGACAATTCTGCAAGTTTTATTAAAATTTTAAATCTATATGAGCCATTTCAAATACAAATCCATTTATTAGTATGAAAAATCTGAAGTTGTTATTCAAAGGCTTTGTCTGGTTAACTTTTGGAGTTTCCTGGACACAAACTGATATTTGAAAAGTTTTCCCCAAATCTTCAAATACATTTTGTCCAAGCAGCTCATAAGAACATAAGAACGTAGGAATTACCATACTGGGTCAGACCAAGGGTCCATCAGACCTAGTATCTTGTTTCCAACAGTGACCAATCCAGGTCACAAGTTCCTGGCTAGATCCCAAACAGTAGATAGATCCCATGCTGATAATTCTCAGAGATAAGTAGTGGTTTTCCCAAGTCCCTGGTTAATAATAGTTTATGGACTTCTTCTCCAGGAACTTGTCCAAATCTTTTTTTAATTCCAGCTATCCTAACTACCTTTATCACATCTCCAGCAATGAATTCTAGAACTTAATTGTGTGTTAAGTAAAAAATAATTTTCTATAATTTGTTTTAAATGTGCTATTTACTAACTTTATGGAGTTCCCTCTAGTTTTTTTTTTTAAATAATAAATAACCAAATCACATGTATCTGTTTTATTCTACTCATTTTATAGACCTATATCATATCGCCCTCACTACCTCAGCCTTTTCTTTTGCAATCTGAACATCCCTAACCTCTTTAGCTTTTCCTCATAGGGAGCCATTTTATTCCTTCTATCATTTGGTAACCCTTCTTTGTACCTTTTTCAATTCAACTATATGTTATTTGAATTGCATATAGTACTCTAAGCATGGCCTCCCCATGGAGTGACACAGAGATATTATGACATTCTCCATTTTCTTCTCCATTCATTTCCTAATTATTCCTAATATTCTGTTTGCTTTGTTGATCACTGCCACACACTGAGCAGAGGATTGCAAAGTATTTTCCCCAGAATGACACTCATATCCTTTTCCTGGATGGTAACTCATAATATGGAGTGTGGGTTATTTTTTAACCGGCTGGCAACCCTCAATAGTTATTACCTCTTATCTCATGACTTTTTAATTTTCTCAGGAGTGTCTCATAGGGTACTTTATCAATTGCCTTCTGAAAATATAAATACACTACTTCCTCTGGCTCACTATTATCCACATTTTTATTAACCCTTCAAAAAAAATGTAGCCAATTGTTGAGGGACAATTACCCGAAATTTCGAGAAAACTTTGTTCGGGATTTGTTGTCCCCGAAACAGGATAGATTAGGCAATTTTGTTGAAATTGCCTATTTCATCCTGAATGAATGCACATTCCTAGTTGTGAGTGGACGTGTGAGTGGTTAGATCTTGGAGTGATCATATGGATATGGGGAAAATGTGAGTAAGTGTGTGAGTGTGAGGGGTTACATATGAGTGGGTGTATGTGTGAGAGGGTAAATCTGGGGGTGGGTGGGGGTGAAGGAAATCAGGGGTGGGGGGTGAGGAGTAGATGTTAGTGGGCCTGTGATTGGATAAATGTGGTACTGAGCATGTGTATGTGGGGGAAGATGTTGGGCTCGGTGTGTGAGGGGAGTAAAATTAGATGTGGGGCTGTAAGGAGGTAGAATTAGGTAGGTGGGTGGGTGTGAACCTGTGAGGGAGAAAAAAATGAATGCACATACTAGCCTCCTTCCCCCTTCCCCATTCAAAGGCAATCTAAAGGGTGACTGGAAATGAAATGCCTCCAGGAACCCCTCAATTTTCCTACCCCCAGTTGCTACCCCATTATACTCTGTGTTCTGTTCTGGGGGCAGGAACATTCCCCCGTGGCTTCAGCCTCACTGCTTTGGTTATGCAAGATGGCCATTGGTCAGCCAGAGGCTGGTCAAATTGTATTTTATGGATGCCATACAACATGATGGCGCCAGCCATGGGTTGATTAGCAGCCATCTTACATAGCAGAGCAGTCAGGCTTATGCCAGAAGGGATTGCTTCTGCCCCCAGAACAGTACACTCACCAAAATGGGATAAGAATCGGGGTGAAGGAGGGAGAGAGTGGCCCTGGAGCATTTAATACTATGAACTTGGTGAGAAGGGTGGAGGTGTTAATCTAAAGGAATGTGATTGAATTCTTTAATCAGCAGCTGGTGGGGAGCACAGACAGATGGCACATCCTGCTAAGCTATTTATATAGAGAGAGGGTTAGTGGCTTCTGTGATGCACATCTATGTATGTTCCTCATCTGTTTGCTGACAGACAAACATCACCTCCTACTAAGCTAATTATATAGAATGATACAGTAGATAGACAGATGATGCAGAACATGCAGTATGCCATCCAGACTTTTCAGTGAAAGGTGAATTTTACAATAAGATGCCTCACTGGGGACTTCTGCATGTAGCTGTGGGTGACTAAACTGAGTTCCATATTTTCAAAATCATGCTTAATTGAGCTGTGTAGTTTTATAAAAATCTACGTGTGCAGAAAAATCTATACTTGTGTCATGAATTTTGGGGTGCATATTTTGGACATGTGGGTTTCCTATGCCCTCAGATTAAAGTGCTTGCTTGTTTCTGATGTTCATAGAGACCTGAAGTTCTTAGCAGGTAGGCAGGGGAACTTGAAAACTCTGGAATCCTTCTAGTTCTAAAACTGGGCTCTCCAAACCTGCCTTGGAGATCACACAGTCAGTCAGGTTCTCAGGATATCCACAATGATTATACATGAGATAAATCTGCATGTATCCAAGAGTCAGCCTATGCAAACCTTTCTCATGCATATTTATTGTAAATATCCCAAAATCTCAAGTGGCTGTGGAGGCCCCAGGATAAGTTGGAAAGCCCTGCTCTGTTTTATGGAAGATTAGTCCTATTAGCTGGAGGACCTAAAAAAATTTCTGAGACCTGCATGTAAAGATGCTCAAGTGGTTTGCCCTCATTTAAGCTTCCCTTGTCCCAGATGCTAGTTATTACAGATAGCTTTATATATTCCTACTTTTATACTAGGAAGCTATGTTATAAGTCCTATCAGTATGAGATGTGAATTTCATTCTGTGCATGTCAGTCTATGTGCCACTCTCACAGACACATGAACAAGCCATGAACTACTGCTGCAAGCATCCACTTTAATACAGAAGTACGCACACGAGCATATACACAAATTAGCCAGGCTGTAGGAATGAGAGCATAAAAATGATTTGGTTTGGTTCATTCATTCAGTTCATTTGGCTTGGTGATTTGTTTCATTTGGTAAGGCCCCCAAAAAATAATTTGTTTATTTGTTTCATTCAGTCATTCACTTAGGGGAAAGAATGCATCCTATTTTGGGCTCTAAATTTGGGGTTATCTATCCAGGTTTAGTGAAACTTGCAGGCAGACTTCATCAGCAGAGGGGAAAGCATTCCAAGGCACTAAAAATGAAGCAAAATGGCATAAAAAGTGAGGCAAATATCCCAGGCACTGTGACAGGGGCGAAGCAGCCCAAACAGAGGCATGAATACCTGAAAGCACTATAAAGCGGTGAAGAGGCCTCAGCAGGGGCAGGGAAACCCCAAACCACTGATAGAAACATATATATTTATTTATATAGAGAAACATTGAACATGATGGCACATTAAGAACAAATGGCCTCTCCAGTCTGCCCATCCATGTTGCTTGATTAGCTTTCTTTTTTTTTTAAATTATCTCTGTATTAATTATTCATCATAAATATGAAAAATAATAAGATATATTCTGATTATTACACAAGAAAAACATAGAAGGAAAAAGATATATCAGGTAAAGGTATTACGATACAATGTAAACCCCTATAACAAACAGAATTCAAGCCCACATCTAGGGGGAATAAAGGAAATAAAAGTGGGAAATGCAAATTCCAGGCTGTAACAATTAATACAATTTAAATGGCTTCTACTCCAAAATCAAGTGACTTGAACAATTTGTGAAGCAGAAGATTTGTCAATCGCAAAGGTCTCTATATGAGATGGATCGAATAACACATACGTTTTACCTTGGTAGGTTACTAAATACTTGCAGGGAAACTTAAGAGGAAAAGTAGCCCCAAGAGAAACCGTTCGCTGCTTAAGAGAAAGAAATAATTTCCTACGATGTTGTGCTTCATGGGAGACATCTGGATACACAAAAACCTTTTGACCACAAAAATGTACAGCTTTAAATGTAAAATATTGCTCACATATTAATTCTTTATCCATATCAACAACAAAAGAAACCAACAGAGTGACTCTATTAGATATAATATCTCTAGAACCCTGAAGATATGTAGATACATCACTAGTGTTATTTGAAACCAAAACATCAGTTCCCCCTTCAGGACCCCCTGCCCTCTTTAATTCTGGAAGATAGTAACACTTGGACAACTTTATTTATGTCAATCTATAAAATTTCAATTATGTATTTTTTTAAACAATTCTATCGGTGGAACTAATCTAGTTTTTGGAAAGTTCACAAATCAGAAATTTTTATATCTCGTAGCATTATCTAATTGCTCTAGTCTGTTATGCAAGAATAAACTATCTTTAAGATTCACAGATATAACAGACTGTATATTATTTGTAGACTGGTTGTTGGTAACCATCTGACCCTCAATTGCAGCTAGTCTGTGTTCCAAGTCTTAGAACTTATTAGAGGCAACAGAATATGAACACAATTGTGAGCAAAGCAGATTCCATTCTTGAAACTGCTTTCCTAAAAGTCACATTCATTGGTTTTTCCATATCTCCTGACAAATATGACTTGTTATCCAAAACCTCGGAGCGGCCTCGGAGGGAACGGGCAGTACATGGGCAGTACACGCAGGGCTCGGAGCGGCCTCGGAGGGAACGGGCAGTACACGGGCAGTTCACGCAGGGCTCGGCGAGCGCAAGGTGCACATGGTGCGCAAAGTGCAAGGTGCATGGTGCGCGAACAAAAGTACGTGCGCGTAGATTTGTAAAATCTACCCCATAGTAATTATAAAGTATAAGTGAAAAAATACAGACAAAAACTGAACTAGAAACCACAACAAGCCAGACACTGTATGTAGTGCACCAATGGAAAAACAGAAACATCACCATTCCTCCGAAAATATCAAACAATAAAATAAAAAGTATAAAGTATAAATCAAAATAGTAAAAGCAAACTAATAAAATAATTAATATTTTAATACAGTTGATGAACAGAACAATTCCAATAATTTAAAAATCGTATAAATATGTTTTTAATTTGTCAAAAAACCAATAAAATATTTGAAAACATCATGTGGATCAAACAACACCTAATTAATAAAAATCAATAAGAATAAAAAAAAGCTTCATTCACTCTCCATGTCTGGGAACTTTTGACTTCTGGTTACTATGAGATTGTTGTGGATTAGTGGGAGGGGAAGGGATGTGCATAAACTCCTCTTTCATATATACACGTTCATCCTCATGCTCACACAGATACACACACATGCTCTTTCAAAACTTACACATGTTCACAGACACACACATACATATTGGCTCCCTCCCTCTCTCTCAGGCACACATACACTGTGGATCCCTCTCTCTCAATCATACAAACATGCTTGCCCCCTCTCTCTTAGGCAAGCACAGACTCCCTCCCTCTTTCTCAAACACATCCATAAATGCTGGCTTCCTCTCACACAGGCACACACATACATACACACTGGCTCCCTTTCTCTCAAGCACACACATAGGTTCCCTCTCTCTCAGGCATGCACACACACATGGGATCCTCATCTCTCAGGCACACATGCTTACACATACAACCTCATACACATGCTTCCTCTCTCTCGGAACACATGCTTATACACACACACTCAAATACATACTTCCTCTCAGGCATGCATGCTGACTCAAACTCACTCAAACACACATTTCCTCTCTCTCAGCACACATGCATACACATACACACTCGTAAAGATGCTCTCTCTATCAGCGCACATGCTTATTATTTTATTTATTTAAAATTATTTCTATATCATCTATACAAAATTTAGAATCTAAGAAGTTTACAAGAAATAGTAGAAAGTACAATAAAATAAAGCAGTGAAAAGTAAAACAAATCATACATTACGGAAAAGAGATATAAGGTAAATTAAATAAAATATAAATAAATGTTAAGAACAAGTATAATAAAAATGTATTGTGTGTGAGAAGTGTATGGAAAGATCATGGTTTGAGGTAAAAACTGAGGAACATAAGTGAGTTTTTAGTAGAGATGTGCATTCGTTTATCATGAATTAGGCAATTTTTTCGAAATTGCCTAATTCGTCGGGGGTCGGGGACCCCGAAACAGATTTTCCCCGAACTTCAGGGAAAATTTGTTTTTCGGGTTTGTATGGGGGGAGGGGCACATTTTATTTTTTTATATAAAAAACCACCCCAAGCATTACAATTTACTATAATACAACCTCCCCCCCCCCCACCATCCCGATCCCTCCCCAAGACTTACTAACATCCCTGGTGGTCCAGCGGGGTCCCGCGAGTGATTTCTCCCTCCGTGCCATCGGGCTGTCCAGCCTGCCTCGCATCAAAATGGCGCCGATAGCCTTTGACCTACTATGTCACAGGGGCTACCGGTGCCATTGGTCAGCCCCTGTCACATGGTAGGAGCACAAGATGGCACCGGCCATCCATTGCTCTTACCATGTGACAGGGGCTGACCAATGGCACTGGTAGCCCCTGTGACAAAGTAAGGACAAAGGCTATCGGCACCATTTTAATTACTGGCAGCCGACAGCCCGAGTACAGGAGATCGCTCCCGGACCCCCGCTGGACCACCAGGGATTTGTTGGGGACAGAAGGGTCCCCCAAGACTTGCCAAAAGTCCCTGGTGATCCAGTGGGGATCCGAGAGCGATCTCACCGTCGGCTACCAGTAATGAAAATGGCGCCGATAGCCTTTGCCCTCACTATGTCACAGGGGCTACCGGTGCCATTGGTCAGCCCCTGTCACATGGTAGGAGCACAAGATGACCCCGGCCATCCATTGCTCCCACCATGTGACAGAGGCTGACCAATGGCACCGGTAGCCCCTGTGATATAGTAGGTCAAAGGCTATTGGCACCATTTTGATGCGAGGCAGGCCGAACAGTCTGACGGCAAGGAGGGAGAAATCGCTCGCTTGGCCGGACCACCAGGGATATTAGTAAGTCTTGGGGAGGGATCGGGATGGTGAGGGGTTGTATTTAATGTATTATAGTAAATTTTAATGCTTGGGATGGGTTTTTTTGAGCTTTGTTTTCCCGCGTTGTTTTTTGGGCCCGTTTCATTTTTCCCCGCTTAGTTTTTTGTTCATTTTTCCAAAAAACTAACCGAGAAAAAATGAACTTTACCCCAAAGCGTCTGACTCAAAAAACGACACGGTAGAAAAAAAAACGACGGTCATCTCTAGTTTTTAGTGCATTTTTGAATGTTTTTATGTTTGACAATAATCGTAATGAGTCTGGAAGGGAATTCCATAGTAGGGGGCCTGCTACTGAAAAGGCACATTTTCTCATTAAATCGAGACTTGCCATTTTGATTGTGGGAACTTATAAAAGACTTTTATCTTGTGAACAGAGTTGTTGAGCAGGTTGGTATAGTCTAAAAGAGGAACAAAGTCAGATAGTACAGCGGTTATAAATCAGATTGTGAATAATTGAGAGGACTTTAAATTTTATAATCGGAAACCAGTGCAGGGTTTGAAGAATAGGGATGATATAGTCACTGTGTTTTGAGTTTGAAATGAGCTGCCAGCAGAGTTTTGGATTAATTGAAGGGGAAAGAGTGCAGGGTCAGGAAGACCAATATAAATGGAATTACAGTAATCTATTCCACTTAAGATCAAGGCTTGATCAAGAATACGAAAATCTGTGGGGTATAACAGAGGTTTTAATTTTTTTAACAAATGTATTTTTTTACTACTGTAGAGTGATATGACCATCGGCCATGGACGGCTGCGGCCAACCCAACTCACATCCTGCCATGCCTGGCCATCCACGCCAGGTGAACTCACTGCTCTGGCCAGCCATTGTCGCCACGCTGTTCCTGGTCTTCCTTACTCCACAATGCGGCTGGGACACCGCTGACCCACGCTTTGACTCCGGGCCTTCCTAGGCGCACGCATGCGCCATTTGTTCTCTATTTAAAGGGCCAATGGCAGGAAACCCTGGGCCATCCCCGACTGATGACATTATTACCTTTGGATATTTAAGCACCTCCTTTGGCCTAGGCAAACTGACTTGGCAACGAGTTCCTTCAGCTCACTAGTTCTTGTTCCTGTCTCTCTGGACCCGTGGTTCCTGCCTTGGATCTTCACCTGCTGATCTGGACTCTGGCTCATGTACCCACTCCTCAGGGTTGATAAAACAAGGAGGTAGGCGATCTAAAAAAGCCGTGGGGCCTGCTTCCGCTTCCTTTAAGGAGACCTGGTCTCAAGGCTTCCCTCTTCCTCGGGGTAGCTCCTGCTCTCTACCAGAGATCCTGCCAGCTCGCTTCTCTGCTCCTCGGGGTAGCATCAGCACTGCCTATCAGAGATCCAAACTCTATGTTTCCCCGCTCCTCGGGGCAGTCTCTACCTTAACACACCTCAGACTTTGTGTCTACACTTCCCCACTCCTCGGGGCAGCCTGCACGTCACTTCACCAGAGACTTTTATTCTACACTTCCCCGCTCCATGGGGTAGTCTCTACATCATTACACCAGTGGAGTTACTTTTCTCTTCCACGCTCCTTGGGGCAGCCCCTATGTCATCACACCAGAGACCTGTTGCTATGCTTTCCTGCCCCTCGGGACAGTCTCTGCATTACTCCTTCAGAGATCCTGTCTCCGCCCTCCCCACTCCTCGGGGTCTGCCTAGCGCACCTCTGCATTGGAGGTTCCTTCTCTGGTACATCGCACCTTCTGTCCTGCCTAGTACTGCGACCATGTGGCAATGGTGCAGGACGTCCTCTCTCTACTGAACTATTATCGTGTCCCTGCTGCAGTTGACCTCACCTCCCGACGTGGGGACCTGTGGGGCCCTACCCCTCAGGTAGCATCAACCTCATCCTTGGGCATGAAACTCCTCGGCCATGAATCCCATGAATCCTAACATAGAGATATTTTTAGACATAGATTTGAATCTATAATTGCTGTAAGATTGCATGCATGATTCACAATTGGAATAATATAATTTTCATACATGAATTCTGAAGGGTGTGAGCAGGAAGAATGCACTATATAAGATAAATAAACCATTTCAGTTTTTGAGGTATTTAATTTCAGACGGTTATGTGAAAATCATGTGTTGATGGCTTTAAGGTAAAGATGAATTAATGAGAAATTATGTGTCAATGATGATGTATAAGGTACTATGAACTGATTATCATCTGCATACATTTTGAAGTTTAACCCTAAACAAGAAAGTAAATGACAAAGGAGAAGGAGGTACATATTGAAAAGAAGTGGATAGAAAATAACCTTGAGGAATGCCTGAGTTAGTGCAGTACCATACTGAACGGTGTTCACCAAGATTATCTTGTTGAAGATGATTAGATAGAAATGAAGTAAATCAATGTAACACTGTGCCAATGTTGCCAATGTGTTTAAGATTAGAGTGTAGAGTATTGTGGTTTAGAGTGTTGAATGCAGCAGAGATATAAAAAAAATTATAATGTAATTGATATTGGAATCAAAGTCGCATATAGTAGTATCAAAAAGAGATAGAAGAAGAGATTCAGTGCTATGACCTTTGAAAAAACGAGTTGGTTTGGATGGAGAAGGTAATTGTCATATATGTATTCAGATAGTTGGTGAAATACAACAGATTCAATGATTTTTGCTAAAGTTGGAAGTGAGGTTATTGAACGGTATTTTATGTCATGAGGATCTATGTTTTCTTTTTCACTATAGGTAAGATGGAAGTTTTCTTGAGGGCAGATGGAAATAAACCAGATTTGAGTGATGCATTAACTACTTGAGATAAGATTGGTGATATATGTTCTTTTATGTCTTTTATTACTTGTCCAGGACAGGGGTCGAAAGGACTATTAGATACTTTCAATTTGGATACAATTTTCATGAAGGTGGAAGGTTCAGTGGGGTAAACTCTGACCAAGCACAGGTAGCTGGCATGAAGTTGCTATGTGGGATTGGTAAATGATTAAATTGAGAGGAGATGTTTGATATTTTATCTTGGAAATATTGAGCAATAATATTACAGAAATCATTTTTAATATGATTTGATGGCTCTGAATGTGTAGACGTGAGAGATTTCACAGTATTAAATAAAATGTTTGGGTTTCCACTTGTGTTTTCAATTTTCTGGGCAAAATAAGATTTTTTTACACAGTCAATTTCTTTTTTATATTTGTTAGGTAATTAAAATAGTTGGATTTTTGTTCTGGAAGAGGGTTTTTCCACCATCTTTCCAAGCATTATAGTTTTGTTTACACCTTTCACAAGGATAGAGTGAACCAAGGAGCATTAGGTCTGTTATTAATAGCAACAACTTGTTTCGGAGCTATGGAATCCAGACAAGTGAGGATATTATTATTCCAGTTTTTGACTGATTGAGTAACATCATTATCAATAATAGAAGACATTCGATAGAGAAGTGTGTTGGCAAAATTTTCTAGATCAAATTTTTTCCTTTTAGAAATTTTTTTAGTCTAAAACTGTGGCAAGGGGTTAAAGAGGTTTACAGTTCCATTGATTTGAATTAAGTAGTGATCAGACCAACGGACTGGTTGAACCGAGACTGTGAGATGAGAGTTGTTAGGGTTATGAAGTAGAAAATCTAATGTTTGACCAAGTCTGTGAATAGGGACTATAATTAATTAAAATCAACCCAAACATGTCATGGCTTCTAGGAATGAAGAGAAAGAGGGGGGAAGAGGATTTGAATTAAGGTGTAGTTTAAAATCACCTGCTAAAATGGTAGATAAAGATTCAAGAAGAGGTTATAAATCATTGTTAAGAACATAGGGAGGGCAATACACAATACAAAAATTAATAACAGTGGTGGAAACAAGCATCATTTCTAAGTTAGTGTTGTCACTGGAAGGTAAAGCACTCCTATTCAGTAGTAGGGCAGTCTTAATGATTATAAGTAAGCCTCCTTCTCATCGATTTAAATACAGATGGAAAAAGTATGTATATTCTGGAGGGCAAAGGGAATTTAGAATTATTGTGTCATGATCATAAAGCCAAGTTTCTGTAATTAAGACAGCATCAGGAGCTTGAGTAGTTATTAAATCATGAATAATTGGTATTTTTTTCCTGATTGAGCATTAAACAGTAGCACTGAAATTGAGGAAAAGAACTAAGCCGTAGTTTTAATTAATGGACTAATATGAATCAAATTGGAACAGCGGCGAGGAGGAGGTTTCCTATAATGTGGGCTAAAATTGTTATAGTGGTCACTACCTGTAATAGAAGGAATTTCCATTATTGACAATATAAAACAGTTTGAAACTTAAAGCCACATCCAGCCTTGTCTTTCGGTTCGCCTTGTCCATCCTTGCTCTCCTTATTTGTTCCTGTCCAGTGTTTTCAGTATGTCTTCTACCATCCTTGGACTGACTCACTAGACCTGCCCTCTTGCTTGGACATGATGCCTCACCTGGATCTGACTATTCTTGCCCACTGCTTGCCCTGACCTTTGCCCTTCTCTGATAAAACTAAGCCTGCTGCCTACTCTGAATTTGGTGTAACTCTGAACTCTAGTTACCACCTCTGCCCTAGGGACCCTCCGAAGTCCTGCCAGCCACCAGAATTCAAAGGTTTAACCTGTGGAGGAGGCGGCTGGTAAAGGTGAAGTTCCAGACCTGCTACAGGGCACATTCACCAGCTGCTGGCATAGGCCTCGGGGGTTTGTCCTTGAGGCTGCGTCAACTATGCTGCAGCACTAAGGACTCACATACACGCTACCCCTTACATACTGTTATATTATTCATTTTGCCCCAAACAACTAAGAGCTTTTCTGGATGCCAAGAAATAGCTGCATGCCTCATTCCCTTCTAATTGGTCTGGTTCAGATACTAATTAACTGATAGTTCTGTCAGGTTAAACCTTTCTTTTTTAATTCTTTTTCCTTTTTATCTCCTTGGAATTATGCATCCTAGTCGTTTCAGTTATGAGATATATTAGTTTGAAAATGTATTAATGTATTTCTTTGGTTTGTAATCCTGAATTACTTATTGCTTTTGGCATCTAATTGTTCCCTGTACAAGGTCAGTTTTGCTTTGTATGATTGTGTAACTTAAAAAGTTTAAGAAAAATTGGCTTTTTCAAATGCTGCTAAAAATACAAGTGGGTTACATAGAACATGTGCTTTTAATCACATTCAAAAGACAAATTCTTGTGGATATGTTTAGGTCAGGAAGGGAAAAAAGCATGTGTACATTTGATTATCAAATGCACATAAACTATTTTGCTGTTCCTCAGCTACTTACACAAATAGCAGGGGCAATGTACGCTCTTCCTTCTACTATACACATTTTGCATTTGCTAAATTTCAAAGGAAAACAATGCTGGTAGTTTTTCTATGAAAATATGTGGATGGTACATACGTTGAAAGCACCTGCTTAGTTTGCAACTAAGTGGGCGGTTTGAAAATTGCCCCCTTAATCAATAAAGAATATAATTGTCAGAATAATGTTTAAAAATAATAGGACTCTCTGATGAGCAATACTGCATATGATTTAGCTGAATGAATTTAAATGCATAATATATTTCATTTTGGTTTTGTCAATAATCAGTTTGCCAATTTCTCAGAATTAAAATGTTGTTTAATCTCTATTTTTTCATCATCTGTTCCATGCTTAGTTTTGACTGCAGGGCTTAAAATGCTGCTGATGTTGCATCACACCAATATACAAAATCTTCAGTCCTAGGGCAAGGGGAGAAATCAGGATAAGGCTGGGCAGAATGGAGAAAAGCTGGAAGGTTTCAGGGGAATTTTCCAACTCCATTGATTTTGCTAGAAAATTGGCAGAACTCTGCCATTCCAGTTTTGCCAACTGATGTTTCTGCCAGTAATGTCTGGCAAGGTAGGAATATTGTTTGAGAAATATTTTTTCCTTTTAAAGAAAGTCTTTTGTCAATAAATAGGCTTAGATTTTGTTCTTTAAAAAAAGTAGAATATTATTCAACTGAAGAAATTAAGTGGACTGCTTATTTATTTATTTTTTTACATGCATGATTCAGATGTATAATGTTTTTATGAATCATATAATTGGCAATCACTTGTTAAACCTTAAGCTGATCAGGGTTATCAAGCACAGAGCAAGATACATTATGATGAAGTTAATATATGTCTTTAGCTGAATACAAATAAAATAGAGAAAATATAAATTTAAATAACTTATTTAGTAGAGGTCATTGAAAAAAGTACAGAAAATTACAAGCTGGTTTTTTAGTACAGGACATTTTCTTGGAAATATACATCACAAAACATATAGTACTACTATCTTGTTAACATGGGAGGGTTTGGGGAAGGGCATATAAGCACAGTTCTCAAGAAATTAGTAAAATATTATTGGTCTTCTGATTTAAAATTCATTAAATCTTTTGGGAGAAACAATTTTGCTAACATTGTCCTCTTCTCATGGGAGAGTTTTTGAGAAAAACATGTAATTCCCATGAAACTTACAAAAATACCAAGACTTGGTGGGATAGTAGGAGATAGAGACCAAGGTCATCCATTTCATTACAACATCCATTAGACTTTTAGAATAGACTAAGAATGGAGAAATTACTTACCTGATAATTTTGTTTTCCTTAGTGTAGACAGATGGACTCAAGACCACTGGGTATAGTGTACTCCTGATTGCAGATGGGAGATAGAGTCAGATTTCAAAGCTGATTTCAGCCTACATATACCCATGCAGGAAGCTTAGCTCTTCAGTATTCTCCTCAAAAAGCAATTGTGGATATATGTGTGCTCTAATAACTTGATTAACTTGGTTAACTTGATTAACTTGAATAACTAGGACTGGTTCAACTGATTTCCAAATTGGAGACTGACAGTGCACTCAACCTTATAATGCCAACACCCGCAACTAGGGTGTCTTGAACTAGGGGTAATACCTGGCTTACCCTTGCTTGTCTTGTTCTCAGTGTTGTCACCTGAGGTTTCTGGATTCTGGGGCAGCCGTGGGTGGGATGCTGAGTCCATCTGTCTACATTAAGGAAAAATACAGGTAAGTAATTTCTACATTTCCTAGCATGTAGCCAGTTGGACTCAGGACCAATGGGATGTATAAAAGCTACTCCTGAACAGGGCAGGAGGCTGCCTGTGGCCCACTTAGTACTGCCCTTGCAAAGGTTGGTCCTTCCAGGCCTGAAAATCCAGGCGGTAGAACCTGGAGAAGGTGTGTATGGAGGACCATGTTGCCACCCGACAGATCTCGGCGGGTGACAGCATCTTGGTTTCCACCCAGGACACTGCCTGGGCCCTTGTTGAATGGGCCTTTATTCGCAGAGGTGGAGGCTTCCCTGCCTCTACGTAGACAGCCTTGATTACTTCTTTGATCCAGCGGGCTATGGTTTCCCGCGATGCCACTTCCCCTGTTTCTTCCCGCTGTGAAGGACGAATAGGTGGTCCATCTTTCGCACAGATTCCGATCTTTCCAGGTATTGGACTAGGAGTCTGCCGATGTTACGATGGTGAAGAAGGCATGAGTCTTCCACGTCCTTATGTTCGTCTGGAGATGATAGCGAGATGGTTTAGTTTAGATGAAATTGAGAAACCACTTTCTGGAGGAAGGACGGGACAGTGCATAAGTGTATGGCTCCTGGTGTGAACCTGAGGAATGGTTCCTGACAGAAAAGTGCTTGAAGCTTGGAGATGCGATGGACTGAACATATTGCCACTAGGAATGCAGTCTTCAAGGTCAGGAGCCGTAGTGACAGAATGTGTGTTGGTCTGAAGGAAGTTCCCGCAAGGAGGTCTAGTACTAGATTGAGATTCCATAGGGATACTGGCCACTTTAGGGATGGTCGGATTTGTTTGACCCCTTTCAGGAAATGAGAAACATCTGGATGGGTTGATAGGCTGATGCCGTCCACTTTGGCTCTAAAGCAGGCCAGCGCAGCCACCTGAACCTTGAGGGAGTTGAAAGACAATCCCTTCTTCAAGCCATCTTGCAGAAATTCCAGGATCATGGGGATTTTGACTGTCCACAGGACAATCTCGCGGTCCTCACACCAGGCTTCGAATACTCTCCATATTTGTATGTAAGCTAGTGATGTGGAGAACTTGTGTGCTCAAAGCAAGGTGTCAATCACTGCCTTAGAGTATCTGATTTTCTTCAGGTGAGTCCTCTCAAGGGCCAGATTGTAAGAGAGAATCGAGTCGGGTCTTTGTGGAGGATAGGTCCTTGCCGGAGAAGGTCCCTGTGTGGAGAAAGGCACAGAGGGTTCCCTGCAAGATGTCTTCGCATGTCTGCATACCGTGTCATTCTTGGCCAGTCCGGGGTTACTAGAAGTACTAGTCCCCTGTGGTGTTCTATCTTGCGGATGATCCTGCCCAGTAGTGGTCATGGGGGAAAGGCATACAGCAGGTCTTCCTGTGGCCAGGTCTGGATGAGGGTGTCGTTTCCCCGGGATTGCAGCTCTTGTCTGCAGCTGAAGAACTTGGGAACTTGGGCATTGGACCGGGTTGCCAGGAGATCCATGGCTGGGGTTCCCCAGCGGTTTACTATCAACTGGAAGGCTTTGGATGACAGAGTCCATTCCCCTGGTTCTAGACTCTCTCTGCTGAAGTAGTCCGCAGAGATGTTGTCTTTTCCCGCAATGTGGGAGGCTGAAATCCCTTGCAGGTTTGTTTCCACCCACGTCATGAGAGAGTCTATCTCCAGGGACACCTGTTGGCTTCTGGTTCCTCCCTGGAAATTGATGTAGGCAACTGTTGTGGCGTTGTCCGACATGACTCTGACAGACTTGCCCCGGAGTCTATGGACAAATCGTAGGCAGGCTAGTCTGACTGCTCGGGCTTCCAGTCGGTTTATGTTCCATCCTGCCTCTTCCTTGTCCCATTGTCCCTAGGCTGTCAGATCCTGACAGTGTGCTCTCCACTCTCACAGGCTTGCATCTGTGGTGAGCAAGTCTGTTGGGGATAGGTCCTAACCTCTGCTGGTAGCTGGAGGTGAATGGAGTAGTTCTGAGATGTTGGTTTCCATCGTGACAGTAGGGAATGTTGTAGTGGGCGCATATGGGCCCTTGCCCATGGAACGACTTCCAGAGTTGATGTCATGAGACAGAGGACTTGGAGGTGGTCCTATACCTTGGGGCGAGCATAGTTCAACAGTTTTTGAAGCTGACCCATCAATTTCCTTCTCCGTGGAGGGAGAAGGACAACCTTGTCTTGCTTGGTGTCGAACTGGACTCCAGGTACTCTAGTGATTGGGAGAGCTGCTAAAAATACAAGTGGGTTACATAGAACATGTGCTTTTAATCACATTCAAAAGACAAATTCTTGTGGGTATGTTTAGGTCAGGAAGGAAAAAAGCATGTGCACATTTGATTATCAAATGCACACAAACTATTTTGCTGTTCATCAGCTGCTTACACAAATAGCAGGGGCAATGTATGCTCTTCCTTCTACTATACATGTTTTGTATTTGCTAAATTTCAAAGGAAAACAATGCTGGTAGTTTTTCTATGAAACTATGTGGACGGTACGTATGTTGAAAGCACCTGCTTAGTTTGCAACAAAGTGGGTGGTTTGAAAATTGCCCCCTTAATCAATAAAGAATATAATTGTCAGAATAATCTATAAAAATAATAGGACTCTCTGATGGGCAATACTGCATAAAGCCCCAGGATGCGTGTAAGTCCCAGGGCTTGCAAAAAGGGGCGGGGATGGGGCAGGGAATGAGAAGTCCAGGGGCAGGGCAGGGCCAGAGGATCCAGGCACAGCAGCCATTTGTCACTGTGCTTGGGATTGTGCGCCAGCAGTTGGTCGGTGCGTGCAACCTACTTTAGCTCCAGGGATGAAGTAAGTTTAGACTTAAAAAAAAGAAGACCAAAAAGGTAGGGGGGGAGGAAAGGGCTGGGGAGGTAGGGGAAGGGAAGGGAAGGTGGGGTGGGGGGGTAGGGAAGTTCCCTCCGAGGCCGCTCCGATTTTGGAGCGGCCTGGGAGGGAATGGGGGAAGGCAGCGTGGCTTGGAGTGGGCTTGGCGTGCGCAAGGTGCACAATTGTGCACCCCCTTGTGCGCGCTGACCCCAGATTTTATAAAATGCGTGCACCTGCGCGCGCATGTTATAAAATCGAGTGTACATGTATGTATGCCGGGTAGCGGGCTCACATGTATGCCCGTGCACTCCTTTTTAAAATCTACCCCAATACATTTTATCATATCCCAATTACATCCTAAAAATCCACTCCCATCATTTCCAATAAAAGCTCAACCTACCCCCACCCCTTTCACTGCTAAGGACATCTACCTTACCTTTCCTGATTTTCACAACACCTCAACCACCTCTGTATAATAATCTACCCTGCCGGAAAAGCTGCATGAAATAACCACACTTTAATCAATTTTTTAAACAAAAGGTAATTCTTATCACAATGATATGCCTTTGGAAATTTATTCCAAATGATTGGGTCTGTCACTGAAAATGCCTTACATTTCATTCTTTGTAAGAAATAGGATTCAAGATATTATCCTAATCTTATGGGATACCTGATATACAGGGTGTCATCAAAATACTAGCCCATGTTTGGTAATTATTCCAGGGTAGCCATAGGTAGTAGCCTCAGGCCTAAGGCAAGGAGTTGGTAGCACAAGGCAATTTGTTATATATCATAACATTGATTTACTAATCAAGTAGAGATGCAACAAAATATAGTAACATTGTATTTTATTTTATTGTCATGTAGTTATCATAATAGAGGGATTTTTCTCTACTAAAACATCTCTCATGTGAGAATAAACAATGATTTGAATGTGTGAGATTTAATATCATTAGATGACATATCAAAAATGGGGAAGAAAGTATGGACTACATAAGGGGCGGCTTTTTTGTGGGACATGGAAGTTCTAAACATTTAATTTTTAATTTTATTTAATATTAATATACCATATCCCTTCTCTAAAATGAATGGAAAAAATGTCAGTAGTAAAAACATATCTACTTATTTTTTGATTCAGTAAAGGTACTAAATGTATTTCTGACTCAAATTTGCTTGCACTGAAGTTCTTTTTTTTTATATATATATAACTTCCTTTTTATAGGGTTGTAGACACTGTACATCAAGAACAACTGATGGTATAGCCATTTCTCCTGGCAGAGTGAATTATAGTTAACAAATATAGAAAACCAATAAATAGCCCTATGTCTTATAGTGCTGCTACTGAAATGTCTTTGGCTAGTAATATAAAGATTCTTTCACCTCCCAGATAACAGCTGAACCCCCAGACTTTAATGCTACCTCAAACAGAAACTGAGCCATCAATAATAGGGATGTGAATCGTTTTTCAACGATTAAAATTATCGTCCGATAATGTTTATATCGTCTTAAATCGTTATAGAACACGATACAATAGAAATTCTAACGATTTATCGTTAAAAATCGTTAAATCGTGTTAGTGCGCACTAACTCCCCGTTAGTGCGCACTAACTCGATTTAGTGCGCACTAACTGAAAATGATACAAATAAACACTTTCCAGGTCACTGAAGGTCAGTTAGGAATGAATATGTGTTCCTATTGGCTGGCTGCCCTCTTATCTATTGATGTTACCAAGGTTACCACTGAGGTGATGGTTGGGGGGATGGGAAATGGAACTGGAAACTAACGAACACCAACAGAAAATGAAACAAAGTGTTCACACTTCCCAGGTCAGTAAAGGTCACTTAGGAATGAATATGTATGTATGTATTCCTATTGGCTGGCTGTGCTCTTATCTATTGATGTTACCAATATGGTTGGGGGGATGTGAAATGGAAACAGTTGGAAGCTTGACAAAAAAAGTAATGTAATGATCAGCACTCACCTGACTAGAACTTGTTTGTTTATTATTTTTGTTAGCAGGCACCTGAAATGCTAGTGCATGTTGAATTTGCCAATCACTGTGCATTTTAGAAAGGTGGTCCTGGCTGGAACTGTACACAGTTCAAATATATGTAATTGATTGTTGGTAAGTGTATTTTTTAAGTAGCCACACTGGCACCAGTATGTTTACTTTTCCTCCTACTTAACTCACTAGCTCAGCTTTGTAAGAAGGGCTTCTCTGCTTGTGTGTTGTTTTTGTTTGGTGTGAGGAGAGCAGAAACATCAGATCTTTATTCAATCTACTACAGTCATCTCTTACAGTACCCTATCCCTATTAATACCAGGAGTGTTGTGATCTTCCTGCACACAGTGCCCTAACCCTGATACCAGTCTGAGACAGCTCCCTCCCTGCATTACTAGTGAGAGGCTGGCTTCACAGACAGGGGGGAGCTGCCTGACCCTCACTCCTGACTTCCCCCATGTCCCAGCTAGTGAATGGTGTGTGGGTGAGGGGGGGGGGGAGGATGGTGAAGTCTGAGACAGCTCCCTCCCTGCATTACTAGTGAGAGGCTGGCTTCACAGACAGGGGGGGAGCTGCCTCACCCTCACTCCTGACTTCCCCCATGTCCCAGCTAGTGAATGGTGTGTGGGTGAGGGGGGGGGGAGGATGGTGAAGTCTGAGACAGCTCCCTCCCTGCATTACTAGTGAGAGGCTGGCTTCACAGACAGGGGGGAGCTGCCTGACCCTCACTCCTGACTTCCCCCATGTCCCAGCTAGTGAATGGTGTGTGGGTGAGGGGGGGGGGAGGATGGTGAAGTCTGAGACAGCTCCCTCCCTGCATTACTAGTGAGAGGCTGGCTTCACAGACAGGGGGGAGCTGCCTGACCCTCACTCCTGACTTCCCCCATGTCCCAGCTAGTGAATGGTGTGTGGGTGAGGGAGGGGGGGTGGATGGTGAAGTCTGAGACAGCTCCCTCCCTGCATTACTAGTGAGAGGCTGGCTTCACAGACAGGGGGGAGCTGCCTGACCCTCACTCCTGACTTCCCCCATTTCCCAGCTAGTGAATGGTGTGTGGGTGAGGGGGGGGGGGGGGGGGGATGGTGAAGTCTGAGACAGCTCCCTCCCTGCATTACTAGTGAGAGGCTGGCTTCACAGACAGGGGGGAGCTGCCTGACCCTCACTCCTGACTTCCCCCATGTCCCAGCTAGTGAATGGTGTGTGGGTGAGGGGGGGGGGAGGATGGTGAAGTCTGAGACAGCTCCCTCCCTGCATTACTAGTGAGAGGCTGGCTTCACAGACAGGGGGGAGCTGCCTGACCCTCACTCCTGACTTCCCCCATGTCCCAGCTAGTGAATGGTGTGTGGGTGAGGGGGGGGGGAGGATGGTGAAGTCTGAGACAGCTCCCTCCCTGCATTACTAGTGAGAGGCTGGCTTCACAGACAGGGGGGAGCTGCCTGACCCTCACTCCTGACTTCCCCCATGTCCCAGCTAGTGAATGGTGTGTGGGTGAAGGGGGGGGGGGGGAGGATGGTGAAGTCTGAGACAGCTCCCTCCCTGCATTACTAGTGAGAGGCTGGCTTCACAGACAGGGGGGAGCTGCCTGACCCTCACTCCTGACTTCCCCCATGTCCCAGCTAGTGAATGGTGTGTGGGTGAGGGGGGGGGGGGGTGGATGGTGAAGTCTGAGACAGCTCCCTCCCTGCATTACTAGTGAGAGGCTGGCTTCACAGACAGGGGGGAGCTGCCTGACCCTCACTCCTGACTTCCCCCATGTCCCAGCTAGTGAATGGTGTGTGGGTGAGGGGGGGGGGGAGGATGGTGAAGTCTGAGACAGCTCCCTCCCTGCATTACTAGTGAGAGGCTGGCTTCACAGACAGGGGGGAGCTGCCTGACCCTCACTCCTGACTTCCCCCATGTCCCAGCTAGTGAATGGTGTGTGGGTGAGGGGGGGGGGGGGGATGGTGAAGTCTGAGACAGCTCCCTCCCTGCATTACTAGTGAGATGCTGGCTTCACAGACAGGGGGGAGCTGCCTGACCCTCACTCCTGACTTCCCCCATGTCCCAGCTAGTGAATGGTGTGTGGGTGAGGGGGGGGGGAGGATGGTGAAGTCTGAGACAGCTCCCTCCCTGCATTACTAGTGAGAGGCTGGCTTCACAGACAGGGGGGAGCTGCCTGACCCTCACTCCTCCGGGGTATTGTGATCTTCCTGCACACAGTGCCCTATCCCTGATACCAGGGGTGTTGTGATCTTCCTGCATGCAGTGCCCTATCCCTATTAATACCAGGAGTGTTGTGATCTTCCTGCATGCAGTGCCCTATCCCTATTAATACCAGGAGTGTTGTGATCTTCCTGCATGCAGTGCCCTATCCCTGATACCGGGATGTGTGCAAGAAGATCACAACACCCCCGGTATCAGGAATAGGGCACTGTGTGCAGGAAGATCACAACACCCCCAGTATCAGGAATAGGGCACTGTGTGCAGGAAGATCACAACACCCCTGGTATTAGGGATAGGGCACTGTGTGCAGGAAGATCACAACACTCCTGGTATTAATAGGGATAGGGCATTGTGTGCAGGAAGATCACAATACCCCAGGTATCAGGGTTAGGGCACAAGTTCTAGTCACATTGACTGATCACATTACTTGTTTTGTCAAGCTACCAACTGTTTCCATTTCCCATCCCCCATATACTGTCAGTAGGAAACTTGGTAACATGAATAAATAAGAGGGCAGCCAATAGGAATACATATTCATTCCTAAACTGACCTTAACTGACCTGAAAAGTGTCAAATTGTATCATTTTCAGTTAGTGCGCACTAACTCCCAGTTAGTGCGCACTAACTCCCGTTAGTGCGCACTAACTCGAGTTAGTGCGCACTAACTCGAGTTAGTGCGCACTAATCGGAAAAAACGATTTTTAACGATTTTTTAACTAAAAAATCGTGCCTAAGACGATTTTCTTGCCCTGCCACACGATTTCTATCGTTAAGACGATATGGAAAACGATTCACATCCCTAATCAATAAGCACTCTTGAACATCATAAACAAAAGTTAACTTATCAGTGCAGAGTATTTCTCAGTTCCAGCATGAACAAGAAAGAAGAAGTTAACTAGACAAAGTTTCCAAAAGCTCCTTATCCAAAATGGTTTTGTCCAGTAACTTTATTTATTTATTTAATTAAAAAAATTTCATGTACCAAATTTTCATGCGAGCATATCAAACCGGTTTACAGTTGTTAAAAATATTTGCATTTCCAAAGGAAGTAGATACATAGTTAATAATGTACATAAATAAAATAGTAAATTAAAATAGGCTAAATAATCTTAAAATGTAAACAATTAGAGAGACAGTATAGTAGGAGTAGAGATAATGAAATCAAAAATATATACATTACCTTGGTATAACATCAGCGGTTTGAACTTGAGTTAGCTGGACAAACTCCAAAGTTTGAATATCTGGCCCCAACTAAAGGGTTCATTTATTTAGCCATGTTAAAGTGGAGACAATATTATACATTATTTCATGTGAATGTTGTGTGTCAAAAAGGAGGATATTTTATGAAAACAAAAAAATACTGTATTGTGCGATGTGATAAAACACCATGCACAGCAGTTTTTCAATACTCCATGGTATTTTACTGCTTCACATGGCATTTTCTTGCTGTTATAAAACCCAGCCTCCTGCAGTGCTCCTTTCAGGGTTTGTCAGGGTGTTGCAAGAAGAAGAAAGGGTAGCGATGTAATATGATTATCTGCTTCAATTGTCTTTTTGTGTTTTCTTCAGTGCTTACTTTTCCCATTGTCTGGTGTCTCCATCTGTGTGTCAGTGTTTGTTGTGTCTGTCTGTCCTTTCATCTTTAGAGTGTGAAAGAGTGGGTTGTGTATGCATACCAAGAGACTAAGAGTGAGCGTAATAAGTGGTAGTGGTGTGAGTGGGCATGAGAGGCATGAGTGTGGGCTGAGTGAGGTAGGTGAGGCAAGGAAGGAAAGCTGGGAGTGGAAGAGGGAGGAGGAAGACGGGAGTGCTAGAGAGGAGCAGCAGAGATTAGAGTGCGGGAAGTGGGGGAGGTAGTAAGAGGGAGGAAAGTGGAGGGAGAAGGCAGAGGAGAGATGTGAGAGGAGAAAGGCAGGTAAAGCCTAGTGAGTGAAGGAAAAAGGAGGACCAGTGGACAGAAGATGTGCAGATGGAGGGGGAAGAAGGGATGGGAGCAGGCGCCAGGCGTGGGATTGAGCTGAGGTAGGAGGGAACCTAACCCCCTCCCTAAATGGCAATCTAGGACTGGAGGTAGCCAACCGGAGAGCAGACAGTGGCTGTGTGCCTACAGAATCTCCCAGGAGGATAATGACTTCCTTACTAAAGGTGTGCTGGTCAATTTCAGGCAGCCAAGACCTCCAAAGCAGCTAAGAGCTTGATTTGGGAGAGGATAAGTGAGAGGATCAGCAGCCAAGGGTGGCCAAAATGGAGCAGTGAACAAGTGGGGCACCAATATCATGAACTCAGGGTTCAACTAAAGGAAGAAGTACTGAAGATAAAAAAAAAAAAAAAAAATACCAGCAGGCTGCCAACATAGGAGGACCTTATCCTATTACCTTGACAGCTATGGAGGAGAGGCTAAGGCAGGAACTGTGCCCTGATGTGTTTGATGGCCTGCCTCCAGCTCTTGTTGATACTGCTACAAAGGTGGCAGATAAACTTATGGCAGTGGTTTGGGAGCCAGCAGCATCAAATACTTTATAAGCTTTTCACACTTGTAATTTTGAAGGTGAAAAGGTTATGAAACATATATATAGTGCTCTAGTGTTTATGCCGTAACTGACATGCTGCTCATTTGTCTATTTTCACATGCCCTAAACACTCCATATCCGGGAGACAGGAATGAGGAGACAGCTCTCATCACCAGGAGACAGGAATGCATGCCGGCCCAGAGGAAGAGAAAGGAATAATCAGCAATGACCAACAGCTGGCAAGTAGTGACTCATCAGCAGTCTTTGCAATGCCTTCAACCCTAGAGGAGGAATTGGAAGAAAGGCTCATTGAGCATCCACAACTACCAACAGTACCACAGAAGCTAAAGGTGACTCTAAGCCTCCAATGAGACCTAGAGCTTCAGGCCACAGACCTTCAGTGAGACCTCCAGCACATTCGTGGAGAGCTTATGCATATCTAGAGAGATCACAGGCAGCAGAAACTGGCCCAGCAGCTGACACAGGCTGTGCAGCACCAGTCATTTTAGAGCCAAGATTAAAAAAAAAACCCACACAATTTGATCTCCGAAATGGAGGCTTCTAAGTTAAATGCCAAAGTCTGGCACCGATTTGCAGAAGTTTTCATTTGAAAAATCACATAAATATAGGGGCCTAAAACTGAGGTTTGAAAATTTTGGCCTGCTATTTATTTGCCTAGATATAGGGTTCTAAATTTGGTGCATAGGTCTGAATATCAATATTGAGTTCCCATCTTTCAGGGTCATTTTTTAAATCATGTTAAGGCTTTATCGCATGTGATAACACTGTAACGCATGCGATAAATAGCACATCACACATTGTGTATGCAAAATAGATCATCCAAAAAACATTCACAATCAAAAACAACCAAAAAATAGAACTAGCAGAGAAAGTACGGAACCTAGGAGTTATAATCGATACTGAACTAAGCCTAAAACAACATATATCGTTAAAAGTGAGAGAGGGATACTCCAAACTCATGGTTCTCAGAAGACTCAAACCGCTGCTAACAACTATAAACTTTCGTTCAGGGCTACAAGCATTGATTTTTGCAAGCACCGACTACTGCAATACCTTACTACTAGGTCTACCATACACATCCCTTAGACCATTACAAATTCTACAAAACACTGCTGCAAGAATTTTGACAGGAAAAAGTAAAAAAGACCACATCACAGAAACCCTAGCCGAGTTACACTGGCTCCCAATTGAACAAAGAGTTCAATACAAAACACTTTGCACCATACATAAATTAATACACAATGAAAAAGCAGAGTGGCTCAACACAGCACTCCGCGTTCACGTACCAAACAGAAATCTAAGATCAGCTAACAAAGCACTTCTTACAATTCCATCAATAAAACCAGCAAGACTCTCACAAGTAAGAGAAAGAGTGCTATGCTGGCAGGACCCATACTATGGAACACCATGCCTTTAGAATTAAGGTTACAAAGTGACAACAAATCCTTTCGAAAAAACCTAAAAACCTGGTTATTTAAGAAGGCCTATCAAAGAGAGTAGGTGAATAGTGAAGCCGGTGAAGTGTGAGATATGAACAAAAGCGAGACGCTTGTAGCTGTATTTTATTTATTTTTTATATTACTTTGTCTGATCATCCATCACTATAAGATAAAGTGACACTGATAAAGTTAGCATTGCTTTTAATTCCGAAAAAAAAAAAAACCCACTGTACAGTATCCTATCACACTACATTTATCTTATTTTAAAAAACTATGTACCGGACCGATATGGCACTTGTGTAAAGTAACGTTTCAGCATCATTATTTGTTTGTGCCTGCTGTAAACCGTTGTGACAGAAACTACTAAACGACGGTATAGAAAAGACTTAAATAAATAAATAAATAAAAATATAAATAAATAATATTCAAGTAGGAGTAGTTTGAGTAGGGTTTGTGGGAGTAGGGTTTGTGGAAATAGGCATCTTAACATGGTATGCGATACAGTACTGCACATTATCGCAGGATATAACTACATCTTTTTTGGATGTGGTACACTGGGAAAAAGAATTATTGCACGCGGAAAAGAAAACAATGGTTACTGACACGCCTTCCAGGCCAAATAAAAACAACTGTTATTACCTGTTCCACCTTCCTAACCCCAATTTGTTGTTTGCAAGTGCTATTGTCACGCCATACTGGATGTCTTGTCACGCTCGCCGCAGATGACAACACGTGGAACCCCTACATCCTCTACCACAGGCAAGGCTTGTTCCAAGGACTCCTAGGGTAGTACTACTGGTGCAAGCAGAGCCACGGGTTCTGTGAGCTCTGGGCTTAGGCCACCATCTGGCATGGAGGCAGCAACAGTGCAGAATATAGAGGGAGTGGGTCTTTCCATGCTGGGCATGCCGAGGATTTTGTGGTTAGCAGTTATCGGCTCGGTTCTCAGGCAATCCTGGAATTATATGAGGAGATCCAAGGGGATCTGGTTTCGGTCACCACAAGGTCCCAGGCTCTGCCTGGTCTCACCAAACTGTTGGCTGACCTGCATTTCATGGCAAGCGACTGCTTTCAAACCACAGTAGCGGTGGTGTGGGGAATGTCCCAAAGCACTTTCTCACGCTGTCTCAACCAGGGCATTGAAGCAGTTACTGACCTCATTCCAGGTTACATTAAATTACCTCATGACAAGCAGGACTTGATGGACTTGAAGAGAGGTTTTTTTGCCTTTGCGCACTTTCCCAATGTTGTCGGAGCTATCGACTGCACTCAAGTGGCCTCATTCCACCCCATCTGATGGAGGAGATGTACCATAACAAAAAGTACTTCCACTTCTTCAACTTGCAAGTAGTCTGCGATGCTGGAATGTGAATACTCAACATCATGCACAGGTTTCCAGGAGCTGCACAAGATTCCTTTATACTTAGCCAATCAGCCCTCTTTGACAATTTTGAGTCTGGCATGTACAGTGATGCTTGGCTTGTAGGTAAGACACACTTTTCTTTCTATATTCCAATGTTTACTATTTGTTTGTGCCTAATAGCACCCAAAGGGTGTTTCCTGCAGGAGAAGAAAGGATCAGTGGCATGACACAAGGCTGGTAGAGTCACGTATGGAGCCCATTGGCCCTAGTCATGGCTTTATATCCCCATGCTTCATAACATGGCAAACTTTTACACAAGTACTGCAGGCAATATTAAGATCACAGAGTAAGCAGGCACTATATACTTAAAAGGTCTTCATAAACTAAATGCCCCCATTTCCATCCTTCCCTTGGGAGATATTTTAATATCCCAGGTGATTCACAAGCTTCAACTGTCCACACTAGTGCCGCACTACCATCACATGTGGTGCCTTACAGAGGTGCAAGGAAGACTGTCACAGACTTTTTATGTATAGACGCACACATCTATATTACAATCACTATCCTGTGTTTGTTGGTAGCCTTCCATATTCCCTGTGTATGGTTTCTCAATAGGTTTTATAGGAAAGACAGACCAGACATCTGTCAGGGACATTTGCATTCATACCATGAGGTATGGAATTAGCAAGTAGGGATGTGAATCGTTTTTTGACGATTTAAAAAAATTGTCAGATATTTTTTAAATCGTCAAAAATCGTCAGAGTCACGATACAATAGAAATTCCCCCGATTTATCGTTAAAAATCGTAAATCGGGGGAGGGGGAGAGCGGGAAAACCGGCACACCAAAACAACTCCTAAACCCACCTCGACCCTTTAAAACAAATCCCCCACCCTCCTGAACCCCCCCAAAATGTTTTAAATGATCTGGTGGTCCAGTGGGGGGGGGGGGGGGGGTCCCGGCGCGATCTCCCCCTCTCGGGCCATCGGCGCCATTTTGGCTGCCACTAATATAAATGGCGCCGATGGCCCGATAAAAAAAAACCACCCGACCCTTTAAAATGACCCCCTTGCCCCCCCCCCCAAAACCTTTTAAAATTACCTGGCGGTCCAGTGGGGGCGTGATCTCCCGCTCTCGGGCCATCGGCTGAGTTAATAAAAATGGCGCCAATGGCCCTTTGCCCTTACCCTGTGACAGGGCAAAGGTAGCTCTGGCGCCATTTTGAATATTGGCAATACGGCCTGAGTGCAGGAGATCGCTCCCGGACCCCTGCTGGACCCCCAGGGACTTTTGGCCAGCTTGGGGGGGCTCCTGAACCCCACAAGACTTGCCAAAAGTCCAGCGGGGGTCCGGGAGCGACCTCCTGCACTCGGGCCGTATTGCCAATATTCAAAATGGTGCCGGCACTACCATTGCCCTCACTATGTCACAGGGGCCGACCTTCTGACAGAACTGACAGAAATGCTGTCAGTTTCTCACACGAAATGCTGGCAGGCTTCAGATTGACAGCGCACCGCATTAAGCAGATGCTGTTTCAAATTTAAGACTGACCTAAACATAAGTTCAATAATCGCACAGACGACTTGCCATCACCTGGAGTTCCCTGAAGAAGGAGTATGACACTCCGAAACACTGTGGTGTAGGAGGATATACTTCAGGACTGTTCACATTAGTCGTTTTCATGTGGATCAAGATAACTGCAAGCATTAGTTAGTTTGTATTTAAGATTTAGCCCCGGATGGTGCATATCAGGTGTTGTAGCAACCTATGATTAGATAAGCCCAGTGCTACTCGGGCTTCACAACATAAGCCAACAAGCATTTTGTGGCCATTTATGACGGTTACGCTTCATACCTCCATAAGAGTTCTTCACATAGCTGGATCTTTATATAGTGATTGTTTCTAATTTTCAGCTTCTCTGGGTTATTATTAGAGTACCAAAAATAAGAGTAAGCAGAGCACAGCCTTAATACGGCTACTGTTAAATATCAGGAGTGTTTGGTAACAATGCCTTAAGATGTTGACAGATAAGCTGAGACAAGAAAACTGTAATTGGCTAAAACTGGAGAATTTCTTTTCTGCCTAGTAGGCAGGAGATAGACAATGCTATGAGTAGTGTGAGACTGATTTAATTGAGAAGCTAAAAATTGCTAGTACTCAGAATGAAGCTTTAAAGTCTGAAATTACACGTCTAAATAGTTACTTGAAGAAGAAGAATTAAAAATCCTTTGGGAACACTGTAAACCCAAATCCTCCTCTGATTATAAGAATGAAAAAGAAGGTAATATAAAGACCACTGCGAACAGGGGAGCATATGATCCAGAAGAGGGGGGAGTGAGAATGTCGCCACTGCATGCATCTGTGACAGGACGTTAAAGGGAAGGCCTGTATTTAGTTAGAAGTTTTGTGGCATTTGTTATTGATGCAGGAGAAAAGGACATACAGCAAAAAATTGTCACAAACCCCGGGATTTTACATTCAGTATTTACCTTCCCCTCCCAGCAAGCCCGTAGATTAAGTTGGGGGTGGCTGACCCCAGTCCTTCTACTATCAGGAATAAAAAATACTTACTTAAACAGTGGGGTGTGTGGCCTCAGCTGATAACCTAATGTAAAGTTTGTAATATTTTAATTGTGCAGCTATAGGGTGAGCAAAAAGATTTTGTAGAAGCAGGGAGAGATCTGTCTAGTAAACGTTTTTCCTTTCTCCTCTCTCCCTTCTATCTCGCATGACCAAATTTGAAGGAATGTAAACAATTTTGGTTTCTGTGATTAAGCAATCAGAATCTTTTACTTAGAAGTTAATCAAAGTAGTGGTTTTCTACTTTAAAGGTGTAGCTCAGTTACTTATAGCTAGCCATTTAATACTTTGTAATGTGATTTAAAAGATTACAATTAACCTCTCTTTGTATGTGAGATTTTTCTTTTACAGATTTACAAGAATAAAAGCTGCTGTATGGGACAAAGTTTAAAACCTGAGGTTGTTTTTTTTCTCTCCTAGATTTTTGTTTTGTTTTTTGAACAGATCTGTTTTAAAAATTCTGATTTTTGCTTAATTCTGGATCCAAAGATTTTTGTTTTTACTTTTAAAAGGCCAACTTTTTGAGCTCTAATGTTCAATAATTGATTTCTGTCTGTGGTTCTCTGTCATTATGTGTTCTGTTTGTGTGTCATTATGCGTTGTATGTGTTACATTGTGTATAAATGAAGACAGAGTTTACTGGCTATAGAAAAGTGCAGTGAATACACAATAGCTTCTGGCATTATTTAAGTGAAGCAGTCACTGCTAAAGTTTTATGGACAAAATGTTTTAAATAATGTTCTAGAGCATAATATGTTAAGGGATGATAATTGAATTTTTTATTTTTTCTTCTCTCTTCTCTTCCTCCTTTTTTCCCTGTTAACCTTTGTTTACTTGAAAGTTAGGGGGTACTGTGGGGTGGTTTTTTGTTTTCTTTTTCTTTCACGTTTCCTCCTTCCACCTTTTGGGGTTTATGTACAGTTTGAGTAAAAGGATGACTAAGTATCTGGGTTGCTTTTCTATGAATATTGTGTTATTTTATAGGAAAGTGGGGAAACAAAGAAGGGATTAGACATGTTGTAGCTGTTTCTTTGAACTATAATAAAACAATATTGGATATCCATATGAATAGTGTATATAGGGATTATTACATACGAGAAGTTATTGATGTTTATTCTAGAGTTTCTTATTTACTTAATTTCGGTTTTTATTCATCTTATATCAGGTATTAATCCATAAACACAAACATCTGAATTAGTGGTGAGAGTGCAGAGCCTGTACTTCGAGGACAGCTTCCAGAGTGCTGTGCTGTGAGACATATTCACATCATTTGTCATTGACCTCATAACTTGAAGTCTTCCCACCCTTTGCCACAGAAGACATCTTGAATATTTCATTTTATGGACTGAAGTACTCAGAATTTCCTTGTTCCATGGGGGTGGCCTTACTTAGACAATGTTTTTAAGTAATATGTATATCTCTTTGAAATGCAATAACTGATTATCATGATGACATATGATTATGATACACTCAGCTAATACCTAGTCACACTGTTTACTTGCAGATGCTACTATTTTGATTCTCACATTAATGATACAGTCTGAATTGATGCACTTTTATTGCTCCGTAGTTGCTGTTCTCTGTGTTAATGGTTCAGATAGTAATTTTTCTTTTTGTAGAAAGAACTAGAATACATTTTTGAAACAGGAATTTTTTTTTTATTGTTTTTTTTTTTTTTTTGGCACCATCAGGGGGTGGGGGATCATGTACTACACCTGAATTTAACTGTTCCAGAAACCTAAAAGATAAAGAGATTAGCAGGCTGTATGCTGCCAGTGGGAGAGGCCGTTGAGCAAAGATCTGAGATAATACTTCATGGAGGGGTGAGAGGCACCCAAATAACTGCAAATGTGGACACAGGCTATACTGAGTGCAGTAAGTCTGATACTGCATAATCAATGAACGATGGCCTATATATCCTGATGAGCTGGGTGTTCCCCAGAAGTCAGAGAGGCCAACCACATACAGCACGCAGAATGGAGATCACAACAGATGACTGAAGATACTGAGATGGATCGCTGTGGATACTCCAGGCAGGCCAGAGGCACACCTTGCTAATGTTTTAAATTTAGGCGACTTCTGGGTCAGTTAAATTCCAGGGCCATGCAGCTTAGATGGGGCTTAGGTATTCTTGATAAGGCTATTCTGACCAACTGCACAGAGGGAGCAATGAGTTAATGGATTTAGCTTTTCTTGCAAATATGGTAGTAGCCCTTGTCGTTTATATTTGCTAGTTCTAAGATGATCAGTGTTTAATGCATGTTTATATCCAACAATTAATACACATTGTTCTGACCAATGTAAATATAGATTAGCAAACTTTTCATCCAGCAGGCGTCAGTGTGAAAACTCTGAATCCAGGGGTGGAATATGTTGGAGAGATCGAATAGATTCAGAGTTTTCAGCCAGACACAAATTAGTTTGAAGGCCGCACAGCTGTTTCTGAAAACTGATAAGAACTTAGAGGGAGAGAAGCTGTTGTTTTCACAATCATTTGTAGTGTATTTTATTTATTTATTTATTTGTTTATTTATTTATTTGTTGAGCTTTATATACCATCATTGGGTTTCAAAATCACAATGGTTTACAAAGTTTTGATGTTTAACAGAGATTCTAAAAGGTTCCTGTGATTGTTAACATATATATTGTAGGCTTTATAAATGTAGTTCGGATGTCAAACTATACAGTTTAGGCTATGTGTTATATTACGTGCTTGCATAGGCTCCACATGTTTGCATAGGGTCAGTAGGAAGGAAGTGATGTTTTAGAGTCATTGGGTGAGTTGGTAGGCTTTGCTAAACATCCAGGGGTAGATTTTCAAACCGCGCGATTTGGCGTACTTTTGCTGGCGCATCAGGCGCAAGCAAAAGTACGCGGGATTTTAGTAGATACGCGCGTAGCCGCTAAAATCCTGGATCGGCGCGTGCAAGGCTATCAATTCCGTATAGCCGGCGTGCGCTGAGCCGCGCAGCCTACCCCCGTTCCCTCCCCTCACCTTCCCCTCCCTTCCCCTACCTAACCCACCCGCCCGGCCCTGTCTAAACCTCCCCCCCCCCCTTACCTTTGTCAGGGGATTTACACCTCCCGGAGGGAGACGTAAATCCCCGCGCGCCAGCGGGCTGCTAGCGCGCCGGGACGAGACCTGGGGGCGGGTCCGGAGAGCGCGGCCACGCCCCCGGACCACCCCGGGCCGTAGCCACGCCCCCAGGCCCGCCCCCGGAACACTCCCAACACGCCCCGAAAACGCCGCGCGGTTCGGGCCCGCCCCTGACACGCCCCCTCAGAAAACCCCGGGACTTACGCGAGTCCCGGGGCTCTGCGCGCGCCGGTAGGCCTATGTAAAATAGGCTCACCGGCGTGCAGGGCCCTGCTCGCCTAAATCCGCCCAAATCCGGGCGGATTTAAAATCCGCCCCCCAGGTTTTTAGTTCTTTTTTGAAGGTTTTTAAGTTTTGTATAGGTGAGACAGCCAGAAAGAAAAGAGAGAGCAATAGACTAATAGACTGTGATTTTCTTCTTTAATTAAGGACTTTGTACATTGCAACATCATGTTAGCTTGATTAATCAGTTGGCAACAAAGCTCAAGCCATTATGTTGTAGGGATGTGAATCGTTTTCCATATCGTCTTAACGATAGAAATCGTGTGGCAGGGCAAGAAAATCGTCTTAGGCACGATTTTTTAGTTAAAAAATCGTTAAAAATCGTTTTTTCCGATTAGTGCGCACTAACTCGAGTTAGTGCGCACTAACGGGAGTTAGTGCGCACTAACTGAAAATGATACAATTTGACACTTTTCAGGTCAGTTAAGGTCAGTTTAGGAATGAATATGTATTCCTATTGGCTGCCCTCTTATTTATTCATGTTACCAAGTTTCCTACTGACAGTATATGGGGGATGGGAAATGGAAACAGTTGGTAGCTTGACAAAACAAGTAATGTGATCAGTCAATGTGACTAGAACTTGTGCCCTAACCCTGATACCAGGGGTATTGTGATCTTCCTGCACACAGTGCCCTATCCCTAATACCAGGGGTGTTGTGATCTTCCTGCACACAGTGCCCTATTCCTGATACTGGGGGTGTTGTGATCTTCCTGCACACAGTGCACTATTCCTGATACCGGGGGTGTTGTGATCTTCTTGCACACATCCCGGTATCAGGGATAGGGCACTGCATGCAGGAAGATCACAACACTCCTGGTATTAATAGGGATAGGGCACTGCATGCAGGAAGATCACAACACTCCTGGTATTAATAGGGATAGGACACTGCATGCAGGAAGATCACAACACCCCTGGTATCAGGGATAGGGCACTGTGTGCAGGAAGATCACAATACCCCGGAGGAGTGAGGGTCAGGCAGCTCCCCCCTGTCTGTGAAGCCAGCCTCTCACTAGTAATGCAGGGAGGGAGCTGTCTCAGACTTCACCATCCTCCCCCCCCCCCCCTCACCCACACACCATTCACTAGCTGGGACATGGGGGAAGTCAGGAGTGAGGGTCAGGCTGCTCCCCCCTGTCTGTGAAGCCAGCCTCTCACTAGTAATGCAGGGAGGGAGCTGTCTCAGACTTCACCATCCTCCCCCCCCCCCCTCACCCACACACCATTCACTAGCTGGGACATGGGGGAAGTCAGGAGTGAGGGTCAGGCAGCTCCCCCCTGTCTGTGAAGCCAGCCTCTCACTAGTAATGCAGGGAGGGAGCTGTCTCAGACTTCACCATCCTCCCCCCCCCCTAACCCACACACCATTCACTAGCTGGGACATGGGGGAAGTCAGGAGTGAGGGTCAGGCAGCTCCCCCCTGTCTGTGAAGCCAGCCTCTCACTAGTAATGCAGGGAGGGAGCTGTCTCAGACTTCACCATCCTCCCCCCCCTCACCCACACACCATTCACTAGCTGGGACATGGGGGAAGTCAGGAGTGAGGGTCAGGCAGCTCCCCCCTGTCTGTGAAGCCAGCCTCTCACTAGTAATGCAGGGAGGGAGCTGTCTCAGACTTCACCATCCTCCCCCCCCCTCACCCACACACCATTCACTAGCTGGGACATGGGGGAAGTCAGGAGTGAGGGTCAGGCAGCTCCCCCCTGTCTGTGAAGCCAGCCTCTCACTAGTAATGCAGGGAGGGAGCTGTCTCAGACTTCACCATCCTCCCCCCCCCCCTCACCCACACACCATTCACTAGCTGGGACATGGGGGAAGTCAGGAGTGAGGGTCAGGCAGCTCCCCCCTGTCTGTGAAGCCAGCCTCTCACTAGTAATGCAGGGAGGGAGCTGTCTCAGACTTCACCATCCTCCCCCCCCCTCACCCACACACCATTCACTAGCTGGGACATGGGGGAAGTCAGGAGTGAGGGTCAGGCAGCTCCCCCCTGTCTGTGAAGCCAGCCTCTCACTAGTAATGCAGGGAGGGAGCTGTCTCAGACTTCACCATCCTCCCCCCCCCTAACCCACACACCATTCACTAGCTGGAACATGGGGGAAGTCAGGAGTGAGGGTCAGGCAGCTCCCCCCTGTCTGTGAAGCCAGCCTCTCACTAGTAATGCAGGGAGGGAGCTGTCTCAGACTTCACCATCCTCCCCCCCCCCCCCCCCCCTCACCCACACACCATTCACTAGCTGGGACATGGGGGAAGTCAGGAGTGAGGGTCAGGCAGCTCCCCCCTGTCTGTGAAGCCAGCCTCTCACTAGTAATGCAGGGAGGGAGCTGTCTCAGACTTCACCATCCTCCCTCCCCCTCACCCACACACCATTCACTAGCTGGGACATGGGGGAAGTCAGGAGTGAGGGTCAGGCAGCTCCCCCCTGTCTGTGAAGCCAGCCTCTCACTAGTAATGCAGGGAGGGAGCTGTCTCAGACTTCACCATCCTCCCCCCCCCCCTCACCCACACACCATTCACTAGCTGGGACATGGGGGAAGTCAGGAGTGAGGGTCAGGCAGCTCCCCCCTGTCTGTGAAGCCAGCCTCTCACTAGTAATGCAGGGAGGGAGCTGTCTCAGACTGGTATCAGGGTTAGGGCACTGTGTGCAGGAAGATCACAACACTCCTGGTATTAATAGGGATAGGGCACTGTAAGAGATGACTGTAGTAGATTGAATAAAGATCTGATGTTTCTGCTCTCCTCACACCAAACAAAAACAACACACAAGCAGAGAAGCCCTTCTTACAAAGCTGAGCTAGTGAGTTAAGTAGGAGGAAAAGTAAACATACTTGTGCCAGTGTGGCTACTTAAAAAATACACTTACCAACAATCAATTACATATATTTGAACTGTGTACAGTTCCAGCCAGGACCACCTTTCTAAAATGCACAGTGATTGGCAAATTCAACATGCACTAGCATTTCAGGTGCCTGCTAACAAAAATAATAAACAAACAAGTTCTAGTCACGTGAGTGCTGATCATTACATTACTTTTTTTGTCAAGCTTCCAACTGTTTCCATTTCACATCCCCCCAACCATTACCTCAGTATTAGCCTTGGTAACATCAATAGATAAGAGCACAGCCAGCCAATAGGAATACATACATACATATTCATTCCTAAGTGACCTTTACTGACCTGGGAAGTGTGAACACTTTGTTTCATTTTCTGTTGGTGTTCGTTAGTTTCCAGTTCCATTTCCCATCTCCCCAACCTTCACCTCAGTGGTAACCTTGGTAACATCAATAGATAAGAGGGCAGCCAGCCAATAGGAACACATATTCATTCCTAACTGACCTTCAGTGACCTGGAAAGTGTTTATTTGTATCATTTTCAGTTAGTGCGCACTAACTCGAGTTAGTGCGCACTAACTCGATTTAACGATTTTTAACGATAAATCGTTAGAATTTCTATTGTATCGTGTTCTATAACGATTTAAGACGATATAAACATTATCGGACGATAATTTTAATCGTTGAAAAACGATTCACATCCCTATTATGTTGGCAACAAAGCTCAAGCCATTATTACTCAGGATAAGTTATCAAATTAGCAGCTAAAACTGAATCAGACACTGCCCATAGTTTGTGATATATTTTTACAGGCGCTTCAACAAAAGCTACTAATTTTTTGAATTGGGTAATTCACCCCATTTTAAAAGTTTTAGTACTAATAACAGTATTTTTTGTATGGATATGTTAACATGTATTCTGCTTTAGTAACACAAGCATGGATTAGAAAGGTGCATTATGAAGAGACCATATGTAATTTGTCCTGAGAGCAAAGGGTGGAATGTAATACTATGGGTTAAAAAAAAAATGCTCTCAGAACAAACATTATGCTCTCCTGTCACTTTTTAAGCTGGGGACTTGTTTTTTAAACAAAAAGCTGTATCAGCAGGGCTTATACAATTGGTTGTGGGGGAGAGTAGCTTGTCTGTGCCTGGGACCTGATTCAACAGGAGGAGGAATGCCTGGCCAGCAGCCCTACAGAAAGGTTCCCAGACTCAGGTGCTGGCTCATCTACGCACACACATTTGTTTACAAAGCCCTATAAAAGTTCAGGGTTCTCCAGTGGGAACTTGGAGCCTCACCTGTGCACTGACGAATGGCACAGGATCTTTCCCGTTGAAGCTGCGTGCTCCTGTTTTTCGGTCGCACTAGGGTTCCCTGACCTGATGCAGTTTTTTTGTGGCACTGGGGTTCCCTGACCTGATGAGTGGCAGGATGCTGATTTGGTATGTATTATAGTCACGGGAAATGAAGTTTGTGTGCTGTAAATAAAGCTATATTTTCATTATTGTATATCTCGTATCTTGTATCAGAGTGTGTGCATGTCAGTATGTGTGTGTTTAGTATTGTGCAGGTCTGCCTACCTCCCATTCGGGCATCTTGTTACAGAGAGAAGTACAAGGGTCAAAGCCAGAAGTGGTCAGCTAAATCAGGGGTCAATACCAAGGTCAGTCCGAGCTTAGTCAAGGCAAGTGAGGGTCAGTTCCAGGCAGCAGACGAAGAGAATAGTCGGGCAGGCAGTGTTCAGTTCCAGGCAGCAGACGAAGAGAGTAGTCAGGCAGGCTGAGGTCAGTACCAGAGATCAGTCCGAGAAGGCACTACCTGAGTAAGGGCACAGAAAGGAACATACAGAGACGCTGGAACAAGGAAATGCTGGAACACAGGATTAGGCAAACTAGTACACCACGGTGTCGACCCGATTGCCAAGGCGAGGTCCTGGGGACAGGGCTTCGCTATTTATAGGGCTACTATGTGATGTCATCATTCTGCGTCCGAATAGTTTTTCCCGCACTTGGCCCTTTAAAGCTGAGGACGTCGGCTGCGTGCACACCTAGGGGCGGGGCCGAGGTGACCGAAGATGGGAGCTTCGCTGTGAGGCCTGCGGCATGGAGGAAGCCAGAGAGGGCCGCAGTGACTTTCAGGGATGCCGGGAGCTGGCAGCAGCATCAAGACCGGAGCTAGTGGAGCTGAGCAGGCCCGGTCGCGGCACCCACACGGCCGGGACACTCAACAATCGAGACGCATGAGAGGGAATTCTGTGTGGCAGCTCCCTTGATGTAGAAATTTTACCGCAGGATTTGTGGTTAACAATCTGCGTTAAATCTTTAAAGTTGTTACTGAAAACTCAGCTAGTCAGACTTGCTTACAAATATAGCACTGATAAGGTTTGACTGTTAAACATACTGCGGTGTGGAGCTGTAGAAAAAGAACCATTTTAAAATAAACCTCTGCAGGGGCAGGGTTGGGGGAAGAGAGAGAAGAGGAAGGTGCAGCATTTTCCTTGACATTGTAGCAGACCCTGAGAGATGCCATGTCCCCTTACCTTATGTCCCCTTACCTTTCTGACCTGTGATTATGGTTTCTGGTTATGGTGTTTGGGGAAGAGGGCTGTCTTGGGAAACAGCTGGTAAATCTCTGGGTGCTAGCCTCTCTTATCCTGTTATCTGCCGGCTGACAGGGAGGAAAGACAAACTTCAGGATTAAAAGGCAAGGAATTGGGAGGTGAAAGCCTACTCTTTCCTGAGGATAATAAGAGGAACTGGGCTATAGTAGCAAAATGTTTGTGGCCGGTAAAACAGATCTTTTCAGAGACCACATGGACCATTTTCGGGACCTGTGGTTTTTCCTGGCACTTCATGTTATTTAATCTTACTAGTCTCAATATTCAAAGCACATTCAGCACTGGATAAGTGGGACTTATGCAGCTAAGTATTAGCCATTGAATATACACGTATGATCAGCGGCCATCGCTTAGCCCTTTAAATCTCTTATAAGGCTAAAAGTTACACACACAAAAAGTAGGCGTGTACTGGGTGGATCGGGGACAGAACGAGTTAGCCATATAACTTGTATGGCTAACTACCAATATTCAGAGTTAACTGCATAATTTGACATTTAAGTTTAGATGCCCCATTTAGCAGGTCTAAACTTAGCTGGGTAGACTTATCTGGTGAAGTGCACAGATATACATGTATATTCAGCGGCTTTCCCATGCCCAAGCACCATAACATTTGGTGCAATGCAAATGAGAAAAAGGGGAGGATATTGGGGTGGGAATTTTGGTCAAGTGGGCTGGGCTCACAGTTTTGCAAAGCCGTATCGCATAGCTTTAACATGAATTTTAACTACACCTTTTTCGTTACCCAGGTAGAGAGATGGACTCTCTACCTGGGTAACATCAAGCTAGGTTGAGAGAACATTGCACAAATCTTATCTTTGGGTGAGTTTCCTCACTCCAAAGGTCATCAAATCTTCACAGGAGAGCACTGTTCTGTTCGTACATCTCACTTTGAATGTCAAAGTGCCCCCCAACCCCTACACTAATACCTAAACCTCACTTCAAGTGACTAGGTGGGCCTCCCATAGAGATATAAATACCAATCTAGTGTAAGGGCATTATAGCTCTCTCTTCCTCTCCCTCTCCCTCTCCCTCCAGCTAGGCTGGCTCTCACTAAATATGGTCTTCCCAGTGGTTGTATGTAGGAAATACATCAATTCTGGCACTTATCACAAAGTGCAAAAACATTATTACAATTTGTGCTAAGATAGCACTTCACATAGGGGCAGATTTTAAAAGCCCTGCTCGCGTAAATCCGGGTGGATTTACGCGAGCAGGGCCTTGCGCGCCGGCGTGCCTATTTTCCATAGGCCTGCCGGCGCACGCAGAGCCCCGGGACTCGCGTAAGTCCCGGGGTTTTTCGAGGGGGGCATGTTGGGGGCGGGGCCGATCGGCGCTGCGTTTTGGGGGCGGGAAGCGGCGTTTCGGGGGCGGGCCCAGGGGAGTGGTTTCGGGCCGGGGTGGTCTGGGGGCGTGGCCGCGCCCTCCGGAACCGCCCCCGGATCGCGTCTCTGCGCGCTAGCAGCCCGCTGGCGCGCGTGGATTTACATCTCCCTCCGGGAGGCGTAAATCCAGGGATAAAGGTAGGGGGGGTTTTAGATAGATTTCGGGGAGGCCTTGGAGGGAACGGAGACAGGCTGCGCGGCTCGGCGCGCGCCGGCTGCCCAAAATCGGCAGCCTTGCGCGTGCCGATCCAGGATTTTAGCAGATACGCGCGGCTACGCGTGTATCTACTAAAATCCAGCGTACTTTTGTTGGCGCCTGGTGCGCCAACAAAAGTACGCGAAGGCGCACTTTTTTAAAATCTACCCCTTAGGTATTAGTGCAAATTGCAATAAACTGCCTATTACCATAAAACACACCCCTTTTCCTATCACATGTGATATTTAGTGCATTTTGATAAATCCAGGCCTAAGTTACTTAACCAGCCAGCGCTGAATTTTGGGTCCACCATTATTAAGAATAATCAGTTAATTATTTCCCATTTTTTTATATATATAATGGTTTACTTTGACTACATATGTCAATATAGACAGGCCTGGCCCCTCCATTGCCAGCACCAATGCCACCATCCACTGGCTGCCTTCTCCTTCCTCTGTACTTTAGGAAGATAACTAATGGTGGCAGCAGTTATCACATCTTCTTCTTCCAGTCTCAACGTCTTGCTTGATGATACTGCCTGTGCCTGACATTGGACCAGTAGTTTTCCCCATGGAAAAAAAAATAATCTCTCTTTAACCTGGGAGGGGGAATACTTCTTGTGCTACTAGATGAATTGGGATTATTTTCAGGGGTCTTTCCTAAAGGAGACAAGTTATTTTCCCTCTGCCATTACCAGATTGTTTTCCCCTTCCTGGTAGGATGGAAATTTGACTCAATCAATGCTGACTGCCTAATACCCACTGTCTATGGAAAAGGATGAGTCTTTTTAGAAGTAGTGTGTTAGTGTATGCGTATTCCTCTTTCATTACTGTCACATACACAAACACCAGTGTGGAAACTGTCACACTGCTGTCATGCACACATAGACAGAAAAGGTTAGATTTTCAACCGCACGCATGCATAAATCCTGGCATGATTGGGCCTTGCGCACACTGGGAGAATTTTCAAAGAGGTCTGTCCACGCACGTAAATGCCAGTACGCGAATAAGTGCCAGGCCTCTTTGAAGGGGCGAGCTGGGGAATGAAGAAGGGAAAGACCTTGATTCAAAGTTGCTTCCACTTTGAGCTAGATAAAAAAAGGAAGTCACTGTCAATCCATACAAAGCTAGTTGCGATAGGCTGGTTAAAAAATGCTTCAGCTTGATTGGCCCAGCTTTCAGTTGTTCCTCCCCTCTTCATTGCCATTTGGATTCCAGAAAGCCTGGGCTCAAGCGTGACATCATTGTTGCTAAGCAGCAAACACTATATAGTGTGCTAGGCACAAGGCAGCTGCCTCAAGAAGAAAAGCTTCTGCAAATGTGATTGTCCCATAGACATTAATGAGAGAATAACACAATTGCAAATTAAACATTTCTTTGAGTCTTGGAGCACTGGTCATTCATATTCAATTCCCAAAATCCAAAAACAAAAATGCCTGATTCAGTTTGGATTTTTTTTAATGAGTGCACATTCCTAGATTATATTTACAAAGACATTTATCCAACTGAATATTCTTGGCAATTTATCGTGCTAATATTAGTCATACAAGTTGTCTGTTGTTCGCTTTTCTGAATATTGCCTTCAAGAAAATTAATAAAAGAAACAATAAGTAGGATGGAAAGTATGAATTATTGAGATAGCACAATACATATAGTACAGTAAGAATGATAACCATGTTGAGGTGAAATTATATTTAATACTGTTCTGAAGAAAGTGCAGAACATTTCAGTGGGCAGCATAGCATTTTAGCTAAAATATTTAACATTAATGTTTCAGTTTAAGCTATTCATACCTAGCATAATTCATGAAACATCATGACACATTTAATTTTCTGTTGCATTTTAATAATTAAACATTTGCTTTAGGTTAAAATAGAGTATGTGAGATTCTTTGCCAGTCAGTTACTGAGGCATGCCACCATTACGTTATGTAAAGTCTTTAAAAGTTAAGGTCACAGTTCTTAAACAAGATTTGCAAGTTGCAAATGTCTAGTTACAAATTCATGAGCTGCAAATGTGAAGTCATAAAATTTACTAGCCCCCAAAGCTCAGCATTTACAACCTGAATTTGAAAAGATTTATGAAGCTGCACAGTAGTCACCAGCAGATGATGTCATCAACCGTTTAATGTTTTTGTCTGCTTTTGTTTCATCTAGAATCACAGCTGCTTCACGTCCCTAGTGAACACTAAGAAGACATAAAAATGAACAGTTGCAGGGGCATATCTGCCAGGCACAAATTCACTACATTACACTGTTTTTTCAAATACATATTGATAAAGTTGCAGTAAAATGAGATGTAGGAAGTATACTTTCTACACATCCTGATTTTTTTTTAGGTTTTTTTTTTTTTTGTTTTTTTTTACAATTTTTTAGGGCTTGTATGCTTGGGGATTCTTGCAATAAACCTTTGGGTTTCACATGCCACCTACAATGCGCTGTTTACTATGCCCTGTTCATTGTTGCTTAGATGGCATTCATTCACTTTGATATTTGTCTGGGGTTTTCTTTATAAATTTTCAACAGAAGTCTAATATTTAGGGAGTAAATGTATAATAGGTAGCAAAAGTTTGTAGGCTGTTATGCACTCAGGTTACACTAATTTTCAAAACCATATTACACGTGCAAGCTTGCTTTGAAAATTATCCCAGCAAAACTACCAAAACACAATTACATTTGCTATTTAGTGCATGCAGTATGCATTTTAAACATTAAAAAGAATGCATGTTCCACCCAGACTCCACTCCTTGGAATGCCTTTCCCCATGGATGTAAAAGTCATGCATACAGTGTATATAGTACCATAATTTAACATGTTTATCAGTCACACAATTCTGTATGTTATCTGCAGAAATCCCTTTAAAAATTCCCCTCCTTAGAGTCAAATAATTGTAAGCCTCCTACCTTTACTACTTATAACCAACGCCCATACAAGAGGGAGGAATTACATAAAAAATTCCACCCCTCAGCTGAGTGCTTTTCATTGGGCATGTTAGACATTCTGACATAGCTGAAGGTTATCCCAGATAAAGGGAGGAGGGGCTGGAGCAGATTAAAATATTACTATTGAAATGATTGCAACTAAAACCAGTACATACACATTTACATTATTTGGGTTTTACTTCTAGACACTATACAAGACAAAATACATGTGCTTATGATAAAAGAATGATTTGTTATCATAAAAAATTATAAAAACCTCATAGCTTTTAGCAATTTATAAACAGAAAATCACAAACACCCTCTCCTTTTCAGTTCTCAGCTCAATCATAGTAACAAGCAGTAACATATTAATGATGGCAGAAAAAGACCAAAAATGGTCCATCCAGTCTACTCAGCAAGCTTCTTAAGATAGTATCTGCTGTGCCATGCAGGCTACCCCCATGTTTCTCTTAAGATAGTAACTGCCTCTTTGTGCAGTTATCACCAAGCTTTATGATAAGGGTCGTAATGTTTATAATCAAAACCAAGCATCTGTCAAACCCATAAAAAAATACTGCTAGCAACATTTTTACTGGGTGAGGAGCCTTCTTGAAAATTCAGACAAAGCTGCTTGACGTGTTTTGCTTTTGAACTTGGCCATAGAAGCAGTCATCTTTTTCCCTTATGTTTGCATATCAGTACACAAATTAAAAGTGCCCCTATAGTTGCAAGTGAAATTCTGGCCATATATTAGTTTGCGATTATTCAGTTCAATCTCACGTGAACCATAGAAAACCTCATATCATTTCCACAATGTTCTTTCATGATTATTCAGTGCCTGGATATTTGGAAATGTTTTGCTGACTGGAGTGTTTTCAGAGCTGATCAAGAATTTAGCAGGATTCTTTAATTGATGCAGCCCACATTACCCAAAACAAAATTCCCTATTTATTCATAATAAAATCATGACCATTCTTCCAATTATTCCTTATAAGTCAGTTTCCCTAAAAATAATAAAATGTAAGCAATTATGCTAGTATATTCAGCTAACTGGAAACAATATAAAACCCTTTCTAAAAAGCAAAAAAAGACTATACTTGCTTTAGTTTACCTACTCTCAAAACTCATCTCGGCTCTGGATAAGTGATATCCTGACAAATTAACTCACTAGCTACACCTCCAACATACAAATATTTTTATCATTCTTTTTTTCTCAAACCAAAAACAGGCCAAACTAAAGGGTAGATTATAAAAGGGCCATTCACAAAAATATGTGCTATTTTATAAACTGTGTGTGTGTAGGTCATAAAATGTCCATGGGTGTGGCGGGGGCATGGCCAGAGGCCTCTGCAAGGCCACTGGGCCGGGGGATCGCGTGCCGGCAATTGGCCGGTGCAAACAAGTAACTTCTGAGATAAAGGTAAGGGTTTTTTTTTCCGGGCTGGGGGTGGGACAGGGAGGGGAAGGGAAGGTGGGGGGAAAGGAAAGTTCCCTCCGAGGCCGCTCCTATTTCGGAGCGGCCTCAGAGGGAATGGGGAAAGCCAGCTGGTCTCTCCGAGGGCTCGGCGCACGCAAGGTGCACTAGTGTACATCCCCTTGCGCGCCGACCCCTGATTTTATAACATACACGCGGCTGCACGCGCATGTTATAAAATTTGGCGTACATTTGTGTGCGCCAAGTTGCGCGCACAAATGTACGCCGTGGGCGTACCTTTTAAAATCTGCCCCTATCGATCTTTACAGAATCATTATGATATCCTCTCTTTTATTTTCCATTCTTTTTCTAATAATACCTAGATTCTATTTATTTTTTTGGACTGAACTATACATTGAGCCAATGTTTTCAAAGTTTTGTCTACAGTGTCTCCAAGTTCATTTTCCTGGTTGATGACATCTAAAATGCAACCCGACATCTTGCACCTATAGTTTAGTTTATTCTCCAAGGTGAGACCTTACTTTGAATATTGTGTACAATTCTGGAGACTGTACCTTCAAAAGGTTATAAACAGGATGGAATTAGTACAGAGAGGGGTTCATTTTCCAAGGAGTTACCGCAGGAGATAAATTCGCACTAACACGATGTGCGAATGCAAATTTGTAATTCAGGGGGCGGGGTTGGGGTGGAGCATATGTAAAGCAGGAAACAATTTATCATGTGCCACAAAGTTAGCACAGCTCCTATCGTGGCAAATAGCTACAACCCTTTCATTCACATTACATTGTGCAGTAGGGGCTAGTAAAAGGTTATCACAATCCACAACAATGAGAGAGAGAGAGAGAGAGAGAGAGAGAGAGAGAGAGAGAGAGAGAGAGAGAGAGAGAGAGAGAGAGAGAGAGAGAGACTTGCTACAGTGCCTATGCCCTAGACAGGTATTTGTAGCCCTATGGGAGGGCCACCTAGTAACTCGAGGTGGGGATTAGGTATGAGCGTAGGGGGTTGGGGGCCACTTTCAGATTCAACATGAGACGTACGGAAAGAACAGTGGTCTCTAGTGAAGATTTGCTGGCCGTCGGAGTGAGGAAACTCACTCCAAGAAGAGATTTGGGCAACGTTCTCTCCACCTAGCTTGTTGTTGCCCAGGTAGAGTGTCCATCAAGCTAGGTGGAGAGAACATTGCCCAAATCTCTTCTTGGAGTGAGTTTCCTCACTCCAACGGCCAGCAAATCTTCACTAGAGACCACTGTTCTTTCCGTACGTCTCATGTTGAATCTGAAAGTGGCCCCCAACCCCCTACGCTCATACCTAATCCCCACCTCGAGTTACTAGGTGGCCCTCCCATAGGGCTACAAATACCTGTCTAGGGCATAGGCACTGTAGCAAGTCTCTCTCTCTCTCTCTCTCTCTCTCTCTCTCTCTCTCTCTCTCTCTCTCTCTCTCTCTCCTCTCTCTCTCTCTCTCTCTCTCTCTCTCTCTCTCTCTCTCTCTCTCTCTCTCTACACTTTTGTGTACTGCGAAGATTCATTGGTTGTTTTATCGCGGTGCACGTTGTTTTCGCGATTTGCGAATCCATTTCCGCAAATGGCGAAAACATTGCGTCATGCGATGTTTCCCCGCTGCACGAAAAATGCCTTATTTGCATGGGACACGCCCCCTCATGCGTTACCACTGCGATATTGGAAAATGAGGCCCTAAATATGTATACCCTAGAGGAAAGGTGAGATAGGGGAGTTATGATAGAGAATTTCAAATATCTTAAAGGTTTCCATGCACAGAAGATGAGTCTTTTTCAATGGAAAGGAGGCTCTAGAATGAGGGGTCATGTGATGAGGTTGAAACGGGGTAGACTCAGAAGTAATCTTAGGAAATATTACTTTGCAGAGAGGGTTTTGGATACATGTAACAGCCTCCTAGCGGAAGAGGTGACGACAGTATCTGAATTCAAGAAAGCATGGGATAAATGCAGGGGATCTCTAAGGAAGTGATTAGATTTATAATGATAAATTAATCAAACGGATAGGAAATCTAACAGATTTATAAAGCAAGCTTTCTCATTGCTAAATCAATATTACTTTGGCCCCTCTAGTCTGTGTTCTACCTAGATGGTCAGAAATTTTGTTCTTCAGAAGAGCTGCTATAATTTTGTCCAACATCAGGCTCACTGGTCTGTAGTTTTCTGGATCATCCCTGGAGCTCATTTTAAAAGTGAGTGTTAAATTTTCCACTCTTCAGTCCTCAGTTACCATAGCTGATTTGACCAAGAAGTTAGAGATTACTAGTAATAAGTCTTCAATTTTATTTTTCATTCGTTTTGAAACTTTGGTGTGTACACCATCCAGAATTATTGATTTTTACTCTTTTGTTTGTCAATTTGTTCTATTACTGTTGCGCGCCCCATCCACGTCTGGCCCGCACACAGGCCTGCTCAACTCTTTGGCACCTCTGCAGTTCCTGGGTCGGCCTCCCCCGCGGCAGCCGCAAGCACCTCCAAGCCTCGATGTCCCAAGGCGGTGGTCACTGGTTTTTCAACTGCACATCAGGCCTCACGCTGGATTCCGGCGTCTCCTGTAGTGTTGGCCACGCCCCTACACAGGCACGTGCGGACCGCCTGGCCTCTTGTAGGTTCAGGGGCAGGTCGTAGCTCCGCGGCGCACCCTGATTGAAGGAACTACTTAAGGAAGTCCCTGCCTGCACTTCCTTGCCTTGGCAATCGGGTCAGCATTGTATTGTGTGCTAGATTGTCACTGTGTTCTAAGCCTTGTTCTAGTCTCATTCCAGTCTTGTTCCAGTCTCGTTCTAGCCTTGTTCCAGGAAGAAATACAAGAGGACTTTAGAATATGGAACTCCTTCCTGGTGAACTTTAATGGTGTCTCAGTCATCCAAGGTCCCCCACTATCTAGTAAGGACTTGAACATACAAACCGATGCATCAGGTTTTTGGGGTTTCAGAGCACTTTGTCAAGGGGCATGGAGTGCCAAACCTAGGCCAGAGGAATGGAAGGAGAAGGGTCTAACAAAGAATATAACCTTCTTAGAGCTCTTCCCCATATGGGTAACCTTAGTATTGTGGAGCGATAAACTCAAAAACTGACACATAATCTTCTGGTGTGACAACCAAGCGGTTGTTAACATACTGAACACACAATCTGCAAAATGTGTGATGGTAGTCAGTCTACTGAGGGAAATAGTTTTAGAGGCATTAAGTCACAACATAACCCTGAGAGCAAGACATGTCCCGGCGATTTTGAATGTCGTGGCGGATGCTCTATCTTGTGCTAAATGGCATTTGTTTTCGTAAGCAGGCGGACAAAGCAGCGACTATGATGCCAGCACGATTATGGAGAATTGATCTGCAAAAACAAGAGAGCTACTTCACAGATCAGTAGCGCCGTCAACATGGGTGTCATATTATCGAAGTTATGAAGAGGTGACCAGCTTCCTTAAGGAAAATGGTTGGAGACCGGGGCCAGCCAAAGAAGAACTCATGGTCAAATTCATAACCACCACAAAATAAAATGGAGGATTAAGGAATGCCGTCATCAAGCACCTAGCCAGATTGGCATTCTTTTTTAAAGTGTGCGGGTGGGGCGACCCCACAAAATCATTTATTATAAAGAAGATGCTGACAGGATGGGAAAGAAAAATCAGCCCAACCAAAGATGGTAGACATCCCATTACACACCACATGTTGAAGATGTTATGGGTATCGTTATCAGAAATTTGCTCATTGGCATTTGAGACCAGGTTATTCAGACTCGCCTTCTCGCTGGCTTTCTTTGGAGCATTCAGAGTAAGCGAATTGGAGGCATGTAACAAAAGAGATGAAGGAGATAGCGGATTGCTACGGAAGAATGTTGAGTGCACAACAGAGATGTTGAGCATAAAAATACACAGGTCCAAAACCGATCAACAAGGAAGAGGTAATACTCTATTGCTCAAACAAGTAGCGGACTGTAACACCTGCCCGATCACGAATGCAAGTGCGCCCAGAAGGAGGAAAACACCTGCTGATTCATGGGGACGGCTCTCCTTTAACAAGATTCCAATTGACAGTAGTCCTAAAAGCAGCAGTAAACAAACTAAAGTGGGACATCAGGAAGTTCAGCTCACACTCATTCAGAATTGGAGCAGCCACAAGTGCAACACAAGCAGGATTAGACACGGACATGATAAAGAGAATCGGAAGATGGCGACCGAATGCAGTCAACACCTACATGCCTCAATTAGGCAAAAATCTACGAGAGAATATCTCAGATCCCCCAATTATTATCATCAAACAACACTCATGGGAATAGATAAATGTATAAACCATCTAATTCTATATTATAACATATATTTTACACAATACAATATGGGGCGGATTTTCAGAGCCCTGCTCGCCTAAATCTGCCCAAAACCGGGCGGATTTAGGCGAGCAGGGCCTTGCGCACCGGTGAGCCTATTTTACATAGGCCTACCGGCGCGCGCAGAGCCCCGGGACTCGCGTAAGTCCCAGGGTTCTCCGAGGGGGCGTGTCGGGGGCGGGCCCGGTCGTCGTGGCGTTTAGGGGGCGTGTCGGCAGCGTTTTGGGGGCGGGTACGGGGGCGTGGCTACGGCCCGGGGCGGTCCGAGGGCATGGCCGCGCCCTCCGTACCCGCCCCCAGGTCGCGTCCTGGCGCGCAACAGGCCCGCTGGCGCGCGGGGATTTACTTCTCCCTCCGGGAGGCGTAAATCCCCGGAGAAAGGTAAGGGGGGGGTGTAGACAGGGCCGGGCGGGTGGGTTAGGTAGAGGAAGGGAGGGGAAGGTGAGGGGAGGGCGTTAGAGGACTCCCTCCAAGGCCGCTCCGATTTCGGAGCGGCCTTGGAGGGAACGGGGTAGGCTGCGCGGCTCAGCGCGCGCCGGCTATACAGAATTCATAGCCTTGCGCGCGCCAATCCAGGATTTTAGTGAATACGCGCGGCTCCGCGCGTATCTACTAAAATCCAGCGTACTTTTGCTTGCGCCTGATGCGCCAGCAAAAGTACGCCTATTCATGTTTTTTGAAAATCTACCCCTATATATTGAATTCTAATATACACAATATTACTCAATTTCACAAATGTTTAATATTTTATTGATATTCCACTTCTTCCCTATACACACAACGTACTAATATTACACAAAACTTTATCAAAAATGTCAGACCCGAAGGGAGTCACTACCAAGGAAGAGAGGGTGGAGCGAGGGTGAGAATAGGCACAAACGCAACAGTTTGGCACTCGCTGGATGTAATAACACTTGGCGCCTTGAAGTTGCAAGAGCTGTTTAAAACAGTACGGCAGTCAGGGAGTTTAGTGAAGTGTTTTAAGCATTTGTGCTGTGACATATGAGTGGACATTGGGAGACTGATTAAAGGGGAGTTTGCAGACATATATTGGATATAATAGAATTAAGTGCTTGGTTGTGAATAGGAACATCCCTTTTATACTACAGATGTGGGTAAAGATTTCCCCTAAGGAAGCCCTGGTAGGGTGAAACAAGACACCTTGTTGGGGTGAACAGCGTTGGAGCGAAGGGATGAAATATCAAATTATATGGGATGGAGTTAGCACATTAAATGTTCAAAAGAACAAGTATCAACACATAATTCTGTATTTTATGGGATATGGTATGAATGAGGTGTGATTGTGAGGTATGTATTATTAGTGAGGTGAGGGGTTAGGATATGTCCGTATGATAATACATATGTGAGTTATATAATATATTCATTATACTAATATGTCCACTTGTTTGAATATGTCTGTACTTTTTGATAAAGTTTTGTGTAACATTAATACGTTGTGTGTATAGGGAAGAAGTGCAATATCAATAAAATATTAAACATTTGTGAACTTGAGTAATATTGTGTGTACTAGAATTCAATATATATTGTATTGTGTAAAGTATATGTTATAATATAGAATTAGATGGTTTAAACATTTATCAATTCCCATTATACTACCTCAACTAACCAGACTTATTAATTATATTTTACAGAGCATCAGCGGTTCAGCGACTAGCATGGATTATTGGTCACTTGTATATATGATGGGCAGCCAAGAGTGTGAACGGACGACCCTATGGACAACATCTAGGTTTGACAATACAAGGGTGGGTTGTCACATGGACAGGAAAACCCGGCATGCATTGGAATCAGTTATTGCCCTTGTTACGGCGCCTGAGGGATTCCAGGGCAGCTCCAGATGTGATGATCATACACCTGGGGGGCAATGATTTTGTCAGAAAATATTTTATTATTTTGTGTTTATTGATAATTACCTATATTCAGTGTAGTCAGTAATTAATAGGCCATAAAAAGCATTATACCTATATGCTTTTCTCCTTTAAAAACTATAGCATTAGTCAAAGCCCCTGCTGCATACATTCCAGCTCCCCATTTATAGACCTTGAGAAGAGCTATTTACAGCTAATTCCTTATCTATAATGTGAAAGGAATGTTTAAAGGTTTGAATTTTATGGCCTTGGGCAGCCTTATACATTTGGTTCTCAGGAAGAGCTTTGAAAAAAAAGGGAATCTTTATCTGTCTAGTTGAATGGGGCCCCCTTTCACTTTAATTAAAATGCACATGAAGCTTCCTAGGATAGACGGGAGTGTGTGGTCTCTTGTCTGAACTGTTAGAAGAAAAAAAAGACTTTAAGAGTATTTTTCACCTGGCACATCTTGGCATTACATGAATGAAAGGAAAAAAAGGCAAAGCTTTGATCGGGCAGGAAAACTCCTATATGTTTATTTTCCATATCCTGATATTAATTAAATTATTTGAACCTCATCAAGGTTTCAAATTATTTTCTTCAAAGGCTAAAGATTGACGTATTGACAGAAATATTACAGTTGCCTTAGATCGGAGAATTTTAGGGTTATAAAATGGGAAGCAGATAAAGAAAGAAAGAACTGGGACTTTGGTTTTTCCTTACACGAGAAAGCTAAGAGAGATACAAAGAGTGGGATCGCTTCAGATATCTGGTAAAGATATTGGGGTAGATCTTTAAAAAATACGCGATCGCGTACTTTTGTTCGCGCACCAGGCGCGAACAAAAGTATGCTGGATTTTATAAGATACGCACGTAGCCGCGCGTATCTTATAAAATCCGGGGTTGGCGCCACTCCCCCAGGCCCGCCCCCGAAACGCCGCGCCACGCCCCCGAAACACCATGTTGTTTCGGGAATGCCCCCGAACACGCCCCCTACCGCCCCTTTTTGAAAGTCCCAGGACTTACGCGCGTCCCAGGGCTTTACACGTGCCGGCGGCCTATGCAAAATAGGCACGCCAGCTCGCGCGGGCCTTTTAAAATCCGCCCCACTATTTTTATTCAAACATATGAGACCCCTGTTAATTGCTATTGTTTCTAAATTGGCATATGTATTAGAAATGCATTAATTACAAGATAATGTCCTTAGTGGATATTTATTTAATTTTAATCTTTTCTGTCACCCTATTAATGGTTTTCACATTGATTGTAGGATACAGTCTGATAAAATTACAGTTTGAACATAGAAATGTTTCTTAGAATCATTTAGAGATTTTAATATTGATATCTTTCTTTATCTGAAATAAAGAAAATATTTTTTACTACAAATTGTCTGGTTTTATTCTAGTGCATGCTGTGCTGCATTAATTATTGGTCAATAAAGTTCTGGAGTAAAAAAGAAAACATATCTTTAAATAATAAACTTTTTGTCTATAAGGCAAGAAGGGTAGAAAAGGGATTTAAGTAAAGAGTTTTCATCCAAGCAGGATCCCCTGGTAATAACGTTTAATTCTGCTAGTGGTGAACCACAATACTTCTATCAAACTTTTCACAATCTGAGTTCATTAACATGCAAGAGCTTGATCGAGAAGGTAAAAAGTGACCTAAACATAATAGCAGACTTATACCCGAAGACCACATTGGTTTTGTCGGAAATTATGCAAAGGCCTAAGTGGAAAGACTCATAATTATGGCAGAAAGGATATTAACAGGCAGATGGAGATGTGGACAAGTAAGAGAGGTGTGCATCAGATAAGACACCAGTGTGCTGAGGACAGGTGTCCGGGATTATTCAGAGAGGAAGGAATACATTTATCTGACATAGGCTGTGACATATTTAATAATGCATTGCAAGATGCAATAGAAACATGGTATAGCTGACGCAGGGAAAGAAAAGGCCACAGCTAATTGATTAAGTGGGGGAACTCGAGGCAAGGGTCCCCTACCTTGTGTCTTGGCGGTTACCTGGGCCGGTTGAATATATTTTAAGTGGTGCTAGCGGCATCACCAGATGGCGAGATAGCCGGTCAGCGCCAGGGGAGGCACAAAAAGGTGATGGTGCAGAACGTGCCAATGGAGGGGCCCCTGCCTTGGAGTGGGGACTCGGCGGGGGCCCACGGCTAAAAAGGATGCCTGGCTTGGTTACGGCAGGCAGTCAGTGACAGCACATCAGCTCGGGTACCCCAGGAAGTTTATTCATATGTTAAGAAATAAAAGCTGAAGTCTTTTGATACCAATAACAGTTTCAGTGTATGAATGGTAATTATAAAAATGTCAACAAGGGGAGAGAAGGGGTTGCCAGGGTCAGGGATGCCGTACACAGAGGGTAAGTGGTGGCTGCTAGCGTTATGTCCTTTTGCTTTAGTAGCCTTTTTCACATCATCATTTAATCAATCTAGCAGTCATTTCATCTTCTTTGTACCTTGTTTTAATGCACGGAATAAATTCAGTCTGGACTTTCAAGACTGTGTTCTTAAAGAGCGTTCATGCAGAATGAAAACTTTTTTTAACCAATTTCCTCATATTATCATTGTTTCCCTTTTTAAAGTTAAATGCTACTGAAGTACTTTTCCTTAATGTGCTTCCTTCATTGACCATGCTAAATTTGATTATGCTATGATCACTATTGCCAAACGGCTGCACCACCATTATATCTTATACCAGATCCTGCATCACAGTGAAAATAAGATCTGGAAGTAGTCTCTCTTCTCCTCAGTTTCAGGACCTCAGTCATTTATGCAATCATGATACTTTATCTTCCTAACATGTCCCAATGAGACATTTTCCCAAATCAATATTGGCATAATTGAAATCTTCCATCATTACTATGTTGGGTAATTAACTTTTTAAATTTCTGTTAGCATTTCTTTCTCTGTCTTTTCATTCTTTTTTTAAAATTTTTTATTTATAAATTTTTCACATTACATTTCAAGAAGTAAACTTGAATTTGCAAGCAGAAAAACAAAAAGGAAAAGAAAAAATCAATTACAGGAAAAACAGACAAATTCTAAACTAATATTCTGCATATAAATTCCTCAATATGTGGATCTAAGCACAACCATAGGGATACTTTTAAACAAAATTAGGAAAATGGAATCTGATAAACAGGAAGCTATAATTATGATTGAGTTAAGCTAGAGCCCAATATACACTCATTCAGGAACCAAAGTGGAAGAACTAGAAAATAAAGACATTTTCTCTTTCAAAAAGTTAGAAAGCTGTTGAGGAGAAAAGAAAATATATGGATTATTTTGGTACTAATTACACATTTACATGGGAACTTTAATAAGAAAAAGGCACCCAAATATAAAACCTGGGGCCTTAATTGAAAAAATTGTTTTCTCCTCATTTGGGTGGACCTTGCAAAATCTGGATATGCATAACTTTTAAACCCAAGAACATCTCTAAACGGTGATGAAAGAACATCTGTAGGATCTATTCTTTATCTGATTCCAGCAGGAAGAAAACAATCAATGTTGATGGTATAAAATGATCTTTTTGAGTAGTTTCCAAAATGTTAGTAATATCTAATTCAGGAGATACTGGCTTAAGAACCTAAAATGTTTTTCCAGTAGGAGAATCCTTCTTCAATGTGGAGATATAATAAAATGCAGACATCAAAGGTAATGTTGATTCAGGAATTTTCAAAGTTTGAGTAAGATATTTTTTCCACATGTCCCTGGGTGGAACCAAAGGATCTTTAGAAAAATGTATACTAGGGATGTGAATCATTTTTGAACGATTAAAATTATCGTCAGATAATTTTAAAATCGTCCTAAATCGTTAGAGGGCACGATACAATACAAATGCCCCCGATTTATCATCAGGGGCATTTGTATTGTATCGTTAAATAGGGCACGGGAATTATTTGGGGGAGGGCGGGAAAACCGGCACACCAAAACAACCCCTAAACCCACCCCGACCCTTTAAAACCAATTCCTTACCTGCCCCCACCCTCCCGAACCCCCCCAAAATGTTAAGTTACCTGGTGGTCCAGTGTGGGGGGGGGTCCCAGCACGATCTCCCGCTCTCGGGCCATCGGCACCATTTTGGCTGCCACTAATTAAAATGGTGCCAATGGCCCGATAAAAAAAAAACACACCAGACCCTTTAAATCGACCCCCCCTCCTGACCCCCCCAAAACTTTTTAAAGTTACCTGGTAGTCCAGGGGGGCCTCAGGGGTTCTCGGGGAGAGATCCAGGGGGGCCTCGTGGAGAGGAGAGTTCCACGGGGGCCTCGGGGAAAGATTTCCCGTTCCCAGGCATCAGCTGTTCTAAAAAAAAGAATGGTGCCGATGCCCCTTTGCCCTTACCATGTGACAGGGTATCCGTGCCATTGGCCGGCCCCTGTCACATGGTAGGAGCACTGGATGGCCGGCGCCATTTTTAAAGATGGTGCCGGCCATCTTTACTCATCAGCCCATAGTATAATAGGGATTGGAATCGGAAACGATTCCAATTCACATATCTTAATGATCAGATTTGCCCCCCCCCAGCCGAATCTGATCTTTAAGATGATCTGGCACACGATTCCCATCTCTAATGTATACATCTGAGATTTTTTTCCCCTTATTTGGTTATCTAACTGTTCTGTCTTATTTAACAGCATCTGATTTTCTCTAATAATATTCTGTTGAAATTTAGAAGATTCTAGAGATGTGAATCATGTACCAGATCGTCTTAATGATCAGATTCGGCTGGGGGGGGGAAAATCTGATCGTTAAGATATGTGAATTGGAATCGTTTCCGATTCCAATTCACATCGCTAATTTTTTTTTTAGGGAGGCCCACGTCGCTAAAAAAACCAAAACCCACCCGACCCTTTAAATCGACCACATCCTCCTGACCCCCCCATAACCTTTTAAAAATACTTGGTGGTCCAGGGGGGCCTCGGGGGGCCTCGGGGGGGGCCTCAGGGAGAGATCCAGGGGGGCCTCGGAGAGAGGAGAGATCCAGGGGGGCCTCGGGGAGAGATTTCCCATTCACAGGCATCAGCTGTTCTAAAAAAAAATGGCACTGATTCCCCTTTGCCCTTACCATGTGACAGGGTATCCGTGCTATTGGCCGGCCCCTGTCACATGGTAGGAGCACTGGATGGCCGGCACCATCTTTAAAGATGGCGCCTGCCATCTTTACTCATCAGCCCCTATTATAGAGTATAGTATAATAGGGGCTGATGAGTAAAGATGGCCGGCGCTGGCCATCATCCCCTATTATAGAGTATAGTATAATAGGGGCTGATGAGTAAAGATGGCCGGCACCATCTTTAAAGATGGCGCCGGCCATCCAGTGCTCCTGCCATGTGACAGGGGCCGGCCAATGGCACGGATACCCTGTCACATGGTAAGGGCAAAGGGGCATCGGCACCATTTTTTTTTAGAACAGCTGATGCCTAGGAACGGGAAATCTCTCCCCGAGGCCCCCCTGGACCACCAGGTAATTTTAAGAGGTTTTGGGGGGGTCGGGAGGGTGGGTTCGATTTAAAGGGTCGGGTGGGTTGTTTTTTTTAGCGGCGCGTGCCTCCCTAAAAAAAAGGGTTAGGAGGGTGGGGGAGGCTAAGGGGGGTCGATTTAAAGGGTCGGGTGTATTTTTTTTTTATCGGGCCATCGGCGCCATTTTAATTAGTGGCAGCCAAAATGGCGCCGATGGCCCGAGAGCGGGAGATCGCGTCGGGACCCCCCACACTGGACCACCAGGTAATTTAACATTTTGGGTGGGTTCAGGAGAGTGGGGGAGGGTAAGGAATTGGTTTTAAAGGGTCAGGGTGGGTTTAGGGGTTGTTTTGGTGTGCCGGTTTTCCTGCCCTCCCCCAAATAATTCCTGTGCCCTATTTAACGATACAATACAAATGCCCCTGACGATAAATCGGGGGCATTTGTATTGTATCGTGCACTCTAACGATTTAGGACGATTTTAAAATTATCTGACGATAATTTTAATCATTCAAAAACGATTCACATCCCTAGAAGATTCTATTAATTGCTCTTCCAAGGATATTCAAGAAGTTTTATTTTCTTCTGTCACCTTTTCAACAGATTTTAAATGAGAATCCATATGATTTACAAAAGCAACAAATGGATTCAACTGCTGAAATAAGTTGCCATTTACATTTTGGATTGTGTCCCTTATAGTGTCCAGAGACATTACTTGAGGTCTAACCAAATCTTTCTTTGGAGGTAGAAAGGTTAACGGTACTTTCCTTTCTGATTGTGAATAGGTGTGCTGGCTGCAGCCTCTCCTTTACTGGCGGGCTCCACAGGAGACTTCAATAATCCTCCATAATCACTCCTGCTCTTCAAGCTCAAGTTGTTACCCTCCTCTTCTTCACCCAATTGTGAAGTACACAGCTGGCTGGAGAGTCTTGCCTCTGCTGGGTTCTCTGGAGGCCTTCAATCATCCAGGGACAAAGTTGTTTGAAGCTCATGCAAGGGGGCTGGTTCAGCTTCCTCCTGCAGACCCTGCTGCGAGTCGACTCCTGGGGTAGAAGCTTCCTGGACCACATGGGCATCCACCGGGCCTTGTAAAGGTAAAACCAGGGAAGCAGGTAGAGCCTGACACTCCTTGGCTCGCTGTTTCCTCGCTGTATGCGGCATATTGAGGCAATTTGCGAAAGACCAAAGGAACTGCCTCAGGCACGTCTAATCAGATCCACCATCTTGGATCCCCTCTTGTCTTTTATTTATTTTTTATTTATTTATTTAGCGTTTTTTATATACCGAGGTATAGTAGAGTTGCCTTCACTCCGGTTTACATTAAAACAAACTGTTACATTGAAATTTTGAGATTACAATAAACAGACTGGTTTTCATTGGCAATTCTATTTATTGAAACTCCACATTGCAATTTGTCTCTTGATAGATTTTTATCCTATTTAACTCAATGCCATTCTTAACATTATAGCACCATCCCTCCATCAATCTGGCCTAGCATGTCATTTCAAGATAATTTGTAAACTGATATCAATGTGTTTCATTCATTATCTCCTTCCACTATGTCCAAGATGTTTATTATGTCTACATTTGTGTTTAGTACCATACATCTCAACTCTCCTATTTTTTAAACTTTTGACATTCACATAAAGACAATTCAAAGTATGATTTTATTTCTGTTTTATTTTATTCCAACCTCTCTAGCAGTCGAAATCAGTAGTTTGGAATAATTTAGTTCTATATTTTTTTTATTTAAGTGCATCTGGACTATTTCTGCCTCTATCACAAACTATTAGGATAGTCTCACTTCCTCATTAGGCCAGTATATTTTGAAGATTCCTTGTTCCAAACCATAATATCCTGAGTGATTGTTGGCTTTCTCCCATGATTTGGTTTAATAGCTGCTCTATTTCCTTTTTAAATGGTAGTACCAGCAGCCTGGTTCCACACTGGTTAAGGTGGAGACAGTCATTTTGGAATAGGATCCCCCTTTCCTCAAAATGTTGTCCTATTCCTAACAAATCTAAAACCTTCTTCCATTAACCCTTGTCTCATCCACTCACTGAGATACCTCTGGGTCCTGCGCATGGATTGGGGAGCATTTCTGAAAATGCTACCTTGGAAGTTCTGGATTTTAACTTTCTACCTATAAGCCTATCTTTGATAAACATAACCTCCCTCCCACAGCTTTCAGATATTAGCTGCTCTTGAATTATATTTTTATATTATCATGAACCACATGCATTAAAAGTGTCTGAGTACTTTACAATGACATACTTTTAATAAAAGCAGTAGCAGCAGTGACATCAAGATGTAATCAGGGCTGTCACAATGAGTGGGCAAGCAGAGCAAGCACCTTGGGGTCAATCTGGGAGGTGGGGGACACCTTATCACCCTTTTGTGTCAATCTGCAAGTCTAAGAACATGTTAGTCTGAAAGGGAAGAAAAGCACTAAAAGTAGTCCTGCCTGGGGCAGCATTTTGTTCACTGACTGCTCTGAGTGAAATGTGATAATTGAATTGGTTGTACCCTGATCATATAACTGCGGTGGCACAGATGTGCTACCCAGTAGACTGGCTCTCCCACTAGACAAAATATGGTTCAATAGAGTGTCTTTACCCACATTATACTGTGTATCTCCTACTTATTTTCAAGCACTCTGCATCTTCACTTTTAAAAGTTCTTGCTGTATCTCCACCAGCAGCTACTGTTGTGAGTTGCTGTGAAACTTTGAAGCAAGGCCCAAGCATCATAGTCATGTAGTGTTTGTAGTTAGAAATAGTGTGAAAGAACGTGTCTCTGCTTTTAAGCAGCAGATATATTTTTGCACTAATTGCTAGTGCTGAGTGAGAAATCCTGACAGTGAGTCAGAAAGCAACAGAGAAATACTTGGGAAAGTTCCAGATGGAGACATCAGAGTTCAATAAAGATGTCGCCCCCCCCCCCCCCCCCCCCCGAGAAAACATGTTTTCATTATTTGTGAGTATGATATGTAACTATAAGGGAAACCTATTTGTGGCATACGCTATACCCTGCATGGTATTTAGAAATGTGTCTGTGAGAGTTTGCGCCTCCTTTCTCTTTGTCTTGTTTAGTGCTGTGCACACTTTAGTTATTTGCTCAATAGGTTTAAAACAGGAATAATTTCCTCAGTGTGGCATTGCTTAGACAAATCTGACAGGTATATTTCTTTAGATTGATTTGATGTATAGATTCAATTTTTCAGCATCTAGCATTCAAAGGAAATAGAGTCAGCATGGGATAAATGTATGGATAAGATTGTTGTATTCCACAGCCAGTAAAACATATAGGAGGTAATATAGGAAGTAATTTTCAAAAGGATTTACATGTATAAAACTAGGTTATATGCATGTAAATGGGCTTTTGAAAATTGCTATCATATATGGTACTTTGATGGATGTATCTCCTTTGAAAATTCACTTTTTAGAGAGTAACATTCAAACAACTCTGCTCAGTCCTATATATGAATGTACTAAATGGCCATTGGAGATCTAGTACAGTATTTTATAACCTATGAGTATCATATATATGAAGATTATAAAACATGCATATGTCTATCCCTTATGTTTTCTTACATGTGAATATCTGAGGTGCAGTGAAAGTGCACATTTTTCCTACCCATTTTAAAAACATATGCACAAATATTTTATGTGCAAAAAAATTGTAATTTGCTTACATAAAATCCTGTTTTATTCACCAAAGTCAGTATATTTTAAAACATGTACTCATAATTGAAATCACCAGTTTGCCAATAAATTCACCCAGTCCTTCTCTAGGTCATCAAGACCCTCCTAGTTCTTCACTCTGAGCTGTCCCCAATTCACAGACCTCCAACCCAACCAGTAGTAGACAACAGATGAGTCTGATATCAATTACGCAAGATAATTAGCTGTTGTGATATTAGTGAATAAGTTGCCAAATGTACATGCATAATTTGCTTATAAAATAGCAACTAGAATGTGTATGTCTTAGCTCCACCCAGAATGCCCCAGAACACTGTTTTTGTGAGCATGTAAATATGCACGGCAGACTAAAAATATGCACATATTTTTGCTGTTTATAAAATAGCATGTGAGTGACCACAAGCTACTCAGGCATGTAGATGCTAATTTTAAGCATGTAACTCCTTGGAAAATTCAGCCCATTCTCAGCAGTTGCAACTTGCTGCTGTCTATAATTTTTTTTTTTTTTTACCTGACAGTTTTCTCTATTTCTTTTGTACTTCCACCTCAATCTGAACCAGGGCTGTGATCAGGCACTATCAGGCTGATGTAATAAGACCCGTACTGAAATCCATGCTGATTTTTTTGCACAGATATTTTTGATGTATGCGGCAAAAACCAGTGGCAGTGTGGGATATAATAATGACCTCATATGCTAATTAGATTCACACAAAAAGTCCATGCACACCAAACGCACCATTAATACACACAGAAATGCATGTTCATGTCCCCATGTAGCAAAAAACACAGACATCCATGCAGAAAACCTTGTAGACACCTATCAGTGTGTAAACACTCATGATTGATTCTCAGGGTGAAAGCCTTTCTTTTTTTTTAAAAATGAATAAATCAGTGGTACGAAATTGATGTGAAAGTGGTAGAGCAATATCTAACCCTTTCATGATTGGACTCTGACTGCCACTAGAGCGTAAAATGCAGATCAGTGATTCTGCCTCATTGAAAAGCTGCCTTCTCTCTACCAGTTCCATCCACCACTTGACTGACCCACAAAAGCATCAAAAAAATGGTCTCCAACTCGCGCTTTCACTTAACTTCTGCCCTGACACGGGCGCTAACCCAATCTCCCTGCTAGCGTGGCTCCCTGTATTGCCTGTGAATTGAACCTTGCCTCCTTTGCATGCCATTAGCATGCACTTATGCAGGAAAAACCTCGAGTTAGTATAGTAAGCGCATTTGTATGCACTTTTTTCCCCATGCACAAAACCCTTATTACATACCCATATAGGGCTTTACATGGGAAAACGCATGTACAAACATGTTTAGGATTGCACAAACCCACAGCAGATTCAGCACATGTTATTACATCTGCCCCTATAAATCTTCATATCATCTTGGGATCTTACTGCTATTTGAATACCCCCCTTTCACCCAACATACCTACTCTAGTCATTGCAGAGATAGTCCTGGGCAATGAATCCAGTCACTACGTATCACCCTTAAGAGGTGACCATGATTCTCTTCAAGTGTGGGGATTGTGAAATAGGGTCCTTCCACAGCAGTGCTCAGCACTTGTAACCTGAATCTTGCTGTCTGGAAATTTCCATTATTACTTAGATTTGTTTTAAAAGGTCATAGAGCATATATTGGGCTCAATATTCTAAGTTATGTTCTTATCTAAATTGTCCAGATTTAACTTACCTGGACAGCTTAGAAGGGATATTCAGCAGCATGGCTATGCAGCTGATATAACCTCATAAATTCTAGTTAGTCAGGTAAGTTATATACAGATAACTTTAGACCTGCTATTGAGCAAGTCTAACTCATTTGGTTAACTTAACTGGATAAGTCTGAATCTAGCCACATATCCAGTTAAGATAATCAGCTAACATGGTCATTTATAAAATAGCATTATGGCATTTTCGCATGCGTTAAGGAGTTTTCACATGCGTTAAGCACCTTTAATGCATGTGAAAACGCCTTTAACGCATGCGATGAGATTTGTGAAATGTTCTCTCAACCTAGCTTGATGGACTCTCTAACTGGGTAACATCAAGCTAGGTTGAGAGAACATTGCACAAATCTCATCTTTGAGTGAAAGAGGAACAGTATCAGCAGTCATTTAAATAAAAAGTGAGGCCAATATTGAAATGCTACATAGCCATATAAGTAGGACTTATCTGGCCAAGTGAATGCTGTTGAATATCAGCCTATGTTATGCGGCCTGATAATTCACTTATCTGGCTAAGTAGATAGATAAATGGGTGGGGAATTGAGTGGATTGAGGCATGGTAACATAGGCCTGGATTTATCGAAATGCACTAAATATTGCATGCGATAGAAAAAGGCGCGTGTTTTGTGGTAATAGGCAGTTTATCGCAATTTGCGCTAATACCTATGTAAAGTGCTAAGTTACCGCAAATTGTGATAACTTTTTGCACTTTGAGATAAGTGCCAAAATTGTGGTATTTCCTACATACAAACACTATCATGTTTACTATCAGACCCACAGAGGGAGAGAGAGAGAGAGGGAGAGGGAGAGAGAGAGCGAGAGAGAGAGAGAGAATATCTACAAGGCCCTTGTAGTAGTAAGCTATTTATATTTCTATAGGAGGCCCACCTAATAACTCCAGATAAAGTTTAGGTAGTAGTGTAGGGGTTAGAGGCCACTTTTACATGCAGAGTGAGATGTATGAACAGAACAGTACACTCTTGTGAAAATTTGATGTCCTTCAGACTGAGGAAACTTACACAAAGATGAGATTTGTGCAATGGTATCTCACCCTAACTTGATGGACTCTCTACCTGGGTAACATATATCTTACTCTGCATTTAAAAGTGGCCCTTAAACCCTACACTACTACCTAAACCTCACCTTGAGTTACTAGGTGGGCCTCCTATAGTAAAATAAATAGCTGCTTACTATGATGCTACCCCAGGGGTTCCCTCTATCTCTCTATCTCTCTCCCTCCCCCACAGCCTAACAATGCCTGAAATGGAATATGCAAAAAATCACAAATTGTGTAACGGGCAAATTGCACAACTTAATGCAATTGAAAAAGGTGCAGTTATTTTTGGCATTAAAGCTATGCATTATGGCTTAGCGAAGCCAGCCTACTTTTTTGGAAATCCCATTCCCAGACTCTGCCCCAATCCCTCCCCTTTTAAAAATGTGAATCACGCCATACGTTATGAAGCTTATTGCGTGCGTTAAGGCATTTTTGCACACGTTAAGGCATTTTTTGCACTCATTAAGGCATTTTTTGTATGCGAAAACACATTAACACATGCGAAAATGCCATAACACGATTTGAAAAATGACCCTATTAGCCAGTTAGAGGAGCCAAATATTTAACAGAATTAGCCAGGTAAATATTCTGCATATTGATGCCTTAGTTCCTAGGGCTCTATAGTTTAAAAGTCATTTTAAAAGCCAATCTTCTACATGTATACTTAAGCATTATAAAATTATTCTAAGCCTATAAAAAAATATCCAGTATAGTTGTTTCCATAAGAGGTAGTAGCATGGTAGCAAATGGTTCTACAAAACCACCACTAACATTATTATCAACCTTCCCATCACTATCCTCGTCATCATCAATATTAATGTTGCAAGAACAACAATCTTGTTCTTCCGAGTAGAGTGGAACTCTCCCTTGCTGTCTCAGAAAAAAACTATCCTTTTATAGGAATTTATGCATCAAGCATATATTAGATTACTATACTGCAGCAATTTGGCAATACCTATGTTAAAAACAGAGTTTTGCAATTTTTTTCACAAAATAATCTCCACAGTTTAAAGTAAATTATTTTGCAAATGTTCAGTATTTTTCACATGGAAACCCTCCATCCAGTTTCAGTACCTCAGGAGAACACTATAATGTGCCAAACTCTATACTAGGAATCCAATTTCATCACATTTCTTTTCATGATAGAAATCGTTGAGCAATTAGCTTATTGATAATATGAATCCCATGGTAAAGGATTACAAAGAGTAAAAATAAAGGTTATACCAAATTTTAGATTTCTGTTTTGTATCAGCTACAATTTTTCTGTAATTTGGCTTTATTGTTGATGAGATAGTGGAAAGTGAATTCAGCAATGCAATAATCATCAGGTTATCTCTGGGTTACAATTGTCCATCAGAGAAACTAGTATAACACTGAATTGATGCTTTTCTGCCTTATACTTTTTGGAGAGGTGAAATGAGATGCACAGAGTGAAATTTAATTATGATAATAACTGTTAATTGAGTTCCTTTCTTTACCATGACAACCTTTGAGCCTCTCTTATTTCCCTTTCCTTTTCACTTACTCCCATATTAATTATCACTGCTTGGAAAACATTTTTAATTGCAGTGTGAAGAAAGCTTTGGGTCCTTAATAGGAAAAGGAATATTCTGCTTGTTTTTAAGCGGTTAACGGAAAAAAAAATATCTAGTGAAATAGGAGGAATGGCGAAACTCAACAAATATTTATTAATGCAGGCACTTTTTTTGGAACACTACCCTGGATTGCTTTAAAAAAAACAACCCAAAAAAAACAAAACACTTCCATCGCTAGAAAGTGTGAAGATGTTTTGGGTCAAATGTGGCTTATTGTTTGAAAACGAAGTAAATGTAGGGTTTATTTCACCTATGTCAAATACTTTCTTTACTGCCAATAGATTTCTGTTTCACATTTAAACCGGTTTGTCTTATGTTGAAATCATTATGTGGATTAGGACCAGAATATCTAAGTACAGTATATCCAGCACTCAACCAGCTGGAAAGCTCAATTAACTGCCATCTCGCAGTGAGATTTTTTTTTTTTCTACTGCTAAGAAGGTTTAAACTGATTGCAAATCAACACTAGAGTGCTCAGCAACTTTCCTCTTCTCTGTTCTGTGTTCTGGTCAATCCTGCTTCACCCCCTCCCCACCCGTTCCCTGCAAAGAGCAAAGGAGGGGAGGGCAAATGCCAAAAGGGCAGGAATGGCTTGGGAGCAGAGTGGCTCTTCTCTGTTGTGCTCTGGGCTATGCTCACTCTAGCATTACCCACTCCCCTTCTATTCCCTGCAGGCTGCTGCCTGGAACAGGAAGCAGGGAGCTCTCAGATAGCCAGCATATTTGATTTTTCAGTCTGGCATAGACCATTCCTATACATTTTAGATTTTTGCTGAAAGGGCACAGCTGGTATCTGCCACACCACAATTTGCATTCATCACGGGCTCATTTAGTGTCTGCTCCCTCGGTGAAATTTGTTAGACTTTCTATATACAGGAAATGGCTTCCTGTTAAGCAGGCCCTGTGATTTGGAATGATCCGATAATAGAGGCCAGGATTTACCAGGGTTATTTAACTTTTTGTAAAATCTTAAAATCCTGGTTATTAAAAAAAAAAAAAAAAGCTTTTTTCACTTGGGTTCAATAATTATTGCTCTCATCTGTTAGCTTTTAGGCTAAAATTCATAAATTAGAGATGGGCAAACTACAGCCTTTGGGCCACTTCTGGAGCATAGGATCTTTTAATCCTGCCCACCCATGCCCATTCTCTCTTCCAGTATTACCAGCCCACTGATGTTATAGGCCCTGCCTGCCAACCTTATCATTTTCTTTAGGTGCAGCATCCACTCTCTCCAACTGGGAGACAGAGAGGTTAAGAAGTGCATCCTGATTGGCTGTTTCTTCCTATCATTTATGCTTCTCCTCGGTGCTTGTTGTGTACTGCTATTACCTCCCCATAGATTGGAAGGTAGCTGATAGTCTGGTTGGACTGACAGAGAGTCTGGTTAGGCTGTGCACAGTGCTAGTAGCAGCAGCAGTGATGGAGAATGGAGGAAGGATGACGGTGGTTTTCCTTCCCTCCCTTCCTCCTCTTCTTTTTGGGTCCCTCTGATGCCAGATGCAATGGTGAAGGGTTCAATGGAATGGGCAGACCAGGTCAAGAACAGAAGATATGGAGTCATGATCCCTGCATTTTGCCTTAATGATGTGCAGGAGAAAAATTCTGTTTTCATTTCCAGGAGGTTTTTTCACATGGATTGCTTGATTCATTTCATTTGAGTGAAAAAAAGGAATCAAACAATTTTGAAAAAAGGGTTCAAAAATGGAAAATAAGGCCTCCCTTCCACCCTCCTGGAAAAATGCTGGAGCCAGGATCCCCCCGGCCTCTACTTACGGGAGCTGGTAGGAATCATAGCTCCAGGCAAAGCCTTGGACTTGTTTAGGCCAAAGCAGTGGTAGGTCACTGCAGCCTTGGTCTACTCAAGGTGGACGCCTCAGCCTTGGTTGGACCTAGGCAGACAAACAAATAAGCGTGGGGGTAGCTTGCTTAATACGGTGATTACTACCCTAAACCAATTAAGCCTGATACATCATTTTGAATGCATATATAGCATTGCTCTCTGCTTCAATGGCAGGGAGAAATGTGGAAAACAGGATTTACATTCAGAAAACAACCAAAAAGGACTGAACTTCACAATCAGGGTAAACAAATAAGCATGGGGGTAGCTTGCTTATTATGGCGGTTACTACTCTAAACCAATTAAGCCTGATACATCACTTTGAATGCATGTACTGCGTTGCTCTCTGCTTCAACAGCAGGGGGGAAAGGGGGAAATGTGGAAAACAGGATTTATATTCAGACAACATCCAACAAGGCAATGATCTGTGCAGTCTGGGTAAACAAGCATTGGAGTAACTTGCTTGATACGGCGGTTACTACCCTTAACCATTAAGCCTTATGCTCACCTTTGATGCAACTCCAACATTACTATCTGCATCAATGGCAGGGGATGGCAGGAAACTTGAATCAAACAGTTACCAACAAGGGCCCTGAAATTGGTGGTTGGTGAAACAGAAACGTATGGGAAAAAAAGTGTGGAAGAACATCAGAACATAAGAAAATGCCATACTGGGTCAGACCAAGAGTCCATCAAGCCCAGCATCCTGTTTCCAACAGTGGCCAATCCAGGCCATAAGAACCTGGCAATTACCCAAAAACTAAGTCTATTCCATGTTACCATTGCTAATGGCAGTGGCTATTCTCTAAGGGGCGGATTTTCAGAGCCCTGCTCGCGTAAATCCGCCCGGATTTACGCGAGCAGGGCCCTGCGTGCCGGTGCGCCTATTTTACATAGGCCTACCGGAGCGCGCAGAGCCCCGGGACTCGCGTAAGTCCCGAGGTTCTCCGAGGGGGGCGTGTCGGGGGCGGTCCCGGTCGTCGCGGCGTTTTCGGGGTGTGTCGGTAGCGTTTTGGGGGCGGGTACGGGGGCGTGGCTACGGCCCGGGGCGGTCCGGGGGCGTGGCCGCGCCCTCCATACCCGCCCCCAAATCGCGGCCCGGCGCGCTAGAGGCCCGCTGGCGCGCGGGGATTTACGCCTCCCTCTGGGAGGCGTAAATCCCCCGACAAAGGTAAGGTGGGGGCTTAGACAGGGCCGGGTGGGTGGGTTAGGTAGGGGAAGGGAGGGGAAGGTGAGGGGAGGGCAAAAGGAAGTTCCCTCCGAGGCCGCTCCGATTTCGGAGAGGCCTCGGAGGGAACGGGGGTAGGCTGCGCGGCTCGGCGCGCGCCGGCTATACAAAATCGATAGCCTTGCGCGCGCCGATCCAGGTTTTTAGCAGATACGCGCGGCTCCGCGTGTATCTACTAAAATCCAGCGTACTTTTGTTTGCGCCTGGAGCGCAAACAAAAGTAGGCCTATTCGCGGAGTATGAAAATCCGCCCCTTAGTGAACTTAATAGCAGGTAATGGACTTCTCCTCCAAGAACTTATCCAATCCTTTTTTAAACACAGCTATACTAACTGCACTAACCACATCCTCTGGCAACAAATTCCAGAGTTTAATTGTGCGTTGAGTAAAAAAGAACTTTCTCCGATTAGTTTTAAATGTGCCCCATGCTAACTTCATGGAGTGCCCCCTAGTCTTTCTACTATCCGAAAGAGTAAATAACTGATTCACATCTACCCGTTCTAGACCTCTCATGATTTTAAACACCTCTATCATATCCCCCCTCAGTCGTCTCTTCTCCAAGCTGAAAAGTCCTAACCTCTTTAGTCTTTCCTCATAGGGGAGCTGTTCCATTCCCCTTATCATTTTGGTAGCCCTTCTCTGTACCTTCTCCATCGCAATTATATATTTTTTGAGATGCGGCGACCAGAGTTGTACACAGTATTCAAGGTGCGGTCTCACCATGGAGCGATACAGAGGCATTATGACATTTTCCGTTTTATTCACCATTCCCTTTCTAATAATTCCCAACATTCTGTTTGCTTTTTTGACTGCCGCAGCACACTGTACCGACGATTTCAATGTGTTATCCACTATGACACCTAGATCTCTTTCTTGGGTTGTAGCACCTAATATGGAACCCAACATTATGTAATTATAGCATGGGTTATTTTTCCCTATATGCTTCACCTTGCACTCGCTGGGAAGACTGGATGGGCCAATTGGACTTTTTCTGCCATCATTTCTATGTTTATATGCCTGGGCCTTGGCCTAGGCCGGGTCCTGGGCCCAAGTGAGATGCCCTGACCCGAACCAAAGGCCAGGTCCCGACACCGAGCCCTTGGCCAGGAACCAAGCCCAATGTGGCAACCCAACCCAGAGGATGGGTCTCAACACTGGAGCCTAGGTCTGGAACCAGACCTGACACCAATACCTCAGCCAAAAGGCCAGACCCCAACACCTGGGCCTTGGCCCCGGGTCAAGTCCTGGTCTTGGATCCCAAGCCAGGGAACTCCTTTTCTTGGGTCCTCTTCTTTCCTCAGCACTTGAAAGCCAATGCCATGCCATACATCAAAATGGTGCTGTCCGCAGGGGTGAATGCGCAGGAGTTAAATAACTCCAGTGTGACCCCATGGAATGGTGTCATTGGATATCATGTGCCGAAGAAAGAAGAGAACTCAAGAAGAGATGCTCTCAGGTCTGGTCTGAGAACTGGGCCTGATGCTGGGCCATGGCCCTGGGGTTTGGACACAGCCCTGGCATCAGACTTGGGTTTGGGCCTATGCCCCAGTGTCAAGACCTGGCATTCAGGTCAGGTCACCATGTTGGGCCTGGGCCCGGGCCGAGGCCCCGGCATTGGGACCTGGCCTTTGACCTGCATCTGGGTCCTGGCATAGGCCAAGGCCCCAGTATCAGGAACTGGCCTTTGGATTTGGTTGCAGCATTGAGCCTGTGACTGTGTTGAGGCCCTGGCATTGGAACTCGGCCTTTGTGTTGGATTGCACCATCAAGCCTAAGTCTGGACTAAGGCCTCGGCATTGGGTCCTGACCTCTGGGTTGGTTCACGGCACCAACCCTAGGTCCGGGCCCTGCCCTGGCCTTCTGTTTTAGGTTGTGCTGTTGGGCCTGGTTCAGGGCTAAGGCCAAGGCATCGGGATCTAGGCTCTGGGTCAAGTCATGACATCGGGCCCGGGGTTGGGCCTAGGTCTAGGCCAAGGCCCTGATGTCAGGACCTGGTCTTTGTATTGGGTTGCAGTGTCGAGCCTGAGTCCAAGCCAAAGCCTTGGCTTCAGGCCCCAACTTCTGGGTTGGGTCATGGTGTTAAGCCTGGGTTGACTCCCTGGCCTAAGCCGAGGTCCCAGCATCAGGACCAGGTGTTTGGGTCGGGTCATGATTTTGGGCCAGGGTCCAATCCCAGGCCTGGGCCTAGGTCCAGACCCATGCCTAGCAGAGATCCCAGCATTGATACCCAGCATTCATTGTATACCAGACAGATCAAGTAAGATTTTATTTTTTTTATTTTTGAGGTTTTCTGCCGAGGCTCCAGCTTTTGACCATGCCTCTGCCAAGACCCCGGCATCACACTTGGGCCTAGGTCATGGCTCCTACTTTGGGTATAGGCGTAACCCCTATGTAAGGCCAAGGCACCGTCGTCACACTCAGGCATAGGCTGTGGCCCTTGCTTTGGCCCTCAGCCTTTGCCCTAGGCAAGGCCCCAGCTTCAGGCCTATACCTCGGCCTGATGCATTAGTTTGAAACAAAACTTACAAATAAGGTTCATTTTATTTGGGGGGTCCTCAATTTGGTTTGAGACCCCTCGAATGAAACAAATTAGCCTTATTCATTTTGTTTTGCACTTTCATTTTAAATGAATACACATCTGTATTTTGCATTTCAATGCAGAAGATAGGAACTGCCTTGGGACAGATGATGGAGAAGGCCCACAGATCCCAGCAATCAGTGGGCAGCAGCTCCCAAGCCCCCCTGCCTTCTGCACTATGCTACTCTGTTTCTCAGGGAAAGAGGCACATGTCCTATTCCCAGATGCTGAAACTGCCGATCCGGACTCAAAGCAGGGCAGCTGCATTTCAGTTCAAGTTAAAGAGCAGGAGGGGAGGAGGATCATGGGATTTGACTGGGAAGAGTGCTTGAAGTCAGGGAGGGGAATGGGATACTGGGTCTAGCTGGGGAAAGTGCTGGCCTGAGTTTTTTTGTCATTATATTCTCAGGCTATATAATAATAATAATAATAATAATAACAACAACAACAACAATAATAATATCAAACTACTACAATTATCTGAGTATAACAAACTTTGCAAAACCTTTTTTTTTTAATTATGTAGCCTGGGAATATAAATTGTACTGTCTTTTCCCAGGACAAAATGATTAAAGCTCATGCTGTCTGTCTGGTGCTCTGAGGCGGATCCCTCCCGTACCCCCTCAACCAAGCCTTTTCTACACGCAAACATAAGAACATAAGAACCTGCCATGATGGGTCAGACCAAGGGTCCATCAAACCCAGCATCCTGTTTCCAACAGTGGTCAATCCAGGCCATAAGAACCTGGCAGGTACCCAAAAAATAAGTCTATTCCATGTTACCATTGCTAGTAAGAGCAGTGGCTATTTTCTAAGTCTACTTAATTAATAGCAGGTAATGGACTTCTCCTCCAATAACTTATCCAATTCTTTTTTAAACACAGCTATACTAACTGCACTAACCACATCCTCTGGCAACAAATTCCAGAGTTTAATTGTGCGTTGAGTGAAAAAGAACTTTCTCCGATTAGTTTTAAATGTGCCACATGCTAACTTCATGGAGTGCCCCCTAGTCTTTCTATTATCCGAAAGAGTAAATAACCAATTCACATCTACCCTTTCTAGACTTCTCATGATTTTAAACACCTCTATCATATCCCCCCTCAGCTATCTCTTCTCCAAGCTGAAAAGTCCTAACCTCTTTAGTCTTTCCTCATAGGGAGCTGTTCCATTCCCTTTATTATTTTGGTCGTCCTTCTCTGCAAGAGCTACAAATGGGCCCTAAAAATATATAAATAAATATATTTTTCACACCTCTCTGTCATAAATGCTTTGCAGTATAGATGTGGCTTCAAATGATCCAAATGTGAAAACTGGTCCAAATTAAATGATTTTTGGTTTGGTCTATCTCATCCAAACTGAACAGCATAGTCCTATATTGGTTCAGTGTCATTAAAGTCAATAGGGGAAAAAAGCAATGCATTTTTTTTATTATTATTATTTCAAGCCAGTCAGAGTGGAGGTGGTTGGGGAGAAGCAGGACCAATCATGATGAAGCACTTTTTTCAGCCAGCCTACCCTGGTTGGCAGTTGCATGGATTAGACTTCAGGGTTTCATTTAGGTGAAAGTGAAACTAAGAGCACTTTGAACAACCAGTGACCATTTTGTTCAGTTTTTCCTTTGCTGGATCTTAGAGAGCGAAGACAGAGATTCTTAAGCTCCTTACTTGAAAACTTAAGAGTAAAATAAAATATTAGAAAACAAGAGCTAATTTCCAGGAGAAAGTACTCTTACAATTGCTGACCCTGTGCTTAGCTGTGGTATGGGTGCTAAGTAGTAGAAAGACTATAATCTTTGTGAGAGGATTACAGTGTATATCATCAAAGCAGGACTATCACTGCAGCTGACAGTGCCAGTAGATACAGGAAGATATAGACAGATTTTATATCTGTAGTCTTTGCTCACTGCAGTGACTTAGAGGTGTCCTGTTGAAGACTCAGTGTGGCAGTGTGGAGTACTAATTCTTGTGTGCATAACTCTTGCAGTAAGTTTGATTAAGAATTTTCTTAGTGTACCTAGTCAATCAGCAAGCATCATTAGTAGCCTCACTGTACCTGTGCTGTCCACTGTTCTGTTAGTGACAAAAGTGAATACGTCTGCTATTAGTATATGTCCACACTAGGGTTTAAAAACATTGTAACACTAGTGATCTTTTTGAATAAATACCATTATATCATTAGCATCAAGAAGTAAACATGGCAGTGGAAGATGAAAAGGGAATGCTATTCTTTCTTCAGAGAGATCGGGGAAAACACAAGTAGCAGTGGTGGTGATGAGAACAATAGGATATGGACCAAGAGCCTTGCTACCAAGCTCAGAAAGGATTTGCTTAAGAGGGGGAATCCAGCTAGAGATTCAAGGGCGATTGGCAATCTGAAATTGCAGCCACCTGATTCTATTTACATTGTTGGTGTTGGCATGGTGCAGAGGAAGAAAGAGGCATAATGAGTGCAGGATAGTAGAGATGTGAATTGGAGCTGGAATCGGTTCGGTTCCGATTCAAATCGCGCATTTTTTTTCGTCCAGCCCGATCGTTTGTTTTTTTTTATCGGCTGCACCCGATCCGATAAACAAAAAACCTACCCCGACCCTTTAAAACCGCTCCCTTAGCCTCCACCACCCTCCCGACCCCCCAAAAAATGTTTTAAAATTACCTGGTGGTCCAGCGGGGGTCCCGGGAGCATTCTGTCGTGCTCGGGCTATCGGCCGATAAACAAAAATCCCATCCTGACCCTTTAAAACCGCTCCCTTAGCCTCCACCACCCTCCCGACCCCCAAAAAAACATTTTAAAATTACCTGGTGGTCCAGTGGGCCCCGGGAGCGATCTCCCACTCTTGGGCCGTCGGCTGCCAATAATAAAAATGGCGCCGATGGCCCTTTGCCCTTACCATGTGACAGGATAACCGTGCCATTGGACGGCCCCTGTCACATGGTAGGAGCACTGGACGGCCGGCGCCATCTTGACCACCAGGTAATTTTAAAACATTTTGGGGGGGGTCGGGAGGGTGGTGGAGGCTAAGGGAGCAGTTTTAAAGGGTCGGGATGGGTTTTTTGTTTATCGGCCGACAGCCAGAGTGCGAGAGAACGCTCCCGGGACCCCCGCCGGACCACCAGGTAATTTTAAAACAATTTTGGGGGGGTTGGAAGGGTGGTGGAGGCTAAGGGAGCGGTTTTAAAGGGTCGGGGTGGGTTTTTAGGTTGTGTCCTAACTCCCGTTAGTGTGCACTAACCCGATTAACAATATTTTCACGATAAATCGGTGGAATTTCTATTGTATCACACTCTTTAACGATTAATGTTGATTTAAAATATATTGGATGATATTTTAAATCATCAAAAAACGATTCACATCCCTACAGGATAGTAGCAGCAGTGGGAGAGGACTAGAAGCCATGCAAAACTATCAAAGCACTACTTTGATCATTGTTAGCAGCAGATCCTTGTATTAGCTACTGATTCAGATAAATCATGTGAAGCATTAAAAAGATTAGAGGAAAAGGATATTGAAAATAAATAATGTTTGGAGAAGCTAGTAACCAGCATGATATCCAGTGAGCAGCCACAGGCAATAAATGATCTTGCAGGGCCAAATCATCCCCTAGGAACATCATGCATTTAAAAGCATAAAAGACACCCCTGGCCTTTTATCTCTTGGTCTTCCCTAAATTCCAGTCCTAGTAGAAGCACCCAAGGGATCCCACAAGATATCATAGATGTGAATGCACTTGCATGTATGGAGGCTCAGCATTTTGCAGAATACAGCCACTGTCAAAAGATGATCATTAAAGAGAAGGTACTGGGTCATTTTTCAAACAGTGGTAAGCTCTATCATTTGAAAAAACAGCATTTTTTAATGTTGGATGTCTTTAGAGTTGCTGACACTGTGAACAGTACAAATATGGGAACACCATGCTCCACTTCAAGCAGAAGCAGCAGGAATAGGAAAGACATAGCAAAAGAGAAGTACACATCTCAAGCTGACACCCACCATTCTCCCAGAGCCCTCACCCCCACATCAGCAGCAAGACAACATGGAGCAAATTAGGTGCTGTCTTGCTCCTTGCAGAAAAGGACCAGAAGGAACATTTGCATACATTACCCAGCAGCCCCTGGAAGAATGACGCCAGAGGTCACCATGAGTGAAATTAGGCTTCAGGCCCCACAGCACCAGGTTCCAGAGGCCTCACACCACTTGCAACAGAAGAAGGCTGGAAGGCTCATTTGCACACATTGCTCAGAGCACCCTGGGAGAGGACAGCAGAGATCACTGTGGGCAAATTCAGGCTTCAGGTCCTACAGCCCCAGCTTCCAGAAGTCTCACACCCCTTGCAGCAGAAGAGGACCACAAGGCTTATCTGTAAACATTACCTAGCAGACCCTGGGAGAGGACTTCAGAGATCACCATGAGCAAATCCAGGCTTCACCGCCTCAACTTCCAGGGGCTTCATGCCCCTTGAAGTAAAAGAGGACCGGAAGACCCATCTGCATCTCCCCTCTCCTTCCTGAACTGGCATTTGTGATAAATACCATTTCGGTCAGTAACGCAGGCATAACGCACAGAAAAAAGATGTAGTTATTTCTGGTGTTAAAACCTGCATTGCTTTATCATACACCACATTAACCAACCCTTATTTCCATTTACTCTGCCCAAACTCCTCCCACTCGAACACTAATTTTAAATTTGCATACGCATTTCACAATGTGGTATTTATCGAGCCAGTTAGGTCATTATTGCGGGCGTTAGGGCCCAATCGCGTGCAATAGCGACCTAACGCATTTTGATAAATGACCCTCTAAGTCAGAGCTTTCCAAACTGTGTGTCGGACACGTTAGTGTGTCGCCTGCAGTGTGCAGGTGTGTCGCGCAAGCCCGGTCAACTCTGATGCGAGTTTGGGCTTTTTTTTTTCTAGAGATTCACTTTTTTTTTTTTTCAGTTTATGGGTTGCTTATTATTGGGTGATTTTTGCTGTCAATCGCGTTTTTTTTGGGGGGCTTGGTGGGTGGAACGAGCCCAGCCATCCTTGCATTGGCTGCTGCTGCCGATGAGGCCTGGCCATGAGGAGTACTGACTGCAAGCAGCAGTGTCTGGTGATCATGGAAGGGAGTGAAGCACTTAACTGGCAACAATCAAAAAGACGAGGTACATGAGTGTGGGGGCCAGACATGTGCTGGGGGGAGAGATATGAGTGAGTGGGGGGCAAACGTGCTGGGGGGACAGACATGTGTTTGAGGGGGAGAGATATGAGTGTGTGGGGGCCAGACATGTGCTGGGGGGAGGAGAGAGATGAGTGTGTGGGGGACAGACAATTTGTCTTATTATTGTTTCTCATAAATTATAACAATAACATGAATCTTGGAATATATATTTTTAATATAAATTTAAGGTTTTCATGAGATAGGTTGTGTCGTGAAACATTTTATTTATGTATATATTTAAGGAAACATACATAAATTGTCGAAATATGTTTCGTTCGTTTAACCTTTAACCTCTGGTTTACTAGTAGACTGAATTACTGTGTCCCGAAATTATGTTTGTCTAAAAAGTGTGTCACCAACATGAAAAGTTTGGAAAGCTCTGCTCTAAGTTATATGGTGAATCCTGACTTTTGTAGTTAGCCGGATACCGTATCCAGCTAACTTAATCCAGGACTGCCCCCAAAATCCCCTACATTATTCAGCTATATATTACCAAAATAATGAGTTACCCAGCTAGATAAGTGTCACAATACTCAAAACCCTCCATTTATCCAGATAACTAGCAAGATATCCTGATAAATACCTTTGAACATGGACCCTTAAAAGTCTATATAATAAAAACATGCATTGGACTATATCTAGCACAGACAGGTTTGGCAGGCTCTAACTCAGGATTTTCCAAACATTCCCAGGATCCCCACAGCCATCCAGAAATGCATGAGAGAAATTTGCATATACTGAGTAAACTAGCCAAGAGCCAGATTCATTAAGACTTTTACCCCATTTTATGTCTATGGAAAAAATCCTTAGTGAATCAGGTACAAAAAGAGCAAATTCTTTGCTCAAGATTATATCCTAGCCACTGAAAGAAATGCTAGAGCCAGCTGTAAACGAGAAGCAGAAAGATTTTTCTTTTTACTATCAACCATGCCTCTGCAGCAGCTATTGTCTTGAGGGGTGGGGGCTGTTTAACCTTGGAGAGCAAATCCCATCAATTTCAGGTCTAGATTCCTTTACCATCTCCCATTTAACTTTTCTAAATGTTTGCTGAAACTTTTTGAAAGCCACAATGTTTTTTTTGTAACACAATTTGATTTTCCACTGCCAACAATATCAAAGCAGAAAACTGCTTTTTTACTTGCCCGGCATGTCATTCTTTGAGTCTATGAGGTTGTGACCCAGAGAATCCAACCCAGGAAATATCTTAATTCATAATGTAGTTGATTTGTTCCTTTTTCTCTTTGATTGTCAACTTGAAAAAAAAAATGAGCAAATGCAATAACACTTTAATAAATGGGCACAACAGGTTTCACGGCTTTATAGTAGAAAATGAAAAGGGAAACCTAATTATTTGTCCTTCTTTGATTGCTGATAGTGATAATGTTAGTCTTAAAGTGTTGATCTGACAGTCTCAACATCTTCCATGACTATGGGGATAAAAGGCACTGTGAATACACAGAATGAGGCTGAAAATAATTTTCTGTGCCTGAGCTACTATGGACTCCAGTGTTATAGAAATGTCAAGAAATGTCAGAGACAAAGAATCAGAAAAAGACAATGACTGTGCTAATGCTTCTTCTGTGCAGCAAACAGTTATCATTAAGTTGATACAGAAAGATGAAATATAGTAAAAAGTTTCAAACTGCAATGTTAGCAATTGCTAAGATTTATAATTATTTTCTTTGAACATGTTTGAAAAGTTTTACAGCAGCAAGAACCACTTGCCACATTAAGGGTAATTGTTAAAGTCATTTATGCACATTTCAAAGATGTACCAAGCGGTTGCACCTGTAAAAATAGCATATATGCTTGTAACTAGCATCTACATGCATACATGCTTTTATAAATCTCCAAAGTATGTGCGTACTTGTATTATTGTGCATAAATTTTAATGGGGATAAAAGGGCAGTATAGGTGTGCATCAGGGTGGGGTTTATAATTATGCACACAAGTTGGTATTTTTTTTTAAGAGGTACATGAGTGAATGAAAAAGTGATCTCAAAAGCTTGTATAGTTGTCTAATACTTGGCTGTTTAGATTCAATGCCAAAAAGTGCAGAGTCTTGAATTTAGGGTGCAGAAATCAATGGTGCTAAGTGAGAGAGGGACCTTGGTGTGAGAGTATTGAATGATCTCAAGGCAGTGAAACAGTGTGATTGTTGAAGATGTGGACCCTTGAGCTGACTCGAGAGTTGGTGACCCACTGAGGGGAGGCCCTCTAGTTGTTCTCGTAGCCAGGAGGTGGTGCAGGACCAGGATACCTGACAGGAGCTTCACCTATAGCAGCCCTCATTCCCCGCAGGTTGAGCCCTTGGGTGCCGGGGCCGTCAGGTCATAAGCGGAGGTCTCCTGGTGGAGAGAAGTCCAGTAGGCGGTCTAAGTCGAGGTTGGTGGAGGTCCAGAGGAATGAAGACGGTCCAGAAGTCGAGGCAGGCAGCAGTGGTGTAACACATTAAACCAGGCCAGAAGTCGGGGCAGGCAGAAGACAAGCGGAAGCCAGAGAACAAGCTAAAGGTCAGGACCAGGCAGAAGACAGGAGAATCCAGATACCAGGCCGAAGTCAGAACTGAGGAGACAACCAAAGGCAGGAACAGGAGAAGGAATGGAACCACAGGAGCAGGAACTCAGGAACAGGTGCTGGAACAAGCAGGAACACAAGAACGGAGGCTGGAACACAGGAACAAGCAGCTAGCTACTCAGGACGAGCTGACCTGTTGCCATGGCAAGGAAAGGGTGTCTGGTGTGGCCTTAAATAGGCCCTAACTGATGATGTCCGATTTGGGGCCGGGCCGAGGTTTCCTGCTGCAGCCCCTTTAAGAGTCGGGCTCGGGCATGCACGCACACCTAAGGGGGGCAGAGTCCCTGAAAAGATCAGCAGCGTCTCCCTTGTGGGGAGGACGCCACAGCAAGGCCCCGGAGCGGCCTGTATGGGAGCTGGGAGGATGGAAGCTGATGCCAGCATCTGCCGGTAAGGGAAGGGGGTCCCGGCTGTGGCAGCCCATGGCCGGGATTCCCAACAGTACCCCCCCTTATGCCCCCTCACAGAAGGACCAGGTTTGTCAGGGTGATCCCGATGGAACTGATGGAGGAGAGACTTATCCAAGATGTTGGAGGCAGGCTCCCAGGTGTTTTCCTTTGGGCCGAAGCCCTCCCAAGAGATTAAGTACTCCCAGCGTCTGTGGTTATACCTGACATCCAATATGTCCTGGACCTGGTAGACAGGGTCCTCATCAGCAACCACATTCAGGGGTTCAGGTGGCTTGCAGTGAAATGTAGAAAGTACCAAAGGTTTTAATAGAGAGACATGGAAAACATTATGTATCTTCAGGCTCGATGGTAAGCATAGGCGATAAGAGACTGGTCCCAAGAGTTCGGTCACTGAGAAGGGTCCAATGTACTTGGGAGCCAAACGCATGGAGGGAACTCTAAGACAAATGAGGTGATTTCTCACCCACACTCGATCTCCAGGGCTGAAGAGTGGAGCCTGGCATTGGTGTTTGTCCACCCCTTTCTTGGCGGAGTCAGCTGCCCGTTGCAAATTAACATGGGTGGAGTTCCAGAGTGATTGGAGCTGCTGGGCTGTGAGCTGAGCTGCAGGCGAAGGCACCACCAATGGGAGAGGCAAGGGTGGCATTGGTTGTTTTCCAGAAATGATTTGAAAAGGGGATGCTCCCATCATGGAGTGGTCATGATGGTTGTAGGAGAATTCTGCCGAAGGCAATAGGGCTACCCAGTCATCTTGTTTGTCCCCCACAAAAGAGCGGAGACATCTCTTCAGGGTGTGGTTAGTCTGCTCTGCCTGGCCATTACCTTGTGGGTGAAAGTTGGACATGAAATTCAGCTAGACCTCGAACTTCTTGCAAAGTGCTCACCAGTATTTAGCTGTGAATTGCAATACCCGATCAGAAGCAATATGTTGTGGAAGATCATGCAGGCGAAAGATATGTTATGCAAACAACTGGGCGAGTTTGGGTGCAATAGGAAGCTTTGGGAAAGCTACGAAGTGGGCCATCTTTGAGAATCTGTCAATAGTGACCCAAATGACCTGCTTCCCCTCAGACACTGGTAGGTCCAGTCCAGTCCAGGGTTCCGCAGGTTCCGCAGGTACGGGAAGTGGCTGGAAAAGTCCCCATGGGCAACCAGCAGTGGCTTTTGCTGGGCACAGGTCAGACAGGAACTGACATATGCCCGAACATCTCGATTGACGTGAGGCCACCAGTAGTAGTGGGTCAGAAGCTCCAGGGTGTGGGTCCTGCTGGGGTTTCTGGCCATCAACAAATCATTTGCCCAAGACAGGACCTTCTTGCGAAGGCAGAGTGGCACAACTGTCTTGCCAGGGGGAACCAAGTTGATGGCAGCCAGGTGGACCTTAGCTGGGTCCAAAATATATTGGGGTGCAACTGGTGTATCTTCAGTCTCAGAAGTGCGGGAGAGAGCATCGGCTCTACTATTTTTCGAGGCTGGTCGATATCGCAAGGAAAAGTTAAATCAGCTGAAAAATAGAGACCAGCGGGCTTGTTGAGGATTCAGCTGCTGGGCCCGGCACAAATATTCTTAAGTTCTTGTGATCTTTATATACTGTACAGGGTATTGAGCCCCCTCCAGCCATTGCCACCACTCTTTGAATGCCATCTTTATGGCTAGGAGCTCCTTATCTCTGTTGCCATAGTTTATCTTGGTGGAGGAGAATTTCCAGGAGAAGTATGAGCAGGCAAGTAGAGCACCATTGCTGGAAAATTGGCTGAGGGCCGCTCCCACTGCCAAGTCAGAGGCATCCACCTCTACAATAAATGGTTGTGAAATGTCAGGATGATGCAGACAGAAGTCATGGAGGAAGGTCTGTTTTAAATCTTCAAATGCCTGAAGCGCCTCGGGTGGCCAGTCCTTGGCATTGGAACCCTTCCTAGTAAGCGCGGTGAGTGGGTCTACCTTTTAAGAGTAGTGAGGAATGAAGTGCCGGTAGAAATTAGCAAACCCGAGAAAACACTGGAGGGCCCTGATCCCCACCGGATGTGGCCAGTCCTTGATAGCTGAGACCTTCTCGGGGTCCATATGGAATCTGGTGGTGGACACTATGTATCCCAGAGATGGAAGAGACTCTTGCTGAAAGAGGCACTTCTCAAGTTTAGCAAAGAGGTGGTGTTCTCGGAGGCATTGGAGTACGCGCCACACCTCCTTGCGATGAATGGAGAAATGCTTGGAGTGCACCAGTACATCGTCCAGATAGACAATTACAGTGGAGTGGAGCATGTCCCGAAATACCTCATTCATGATGTTTTGAAGACCGCCGGAGCATTGCACAGTCCGAAGGGCATTATTAAATATTCATAATACCCGTCGCGGGTATTGAATTCATCACCAGGTTTTATTCGTACTAAGTTATATGCCCCTTGGAGGTTGAGCTTTGTAAAAATCTTGACCCCTTGCAGGGGGTTTAGGAGCTCAGGGATGAGTGGAAGAGGGAACCTATCCTGGCAGGTGATGGCATTGAGACCACGGTAATCTATACATGTCCTTAGGGAGCCATCCTTCTTGGCCACAAAGAAAAATCCTGCTGGAGAGGTCGAGAGTCTAATGAATCCTCTTTTCAGATTGCCTTGAATATATTGTAGAGATCCAACACGAATGCTGGTATAGAGTAATACAGTCCCAACACTTCACTCAGGTGTATAAATGCTTAGTTTCATTTATTCAAAATTGGCAACTCCATTGTTATAATGCACAATCTTTCATGCACATGAATCTTGGAATATATATTTTTAATATAAATTTAAGGTTTTCATGAGATAGGTTGTGTCGTGAAACATTTTATTTATGTATATATTTAAGGAAACATACATAAATTGTCGAAATATGTTTTGTTCGTTTAACCTTTAACCTCTGGTTTACTAGTAGACTGAATTACTGTGTCCCGAAATTATGTTTGTCTAAAAAGTGTGTCACCAACATGAAAAGTTTGGAAAGCTCTGCTCTAAGTTATATGGTGAATCCTGACTTTTGTAGTTAGCCGGATACCGTATCCAGCTAACTTAATCCAGGACTGCCCCCAAAAACCCCTACATTATTCAGCTATATATTACCAAAATAATGAGTTACCCAGCTAGATAAGTGTCACAATACTCAAAACCCTCCATTTATCCAGATAACTAGCAAGATATCCTGATAAATACCTTTGAACATGGACCCTTAAAAGTCTATATAATAAAAACATGCATTGGACTATATCTAGTAGGGATGTGCAGAGCAAAATTTTATGTTCATATTTTTTATGTCCGAAAGGGGGTCCCACTTGCGGCCAATATGGACATAAAAAAAATCCAATGAGTTGGGTATATGTACATATGTGCAAAAAAAAAAATTAAACCCCCTCACCCTCCTTAATCCCCCCCCCCAGACTTACCACAACTCCCTGGTGATCGAGCGAGGAGTGAGGACGTCATTTCTGCAATCCTTGGCGAGAAGCATGTGACGTCGGTGGCACGTCGAGTGACGCGGCGTCACGTGATTCCCGGCTCGTTCGCGCCTGACGGCTCGTTCGGCCCAAAAAGAACTTTTGGCCAGCTTGGGGGGGCCTCCTGACCCCCCCCAAGCTGGCCAAAAGTTCTTTTGGGCCGAACGAGCCGTCAGGCGCGAACGAGCCGGGAATCACGTGACGCCGCGTCACTCGACGTGCCACCGACGTCACATGCTTCTCGCCAAGGATTGCAGAAATGGCGTCCTCACTCCTCGCTCTATCACCAGGGAGTTGTGGTAAGTCGGGGGGGGGGATTAAGGAGGGTGAGGGGGTTTATATTTTTATTTTGGCTCAACAATCGCGATTTCCCACATATCGAACATATCTATGTTCGATATGTGGGAAATCCGATCGTTTATGTCAAATCAATTTTTTAAGTAAAAAAAAAATATGAGTTGCGTTTTACTAATGCGGTCAATCCGAATGCACACCCCTAATATCTAGCACAGACAGGTTTGGCAGGCTCTAACTCAGGATTTTCCAAACATTCCCAGGAACCCCACAGCCATCCAGAAATGCATGAGAGAAATTTGCATATACTGAGTAAACTAGCCAAGAGCCAGATTCATTAAGACTTTTACCCCATTTTATGTCTATGGAAAAAATCCTTAGTGAATCAGGTACAAAAAGAGCAAATTCTTTGCTCAAGATTGTATCCTAGCCACTGAAAGAAATGCTAGAGCCAGCTGTAAACGAGAAGCACAATCTTTCATGCACACGGGGTCCCCCGTGATTGTGCATTATAACAATGGAGTTGCCAATTTTGAATAAATGAAACTAAGCATTTATACACCTGAGTGAAGTGTTGGGACTGTATTACTCTATACCAGCATTCGTGTTGGATCTCTACATAACCAGTTTGAATGCTGGCTGCAGCTCGGTTGCTTGTGGTTTGTTCTCCCTTGAATATATTGTGTCATGGCTTGAGTCTCAGGCAATGACAAGGGGTAAACTCGGCCCCGGGGAGGTCCATTTCAGTGCAAATCTATTTTTGCTATTGTTGAGGTGTAAGTCTGAATAAAACTATTTCCAGGTATATATGAAGTGCTTTAGGGGTCTGGGTTAAATGGGGGGAGTTTGAGGACCTAGCTATATATTGGGCAAAATGGTGAATTAACTTGTGAAAATGATCATGGCCTGGATGCAAGCCTGTTATAAAATTTCCTCACTTGAACATCCCAAAGACGACATTTCTCTACTGTGCACTTACACTCTTAAAATTCAGGCACACATTAACATGCCTGGCCTATTGGTTCCTGCTTATAGCTCTCTTTTCCAATTTCTTTGATTTGTCATCAGCTCATCCTTTGGGCTCCTGTCCCTCCCAATGCAGCCCATGTGGCAAAACACAGTCCGTGTCGAGGGACCAAAAATCTGTTCTCTTCAAGCAACTGTTAATAAACAATGAATATGTTAAAATTAATTCTTTGTTAAGTTTCTTCGATTGAGCTCTGTAAGGCAAGGTTCCATGAACGTAACCAGCGCTATACTACCTCCTACTGTGGTCTGGCCTATTTTTACAACATGCGTACATACTCCTGTGAATGATATAAAATTTCAGCACATCTGGCCGTGCGCCCATATATACATGTATATGGGTGCTTGCATGCCTATTTTAAAATCATTGGCCAAGATTGTAGGCCCTCTGGGATAGGGAAATACCTACCATACCTGAATGCAATCCACTTTGAAGTGCCCAAAAGTGGAATAAAAATCAAAGAAATACATAACCTTATTCCAAACATAATGAATAAATTAAAAAGAATTGGGAGCCTAAAATTCAAAAGCTACTTAACTGGAAACTATAGACCAGTGAGCCTGATTTCAGTGCCGGGAAAAATAGTGGAAACAATTCTAAAGACCAAAATCGTAGAGCATATAGAAAGACATGGTTTAATGGAACACAGTCAACTTGGATATATTCAATTAGTTAGTCTTGCCTAACAAATCTGCTTTATTTTTTTTAAGGGGTTAATAAACATGTGGATAAAGATGAATCAGTAGATGTAGTATATTTGGATTTTCAGAAGGCATTTGACAAAGTCCCTCATGAGAGGCTTCTAAGAAAACTAAAAGGTGATGGGATAGGAGGTGATGTCTTTTGTGGATTGCAAACTGGTTAAAAGACAGGAAACAAAGAGTAGGATTAAATGATCTGTTTTTACAGTGGAAAAAAGTAAACAGTGGAGTGACTCAAGGATCTGTACTTGGACTGGTGTTTTTCAATATATTTAATAATGATCTGGAAAGGAATACGACGAGTGAGGTTATCAAATTTGCGGATGATACAAAATCATTCAGAGTAGTTAAATCACAAGCGGATTGTGATATATTACACGAGGACATTGTGAGACTGGAAGATTGGGCATCCAAATGGCAGATGAAATGTAATGTGGACAAGTGCAAGGTGATACATATAGGGAAAAATAACCCTTGCTGTAGTTACACAATGTTAGGTTCTATATTAGAAGCTACCACCCAGGAAAAAGATCTAGGCATCATAGTGGATAATACTTTGAAATCATCAGCTCAGTGTGCTGCAGCAGTCAAAAAAGCAAACAGAATGTTAGGAATTATTAGGAAGGGAATGGTTAATAAAACGGAAAATGTCATAATGCCTCTGTATCGCTCCATGGTGAGACCGCACCTTGAATACTGTGTACAATTCTGGTTGCTGCATCTCAAAAAAGATATAGTTGCGATGGAGAAGGTACAGAGAAGGGCAAACAAAATGATCAAGGGGATGGAACAGCTCCCGGATAAGGAAAGGCTGAAGAGGTTAGCGCTGTGCAGCTTGGAGAAGAGACGGATGAGGGGGGATATTATAGAGGTCTATAAGATTATGAGAGGTCTTGAATGAGTAGATGTGAATTGGTTATTTACACTTTCGGATAATAGAAGGACTAGGGGGCATTCCATGAAGTTAGCAAGTAGCACATTTAAGACTAATTGGAAAAAATTTTTTTTTACTCAACGCACAATTAAGCTCTGGAATTTGTTGCCAGAGGATGTGGTTAGTATGGTTAGTGTAGCTGGGTTGAAAAAAGGTTTGAATAAGTGCTTGGAGGAAAAGTCCATTAACTACTATTAATCAAGATTACCTAGGGAATAGCCACTGCTATTAATTGCATCAGTGGCATGGGATCTTCTTGGTGTTTGGGTACTTGCCAGGTTCTTGTGGCCTGGTTTAGACTCTGTTGGAGACAGGATGCTGGGCTTGATGGACCCTTGGTCTGACCCAGCATGGCAATTTCTTATGTTCTTAACCGGATAAATAGAACTTATCTGGCTATGGTCAGCAGTTGCACTTAACCAGATAAGTCACTTATTCAGCTAAATAGTGCCAAAATACAGGATTATTGAGCAACATAACTGTGCTGATGAGTATCTCATGTAACTTAACTGGCTAACGTTTTATCCTGCTAACTTACAGGATCATTTTTCAGATCATGTTAGGGCTTTATTGCCATGATAATTCTGTAATGTGTGTGATAAATGACACATTGCAAGATGTATATTTAGTCAAAATATGCATCTTGCAATGGGTTATTTCCTCACTCTGAAGTGATCAAATCTTCACAAGAGTGTACTGTTCTGTTTGTACGTCTCACTCTGCATGTCAAAGTGGCCCCTAACCCCTACACTACTACCTAAACCTCACCTCGAATTACTAGATAGGCCTCCCATAGTAGCATAAATAGCTGCTTACTATGGTGTTACCCTAAAGTCTCTCTCTCTCTTTCTCATCTCAGAAATTTCCCTAATCATGCCCCTTTTCTTTTATCACAGGCACTATTCATATGAAATTTATAGAAAAATGATAAATCTAGGTCTTATTTATCGGTTTTCTTTTCTGTACTGTTTTTTTTCTAGAACTACAAATGCATGTATGTGCTATCCTTTTATCTAAAATGTGATTTGAATTAAATAGTATCCATAGAAAATGTGACTATTTGCGTAACCTTTTTTAGGTGTCTTAGATCTCCAAAAACGATGTTGATCATAAGTATGATGTTGTTTTTCTCTTTATATATTGCTATCCTGTTGTTTCTAATTGTCTCTTCTTTAATGTTATGTGTAAATTTTCTCTGTCTAGCTATGTATGTGTTGGTGTGCACACAGCGACTGTAACTTTCAGAATGGTGCATAGGTGCTTATTGGTGCATATGCTGCGGCCCTCGCACAGGGATGCAGCCACTTTATAACTTGCATGAGTATATGTGTGCATAACATAAGACAGCCTGACCACTCACACATATGAACCCATTCAGCTACATATAGGACAGTTATTTAGACATCTGTAGCAGTGGGCCTTTAAAAATAGCCAAATAACTTCATCTTAATAGCATTTTAAATGGCTGTGGCAGCATTACATCTGGTGCAAGGCTTTTAGAGATGTTGCATGCTTCCCAGACTCGACAGCAGCAGCAACAGACTAATTTGACCTATCTGAAGAGGAAATATTCATCAGATATTGCATCAATAAACAAACAATACTGGATCTTTGTAGTCTGAGGAAAAAAGGATCATGGGAATACCACACAGAGAAACCATGCTATTCCAGTATATCTGAAGGTCACCAATGCAATGGCTATTTTAGCCGCTGGCAGTTTCCAAATCACTGTAGGCAACACTTCTGACATTCTCAGTCTGTCACATTGTATTGTATATATCAATATATTACAGTTCTGTGCAGAAGAATGAATGACTATATATCCTTTCCATTTACAAGACAGCAGAGAATAAGAAACAATGAAAAGCTTCTTTGACATTGTAAAATTTCATTCTGTGACTGGCACAATTGGTTGCCCAGATGTGACTATAAGGCCTCCAATATAGTATGAAAGTGCATTATAGGAACAGGAAAACCTTTCACTCCATATATAGGTTGTTTGTAATGCCAAGTGCATCACCACATATGTCCTTGAAAGAATCCTGGCTCTTGCCGTGATGCATATATTCCCTCACAATCTGGATTGGCTGAGGAGTTTGAGAGTGGATATATGTCCAAGACCAGGCTCCTAGATACGTCTCAGTGGTCAGAATTCATACATGGATTGATGTTTGCATGACATAACCTTCCTAATTTGAACTTTGATTTCAATGCACAATTTTAATGCTCAGCTTAAAATATTTTTTGAACTCCCATTGCAGTAAGCTAATACTATGTAAATGCATCAGGAGTTGAAAAAACATGCCTAAACTTTAAAATGTCTGTTTGGCCCAGGCTGAACACATATTTTAACTCCAGAAGAGGGGTGGAGGCATTGAGTAAGTGGCACCAGCTGCCGCTACCATGTAGCCAGATAAATACTGTTTTTATTTGTCTTAACTGGCTACTTCCTGCTGCCAGATAAACAGACAAATCAGTATTTATCTGGCTTAGCATTTGATTGAAACACATTTAAAAAATGTGATGAATAAGGGCAATTTGTTTCATTCGAGGTGCCCGAAATGAATTGGGGGTCATCCCAAATTCAACAAACCTTATTCATTGCATTGATTTGAAAGGAATGCTTCAGGTATAGACCTAGACCTCAATCTAGGCATGCACCATGGCCTAGGCCTTTGCCTGAAGCTGGGACCTTACCTAGGGTATAGGCAAAGACCCTAGCCCTCCACCCATGGGAACAATCACTTACCTGATCCATTGGGTATCTGATGACAATGCTGTACAACAAACAGTGCCATCCACTGGAGTGAATGAGCCTAGTTTAATTAACTCTGGCATGATCCTAGTGCATGGCATCAGTTTATGAAGAAAGAAGATAGAAGAAGACCACTTTCTTGAAGCACCGACCCCTGGGGTCTAGGCCTGGGTCTGACACTAGGCCGAGGCCCTGGCATTTGACCAGGAGTCCAGGCCAGGCCCTGATGTCAGACCTGGGTCCAGGCCAAGGCCCAGGCATTAGAACCTAGCCTCTGGGCCTGGCTATGGCAGAGGTCCTGGTCCCAGGCCCTGGCCTAGGGTTTGGGACAGGCATTGGGAACCGGCCTCCTGTTTTGGAACCTGCATCTGGCTTGGGTCCAGGTTGAGGCCTTGGTGTTGGGACCCTTCCTCCTGGCTGGGCCATGGCATCAGGCCTGAACCCTGGCCCTGGCCTAAGCCAAGACCAAGGTACTGGGAAAGGCCTCTGGGCTGGGCCCCATTCTTGGGCTTGGATCCATGTCGAGGGCCCATTTTAAGGATCCAGTTTCTGGGCTGGGCCATGGACCATGCCTCAACCTAGGCTGAGGGTCAGGAGTTGTTATCTGGCCTCCAGTTTGGGGCCCAGCAACAAGCCTTGGTCAAGCAACAGGCCTTGGCGTGGGGATCCAGCCTCCTGGACAAGCCATGGCATTGGGTCTAAACCTAGGTCCTGACCTAGGCCGAGGCCCAGGTGTCAGGACCAGGCCTCTGGACCAGGACCCAGCATTGGGTCTGGGTCTGGGTTGAGGCCCCATTTTCAGGACCTGGTTTCTGGGCTGGGCCATGGCCTAGGCTGAGGCCTCAATATTAGGATCCAGTCTTCTGGCCGTACTGTAGTGTCAGGCCTGGGCCCTGGCCTAAGCTGATGCCCAGTTGTTAGGACCCAACCTTCAGATTGGGCCCCAACATCATGCCTGGGTCTGGGTTGAGTTCCCAGCGTCAGGAACCGGCAACTGGGCTGTGGCATTGGGCCTGAGCCCAGGCTCTGGCCATGGTTGAGGTGGGGGCGACAACCGTGGCAGAAGCCTATGCAAGGCCTAATGCCTAGGCCTTGCTGGTGGCAGATCCCCACTGGATCAGGTAATTGGGGGCCAGGGGATCCTGGCCCAGGCATTTTTCTGGGTGAGTGGGAGGTCCCACTTTCATTTTGTATCCATTTTTGGAAGGGTTTTTTTTATGTTTGAATTGTTTTTTTCACATGAATGAATCAAGTCAAACATTCCACAAACTGAAATTCATGGAAAAAAGACCTCCCAAAAACATACTGAAAAATGAAACAATTTTTTTTCCTGCACACCCCTATTAAGTAGCAGTGACTGCTGACACTTGTATGGATAATCAGTAATTATCCAGTTAAGTGGCAGTAGCTACCAGCATTTACCTGGAGTGTTTCTGACTTTTTTTTTTTTACCTTTTTTTTTTATTTCCTTTCATAACCCTGGAACCTTAACTCTAGCACTGACCCAATGTAAAGAGAAGAGTTAGGATTTCCAGCCCCACTTTCCTTATGTGTAGTCCTCTTATTTCACCAGATATTTTTCCTGACCATCTGCTTAGAGTATTAACCAAACTGTCTGAATAATGCTTTATTTCTAAGTTACACACAGCTAAGCTTAATACTGCATCAGGAAACAAACAAGCAATTAGTGAAACAAAAAATAAGCAAACAATAGTTACCAAAGCATGCTTGACATTCGGTGCTTGTCAGATTGAAATTAATTAATTATTGTGTCATCCCCCTCTAGCAGAGACTTGCATGTGAAATATTAAGAGCCCTAATTTGCTAACCCACTGAATAGAGAATAGAACCCACAGTTTCTCACCATACAGGACTTGCAGTGACACACACTCTCTGGGTCTGGTCTAGTGATCTTTTCCTTCTCAGTTCTTTGGCATGGAGGCAGAGAGGACAGCTGCTGCCACAGAAGCAACAGGCTGCTCAGCTCTCCAATCTCTATCTTGCTATGCTGTGCCCTTTGTCTCTGTAAATTGCTTCTGCCTAGGATACCAGGAGGGAAGTCAATGGGGATGCAGCAGCACTCAGATGGGTCGGCTTCCTCTTGGGATGGGCAACAATCAAGCAATAAAGGCATAACAACTCTGAATGCTTGCACCCCACTTCTTTTAAGGGCTTACCTATTAGGGATGTACATTCGTTTTCAACGCATTGGCAATCCGCAATACATAAGTCCCTATTCATTGTATTCGTGGGTTCGCGAAATGCATCGTGATCCCCCACGAATACAAGATATTTATTTATTTATTTATTTAAGGGTTTTTTTATACCAAGGCACGTTTGCAAAACATCACCTCGGTTCACAATGTAACATAACTTAGCAACAAGCTTTACAATAATAGCATTTTTTTTTTTTTTTATCATATTAGTTTCATTCTTTTGGCTCGTAGTGGTTTCTTAGCAGCTGTTTGAAATAGGAGATAGCAAAAACCAGCCCTTTCCTATGAGTCAAAAGTGACCTCACAGCCCTATCATAGAGTTGGTCAGACAGGTTGGCAAGGAGACCAGAATGCAGCCTATTAGAGCTAAGCATTTTTTGTAATGTAGCCAATCGCTGCTCTCACTCAGTGCTCTGTGACGCTATTCCTGATGATGCAGCACTATTTATACGTCAAGCACGTGGTGTGCCATACACTTTCTTTGCAGGGGTGGTCTGGGGAGGTGGTCCGGGGATGGTGGGTTTACTCAGAGCTAGTCTGAGTATCTCAAATCTGTATTAAATTGCTAGCTACTTTGATATAATTTTCCATTGAAAAAGATATTTGTTCGATTTGGCTGCAGTGCCAGCTAGCCATGGTTTTTTTGACCGCGCTTTTTTTTATTGATCTATGACGGTCTCTCTGTCTGTGCCACTGAGAGAAGCTGCTAGCAGTGGCATTTTTCTGCTTATTTTACCCCTTGGGGTAGGTTGCAAGCAGGATTTGGGTGTTGTGGGTGGGAACTATATTCAATTGCTAGCTTTGATAGAATTTTCCATTGAAAAAGATATTTCTTCATTTTTGCTGCTGTGCCAAGCAAGCCATCCTTTTTATTTAACTGCAGGTTTTTTTTTATTGAACTCAGGCTGTCTCTTTGTGCTCTTTTTAGCCAAGAAGACAGTGCACTCACTGGGCATCAGTGGGCACTGGGCAGTTTTGCAGACTCACATATATATTATTGGGACAGCAGTGCTCTCTGAAGCCAAATCCTCAGTGGGTCTCTTTTGTAGTTACAAGCTTGGTGTATGCATACAGCGGTCCCAGTTTTAGTGTACATCCAGGCACAGCCTCATGGGCCTGTGAGCACTTTTGCAGACTCACGTATATTGGGACAGCAGTACTCTCTGAAGCCAAATCCCCAGTGGGCCTCTTTTGTAGTTACAAGCTTGGTGTGTGCATATAGAGGTCCCAGTTTTAGTGTATATCCAGGCACAGCCTCGTGGGCCAGTGGGCACTTTTGCAGACTCACGTATATTGGGACGGGGTGCTCTCTGAAGCCAAATCCCCAGTGGGCCTCTTTTGGAAATAATTATTTTAATTGAAATCCCTAGTAGGCAGTGATATTAAATCTATATTGTCAGGGAAAGCTAGACGTGGTCGAGTGGTTGGGACTGGCAGAGGAGGCACTTCAAAAGGCAGTGCACTTGGGCCTGTAGGCTGCCAGTATTCAAAATGGCACCGATAGCCTTTGCCCTTACTATGTCACAAAAGCTACTGGTGCCATTGGTCAGCACAAGATGGCGCCGGCCATCCATTGCTCCTACCATGTGACAGGGGCCAGCCTTTTTCCCAAAACTGACATCAGACTCACTGGCCTATAATGTCCTTGATCACCCTGGAACCCTTTTTAAAATTGGTATTTGATGCCACCCTCCAATCTTCAGGTACCATAGTTTTTTTTAATGATAGTATACAATAAGAACATAAGAACATAAGGACATGCCATACTGGGTCAGACCAAGGGTCCATCAAGCCCAGCATCCTGTTTCCAACAGTGGCCAATCCAGGCCATAAGAATCTGGCAAGTACCCAAAAAATAAGTCTATTCCATGTTACCGTTGCTAGTAATAGCGGTGGTGGCTATTATCTAAGTCAACTTAATTAATAGCAGGTAATGGACTTCTCCTCCAAGAACTTATCCAATCCTTTTTTAAACACACCTATATTAACTGCACTAAACACATCTTCTGGCAACAAATTCCAGAGTTTAATTGTGCGTTGAGTGAAAAAGAACTTTCTCCAATTAGTTTTAAATGTGCCACATGCTAACTTCTTGGAGTGCCCCCTAGTCTTTCTATTATCCGAAAGAGTAAAAAACTGATTCACATCTACCCGTTCTAGACCTCTCATAATTTTAAACACCTCTATCATATCCCCCCTCAGCCGTCTCTTCTCCAAGCTGAAAAGTCCTAACCTCTTTAGCCTTTCCTCATAGGGGAGCTGTTCCATTTCCTTTATCATTTTGGTCGCCCTTCTCTATGCCTTCTCCATCGCAATTATATCTTGAGATGTGGCGACCAGAACTGTATACAGTATTCCAGGTGTTGTCTCCCCATGGAGCGATACAGAGGCATTATGACATTTTCCGTTTTATTCACCATTCCCTTTATAATAATTCTCAACATTCTGTTTGCTTTTTTGACTGCTGCAGCACACTGAACCGACGATTTCAATGTGTTATCCACTATGACGCCTTGATCTCTTTCTTGGGTAGTAGCACCTAATATGGAACCTAACATTGTGTAACTATAGCATGGATTATTTTTCCCTATATGCATCATCTTGCACTTGTCCACATTAAATTTCATCTGCCATTTTGATGCCCAATTTTCCAGCCTCACAAGGTCTTCCTGCAATTTATCACAATCTGCTTGTGATTTAACTACTCTGAACAATTTTGTATCATCTGCAAATTTGATTACCTCACTTGTCATATTTCTTTCCAGATCATTTATAAATATATTGAAAAGTAAGGGTCCCAATACAGATCCCTGAGGCACTCCACTGCCCACACCCTTCCACAGAGAAAATTGTCCATTTAATCCTACTCTCTGTTTCCTGTCTTTTAGCCAATTTGTAATTCACGAAAGGACATCGCCACCTATCCCATGACTTTTTATTTTCCCTAGAAGCCTCTCATGAGGAACTTTGTCAAATGCCTTCTGAAAATCCAAGTACACTACATCTACAGGTTCACCTTCATCCACATGTTTATTAACTCCTTCAAAAAAGTGAAGCAGATTTGTGAGGCAAGACTTGCCTTGGGTAAAGCCATGCTGAATTTGTTCCATTAAACCATGTCTTTCTATATGTTCTGTCATTTTGATGTTTAGAATACTTTCCACTATTTTTCCTGGCACTGAAGTCAGGCTAACCGGTCTGTAGTTTCCCGGATTGCCCCTGGAACCCTTTTTTTTTTTTTTTTTTATTCACACTTTATTAAGTTTACAAAGTATACATAAATTATACTTTACAGAAAAATGAAAATACAGATAAGCATATAGGAATTAAAGAAATTAAACATTCATTTCCATATTTTCCCAATCTCAACATATATGCTATCTCAGGAAACAAAAATTGAGAGCATGACCAGAAACTTTAAAGAGAGATACTAACAAAATCTAACAAATAGAAACTGGCTTAACGTTTTTTTTAGTGGTGTATAACTTTAATGATTGCCTAAGTTTCTTGCCGTGGAACTAAGGCCACATTTCTTGCATTTAAGAAAGATTTAAGTTGTTCTACTGCTGTAAATGCAAAATTTTCACCTTTACCTTTAATGAGACACCTACGAGGATATCTCAATAAAAATGTGTACCCTAAGGCCACTACTTGTGGTCTTAGTTTAATAAATTCCTGCCTCCTTAATTGGGTAGGTCTAGAAAAGTCAGGAAAAATCTTGACCAATTGACCATAGAAGTTTTCTGCAGCATTTTGAAAGTATGCCTTCATTATTTATTTATTTATTTATTTTTAATTTTTTTATACCGATATTCCTATAAAGCAGTGGTTCTCAACCTTTCTAATGCCGTGACCCCGCAATACAGTTCCTCATGTTGCGGTAACCCCTCGCCCCGTGAGGGTGGGGTGAGGGCGGGGCTTTGGTCATATGGGGGCGGGGTTATGGATGGGGTTGGATTTTAGTGCACACTTATCATTTAATTATGACATTTATAATGTGAATGTAACTCAACTCACCATAGGTTCTCACATGCATGGCACACTGACCCATGATCGTCACGGGGCTAGATGTAAAAGTACAATTTGTATCCACAGGAACCCCCCTGACCCACAATAATGGATGTAAAGCAGAATTATGACATTCCCCATACAACTCACCGTACAAAAAAGATATTCTGGTTCTAGTGACATCTCAGTAACAGCAACTCAAACTCCTTCTATTTCCAGGCTCAATAGCCCTACTTATGAAAAGACAGCAGTTTACCACCAATGCATGTCCTCTGAGAAAACACAATAAATAAGACCGATACAAATGCTTACATGCTAGCAAAATATCTCATCTCGGTAACAGACACAGAACCGACCTAACATACTCCCAGGATCTGTAGTAATGCACATAAACTAATCCGCACACAGTTACACCTGTATTATGGAATACACTCAAACAGGAGCAACCCTATCTATGAAAAGGCAACACTACAAATATTAAATCAGGTCCTAAAAACCAATACACCTCTTATTAGGAAAACAGAACTAGCAAGCAGCTATAGATCCCCACACAGAAATAATTGTAAAACTATACTAATAAGCAGAATAAATGTTTCAAAACAGCTATGAACATCCAACAATTAAAAACTCATAAAAACTATTAAACATTCTCCAAACACCAATAAAATATTTCAAAAAAGCAGACATCACACAATTAAAATGGCAGTCAAGAAAAATAAACTTAAAAAGCCACCTTTACTTACCCCCTCCAGCAGCTCTCCTACTCCCCTTCCCTGCAGGCCGTGGCACTCACCAGAAGCAGCAGTAGAAGCTAAGCTCTATACTTATGGTCCTCTTCCTTAGTGCCCATGTCTCTCACACACACACACCATACCAGTCATGCCCCCATGACCAGTTTCTGTCTCTCACACACCAATCATCTCCCAAACAGTCTTTGGCACACACACACCAGTCACCTTCCTGAACAGTTTCTCTCATGCCATACACACACATACACACAGGCTTCCCACTCCCGTGTTCTACTTACATATACGGGCTTCTCACTCTCATAATCACTTTCTCACACACACACACACAGGCTTCCCACTCCCGTGTTCTACTTACATATATGGGCTTCTCACTCTCATAATCACTTTCTCTGTCTCTCTCTCTCACACACACACATACACACACACTCACTCACTCACTCACCAGTCTCTCACTCCCATGCTTGTTCTCTCCACATGCACAGGCTTCTCATTCCCATAATCACTTTCTCTCTGTTACACACACACCAGTCTCTCTCATTTCCATGCTCACTCTCCACGTGCACAGGCTTCTCATTCCCTGAATCACATTCTTTCATATTCACACACACACACCAGTCTTTTTCTCTCACACGCACCATCACCTTACCAAGCAGTCTCTCTCTCTCATGCATGCACACTCACCCAGGTTTCTCACTCCCATGCTTTCTTTCACCCCCACAACACCAGGCTTCTTACGCCCATGCTTTCTCACATACCCAGACTTCTCACTTCCATGCTTTTTCTCTCTCTCACACACACACATCAGTCACCTCCCTGACTAATGTCTCACACTCTCACATACACATCAGTCATCTCCCTGAGCAATCACTTTCATTGTCTCTCACATACACACACACATCAGCTCTCTGACCAGTCAATCACACACAGGCTGGCTGGCTGCTTCTCTCTCTTTCTCTCACTCACTTCCTCTTCTCCCCCGAGCACAAATGGGAGCTGCAGCAGCCTCCGCTGGCCAAGAAAGAAGAATCCCATCGGCCGCGGGAGGCTCATGCTGCTGTCTCCTTTCTCCATTACCGGCTACTTCTATTGCTCGAGGACCGATGCTGCAGCCGCTGCTGCTACTTTTTCGCGTGGCGTGGCTCTCTCTCCTTCCCGCGCACCGCGATTCACTTCCTGTTTGGGTCACGGGAGGGGGGGGGCAGGCGCAGGAAGAAGAAAAGGCCCAGCCACGGGTGCACAGCTTCTTCTAGCGCCGCTGCCGTTCCCGCTGGGCTTGAACGTGCTGACAGCCCGGCGGCAACGGCAGCGGGAGAGACTGGGAGCGCGCGACACACCTGCCGGTGCTTGGCGGCGCCGCGGACCGGCAAAAAACTCCCACGGCCCGGTCCCGGTCCGCGGACCAGTGGTTGGGGACCCCTGCTTTAGGCGACCCCTGTGTTTTGGGCGTTCGACCCCCGCCGGGGTCGCGACCCACAGGTTGAGAACCGCTGCTATAAAGGATATAGATCACACCGGTTTACAAAGAACTTAACTTTCGCTAGGAGGCGATACAATAAACAGTGCATATAAACCATTGAACATTTTAGAAACAATTGGAATTAAGGAACAACAACAAGCCTAGAGCCACAATAAATAAATTGTGAGTCAATCATAAATAAAATAAATAAATAAGATAAAAATAATAATAATAATAATAAAATGAATAGTTAAAGTCTTGTATTCATGTTTTAGGATCTGCATCTAGGAGAACCAAGGTTTTCAGGGAAAGTTTGATTAAACAGCCAAGTTTTTAAGTCCTTCTTGAAGGTCAGGAGACACTGTTCTTGACGGAGGTCAGGTGGAAGAGTGTTCCAAAGCGTCGGCCCAGAAGTAGATAATGCTCTTTTGCTTAGTAATGATTTAGTAGGGGGAACATGTAGAGAGCCCAAATAAGCTCTTCTGATAGGTCTTTCAGAGGAATGAGCATGGAATTGATGGCATAGATTGAGAGGGGCAGTTTTATGAATATCTTTATGTATCATCATAAGTACTTTGAACGAAATCCTAGCTTTGATAGGTAACCAGTGTAGGGACTGCAGTATGGGAGAGATATGATCTCTTTTATTTGAATTAGTAAGTAGTCTTGCTGCGGTATTCTGTACCATCTGTAGAGGTTTTATTGTTATTGCAAGGAGCCCAAACAAGAGGGAATTACAATAATCTAATTTGGTAAGGATTAAGGACTGTAGCACTAGTCGGAAGTCTCGAAAGTGAAGGAGAGGTTTAAGTTTTTTTAATACTTGTAATTTAAAAAAAACATTCTTTTGAGGTGTTTTGGACATAAGTTTTAAAATTGAATTGGTTGTCTAATTGAACTCCTAAATCTCTTACATGAGGAGTGGTTAATGTCAGTTGAGAGTGATTGTGTTACATTTAAGGGGTTGTAGAGAACCTGGTTTTCATCAGCAGAAATAATGAGAGTCTCAGTCTTATTAGTATTAAGGATCAAGTTAAGGCTAGTAAGTAAATTATTAATTGATTGAACACAATTGGTCCAGTGGGACCAAGTTTTGTGAAGAGAGTCTGTGATAGGAAGAAGAATCTGGACATCATCCGCATAGAGGTAAAAAGTTAATTTTAAGTTAGAAAGTAGTTGGCAGAGGGGAAGCAGGTAGATATTAAATAGAGTAGGAGAGAGGGCTGAGCCTTGCGGAACTCCTAAGTTTGCTCTGATGGAGTGAGAAAATGTATTGTTAATCTTTACCTTGTAGAATCTGTTTTCCAGAAAGGATTTAAACCAACTGTGAGCCATTCCTTTGATACCGATATCAGCTAGTCGCTGGAGAAGAATGGCATGATTTACCGTGTCAAATGCTGCAGATAAGTCCAGAAGTACTTATATCCTTTTCCATGACAAATGATACTAATAAAGTACCCCTGCCCATTATCTCAATGGCAGAACTTTCTATAAATTGTGTAAGATTATCTAAGAGACCTAATTGGTTTTCAGTGATTCTCCTTTCAATCTTAGTAAGAAAATAGGCTTTATTGACTATTGGTAGATTAGATTCTCCAAATTTTAAATTCTCAAGAAAAAACGTTTTTAATGTGCTTTGTACATCCTCCCCTAAAGCACGCGGAAAGTTCAGAAATCTTAAGTTCAAATGTCTACTATAATTCTCCAATGATTCCAGTCTCTTTGACTGATATCCCTTTTTAAATATGGGGGTTACATTAGCTATCCTCCAGTCTTCCTATAGGTCTGAAGTTTCTTTTTTCATTTCTTTCAGCACTCTGGGATATATATCATCTGGTCCAAGTGATTTGCTACTCTTTAGTTTGCTAATTTGCCCTGGTACATCTTCCAGGTCCACTGAGATTTGTTTCAATTCCTCAGAGTCATCACCTTTAAATATGTATTTATTTATTTTAAAATCTTATGTTTCACTTCTTCCAAAATGTTCTAGTCTGTGTGGATTACAGATTTCCATACATAAATATACAGTAACTGCAATGCAATATACTTTATTAATAAAACACTAAAACAGAATCAAGAATCAGAATATCCAAATGCTTCTCTAAATAACATGGCCTTAACCTGATGTCTAAATTCCTTTCTGTCCTTCTTTTTTAGGTGCACAGGAAGTATATTCCACAATGTTGGGGCAATGAAACAAAAAGCTCTAGTTCAAGTCTGTTCATGCATATAATGTTGTAGTTTGGGCACTTGTGATAAATGAGATCCCAAAGATCACAATGACCTACTTAATACAGACAATTGGACTTTATGTTTTTTTAAGGAACATAAATATTTACCATTAAAAGCTTATGTACAGTCACCGACATCCAAAATCTGCTTCCTCTTTTCACAGGGAGCCAGTGAAGGTCCTTCAATGCAGGGATAATATGATCACAACGTGACAAATCTAACACCTTTAACTCGCTTCAGCTGTTCCCTATCAGCCAGAGCAGGGGAAGTATAAAGGGCGGCTTCCTCTGCTCATTCCTTGACTTGGCAACTTCTGTGGTTAGTCAGGTCTGCTTGCTTCGGTGAGTTCTTGTGCATTGGATCCTTGTTCCTGCTTCGTCTTAGTGTTCCTGGTTCCTGACTTCGGATCGGCTACCAGTTATTCCTGGTATCGACTTCGGATTGGCTAGCGGTGATTCCTGGATTTGACTTTGGATTTGCAAGCGGTGATTCTCTGGTGTGTGACTTCGGACTGGCAAGTGGTGATCCCTCGGTGTGTGACCTCGGACTGGTAAGCGATGACCCCCTGGCACTTGACTTCGGACTCTTACTTGACCATCGTCTCCAAAGGGCCCGCCTAAGTCCCAGCGGCCCGGGTCCCTACAGGCTCCTCCTGGGGGTCCGCAGACTTCCAGTGGCAAAGAGTCATTTCCTCTCTTTGACGTCACGACTTTTCGTCTGCCTCCACAGTCGCCTCTGTCTCCAGTGCCAAGGGTCAGCTGGTCACGTCTTCCATACCTGCCTCGCCACCCAATGGGAGAACCTATGGATCTTCCTCCTATGGTATTCCATCCTCCCTTCAGCCCAAGGGTTCACAAGCCTGAACATAACAACCCGTCCCTAGGAATGAGTTTTCAACTCACATAAGATTGGTTTTTTGGACATTCAATACCAGCCCACTCACAGACAGCCATGTCTTAATATGTACCATATAATCACAAAATGTGTTTTTAGGTATCTCCTTACATTTACTATTGGATATATATAGCTGAATTTGATCAGCATAAAGGAATTGTTTATCCCCAAATGACAGAAAAATCTGTCCCAATGTAAGGTTGAACCAAACAGAAAATAAGGCAGAGCCTTGGAAAACACCAGAAACCAGGTTCCACCATATGAAATGGTTGGTGCCAATCTGTATTCTTTGCTTCCTATTCACAAGAAATGAACTGAATCATTTTAACACAACCCTGATAAAGCCTAAATTAATTAATCTGGAGTTTAAGATGTTATGTGACACAATGACAAAGGATGCTGACTAATCTAGTTGAACTAAGGTTCCTGTTCCACCATATTCTAAGCTAAAAAGTAAAGCATTGAGCAATGCCAGTAATAATATTTCTTTATTATGTGCTTTAAGAAAAGTCATAGTGACAGTTATCAAGAATATCATTGTCATATAAAAACTCATCAAGTTATAATAACACACTTTTCTCTAGAACTTTAGCCAGGGTTGACAGATTTGAAATCGATCTGTAGTTAGAGAGTTTGGAAGCAGAATCTTTATTATCTTTTCTAATTGGTTTCACTGTGGTCCTTCTTAATGGATCAGGAATATGTCCCTCTGTTAGACTTTTATTAATCAGTTTTGAATGATATTAATGGACCAATCTCTTCTGGCCCTGACATACATAAAGGAACATGGATCTAATAGGGAGGATATGGACTTTAAGATGGAAACAATTATGCTTACTTCCTTTCACATTACCTCACAAAATTGTGACCATCCAATATTAACTGCAAGGGGAATATCTTACACAGTGTCTTGTAAAAATAATCCCAAATGCTTTTGAATATTTGCAATCTTATGTTGAAAATAATCTGCCAATGCATTTATCTCTGCTACATTTTGCTCAGGCTTTGATGGTTTTCAGGTTAATGAATATCATTTTCATATAAAATATTTCTAGGGGCTTATTTATATTTCTAGGGGTTTATTTATATTTCTAGGGGCTTATATTTCTAGCTGTGAAATATTTCTAGTGGCTTATTTATAGCAGTCTCTATGGGCTTCGAGCTATATCCCCTCTTAGCCCTGAGCAAGCCTTTATTCTCATAGGGAAGCCCTATATGGTCATTCAGATCTTGGTTTTTCTCCATCTTCTCTTAAATTTAAGCAGGTTTTTTTCATAAATCAGTGAAAGTTTTAGAAATCCAAGGATCACACTTTCTGGCCTACCTTAACGGTATATTCTGCAGGCCTGGGTATCTGCCTTACATCTTCCTCAGTAAAGACTAAGTAATGAATTCATTTAATTTGTCTCCTATGGCCTTGTCCTCACTTGGTGCCCCTTTTACCTTCGATCAACTAATGATCCTATTGTCTCTCTCACAGGCTTTTTGCTTCAAATGTTCCTGAAGAAGTTTTTATTATGAGTTTTTGCCTTCATGACTATCTTCTCTTCAAATTTTCTCTTTGCCTTCCTTATCAATGATTTGCGTCTAACTTTCCAGTGCTTATGCGGTTTCCTTTTTTCTTCATTTAGATCCCCTTTTCCTTATTTTCTTTTGGCTAGAATAGCCTTTCTCATCTTATCTTTCAATCATGCTGGCAGTCATTTGACCTTCCTTTCTTTTTTAATGCATGGAAAGCATCTGGTCTGGGTTTCCAAGATGGTATTTTTAAACAATGTGTATGACTGATATAAAATCTTAACCTTTGCAGTTGCGTATTTCAGTTTTTCCTAACCTTTTCTTCTCATTTTGTCATAATCTCCCTTATGAACATTAAATAATATTTTGTATTGTTCTCCCTCCAGTTATCAAGTCAAATTTGATCATATTAAGATCACTATTGCCAAGTGGCCCCAACATCATTACTTCTCAAACTATGGGCCTCATTTTCCAAGGAGTTACAGCACGCGATAAATTCGCAAATCGCGCTAACAGCCGTTAACGCGATTTGCGAATGCAAATTTGGTATTCAGGGGCGGAGCATATGTAAAGTGAGAAATAGTTATCGTGTGCGGCTCCTATCGCGTCTAATAGCTACAACCCTTTCATTTGCGTTAGAGGGCAGTAAAGGTGTATTGCAGTGCACGATATTTCCGGCGAGAGAGAGAGAGAGAGAGAGAGAGAGAGAGAGAGAGAGAGAGAGAGAGAGAGAGAGAGTGCGCCTTGCTATAATGTTGAAGCACTAGACAGGTATTTGTATCCCTATGGGAGGACCACCTAGTAACTCGAGGTGGGGATTAGGTATGAGCGTTAGAGATGTGAATCGTGTCCTCGATCGTCTTAACGATCAATTTCGGCTGGGAGGGGGAGGGAATCGTATTGTTGCCATTTGGGTGTGTAAACTATCGTGAAAAATCGTTAAAATCGTGAGCCGGCACACTAAACCCCCCTAAAACCCACCCCGACCTTTATATTAAATCCCCCACCCTCCCGAACCCCCCCCCCAAATGCTTTAAATTACCTGTGGATCCGGCGGTGGTCCAGAACGGCGGCGGTCCGGAACGGCCCCCTCAATAGAATCGTGTTGTCTTCAGCCGGCGCCATTTTTCAAAATGGCCACCGCAATATGGCGGCGGCCATAGACAAAAACGATTCGACGCAGGAGGTCGTTCCGGACCCCCGCTGGACTTTTGGCAAGTCTTGTGGGGGTCAGGAGGCCCCCCCAAGCTGGCCAAAATTTTCCTGGGAGTCCAGCGGGGTTCCGGGAGCGATTTCTTGCCACAAATCATTTTCGTACGGAAAATGGCGCCGGCAGGAGATCGACTGCAGGAGGTCGTTCAGCGGGGGTTCCGGACCGCCGCTGAACGACCTCCTGCAGTTGATCTCCTGCCGGCGCCATTTTCGTTCAGCGGGGGTTCCGGACCGCCGCTGAACGACCTCCTGCAGTCGATCTCCTGCCGGCGCCATTTTCCATACGAAAACGATTCGCGGCAAGAAATCGCTCCCGGAACCCCACTGGACTCCCAGGAAAATTTTGGCCAGCTTGGGGGGGCCTCCTGACCCCCACAAGACTTGCCAAAAGTCCAGTGGGGGTCCGGAACGACCTCCTGCATCGAATCGTTTTTGTCTATGGCCGCCGCCATATTGCAGCGGCCATTTTGAAAAATGGCGCCGGCTGAAGACAACACGATTCTATTGAGGGGGCTGTTCTGGACCGCCGCCGTTCTGGACCACCGCCGGATCCCCAGGTAATTTAAAGCATTGGGGGGGGGGGGTTCGGGAGGGTGGGGGATTTAATTTAAAGGGTCGGGGGTGGGTTTTAGGGGGTTTTAGTGTGCCGGTTTTCCTGCCCTCCCCCTTCCCCCGATTTACGATTTTTTTACGATAAATCGGGGGAATTGATATTGTATCGTGGCCCTAACGATTTTTTGACGATTTAAAATATATCGGATGATATTTTAAATCGTCAAAAAATGATTCACATGCCTAATGAGCGTAGGGGGTTGGGGGCCACTTTCACATTCAACGTGAGACCTACGGAAAGAACAGTGGTCTCTAGTGAAGATTTGCTGGCCGGAGTGAGGAAACTCACTCCAAGAAGAGATTTAGGCAACGTTCTCTCAACCTAGCTTGTTGTTGCCCAGGTAGAGTGTCCATCACCGGGACACAGTTATCGTGTGCGGCTGTTTCCCCGCACACGATAACTGTGTCCCGCTTTACATATGCTCCTCCCCCCTGAATACCAAATTAGAAATTTGCATTCGCAAATCGCGTTAACAGCTGTTATCGCGATTTGCGAATTTATCGCGCGCGGTAACTCCTTGGAAAATGAGGCCCTTTGTCTGCCAAAAAACAATACTATTCAAAAAAGATAAAGAAGCTAGAAAATAGTCCTAAAGCACTGTTCCATTTAGTTCACAATCTAACTAAAGAGCAGAAGCCCAAAGTAGTTGCTAACAATCAGTTATCCCTAGATCACCTTTATTCAATATTCTACCATAAAGTTAGAAAATTTATCTTTGTCATTTAATAATGTTACACTTTGGTTTTCAGAAGACACTCCGACCATTGTGCCGCTGTGGTCGAAGTTTGAGACAGTTTCATCATTAGAGATTTTGAATATTGTCTCTAAACTAAACAATACCATCTGTTCTTTTTAAATATTGCCACTACTACGTTTAGAGCTATTTTTGAAGTTATTAAGACCTCAATTTCCTTCATTATTGACTGGAGTAATGCCTAACTTCTTAAAAGTTGCGGTGGTCAAACCTTTGTTAAAAAAGCCGAAGTTAGATGCCAATAATCTGGCAAATTATAGACCAATCTCTTCACTTCCTTTGGTTGCAAAAATTATTGAAGGTGCTGTCCTAAAACAATTCACAGATTTTCTCGAGGACAACGAAGTTCTAAATCCACATCAATTTGGTTTTCGATGTGGACTAAGTACTGAGCTTCTTCTTATCTCATTGACTGATTCTTTAAAATGTAATCTAGATCAGGGACAACAATTCCTTTTGGTATCTTTGGATATCTCATCTGCTTTTGACACAATTGTGTCAAAAGCAGATGAGAGAGATATCTCATCTGCTTTTGACACAATTGAAGTGTTATTATTTTGATTGCGAGAATGTAGTATAACAGGTGCAGTTTTTTCCTGGTTTAAGAGCTATCTCACTGATTACAAATTACAGTAATTTGTAATCTCACTGATTACCAATTACAGTATTTAGGCTTAATCAACATTCATCGGCTCTCTGGTTGTATGGTTATTTAATGTATGGCTCTCTGGTTGTATGGTTATTTAATGTATGGTTCCACAAGGCTCTGCCTTGTGGAACCATACATTAAATAACATCGTTCCACAAGGCTGCCTTGTGGAACGATGTTATTTAATGTATATCTTGCACCTATTACAAAGCTTCTAGTCATCATTACTGATCATTACTGATGGCTATAAAATTTATGCCGATGTTATACAGTTTTACATCAAGGTGCAAAAGTCCTAGCAGGAAACTACAGATTTGTTACAACTCTGTATTTACTCCATAAAACGATGGTTAAAACAAAATAAATTATCTTTAAATACTCAAAAACAGAAATATTATTAATTAATTCTCCATATTCAAAATCTTGTCAAGAATCTATTGTTATTGACAATGTTTCATTTCCCATCACTAAGCCTCTTAAAAGTCTAGGCGTTTTACTGAATGCGACCTTTTCCTTCAAACCACAGGTTAGATCGATTATCAAGTTGGGTTTCTTCAAACTTCAACTGATTGCTGGTTTAAGACCTTTATTGTATGATCATGATATTCTTACTGTTGTTCGGTCAATCATATTTCCTCATATTGATTACTGTAACAGCCTTCTTGTAGGTTTACCTAAGACGACTTTGCAGCCTATTCAACTTTTACTTAATGCTGCTGCTTGACTCGTATCTCACACGAAACGAACCGAACGCATCTCACCAATTCTTTGTAAGTTGAATTGGTTACCAGTGTCTGAACACATTGAATTTAAAATTAGCATGACGGTGTTGAAACTTCTTAATGCAGATACTTCTCATTGGTCAAATGCATTGTTATGCATTTGCAAACCCACTAGAGGTCTTAGATCATCTCAACTAAATTTGTTAGATATTCCTTCCGTGCGTCAAGCACGATTATTTTTCACGAGAAACATCTTTTCCAATTGTTGCTCCATCTATATGGAATCTCATTCCATTTGAATTACGTACTCTGGATAATGGAAAAAAAAATTAAAAGGCTTTTGAAAGATTTCTTACTCCACCATTTAGTATTTTTTAAAAGTCCAATAGCTTTGCTAAGTTTATAAGCTTGTTGGAACATCTGATGTATGACTCATTTCTAATTCTGTAACATCTAGATTGAGTTTTTCTGTAAGGAATGAAGTATGATATATCTCCAAGCATCTTGATGGAATTTATTTGAACATGTGTGAAATGTATGATTTCTATGAAATGTAATGACTTTTGTCAATGACAGTTGTTCGTCAAGTTGTTTTTTTTCTTTTAATATTATGTTTGTTTTCTGTAAACTGCCCAGAGCTTTTTGTGTAGGGCATTTAATAAATTTTAATAAAATGAAAAAAAAAATAAAAATGCATAAGTTACCCACTATGTTACAAATTACCCTCCCTAAAACTACTAACATGTATATGAATGAAAATATCTGTACTCAGTGATTTTATGCTAAAAAAGTTTTCTTAACAGAACAGCAGGAGGGAGATCAGTGATAAATGTTTCAAAATGCTTACAGTAACATATGCTGAAAAGAAATAATAAGAAGCCCTGATAATCTCCAGTTCCATAGCTATATTCCTGAGAATATTTACTAAATAGATACTGTAAGGATTTCACACATGCTGCTACACCTCACTCTATATTTTTGCAATTTGAGATTTTTGGAACTTTTTCAGCTGGGATATATATGCAGGAGTGAATTTTCAAAGGGGTTCTGCCTGTAAAAATAGCATGTAATTATAGACCAGTGAGCCTCACTTCAGTGCCTGGAAAAATAGTGGAAACTATTCTAAAGATCAAAATTGTAGAGCATATAGAAAGACATGGTTGAATAGAACACAGTCAACATGAATTTACCAAACGTAAGCCTTGCCTAACAAATCTGCTTCATTTTTTTGAAGGGGTTAATAAACATGTGGATAAAGGTGAACCAGTAGATATAGTGTATTTTGATTTTCAGAAGGCGCCCTCATGAGAGGCTTCTAGGAAAACTAAAAAGTCATGGGATAGGAGGCAATGTCCTTTCATGGATTACAAACTGGTTAAAAGACAGGAAACAGAGAGTAGGATTAAATGGTCAATTTTCTCAGTGGAAAAGGGTAAACAGTTGTTGCGTTCATGCCTGCATTTGCCCTCATTCCACCCTCTCTACCTCTGAGGCAACTCCCTTCGGGTCTGATGGACAGTTGCTGCCACGCCTTCTCCTCGCCGTTTCTTCCTGGAGTCACCGGGTTGGCCTGATGCTGTGGATCTGCTATGTTCCTGATGACGTAGAGCATGCGCACACACTCTGAAGTTGGTACCAGCAAGGGCGCAAACCTCGGTGACGTCCCTCCATAGTGACATCATTCATTTCCAACATAAAAGGTCTTTGCTTACGCTTACAAATCGAGTTAGCAAGGGATTGATTGCGGGGATCATCTTGACCCACTTCATTCTCCGCTGCTCTGCCTCCTCGAACTTACCAGGGGTACCCGCTCCTTGGGGGCCCCACTCTCTCCTCTTGTTTTCAGATTTCTAAGACGGGATCCAGTACTCGCTCCTCGAGGGCCTACGTCCCTGAACGCTCAGAAGACTCCCTATTGCCTGGAAGCGATCGCAGACGTGAACATTGTGAGTTTCTATTCCAGTTGCATATAGGAACCAGTACTCGCTCCTCGAGGGCCCATGTTCCTAAAACCCTCCGAAGACTCTCTTCTATTTCAGAAGTTATTTCATATACAGATATTGTGAGTTCATATTTCAGTTTGCTTATAGGAAGCAGTACTCACCTAGAGGCTCCTGTTCCTGAATATACTCCTGTTCCTGAATATCTTAACTATTCTCTATTGCCTAGAAACCATTACAGAGATAGATAACTGTGAATTACCATCGCTCTCTCAGAGCTGTCCTTGGAACCAGGTACTTTCTCCTCACATATACATTAGCAAACTTATTCATACACTTTTACATACACTTTTACATCTGCTAATAGAGTTATGCAAATTAAATCAGACTTGTCTGTTGTTTGCAGTTTTGGGTGAGAGGTCTGAGTAAACTGGTGGGGATTCAGAATGAAGTGCTAGAGGGTCTAGATGAATGAGAAGAATTGTGTTAACTGACAGAAGTAAAAGACAACTGGTAATTCCAAGTACAAGATAGCATTTTCAAAACGATATACCTGCATGCTTTATAAAATACCAGCTTCTATGGTTAATTATGACAGTGTCACAAATATTTAACACATAAAATATGAAGTGAATTTTAAAAGCCCATTACGTGCCAGAATTGGAAGATTCACACACAAGTTGGTCTCGCGCATGCCCATTGAATTTTAAAATCTGCCCAGAGATCTACGTATCTCATGCCTCATGCCTGTGCCCATCTCAAAAGTTTTCAAAAAGGAGTGGGTATGGTCATTTCAGGGCATGGCCAAATATTTAGGCGCCTGAATGCACACCTCAAGATCCGCTTTCATTTAAGTTTACTTCTATAATAAAGGAGGTGAAAATTAACAAATGAAAAAAAAAAGAGCCATTTCTCAGGAATTTAAAGGATCTGGGGTAACTGGGTAGAGTGCAGAATATCCAACTTGGGGGTGGGAGGGGGGAGGTTGGAGGACCTACCTGTGAACTGGTAGGCTAACTGGTGAAACTGTGGAAGCGTGCCACTTTTAAAATCCCCGCACTTAAATAGTAGAAGTGGGATTTGCACGCACAGGCATGCGCCCACTTAAAACTCAGCATACTTACACGCACGGCCAGGCTATTTTATAATGTGAGCAAGTTATAAAATCACCATGTAACTGAATGCCTGCACTCCAGTTTGAATATTACCAACCCTGTGCATATGTCTATAAAATGGATAAGAGAAATATGTGGTTTTTTTTTTCATTGGAAATATATGCACATATTTTCAGAACATAAATATGCTCTTGCCACACAGTTTATAAAATGTTAGCATTAATTTCTGTGCATTCCCTTACACACACAAATGTTCTACTGTGGATAGCTTTGAACATTGAAAAATGGTAAGAACAGAGGAGGGATGCCTGGAGGGATGTTAGTAGCCCCTCCCCCCCCCCCATTGGGATGGAGGGAAAGCATCACTGTTGGTGGGTAGGTAAATTTAATCTTAGGTGCCTATTTTCAGCCAAACTTAAGTGCCTTAATATTGGGCTAAAAAATAGGTATCTCAATTTCATCTGAGTACAATTAAAGTTGGGCACCTATTTTCAAACAAAATTAAGACATTGAATGAGGCTAAAAAAGATCCTAATTAATGTGACTAAATTGAGGCACTCAGCCTTTCTTAATATGGAGCTCATTGCTTTCTGATTGAGAACCAAACACTTTATAGCTGAGCAAAAGTGAGTCTTCTAGCTGAGTTATTGTAAGGAAGGTGGACCCTTGAGCCAAGACGAGGTTGTTGCCAACACCAAGGAGAGGCCCTCGGTGGCTTTCATCATCAGGAGGTGGTTCCGAGGGAGAGAGCCCAACAGGACCGACACTTATACCAGCCCTCATTCCCGTTGGGTGCCAGGACCGGCAGGACTTTGGTGTGGGTCTCTCAGACGGCAGGCAGAAGACAGGTCAGACATGCCAAGGGTCAAGACAGGCAATAGTCTACAGGAGATAGAGGCCAGGCCAAGGTCAGGGCAGGCAGCGGGCAAGCAGGAATGGTGGACCAGGCTGAAGATCAGGGCAGGCAGCAGACAAGCAGGAATCGGTGAGACGACCAAGATCAGAGCCAGTAGATCAATTGGAGCAGGAACAATGAAGAGCTGGAGCAGGACTGGAGCAGGAGCAATGATCCGGAGCAGGAGTCAGAAGAATCACAGGAATGCGGAATCAGGATGCAGACAACATGCACTCACCAGGAGCTGGACCTGTTGCTGAGGCAAGGAGGAAGTGGGCCATGAGGAACTTTCCCGCCATTGGCCCTTTAAAGTGAGTTCATGCACGCTCATAAGGAGTCCAAGGATGCAATGGCATCAGCAGCGTTGGGGCACCATGAGCAGGCTGCAATGGTGGTGAACCGTGCTGGGACACAACAGAGGCAGAGGGGCGCTGGAGTGAGCTTTCTGCCCGTGCAGGTGAGGAGACCCGGCCCAACTCCCCAAAGGCCAAGGCTCCTAACATTTATGATCTCCTTTTGCTCATTTCTGTTCCTTCTTTACTTAAAAGTCACACTATAACAGTGGTTATAAGAAATATACTCCTGTAAAACACAAACATAAATTCTCAAATTGAGGCATATTATACCCCCGCTGTCTTGTTGTTCTCTCTCTTTCCTACTTCCTTCCTAATGTGATATAATTAATTAACGTGGATTGACTTTTTTGATATGATGTGCAAATAAATGGTTTTTGGTTTGTAAAAGTCTAAACCACCATCTACTCTGGTTAATATGGTTTGAATTAGTTTGTGCAAAAAAGAAAGGCAGATCTATAATAATTAAACCATTCTAAATAGCAGTAGTGAATCACAGGTATCATAGAATGAGGCCAATGCATTAACATACAAAAACATTGCAAATGGCACTTTGTATGCTAAAACCCAAAATAATGCATGTTATTTGCAATCACACAAACTATTTGGGGATTTGTCATGCAAAGCACCATTTTGCCTTCACAGTGAATAAAATTTCAAGCATAGTTTTCCACATGTGAAATTTTATTTGTCTCAATAGCTAATGAGCTACTGTTTCTGCTGCTGTTAATGAGCTTTGGAAATTCATGTAAAGCAGCTCATTATTGTTACTAAGTAGGTAAACTACATGTGGAATTGGGTTTGCAAAAACTTTTCATAATATCTACACCTCAGTGAAGTGTCATTATTACATTTGGTAAAAGTTTGCTAGCTAAATTCCTTGCAATATTTTTCCATGAGACTTATTTGCATACATAGAAAAAAAAAGCACATGAAAAAACCTGACTATACAGGCAAAAAGAGGCCTTTCATACATGAGCCTTCCTGTTAGTAATTATTGAATGACATACAGTCCTACTGCAATTAATCTGCAGCCCTGTGACCTTTTAGTTTTTAATATTAAAAATGTGAAAAAGAAGATTCCAATATATTTTGAAGATAATCACAACACAGACTGTGTTTTGGCCACAAAACTTTTCATAGGGAAGGTAATTTTCAAAGGGACTTCTGCGTGCTTTACCCTCAGAAATGGCCTTTTAGAAAATTGTAAGTCATATACAGTGTAATTTTTACAAAGAAACATGCCAATGTCAATGTAACATACTATCCTAGCAATTTTTAAAAGCCCAAATACCCATGTTCAAGAATTAAGCTTCACTTTGTGATCTTATGCTCCCTCAGGGTCCCTCCTGATGAAGTCATGTGGCAAAACAAGGCTGTGGCAGAGGATCTAGTATTGTTGCATCCCAACTGTGTAGAACTTTAACATTGGGGACCAAACTTTATTGCATTATGATTTACTGGACTCTTGTGTGGAATTTGACATTGAATAATGAATTAACATTTGTATGGCTTGTTGAACATTGAATGCACCACCTATCTATTGAAATAAACATAGTTTTTTCACCTATTATATTCATGAGCTTACTTCTGATTCCATTCTGCCTGGTTCTCAGCTGGTCCAGCCATCTAGGTCTCTTCCAGCGTTGCTCCCAGGCCTTCTTCTTCCGGCTCTTAATCTATAGAAAGAAATAGAATGACAGAGTTGACTGTGCACTGTAGCTGTTAATGTAACCGCCATACTGTTATATATCAATGTATTCTGCTGACATCTGAAGTGAGTAACATGGCTTTTTGTACTCCTTTAATACACCTAGAAGTGGTGTGTTGCCACTAGTCCAAAAGTAGAACACAACTGGGATCCTTCATGATGCGCCATGATACCCCTGTTAATGATGAAGCAAACTGTTCTGTCCAGGCAGTGGGAATATCCCTTTTCAAAGAGCATACCACTTTAAGGAGAAACAAGAACTGAGTAACAGGGTGAAATCTCTCCCAAAGGAGGCCATAGGTTTCCTCTGCTAGTGATGCCACCATTAAATTTATTAAATGTCCCAGAGGAAGTTTTAGCTCATAATTACACCTTTACTATTCCTGTAACTATTGGTTTAAGTCATTCCTTGTTATCCTTGCCTACTATTTCAGTTACATTATCTTACCTTGGCAACACATGTACATTGTTCATCCTTCATGCTATTGATGGAATGTATAACTGTTACTGTATCCATATATAGCTATTGACTCTTACTTTATTTGTATGTCACAATGGGCCCGCCCTAGTGACTTTCCACGCACATCTGAACCTGCCTCCACTCCCACTTCCACATCCCTAGAGCAACCCCTAGAACTCTTCCAAACACACCCTAACCTATCCCCACCTCCAATACCCACATTCCACTTATTTATCATGAGTATGAAGCTCTGCAGTTAAACTGGCTTCTTAGTAGGTGCCTGACCTGCTTGTTACAGTGCAGGTTCTTTCTTACCCCAGGGGTGGGGAAGAGGTCCACCTCATGCTCTACCACCAGGGATGCCAGGCGATGTCCCTGGCAGTGAAGTTAAACTGCCTGGCTGGTGGTGACATGATTCAATAAACTTGCCCCTGAAGAACCAGAAGTTGCATGACCTGGAAGCGTGCACTTGGATGATATACACAAATTTGTATATCATCTGCAAACTATATGTAAAGTACACAAAAGTACATGCACAAAATGTGTATTTTAGATCATGCACATGTATTTGCATACACAATATAAAATACATGTGCATGAGTGTAAGAGCCTATTCACATATGTAAATGGGCTCACACGTAATGTTTTAAAGTTATCTTCAGGTAGGCTAATTTTCAAAACTACTCACAAGCACTCTTCTACATGTGTATAAGGGAGCACTGTAATTTATTACTCTATTTAATAACCTGCTTGCTAATGATATGCTTTCTAGATAGTTAGTGGTATGGCAGGAAGTATTATATGAAGGATCATGGAGGAATTCTTTTAGGCCCAAAGGAAAGTCAACTGAATGTGAAGAGTAATACCCACATTGCATGTATGATTAAAGTATGTACTATTTTCAAAGTTGAAGGTGAGCAGACTGGCAAGTAGTCAGATGGGCTGAGCCTGAGTGGCCACCAAAGGGGAAAGCAGAACTCATCGGTGCTGTCTTCTCCGTCTGAGGAAGACATGGAAATGAAAGAGGGAACAGCAGAGGACTAGGGATGTGCAGCAGGGACGGATTCATCCCATTCGGTATTCATATTCGTCGGGACCCAAATCCATTGCATCTGTTCTCGGGGGACCCCCATCCGTTCATTAGTTACATATGTATTTGTTTCCCAAAATAAAACCCCATCCCAACCCTTTAAATTTAATTAACTACAACCCCCCCACCCTTCTGACCCCCCCCCAAGACTTTCCAAATGTCCCTGGTGGTCCAGCAGGGGTCCTGGAGCGATCTCCTGCACTCGGGCTGTCGGCTGCCGGTATTCAAAATGGCACCGATAGCCTTTGCCCTTGCTATGTCACAAGGTCTACCAGTGCCATTGGTCGGCCCCTGTCACATGGTAGGAGCAATGGACGGCAGGTGCCATCTTGTGCTCCTACCATGTGACAGGGGCTGACCAATGGCACCAGTAGCCCCTGTGACATAGTAAGGGCAAAGGCTATCAACGCCATTTTGAATACCAGCAACCGACAGCCCGAGTGCAGGAGATCGCTCCAGGACCCCTGCTGGCAAGTCTTGGGGGGGTCAGGAGGATGGGGGTTTATTAATTAGTGATACATTGTATTCATGGGGGTTCGCCATACGTTTCATGACACCCATGAATACAACGCATATGGAATATACGTTGCGGATTGCCAATACGTTGCAAACAAATGCAGACCCCTACAGAGGACCATCAACAGCCCAAGTAAGAGGAGCTGCTGCAGGCTGCTATACTTGCACAATTTCCTGATTGATACCAGCTTGCAGATGACCAGCAGGAGGACGGATTGGCAGAGGAGATGCTCACTTCAACTCAAGAAGAGGAAATGCAAGTCACTCCTGCAGAGCAGCATCTGATGAACATTAATGCTAGAGTGGTAGAGAAGATAATGGCACTTCACTTGGAGATGTATGGCCTCCAGGAAGCTGTGAAGGAGAAAATTCATGGGCTCAAGGATGTTCTGCAGGAGGAGATGCAGGGCATTCATGAGGCAAAAGACACTCAGACTTCAATGTGGAGGAAGATGTTGCAAAGGATGCCCCTCTTCCAGCCAGAGCCCCAACCTGCTCCAAATGTTGTCATGGCTTCCTGTATGCAGCCCCTACCACCCTTTCGAACAAAAGGCACCTAGATAGCAGTTGCACCTGTGTCCTTGCCTTCTGCAATGCTTTCACCAACACCAACACTGTGACCAGAGAGAGATGCTCCCACTTCTCGCATGTGGCTGATGAGACAAGGCACACTACAGCTGCCAGGCCATCTTCTCAGTTTATGCAAAGACCTGCAGGATCCTTTAGCTGTTCTGTTGAATTTCTACAGCCTCCAGATCCTGTGCCTTTTGAGGGCAGCATCAGCAGTAACCGAACACCACTGCAGAAGAGCTCCAGAATTAGGCAACTCAAGGCAACAAATCATCCCCCACTTACCAAATAGGGTAACCAAAGAAGCCTAACTTTCTTTTATATGTATTCATCACATAGAGCACATCATGTAAATAAATGCACATTCACTTTTTAAAATGTTTTTGTATCAGACTGTTTCATTTTTCTATGGCCTACCTTTCACTCATGTGAATATCTCCTGCAATTACTCCTGACTCTGCTATTCTTATTCCTCCTCCTCCTCCTCTTCCTCCTCTTCATCCAGATTCTCTTGTAGTCCCTCTAGAGGAGGCATACATCTGATTTTGGTCAGCTTATATAGCATTAAGCAGGCTAGAAATATTTCAAGTCTTTAGATGGGTTGTAGGAAGGCATCCCCCAATCTTTCCAGACAGCAGAATTGTATTTTCAGCAAGCTAATTGTTCTCTTGATGACTGCCTTGGTCTTTCTGTGGGCCTTGTTGTACAGACCTCCACAGTGTTCTATGGGTTAGCCATTGGGATCATGAGCCAGATTTTGAGTGTATATCTTCTGTCGCTTGTAGAGGAGAAGGCAGAGAAGAATTAAGTTAAATATGCCCTAGGTTAGTCCAGCGGGCAGTTCACAGGACAAGTTTAGAACAGTCATTCTTAGCTCAAGTGGTCAGTCAATCTAGATATGAGAGACAAGATAGGAAGAGATTAGTTGATGTATGGCAGCTTCCAGTGATGTCGCCTTCCTAAAAGCATTCATAAATTGTTGCCTGTGAGAGGAAATAGGCATCATAGGGGGATCCTGGAAACCTGAGCAGAGCATCCAGGATGATTCCCTTAGCATTACAGACCACCTGATGGAGTGGAAACCCTTGTGGTTGCAGTAGATGGCATCCCAGTAAAAAGGTTGCAATAAATAATAATGTGGGCCAGGAATGGTTGCAATAAATAATAAAGTGGACCAGGTATCCTTAAGCATAGAGTAGACAGAGCAGAAAGATTCCAAATTATCCCTGTCAATTGATAAGCAGGTTGTTAACACAAACAAAAACATACTTTGAAATGTCTGTATACAAATGCTAGAAGTCTAAAAAATGATGGGAGAGTTAGAGTATATAATACTGAATGAAGAAAGATATAAAGAGCAATTCAGAGACCTGGTGAAAGAAGGATAACCAATGGGACACTGTGATACCACAGTACAAATTATATGGAAATGATAGGAGAAATGAAATTGGTAGAGGGACATTATTTATTAAGAAAAGCATTGAGTCAAACAGGATAAAAGTTCTGCAGAAAACAAAATGCAACCATTTGTAATTGAAACTTCATGGATAGAAATTCCAGGAGAAAAAGGAAATAAAATAGCAGAATGAACAAACAGACTAAAAGTGTGACAAAATTAGCAGTGCAATAATCATAGGTGATTCCAATTTCCCCACTATTGACTAGATAAATTTCGTATCAAGACATAATGACTGCTGCAATGAGCAGGTGTTACAAGAACCAACATCATGGGAAGCTATTTGGACCTAGTCCTTAGTGGAACACAGGATTTGTTGCAAGAAGTATCAGTGTCGGAATCACATGGCAAGAGTGGAAAAAAAAAACAGAAGAAAAGAAATGAGGCCTCCCAAGCCCCTCACTCAACCCTCCCAAATGAAAAAATGTCGGGGCCAGGATCTTATTTAATATTTAATATTTTTTGTATACCGCTTCTTCAATGGAGGTAGATCGAAGTGGTTTCCAATAAAAAACATACATAATAAAATATAAAACACAAATTATTGATACAACATAAAAAATATAAAATAACACGTTTTACATGGCAATGGAAAAGTTGTAGTAACTTGCACTAGAGTAGGGAAAAAGCATCTCAGTCAGGCATTAGTTGCTTAAAAGCCAGGCTACATAAATAGTAGGGATGTGAATCGTTTTTCAACGATTAAAATTATCGTCCGATAATGTTTATATCGTCTTAAATCGTTATAGAACACGATACAATAGAAATTCTAACGATTTATCATTAAAAATCGTTAAATCGTGTTAGTGCGCACTAACTCGAGTTAGTGCGCACTAACTCGATTTAGTCATCTCTTACAGTGCCCTATCCCTATTAATACCAGGAGTGTTGTGATCTTCCTGCACACAGTGCCCTAACCCTGATACCAGTCTGAGACAGCTCCCTCCCTGCATTACTAGTGAGAGGCTGGCTTCACAGACAGGGGGGAGCTGCCTGACCCTCACTCCTGACTTCCCCCATGTCCCAGCTAGTGAATGGTGTGTGGGTGAGGGGGGGGGGGGAGGATGGTGAAGTCTGAGACAGCTCCCTCCCTGCATTACTAGTGAGAGGCTGGCTTCACAGACAGGGGGGAGCTGCCTGACCCTCACTCCTGACTTCCCCCATGTCCCAGCTAGTGAATGGTGTGTGGGTGAGGGGGGGGGGAGGATGGTGAAGTCTGAGACAGCTCCCTCCCTGCATTACTAGTGAGAGGCTGGCTTCGCAGACAGGGGGGAGCTGCCTGACCCTCACTCCTGACTTCCCCCATGTCCCAGCTAGTGAATGGTGTGTGGGTGAGGGGGGGGGGGAGGATGGTGAAGTCTGAGACAGCTCCCTCCCTGCATTACTAGTGAGAGGCTGGCTTCACAGACAGGGGGGAGCTGCCTGACCCTCACTCCTGACTTCCCCCATGTCCCAGCTAGTGAATGGTGTGTGGGTGAGGGGGGGGGGGAGGAGGATGGTGAAGTCTGAGACAGCTCCCTCCCTGCATTACTAGTGAGAGGCTGGCTTCGCAGACAGGGGGGAGCTGCCTGACCCTCACTCCTGACGTCCCCCATGTCCCAGCTAGTGAATGGTGTGTGGGTGAGGGGGGGGGGAGGAGGATGGTGAAGTCTGAGACAGCTCCCTCCCTGCATTACTAGTGAGAGGCTGGCTTCACAGACAGGGGGGAGCTGCCTGACCCTCACTCCTGACTTCCCCCATGTCCCAGCTCGTGAATGGTGTGTGGGTGAGGGGGGGGGAGGATGGTGAAGTCTGAGACAGCTCCCTCCCTGCATTACTAGTGAGAGGCTGGCTTCACAGACAGGGGGGAGCTGCCTGTCCCTCACTCCTGACTTCCCCCATGTCCCAGCTAGTGAATGGTGTGTGGGTGAGGGGGGGGGGGGGGTGGATGGTGAAGTCTGAGACAGCTCCCTCCCTGCATTACTAGTGAGAGGCTGGCTTCACAGACAGGGGGGAGCTGCCTGACCCTCACTCCTGACTTCCCCCATGTCCCAGCTAGTGAATGGTGTGTGGGTGAGGGGGGGGGGAGGATGGTGAAGTCTGAGACAGCTCCCTCCCTGCATTACTAGTGAGAGGCTGGCTTTGCAGACAGGGGGGAGCTGCCTGACCCTCACTCCTGACTTCCCCCATGTCCCAGCTAGTGAATGGTGTGTGGGTGAGGGGGGGGGAGGATGGTGAAGTCTGAGACAGCTCCCTCCCTGCATTACTAGTGAGAGGCTGGCTTCACAGACAGGGGGGAGCTGCCTGACCCTCACTCCTGACTTCCCCCATGTCCCAGCTAGTGAATGGTGTGTGGGTGAGGGGGGGGGGAGGATGGTGAAGTCTGAGACAGCTCCCTCCCTGCATTACTAGTGAGAGGCTGGCTTCACAGACAGGGGGGAGCTGCCTGACCCTCACTCCTGACTTCCCCCATGTCCCAGCTAGTGAATGGTGTGTGGGTGAGGGGGGGGGGTGGATGGTGAAGTCTGAGACAGCTCCCTCCCTGCATTGCTAGTGAGAGGCTGGCTTCACAGACAGGGGGGAGCTGCCTGACCCTCACTCCTCCGGGGTATTGTGATCTTCCTGCACACAGTGCCCTATCCCTGATACCAGGGGTGTTGTGATCTTCCTGCATGCAGTGCCCTATCCCTATTAATACCAGGAGTGTTGTGATCTTCCTGCATGCAGTGCCCTATCCCTATTAATACCAGGAGTGTTGTGATCTTCCTGCATGCAGTGCCCTATCCCTGATATCGGGATGTGTGCAAGAAGATCACAACACCCCCGGTATCAGGAATAGGGCACTGTGTGCAGGAAGATCACAACACCCCCAGTATCAGGAATAGGGCACTGTGTGCAGGAAGATCACAACACCCCTGGTATTAGGGATAGGGCACTGTGTGCAGGAAGATCACAACACTCCTGGTATTAATAGGGATAGGGCACTGTGTGCAGGAAGATCACAATACCCCTGGTATCAGGGTTAGGGCACAAGTTCTAGTCACATTGACTGATCACATTACTTGTTTTGTCAAGCTACCAACTGTTTCCATTTCCCATCCCCCATATACTGTCAGTAGGAAACTTGGTAACATGAATAAATAAGAGGGCAGCCAATAGGAATACATATTCATTCCTAAACTGACCTTAACTGACCTGAAAAGTGTCAAATTGTATCATTTTCAGTTAGTGCGCACTAACTCCCAGTTAGTGCGCACTAACTCGAGTTAGTGCGCACTAATCGGAAAAAACGATTTTTAACGATTTTTTAACTAAAAAATCGTGCCTAAAACGATTTTCTTGCCCTGCCACACGATTTCTATCGTTAAGACGATATGGAAAACGATTCACATCCCTAATAAATAAGTTTTCAAATTCTTCTTAAATTCTTTGGAATTGGCCAAAAGCCTTAAGGAGTCAGGAAGGGAATTCCAGAGTGTTAGGTCTGCGACTGCGAAGGCAAGCTTTCTTGTAAGGTCTAACCTAGCTAGTTTTACTGATGGTACTTCGAGTAAACTTTTGTTCAGGGAGTGGAGGTGATGAGTCGGTTGGTAAATATGTACACTTGAACATAGCCAGATCAATGATTTCTTATAGAGAAGGTTATATATATAATTGTGAGAATTTTATACTGAAGGCGAAAAGAAATGGGGAGCCAATGTAAAGAACAAAGAGCAGGAGTTATGTGGTCATGAGGTTTTGCATGTACCATGCATGTGTGGTAGCGTTTTGAACCAATTGAAGAGGACAAATAGCATTGGACAGAAGACCAGTAATCAAGCCCTGTAAGAATAAGGGCTTGTAATGTTGTTGGAAATCATGTGAAATATAATAATGGCTTGAGGTGTTTTAAGAGATGAAACTTAAAAAACTATGTTTTTACCAAGGCAGAAATATCGTGAGACATGGATAAGGCTGAGTCCAGAGTCACTCCAAGATTATGTGCTTTCGTGCTGCTGGGAATACATTTACATTTATTAGGTTTCTAGACTGCCTAACACAGAATAGTCTAGGTAGTTAACAATGAAACATGCATAAAATAATTGACAATACAAAAAACATAAAATTACATTAAAAACATAAAAAATAGCAAATTAAAAATACTGTTTCGAATCATAACACTAAAAAATAGGCAAATTTAAACAAATGGGTCTTGAAAAGACCTTTGAACTTTTTAAGAGAGTCACATTTTCATATTTTGAGTGGGAGAAGATTCCAGAACAAAGGTCTGGCAATGGAGAGGAGCATTCGCGTGTACTATAGAAGTGTTCTTTTGGCAAGGGAACTTCAAGAAGGAGGTGTTTTGATGAGCGTAGAGAATGAGTGGGTTGGTAAAATTTGAGTAAGGGGTTTGCATATGGACAAGAGACATCATTTAGAAGTTTATATATTATCGTTCCCAGTTTATATTTGATCCGTTCGATATGGATAGCCAATGGAGATGAATTAGTGTTGGTATAATGTGATCTGAGCATTTTGTCTCGGACAAGAGTCGTGCAGCCGAGTTGATTAAGAGTTGGATGGGTCATAGAGTCGCAGCAGGAAGACCAATATATAAAACATTACAATAGTCAATAACTGGGAATAGAGAAGCTTGAAGAACAGTACGAAATTCAGCAGTGAAGAGAAGTTTTTTTAAGCCAGCAAGTAACCGAAGTCTGAAAAAACCCTGTGGGCCAGATTTTAAATGCCCTGTACACGTAAATCTGGCCGGATTTACGCACGCAGGGCCCTCGCGCGCTGGCATGCCTATTTTGCATAGGCCGCCGGTGCACGCACACCCCCGGGACGTGCGTAAGTCCCGGGGCTTTGTAAAAGGGGCGGGGGAGAGGGCGTGCCGGGGGCGGGACAGGGATCAGGGGGCAGTTCGGGGTGGGACCGGGGGCGTGGTGCTGGCCCAGGGGCGTGGTTGAGGCCTCCGGACCAGCACCTGGGTCGGGTGATGGCACGCCAGCAGCCCGCTGGCACGCACAGATTTACGCCTGCTTTTAGCAGGCGTAAATCTGGCAACAAAGGTAGGGGGGTTATATAGGGCCGGGGGGAGGGGTGGGTTAGGTAGGGGAAGGGAGGGGAAGGGAGGGGAAGGTGGGGGGAGGGCGAAGGAAAGTTCCCTCCGAGGCCGCTCCGAAATCGGAGCGGCCTCAGAGGGAACAGGCAACGCGCGCCAGGCTCAGCGCGTGCAGGTTGCACAAATGTGCACCCCCTTGCGCGCACCGACCCCCGGATTTTATAAGATACACGCGGCTACGCGCGTATCTTATAAAATGCAGCGTACTTTTGTTCACGCCTGGTGCACAAACAAAAGTACGCGCTCGCGCAAAATTATAAAATCTACCCCTGTTTGATGACATATTTAATTTGTAGTTTGAAAGACAAAGTTCTATCTAAAAAAACACCTAAACTTCTAATTGGTTTATTAATGGTAAATGTTGCAGTATGGAGTATTTGTCAAAAAGGAGATGAGTGGGAAGCCAACATGACTGTAGAATAGTGGACAAATGTAAAATCTCGTTTTTTGAAGGATTAAGTTTCAAGCAGTTATGGCATAGCCAGATGTTAACAGAATTAATGCAAAGTTTCACAAAAGATAACATGTGAGACCAGGAAATGCTGTAAGGAACAAAGAATTGAATACCATCAGGGTAGATTTTGAAGTTTATGCCTAACCCTGCCAAAAGATGACACAGGGGAAGAAACAGATGTTAAATAGAATAGCTGAAAGTGATGACATGGTGTACCAATCAGAATGAGGTGAGACTATATTTATTAGAGATGTGAATCGTGTCCTCGATCGTCTTAACGATCGATTTCGGCTGGGAGGGGGAGGGAATCGTATTGTTGCCGTTTGTGTGTGTAAAGTATCGTCATAATCGTTAAAATCGTGAGCCGGCACACTAAAACCCCCTAAAACCCACCCCCGACCCTTTAAATTAAATCCCCCCCTCCCGAACTCCCCCCCCCAAATGCCTTAAATTACCTGGTGGTCCAGCGGCACACTAAAACCCCCTAAAACCCACCCCCGACCCTTTAAATTAAATCCCCCACCCTCCCGAACCCCCCTCCCAAATGCATTAAATTACCTGGGAGTCCTCCGTAGCGGCGGTCCGTGGCTAAATCGGGGGAAGGGGGAGAGCACGAAAACCGGCACACTAGATCGTGAGGTCTTCAGCCGGCGCCATTTTTCAAAATGGCCACTGCAAAATGGCGGCGGCCATAGACGAAAACGATTCGACGCAAGAGGTCGTTCCGGACCCCTGCTGGACTTTTGGCAAATCTTGTGGGGGTCAGGAGGCCCCCCCAAGCTGCCCAAAAGTTCCTGGGGGTCCAGCGGGGGTCAAGGAGCGATTTCCTGCCGCGAATCGTTTTCCGTACGGAAAATGGCGCCGGCAGGAGATCGACTGCAGGAGGTCGTTCAGCGAGGTCCAGAACCCTCGCGAGATTTCCGGACCTCGCTGAACGACCTCCTGCAGTCGATCTCCTGCCGGCGCCATTTTCCGTACGGAAAACGATTTGCGGTAGGAAATCGCTCCTTGACCCCCGCTGGACCCCCAGGAACTTTTGGCCAGCTTGGGGGGGCCTCCTGACCCCCTCAAGACTTGCCAAAAGTCCAGCGGGGGTCCGGAACGACCTCTTGCGTCGAATCATTTTCGTCTATGGCCGCCACCATTTTGCGGCAGCCATTTTGAAAAATGGCGCCGGCTGAAGACCTCACGATCTAGTGTGCCGGTTTTCGTGCTCTCCCCCTTCCCCCGATTTAGCCACGGACCGCCGCTACGGAGGACTCCCAGGTAATTTAATGCATTTGGGGGGGGGGTTCGGGAGGGTGGGGGATTTAATTTAAAGGGTCGGGGGTGGGTTTTAGGGGGTTTTAGTGTGCCGGTTTTCCTGCCCTCCCCCTTCCCCCGATTTACGATTTTTTGACGATAAATCGGGGGAATTGGTATTGTATCGTGGCCCTAACGATTTTTGACGATTTAAAATATATCGGACAATATTTTAAATCATCAAAAAACGATTCACATCCCTAATATTTATTTGTTAAGGACAGTTAGACAGAAATGACCTTAACCAATTAAGAACTAAACTGGTCATGCCAATTGAGTGAAGACCTGATAGCAAAATTGAATGGTTCAGTGTATCAAATACAGCTGAAATGTCTAATAGTACCAGAATGTAGTTAGTATTTGAATTGAAGCCACAAATAATAGTGTCAAATGAAGATACAAGTAAGGTTTCAGTGCTGTGTCCTTTCTTGAAACCATGTTGATTTAGATGGAAAATGGCATTATCACTATTATAATCAGATAATTGGTGTAATACAACAGATTCTAGAATTTTTGCAAGTGAAGTTAGTGATGCAATTGGCTGTAAATTACTGAAATCTGTCATCAGAATTTTTTTTCTTTGGGATGAGTAGGATAGAAGTCTGCTTCAATGGATCAGGAAGTTACCCAAGTTAAGGGAAATGTTTACCAGATGAGCTAAGGTAGGAGAGAGGTGTTCGTGTGTGGCTTTTAGGGGATGACATGGACAAGCATTAAAAGGACTAGATTAAATTTTCATCTTTGAAATTATACAGGTGATAGGTGATGAATTGACATCATGAAATGTAGACCAAGAATTTGAAACTGAGAATAGATATAAATTTGGTAGAAGTAAGTGAGAGAATTCCTTTGACATATTTGTTAACTTTGTCCTTAAAATATTGAACTATGTTATTGCATTCTGAATTGTCAATGTGAGGAAACATATCGGTTTTCTGAGCCATTAGGTATTTTACTATGTTAAAGAGAATCGCTGGATTAACATTAGCTGCTTCAATTTTGTTTGCATAAAATACTTTTTTGTGGAATTAATTTGTTTTCTATAATTATTTAAACAAGAGTAAAAAACATATTTACGTTCAGGTGTAGGGTGTTTATGCCAGTGTCTTTCATGGTAGTGTAATTCAGATTTTAACTTTTTTAACTGCAAGGTGTACCAGGGAGAGCTTTTTTGGGGCACAAGTAGGCTGCTGTAAATCAAAATAGCACCCTCTGCTGGGTTGGAAGTGCTGGGGTTATCTCTGGTGCCTCCTAAGCAGATGGAGTAATTTCATAGATGAAGAAAGAAGATGGAAGACCTCCAAGCCCTGGGCGCCTGACATGGACCTGATTCTGGTCCTGATTCTGGTCTTGATTCTGGTTGGGGCTCAGTCTCTGGATAGAGCCCAGCCCTCGGGCGTGGGTCCAGGCCAAATCTCCAGCAATAGGACCTGATCTCTGGACCAGTTCACTGCATTTCCAAGGCCAATGCCAGAACATTGGGATTCGGCCTCCGGGTTGGTTCCCTGCATCATGGGTGGGTCTGAGCCGAGGCCCCAGTGTTAGGACCAAGTCGTGACATTGGGCTGAGGCACAGGCATCTGGACCCAGCTGAGACACAGGCATCTGGACCTTGTACCCTTTTACCAGCATGGTTAAAATGTGAGGTGACAGAGGCTATAATAGCTAGAAGAACATCTTTCAAGAACCAAGTATGTTCTGTGATGCTGGATCTCTGATGGAGCAGATACGTTTTTTTCTCCATTTTTGGGGCTCCGTTCAAGGCCCCGATGAGACTTGGGAAATTGACCGAAACCCCAGAATTGTTCTTAGGCCTGGGCCGAGGCCCTTGGTGAGGCCCTGGCTTCTGGACTGGGCCTAGGCCAAATGGACAGATTTTGCTTTTAAAATGAAAAGTGAAATCCAACTAAATTTTGTTAGATTTTCATTCGTATTGCTTTGATAATGAAATAGGGAATGTCTAATTTCCTATTTTGTTTCTCTTGAATGCTCATACTAAAAACAATTCCATTGTCAGGAAAGGCTAAAGAGGTTAGAACTCTTCACTTGGAGAAGAGATGAGAGGGTAGATATGACAGAAATCTATAAAATAATAGGTGGATAAGACCAAGTAAATGTGAATCAGTTGTTTACTCTTTCAAAAAGTACAAAGAGTAAGGGACACAAAATAGTCACTAACTTGTACATTTAAAACTGATAAAAGAATATATTTTTTTACTAATTGAGGAAATATGCTCTCTAGATGAATTTGTTGCCAGAAAAAGCAGAATATAAGTCAAATTAATAAGTATATAATAAATAGTGTAGTGAAAGCTGTTAGTGTAGCTGTGTTAAAAAAATGTTTGGACAACTTCCTTGAGAAAAAGTCCATAAACCATTATTAAGGTGGAGTTGCAGAAATCAAGAGCATAGGAAATTACTGTACTGAGTCAGACTGAGGGTCCATCAAAACCAGCATCCTGTTTCCAACAATGACAAATCCAGGATACAAGCATCTGGCAATTACCCAAACATTAAATGGATCCTATGCTACAAATGTTGGTAATAAGCAGAGGCTATTCCTTAGGTCAACTTGACTAAAAGCAGTTTATGGACTTCTCCTCTAGGAACTTGTCCAAACCATTTTTAAACCCAACTAATCTGACTGTTTTAACCACATTTTCTGGCAATGAATTCCAGAGCTTAACTTTGCGTTGAGTGAAAAATAATGTTCTCTGATTTGTTTTAAAGGTGTTACCTGCTAACTTCACGGAGTATCCCATAATGCTTCTATTATCTGAAAGACTAAATAACCAATTCACAATTACCCCTTCTAGACCTCTCTTAATTTTGTAGAACTCTGTCATATCCCATCTCAGCTCTCTCTTCTCCAAACTGAACAGTTATATCCTCTTTAGCCTTTCCTCTTAGGGGAGCTGTTCAATCCCCTTTATCATTTTGTTAACTTTTCTGTTATGATCAGGAGGTTCGTGAACCCTTGGACCGATAGGAGGTTGAATTACCTTAGGAGATGGCTCCTTAGGTTCCCCTGTCGGGTGGTGAGGTGGAACAGGAGATGGGACTGGCTGATCCTTTTGTGCTGAAGACTGAGATGGCCGTTGAGAGGAAGAAGAGGCGAGACATCGGGGTAGCCAACTGAATTTCGCCACTGGAAGCCCGTATCCCCCCCAGGAGGAGCCCTTAGGGACCCGGGCCACTGGGACTTAGGTGGACATTTGAGAGGTCAAGGAATCGTGAGGTCGATGCAAGGGCCAACTGGATCTTCACCACTGGAAGCCCGTGGCCCCCCCCGGGAGGAGCCTGTAGGATCCAGGACTGCTGGGACTTAGGTGGGCCCTTGGAGGCGGTAGTCTGGAAGAAGTCTGAGGTCAAGTACCGGAGGGTCGTCGCTTACCAGTCCGAAGTCACACACCGAAGAATTACCGAGAAGAAGCAGGAACCAGGAATCAGGAACCCAAGGCACCAGAAGACTCACCGAAGCAAGCAGACTCGTTGCCAAGTCGAAGAGTGAGTGGTGGAAGTCTCCTTTTATACTTCCCCTGGTCTAGACCATTAGGAACAGCTGTAAGCAATAAGGAGGACGAGGCCCCTTTAAATCAGCACAGGGGGCGCGGCCTCGCACCTAAGGAGGAGGCAGCCATCTTGGATCCTGGAAGCCCTGCAGAGCTGCCCGACGCTGCGGGGGGAGGCCTGGGGCATCTCCCCCATCTGTAATCACCATGGAAAGCTGTGGTGAGATGCGGGGATGAATGGGGCTGGATTCCTCGGCACTGCCACGGCGACCCAACGCCACGGCTCAGGTAGGGGGTTGCCGCCGCGAGCGGCCGCGGCATACAACACTTTCTCTGCACCTTCTCCAGTGCATCTATATCTTTTTTTAGATTGGCGACCAGAACTGAACATAGTACTCAAGGTGTGATCTCACCATAGAGTGATACAGAGCTTTATGACATTCTCTGTTTAATTCACCACTCCCTTCCTAATGATTACTAACATTCAGTTTGTTTTTTTGACCGCCACAGCACACTGAGCTGACAATTTCAATGTATTATCCATTATGACATCTAGATCTTTTTCCTGGATGGTAACTCCTAACATGAAACCTAACATTGTGTAACTACATCATGGGTTGTTTTTCCCTATATACATCACCTTGCACTTGTCCACATTATATTTAATCTGCAATTTGGATACCCAATCTTCTAGTCTCACAAGGTCCTCCTGCAACTTATCACAATCTGCTTATGATTTAACTACCCTGAATAATTTTGTGTCATCTGAAAATTTGATCACCTCACTCATCATTCCCCTTTCTAGATAATTTATAAATTATTTAAAAGCAGTGGTCCAAGAACAGATCACTGAGGCACTACACAGATTAGCTCACTCCACTGAGAAAACTATTTAATCCGACTCTCTCTGTCTTTTAACAAGTTTGCTATCCACAAAAGAACATTGCCTCCTACAGCCCATGACTTTTTAACTTTCTTAGAAGCCTTTCATGAAGGATTTTGACAAACGTCTTCTGAAAATCCAAGTACACTATTTCTATCCACATGTTTATTAACGCATTCAAAAAAATGTAGCAGATTTGTGGGGCAAGACTTCCCTTGGGTAAATCTAAGCTTGCTGCGTCCTCTTAACAATATCTACTAGGGATGTGAATCGTTTTAGGACGATTAAAATTATCGTCCGATAATTTTAATATTGTCTTAAACCGTTATGGAACACAATACAATAGAGATTCTAACGATTTATCGTTATAAATTGTTAGAATCGTGAGCCGGCACACTAAAACCCCCTAAAACCCACCCCCGACCCTTTAAATTAAATCCCCCACCCTCCCGAACCCCCCCCCCCCAAATGACTTAAATAACCTGCGGGTCCAGCGGCGGTCCGGAACGGCAGCGGTCCGGAACGGGCTCCTGCTACTGAATCTTGTTGTCTTCAGCCGGCGCCATTTTCCAAAATGGCGCCGAAAAATGGCGGCGGCCATAGACGAACACGATTGGACAGCAGGAGGTCCTTCCGGAACCCCGCTGGACTTTTGGCAAGTCTTGTGGGGGTCAGGAGGCCCCCGCCAAGCTGGCCAAAAGTTCCTGGAGGTCCAGCGGGGGTCAGGGAGCGATTTCCCGCCGCGAATCGTTTTCGTACGGAAAATGGCGCCGGCAGGAGATCGACTGCAGGAGGTCATTCAGCGAGGCGCCGGAACCCTCGCTGAACGACCTCCTGCAGTCGATCTCCTGCCGGCGCCATTTTCCGTACGGAAACGATTCGCAGCGGGAAATCGCTCCCTGACCCCCGCTGGACCTCCAGGAACTTTTGGCCAGCTTGGGGGGGGGCCTCCTGACCCCCACAAGACTTGCCAAAAGTCCAGCGGGGGTCCGGAAGGACCTCCTGCCGTCCAATCGTGTTCGTCTATGGCCGCCGCCATTTTTCGGCGCCATTTTGGAAAATGGCGCCGGCTGAAGACAACAAGATTCAGTAGCAAAAGCCCGTTCTGGACTGCTGCCGTTCCGGACCGCCGCTGGACCCGCAGGTTATTTAAGTCATTTGGGGGGGGGGTTCGGGAGGGTGGGGGATTTAATTTAAAGGGTCGGGGGTGGGTTTTAGGGGGTTTTAATGTGCCGGTTTTGCGATTTTACGTTTTTTCGATTTTTCACGATTTTTCACGATTTTTCACGATATTTTACCCCCCGAAACGGCAACAATACGATTCCCTCCCCCTCCCAGCCGAAATTGATCGTTAAGACGATCGAGGACACGATTCACATCTCTAATATCTACATATATATTCTATATTCTGTGATTTTGTTCTTTAGAATAGTTTCCATGATTTTTAGTGGCACTGAAGTCAAGCTCACTAGTCTATGGTTTCCCAGAACACCCCTGAGCCCTTTTTAAATATTGGTGTTATATTGGCCACCTTCCAGTCTTCAGATACAATAGACAATTTATTGATAGATTACAAATAATAGATGTGAAATTTCATTTTTGTGTTCTTTCAGAACCTTGGGGTGTATACCATCTGGTCATGGCTAACTTATCTTGAATATTCAGTGGCACAGCCACGCCACTGAACAAACCCAGATAAGACACAGTTAGCCGGATATGTGGCACCTGGCTAACTTTAAACCTGCCCTATGGCACATCTATATATCCAGCTAACTCTGATTATTGGAGATAGCTGGCTAACTTAACTGGCTATCTCATAAGGGTGTGCATTCGTTTTCACCGTGTTGGCGATCCGCAACGTATATTGCACTATTCGTAGTATTCGTGGGGAAGCGAAACGTATCGCGATTCCCCACGAATACACGAATCTTCGCCAAGTTACATGGCCACCTAAATAAAAATTTAAGCAACCCCCCCCCCACCCTCCTGACCCCCCACCCCAAGACTTACCAAAACTCCCGGGGGGTCCAGGAGCCATCCCCTGCACTCACACCCTCGGTGCCGGTTTCATCATGGCACCGATAGCCTTTGTCACAGGGGCTACTGGTGCCATTGGTCAGCCCCTGTCACATGGCCATCGGCGCCCTCTTGTGCTCCTACCATGTGACAGGGGCTGACCAATGGCACCGGTATCTGCTTGGATACCGGTGCCATTGGTCAGCCATTGGTTTAAAAATGGCTATCTGCGCCATTTTGAGTACTGGCATCGGATGGCCGCCATTTTGAATACTGGCAGCAGATTGCCTTTGCCCTCACTATGTCACAGGGGCCGATCATCGGTACCTGTGACATAGTGAGGGTAAAGGCGATCGGCGCCATTTTGAGTACTGGCATCGGACGGTCGGCATGCAGGAGGTCGCTCCCAGACCCCCACTGGACTTTTGGCAAGTCTTGTGGGAGTCAGGAGCCCCCCCCCCAAGCTGGCCAAAAGTCCCTGGAGTCCAACGGGGGTCCTGGAGCGACCTCCTACACTCCGGCCGTCTGATGCCAGTACTCAAAATGGCGCCGATAGCCTTTGCCCATACTATGTCACAGGGGCTACCGGTGCCATTGGTCAGCCCCTGTCACATGGTAGGAGCACAAGATGGTGCCGATGACCATGTGACAGGCTGACCAATGGCACCGGTAGCCCCTGTGACAAAGGCTATCGGCGCCATGATGAAACCGGCACCAAGGGTATGAGAGTGCAGGGGATGGCTCCCGGACTCCCCGCTGGACCACCAGGGAGTTTTGGTAAGTCTTGGGGGGTGGGGTCTGGAGGGTGGGGGGGTTGTAGTTAATCTCCGTCGGAGAAAGGAGGGGCTTTGCCTTTACTGTGACACTTCAGGACATCGTCTGCAGTGTTGTCCTGTCTGTCCGGGAAACTGCAACGCCTGAGCCCGGCGGGGGTCCCGTGCTTGGGCACGACTCTTTCTGGCCCTCAACTCTTGCTTCCTGTGACTTTGGGCATTAAGGCCCACACCTTTACGACCACTGCCCTCATCGATACCAGAGCAAGCGGAAGCTTCATTACGGACGTCGTCAAACTGCTGAAAATACCTTTTCTACCCATCGAGGTGAGTCTTCGTATTGCCTCCATCCAAGGGGAACATCTTCCAGGTCTCATTACTCACCAGACAGTGGCAATACAGCTCACTGTAGGTACCCTCCATAAGAAATAGACTTCCTTCTATGTCCTAAAACGCTCTATTCATCCTGTGATCCTGGGGCTTCCCTGTCTCCAGGCCCATGGATCTCTTTCGATTGGCAGTCCCTGCAGTTGGTACAGTGGGACCCAAAATGCCAAAAAACATATCTACATTGTGCTATTGGGCACGCTATTGGCAGCGGTAAGGATTCTTACCTTTCTCTGTCAGCAAAGTCGTCACAGAGCCTGCCCCAAGGCCGCCCCGACTCCTCCCCTTCCAGTGCGGACTCCGACCCGATTTAGATATCGCACGTGAAAAGGGACTTTTTGCGTGCGATACCTTTGGAAAATGATCCCCTTAATGACTTAATAAGTTGTTTCCATTTACTTAATAATAATGCTTGTTTGTATGCATCCACCTGAATGTTAACGCATCACTAATTATAATCAAACATGGCACAGATCTGGATATCTACCCTTCATTGACATCTCAATCTATGTGTGTCAACTTGAATGTGTATTATCAGGCCAAATATTCAAGGATATGCAAACTTTTGAACATGACGATTTTATTATTTCTCTTATTACTATGGTTTGTTTAGTGCTTGTACTATTCTGTGATGCATAATAGTTTAATTTGAAACACATTAAAAATAACAGATGTGTTTTGTCTGACCACTCATGTTTTCTTAAAATGCTACACATCTTACAAATTCTGCCAGGGCAGGGCTGGTGCAACTATTAGCAGGACTAGGCAGTTGTCTAGGGTGGAATCAGTAGATGGGGCACCGTTTGTGTATGCCATTTTCAAAATGTGCAAGGAGGGGTGTCACAGAGTACTCACTAGTTTTGTGCAATGAGAGAGATAGAGAGACCACAACTCCATATATCTATCACCTTCAGAGGGGCACATTCACCTCAGGGTGGAGGGCAGGGGCAGTGTTACATTGGTCTGCCTAGGATGCTACAATCCCTTGCACTGGCCCTGTGCCAGAGATATGTAAACTTAGGAGCATAACTGTAATAATAAATGACATATTTCTGAGAATACTCGCAATCTTTGTTTTTATTCATTTTCTACTTGATACACTTAGAGAGGAAAAAATAAATAAAAGCTCCATAGTCAATCTAATGTCAAACCATGCCTAGTTTCTTCCCCTGCTGCCAAACACAGCTAACCCTAATGACTCCAGCCCATCAGCATAGTCACAACATGATTTAATCAATAATGAAACAAGAAAAAGTGGTTGTACTACACATTATTTTTGGCATTTCCCTATTAATATCCCGTGCTGTTTCTCAGATATACTAGAATAATTAGAGTAAAACAAAGAAGTCAATTGCTTGATTCATGCTTAGTGGTAAAACAGTCTGTAAGGTATGCATCCATCTCTATTTTCTGTGTAATAGTAAACAACCAGAGACACTGTTATTTATTCTTGATGAGTTCAATTGCTGAAAAGCGAAGATCTTCAAAATAATGACTATACATCACATGGGGTAAATTTCAATTTCTCACATTGTATGCAAAGTGGGAGAGTTATTTTAGCCCGCATACATTGCACCAATGAGGTGCAATGAATGAATGTTAAAACTATCCATGTACTTTTTATCTGCTATTTATGTGGGTGGCCAAATGGGGCCAAAAGCACATGTAATTGTGGAAATCCATTGTATAAATTCCTAATTAACTGGGTAAATGGCTTTGGAAATTGCCCTCTAAATGGGATGCAAATAGAGCTGTCATAGCCCACTTATTAATTACAACTTCTGTGCTCTACAATTTTAGTTCAGAGTTGTTTCCTACTTTTTGGCAACATCTAAAAGCCTTCATGGTCATACTATGGTACAAACCACACAACATGAATTTCAACTGATGAAAAAAATGAACTAGCATATTTTATAATGACCCTTGGAGTGCAGTTACTGCTGATACTTTTTTTTCTTAAGCCCATCACTTCCTGCAGTCTTCTTTCTCTTCTACTTCCATTGGAACCTATGCCAAGCTGGGTCAGACCAAGATCCAATGAGCCCAGCATCCTGTCTCTGACAGTGACTAATCCATGAGCCTAAGAATGAGCTTTGTGCTCTTAGTCCTACAGTCGCTCCTCCTCTCATCGTCATCCCTCCCCCAACACACCAGTCTTTTCCAGTCACCACCTAAACAAGTCTGTCTCCCACCTGTCACCCCATACAGTCATTCCAGTCACTTTTTATCTTATTGTTAACGTTTTCAGTTAGTGTGCGCTAACATCTAGTTAGCACACACTAAGCCCCATTAGTGCGCACTAACACAAAATACTAATTTTTATGAAATGTTGTCATTTTTTCTTTTGTTTTGTGGTGCTCCCATTGCCATTGTCTATTTCATTTAAAATGAATTCACATCCCTAGTGAACAGTATTATTTAATGTGTTTATTAATATCTTGGATGCAGTGGCGTAGCAACGGGTGGGCCTGGGTGGGCAGCTGCCCACCCAACTTAGACCCAGGCCCACCCAACTAGACCCAGGCCCACCCAACTAGATCCCATCCCCGCGACAGCGAACAAGAGAACCCATGCCTCACGCGCCATCACTGCACACATGGGGAAGCAGTGCTGTGGCCGTATGGCCAACCGATCTTCCTGTTTGGGGGGGGGGAGCGAAAGTGCCGTGCGCAGCTTCCGCTTCCTCCCCCTAAAGCAGGAAGATCAGCTGGTCTCTCCTGCTGCCACCGGCCTCCTGCTATCTTCAGGCCATATGGCCCGCCAAACTTCCTGTTTGGGGGGGGGGAACGGAAGCGCAGCGCACAACTTCCACTTCCTCCCCCTCCCCCCCAAGCAGGAAGATCGGCGGGCCATATGGCCCGACCCCAAAGATAGCAGGAGGCCGGTGGCAGCAGGAAGGGCCAGCTGATCTTCCTGCTTTGGGGGGAGGAAGTAGAAGCTGTGCACCTGCTTGAATGTGTATGTGTGCATGAGAATGGGAGTCTGGGTGTGTGTGTGGATGAGAATGGAAGCTTGAATATGTGGGTGAATGGGAGCTTGAATGTGTATATGTGTGGGTGAGAATGGGAGCCTGAGTTTGTGTATGGGTGAGAATGGGAGCTTGAATGTGTGCATATATGGGTGAGAATTGGAGCCTGGGTTTGTGTGTGGGTAAGAATGGGAGTCTGGGTTTGTGTGGGTGGGTGAGAATGGAAGCTTGAATATGTGGGTAAGAATGGGTGCTTGAATGTGTGTATGTGTGGATGAGAATGGGACCTTAAATGTGTGTATGTGTGGGTGAGACTGGGAGCATGGGTATGTAGGTGAGACTGGGAGTATGGGTTTGTGGGTGAGAATGGGAGTCTGGGTTTATGTGTGTGGGTGAGAATGGGTGCCTGGATGTGCGTTAGTGTGTGCATAAGAATATAAGCCTGGGGAGGGGTGAGAAAGTGAGAGCTTGTATGTGTGTCTGCAGAGAATGTGAGCTTGTGTGTGTGGGGGGAGAGCATATGAGAGTGAGAGCATGAGTGTGTGAGGGGGAGTCTGTGAGAGAAAGCGTGTATATGTGTGTGTGTGTGTGTGTGGGGAAGGGAAGAAGACAGTAATAGAAGAAAGACACTGAAAAGGAATTAGGAAATGACCGACAAGGGAAAAAATGGGAAAAAGAGACCAGGACCAACTGATTAGAAAAATACAAAGATCAGACAACAAAGGTAAAAAAAAATATATATATTTTGAGATGTTAGCAATTTAAATATAAGCAACACAACCGCTCTCTCAAAATTTATGGACAGGTAGTAGCCATGTATAAAATTGTAATAATAAGAAGGCTAAAGTACCACAAATCACCATGAATTATGTTTGTATCATTAAGTAGACCTCATACTTAGGCATAGATGTGAATGCTATTCTGCATAATGTTTTACACCAGTAGTATAATCATGGGTCAGAAAAGAATTTTATATGCTTAGTGAGTCCAAAGTGAAAAGAATTCAAAGTTGATGTAGCATGACATTTCCCATTGTATTCATTGTTGCAGAATTTCTTAACTCATCATAGTATTGACAACATTCAGTTTCTTAAGATAATGTAGCTACTTTGCTTTTTTTGCATGTGAAGAAACGCCTGAGAGTTAAAGGTATACTAGCCCGACATGGACCGTGTTTCGGCGTCTGCCTTCATCAAGGAGCCGAATGATTGTGAGATGATTTTCATGACATTTTCACCAACATGGAAGTAATGCGTTTGCTCACATTCCTACATTATCTTAAGAAATTGAATGTTGTCATTATTATGATGCATTAAGAAATTCTGCAACAATGAATACAATGAGAAATGTCATGCTACATCAACTTTGAATTCTTTTCACTTTGCTCACTAAGCATATAGGGGTAGATTTTTTTAAAAAGCGTGATCGCGTACTTTTGTTCACGCAGCAGGTGCAAACAAAAGTACGCAGGATTTTATAAGATACGTGCATAGCCACGTGTATCTTATAAAATCCTGGATCGGCGCACGCAAGGCTGCCGATTTTGGGCAGCCTGTGCACGCCGAGCCACGCAGCCTGCCTCCATTCCCTCCGAGGCCGCTCCGAAATCGGAGCGGCCTCGGAGGGAACTTTCTTTCGCCCTCCCCTCACCTTCCTCTCCCTTCCCCTACCTAACCCACCCCCCCGGCCCTATCTAAACCCCCCTTACCTTTGTCCCTAGATTTACGCCTGTGAGAAGCAGACGTAAATCTACGCGCACCAGCGGACTGCTGACGCACCGTTATCCGACCCGGGGGCTGGTCCGGAGGCCTCGACCATGCCCCCGGGCCGGCGCCGCTCCCCCAGTCCTGCCCCCGAAATGCCGCCCCCTGCCCCCGAAATGCCACATCGCTCGGCCCCGCCCCCGACACGCCCCTGACACGCCCTCTTCAAAAAACCTCGGGACTTATGCGCATCCCGGGGCTCTGCGCGCACCGGTGGCCTATGCAAAATAGGCACGCTGGCGCGCGAGGGCCCTGCTCACGTAAATTCGGGCGGATTTACGCGAGCACGGCTTTTAAAATCCGCCCGATAAAATTCATTACTGACCCATGATTATACTACTGGTGTAAAATGTTATGCTGAATAGCATTCACATCTACGCCTATGTATGAGGTCTACTTAATGATACAAAAAACGTAATTCACTGTGATTTGTTTTGTTGATAATCTGTTGTACTTTAGCCTTATTATTATGAGCAATTTAAATATGTCATCTTTGGGAATGTGTATTTCTTATATTTTGTATTTTGCTCTTTCTTAAGTATTCCACTGTTCAGAAATTTTAATTTCTCGGGCTTTCTATTTTGGTTTTATCAGCATGTTTCTGTTTCTAATTTACAGTCTCTTATTTCTATATTAGGTAAGGGTCAGTCTCAGTTTTGCCTGTGTGTGACAGAAACGCAGTATTTCTGCTAGTGTGTAGTTTCTCTGTAGTAGTAGTCCAGCTTGTTCTGTTATTCCCGTAGGTGATGTATTAATGTTCTAGGGCCTGGTGTAGTATTTGCATTGCTGCTTTTTCATAAGGTTGCTGTTATTTGAATCCTGAGAGTCAGTGCTGTGACCATATGGCAAGGTTCTAGATGCCTCTTTCTTTGCAAGAGTTTGTGTTGCTTCACAAAATGGTAGTGGAGGGCTATTTTTTGCTGAGGTGACACCAGAATTTGAATTTTTTTTTCATGTTAGTTGTAATGTGAATTGCCCTAGCACTGTGCTGCACCTGTTCTGTTGATTAATTATATTTTATTGTATTTATGAAGATTTCTGGTTTTCTGTAAAGATGGTTCATGAAAGAATACATTAATTTTTGTTTTATTACATGATTGGATCTGATTGTTTTCTATACTTGTGCATTTATAAACTGCAATAAATATAAAATAAATTCTGATTAATAAGGAATTTTTTAATCCTAGTAAGTGCTAGAAATAATTGAAGTAAATTATTTTAAAGTTTTATACATGATGCATAATGGCTGTTGCAAATTACTTAGAAAGCCATTCTAGGGTGCAGTATATGGCATTATTTATCAGTAAAAAAAACAACTAGTAGACCTGCACGCCTACAGCCCACCCATGTTAACCTTGTGCCCACCCAAAATATCAATTCTGGCTACGCCACTGCTTTGATGGTATAAAAAAGAAAGCAATGTCTGTGGAGGAAATTGCAAACATCTTAGAGGACAGGAAAAAAAATAAAAAATGAATCTTGTCAATGAAGAAGTGGTTATAAACAAATAGGATGAAATTCAATAAATACACCTTCAAGTTACTTCTCTTAGGAATGAAATATCAAAAGCATAAACGTAAAAGTAGGCTTGGCTAACAAGACAGCACTATATAGAACAATGCTTGGGGTGACAGTAGACCATAAAGTGAATATATGTCAGCAATACAATGCTGTTATTGAATAAATGTTAATATAAAACTGGGATGTATTCATAGAAAGCAAATTAATTAATTTTCCTTCTACACTCTAGATTAATAAGGTCTTTGTTAGAGTATTTTGTCTAGTTTATTACTCCATACTTCAAAAAGTTGAAGTTATTTTGAAGAAAGCACAAAGACATTTTGACGAAAGCACAAAGCAAAAATGATAAAGAATCTATATAATAAAGCCCAAGGTTTTAAAAATTACATTTACTTATTTAGTCTAGAGACATAAAGACTGAATGGTGACATGATAGCAATATTACAGTATATAGGGACTAATTAAAAAAATTAGCAGCGTTCCTTTTGTTCTTCACCTTTATTAGGGGCAAGATAAGAAGTAATGGAATTAAATTGCAGCTGGAGAGATTTAGGTTATACATTACTGAAGAATTCTATGATTTTAAAGGGCAATTAAGCATTGTCTTCTAAGTTTTTATGAACAAGTTCATAAGGACTTTTTTAGAGTCTCCACCATCTGGTATTAAATAGTAGATGGGAAGGACAATTTCAAAGGGATCTATATACCTAACCATAGAGTTGGGCACCTAGATCCCTGAGTCAGATATTTGTCCTTTACACAATGTTCAAAGCCATTTATGCAAGTAGATAGTGATTTACATGAGTAATATGACTGCCTGAATATTTCTGTTTCTTATGCCTCTGGACCTTATGCCTCTGGACCTTAGGCAGGAAACTTGTCTACTTACGTTCAAAAAGAAACTAAAGACATGGCTGTTCTGCCGAGCCTTCCTTGCCACTACCAGGGGTCGGGAACCCATGGCTCGCGAGCCAGATATGGCTCTTTTGAGGGCTGCATCTGGCTCGCAGACAAGTGTCGCCACACTTTCCCGCTGACCCAGCTGCTCCCCGGTCCTCCTCCGCCCGGGCTTAAAATGCTGTCAGCCCGGGCAGAACGCGGCAGGACAGCTGGAGTCAGTGGCACTGGCGTGCTCTCTTCTTCCCGCCCCCCCCCCATCCGCGGCCCGGAAGAGGAAGTGGAGAGTATCGGGTGCGTGCGCGGCAGGAAGAGGCCACGCTAGTGCGCTCGGCATCGGCCCGAAGAAAAGAAGACTGCAGCGCGGCTCGGAGGAAAATGAAGAGGTTCAGCCGCGGCCGATGGGACTCCACCTCCGCGAGGGCTGAAAATGAAGAGGTTAGCATTGGGAGGAGGCTGCTGCTGCCGCGAGTTCCCGGGGTGGGGGAGGGGGAGAGAGAGAGTGAATGAGCGAGCAAACACACATGCTTGCTCGCTCATTCACTCTCTCTCTCCCCCACCCTGGGAACTCGTGGCAGCAGCAGCCTCCTCCCAACGCTAACCTCCTTCATTTTCAGCCCTCGCGGAGGCGGAGTCCCATCGGCCGCGGTTGAAGCTCTTCATTTTCCTCCGAGCCGCGCTGCAGTCTTCTTTTCTTCGGGCCGATGCCGAGCGCACTAGCGTGGCCTCTTCTTGCCGCTCAGGCACCCGATACTCTCCACTTCCTCTTCCGGGGGGGGGGGGGGCTGTGTGTGTGTGTGTGTGTGTGTGTGTGAGTGAGTGAGAGATTGCATGTATGTGAATGATTGAGAGCCTGTATATGTGAAAGAGAGTATGTCTGTGATTGAGAGCCTGCCTGTGAGAGAGAGAGAGCATGAATGTAAGTTTACCATTGGGAACCTGTATGTGTAAGTTTGTGATTGAAAACCTGTTTGTGTGAAAGAGTATGTGTGTATGATTGAGATCCTTTGTGTGTGAGAGAAATCATGTGTATGTATGATTAAGAGCCTGTGTGTAAAAGTAAGAGAGAGATCATGTGTGTCTGTGTGTGATTGAGAGCTGGTTTAGGTGATGGAGCATGTGAGTATGTGATTGAGAGCCTGTGTTTAAATGAGAGAGAGAGACCATGTGTGTCTGTGTGTGATTGAGAGCTGATTTAGGTGAGGGAGCATGTGAGTATGTGATTGAGAGCCTGTGTGTAAATGAGAGAAAGAGAGGACATGTTTGTAAGCATGTGAATGAGAGTCTGTGTGTGAGAGAAAAAGACAGCATGTATTTATGTGATTGAAAGCCTGTGTGTGTGTGTAAGCGTGAAAAGATAGACAGCATGTGTGTAAATGTGTAATTAAGAGCCTATATAAGTGAAAGAGAAAAAGCATGTGTATATGTGAGTACTGAGAGCCAGTGTGAGAGAGAGCGCTGGTATGTGACTGAGAGAGGAGAAAGTTCCAAGCAAGCCACCCCACCTCCTGCTAATTCAGAACAATCTCAGGACACCTGGATATCAAACGTTCCCAGGTATGCAGAGCAAAAAAAAATTTGTATCCTTATTATTTTTCATTACCGGGTCTTTGTGTCTGCTATTTTGAAATATTTTGTTGGTATCTGGAAATGTTTTATATGAGTGTTTAATTATTGGATATTCCACTCATCAGCTGTTTCGAAATATGTTCTTTTTGTTAGTACAGTTTTACTGCTGATGATTTTATATTTCTTGATTTGTTTTATAAGGATGGGTGATGTTTCTTTTTCCTTTGTTACACTGCATACAGAGACTCTGGCTTGTTGCAGTTTCCAATTCAGTTTTTTCTGCATGCTTCTTGTTATGCGTTTTGGTCTCTTTATTCTATGTTAGGTGAGGGGACAGCACATGATTCAGGTGAGGTTTTCTGCTGGCATGTAGTTTCTGTGTAGGACTCTATAGCAGCCTGACTTGGTCCGTTTTCCTAATAGGAGATGTATTGGTGTCTTAAGGCCTGGTGTAATATTTTCAGAGACTTATTGTACTTTAAAAGTGTGATCTTACATAAAATGCACACATTTACTTGTATTTAGTTTTAAACATATTGTATGGCTCTCATGGAATTACATTTTAAAATATGTGGCGTTTATGGCTCTCTCAGCCAAAAAGGTTCCTGACCCCTGCACTAGCCCAACAGACTGACCTGGAATTGTCCCTTCACTTATGTAAATAAACAATCACTAAATTATGCTCACAAATTAAAATGAGGACAGCACCTTGCCTCCCTCCCAACTCTATTGTATATAGTACTTTATCTTCGTTGTATATAGTACTTTATCTTCGTTTTTCCCTTCTTTCTTTCCTACTCCCAGTTAAGGCATCCTTGTTATAATGTTACTTTATGCTCCTTTTAGATTGTCTCTTGTTGAATGGTTGGTTATAGTTACTGCTTAGTTCGATGTAAACCGAGTTGATTTGATTTGTTTCAAGAAAGTCGGTATATAAAAGCCTTTAATAAATAAAATAAATAAAATATTTTTAAAGTAAATACTTTTAACCACATATAGAGAAAGTGTGCTGAAAATGGATAAAAGCAACAAAAAAAAAAAAATGAAGACAAATAAAAGACATGAAAATGATGTGCAAACCTCCTTCCCCCCCAAAAAAATGAAAACAGAAATGATGATGACACACTGGGCCACCCAGAGAACAGAATATTTTTAAATGTTTGCATCAAGCCAAATAACTTTATTTTTATGAGCATCAGAGATTGTTGTGGTCATCACAGTAAGCTTAATGATAGTGCTAGGAGTTTGGGAAGTACAGTTGATTTGTACCAAAAAAATGATTCTCTTGCTTTAGGCCAAATTTATGGAGCTCATATCCATTGGAAATTCAGATCGAATTGAATTTTATGACCTTCCAAAGAAAGGTCAAACTTGTTTTTTCCAATATATTTCATCATAAGGAAGTTGTAGAATAAATGGGAGGAGATGGTAGAGAAGGTTGGAGAGTATAATTTGAGAAGAAGTAAGGAAGAAATATGAGTAATGAAGTTGTGGGTGGGATTGGTAATGATAGGAGATGTTTGGAGAAGTTTGGTAGGGTTGGATGTGGGGAAGATGATGAGAGTGAGGGGGTGAGCTGTTGGGTGGTGGGGGAAGGGCATTGTTTTTATACTATTAATATGTTGACATTGATAAATCTATGTTGTTATATAAGGAATGAATTTTAATTGTATTTTATGTATTGTTTTTATTGTAACTAACTCAAGGATTTTTGATCTGTAGCAGGAAATCAAATCTAAATTATAAATAAAAAATATTGTATTTATCTAATTTTCATAGTACATTCCTGGTATTACTGAGGTTATCCAAAGCAGTATACAACCATAAACAAATAAAATGTCACATAAAACAACATTATGAAAACAGCAAAAAATAAAAAAACATACTAATAAATAAAATTAGAAATAAATATAAATTTTAAAAATAAATATAAAAACACATAACATTCAGCAATCATTGATCAGCCCATCACCATAATTACCTCAATAGGAATGGATCAGTAGATAATATACTGCCTAAATCAAATCTGCTCAAACCTGTCCTTGATGTTCAACCATAGAAAAATAAAAAAATCCATGTTTTAATGTTCTTCTGAAAAACAAGATAATCCTTCATCCTTACCATTCCCAAAATCTTGGATACCAAACTAAACTCAATATCCAGATTTATGCTTAAACTCTGCTCAATTTGGGAAGGAGAATATAATCTTTTTTTAACTCTGATTCCACAAAACAGGGGCTAATGGAAAATTGCATGTCCCCAACCATAAACATTTCTGTTTTCTGAGTATTTAAAGCAATGCTACTTCTAGAAAACCAATTCAAAATGTCTGCTATGTCTGAATTCAAATTTGACAATGACTTAGTTCTCTCCTTGTCCAAAAGGGCAAAAATATGAATACTATCAGGCTAATTTTTAAAGCTTGATGTGCCAAGACAGGGAGATATGCTCATGGCCAGGCAACACACGCACTGTGTGCATCTTAAATGCTCGCAGCCACACGTGTATTTCCCAGTACATGCACAACAAAGTTTTTGTAAAAATGGGGAAGGCTGGGGGTGGGGCGCGGCTGGGACAGCTCCATTAGGTACTGTGCGGTGAAGTGTATGCAGGCAGCTGGCTGGCATGTGCTACTTACTGCTCCAGAGAGCAGGTAAGTATGGAAAAAAAAACTTAGTACAGGGGATTTAGAGGTCAGGAAAGAGAGGGGAAAATGCAGGCAGGAGGGTAGGAGGCATAGGAAGTTTCCTCCCAATCTGCTCCTTTCTTGGAGCAGACTGGAAGGGAACTGGGGAAAGGCCCACTTTGTCGCCATGAGCATTTTTTTTAATGACCCCCCCTTGTGTGTGCGAATTGAATAAAAGAGAATTATAGGGAACCCTACGGTATTCTGCAAGATAATTTAATGAGAGTGGATAATATAAGTGGGGAGTGATGCAATCCATTGAATCACAGAACCTCCTAAACCCATCATTCTACATCTTTCATAAAAGATGGGATGGTCCATCAAATCAAAACCTGAAGTTAAATCCAGAAAAAATAACATTTATCCCCCTCCATCCAACTTCCTATACAATCCAGAATTAATTATAAAGTATTAACTCTAATTTGTAATATCATAAAAAACATTAACCCATGCTTAACAGGAATGACAGTTCAACCATACACACCGCTGCGAGTCCTAAGATTGTAAAACAAAGGGGTAGATTTTAAAAGCCCTGCGAGCGTAAATCCTGCTGGACTTATGCGCGCAAGGCACTCGTGCACCAGCGTGCCTATTTTACATAGGCCGCTGGTGCGCGCAAAACCCTGGGACGCGCATAAGTCCTGGGGCTTCGTAAAAGGGGCTAGAGGGGGTGTGTCTGGGGCGTGTTGGCAGGCAGGGGGTGTGTCCGAGGGCGTTTACAGGGTCAGGGGGCGGTCCGGGGTGGGTCCGGGGACATGGCGACGGTTCGGGGGCGGGCCAGGAGGGCGGTCCCGAGTCCCCCGGCACTGCGGCCTGTGCCGGGGGATGCTGAGGCGGCACATGCATGTTACGCCTGCCTCAAGCAGGCGTAACCTGCACAACAAAGGTAGGGGGGGATTTAGGTAGGGCTGGGGGGTGAGTTAGATAGGGGAAGGGAGGGGAAGGTGGGGGGACAAGGAAGGAAAGTTCCCTCCGAGGCAGGCTGCGTGGCTCGGCTCACGCAGCCTGCCGATTTTGCCAAGCCTTCCGCGTGCCGACCCCGGATTTTATAAGATAAGTGCGGCTACATGCGTATCTTATAAAATCCGGCGTACTTTTGTTCGCACCGGTTGAGCGAACAAAAGTACGCACGTGCGTACTTTTTTAAGATCTACCTAAAAAGAACTTCTAAATGTGCCTACAACATGGAGTATACATCTAATACACATAAGCAACTGAATGTTTTCCATAGAAGGCCCCAAGTTATGAAATTCTCTTCTAGAACATTATGTCTGATAACAGAAAGAAAGATTTTTAAACGTGAACTGAAAACATGGCTGTTTAGAAATGCATATGATTTTACATAAAATACCAATATGCTAATAACTTCACTCTCAAAATTATAGATAATATTAGTAGAATGAAAAAAATGAGTATTGAGGGATGTAAAGTGTAACATAACAACATACTGATTAATATGTGAAAGATAATGAAATTGAAATTATGATTGCAAACCACTATCACTGCTAGCTAGTTAACTTATTCTTGATGTAGTAGACTGTGTATTTGCTGTTGTGTTGACCTAGAATATGAATGTTGACCCAGAATATAAATGTTAGGGATGTGCAACGTTTTTATGATGGATGAAAATATTGTATGATATTTTCTAATCCATCAGGTATTGTAGGTTCCCCGAAAGCGATAGGAAAACCCCACAAACGTTTTGTGTGGTTTTCTTATTGTTTTGGGGGGTGTGCGGGAAGAAAGGGCACACAGAAAAAAAAAAACCCAAACCCCTCCCGACCCTTTAAATCTAATTATTTAGAATCCTCCACCCTTCCGACCTCCCAAAAACTTTCCTAAAGTACCTGGTGGTCCAGCGGGGGTCCCGGGAGCGATCTCCAACTCTTGGGCCATCGGCTTCCACTAATCAAAATGGCGCCGATGGCCTTTTGCCCTTACCATGTGACAGGGGCTATCAGTGCTATTGGCCGGCCCCTATCACATGGTAGGAGCAATGGATGGCCCATGCCATTTTTTAATTATTTAGAATCCCCCACCCTCCCAACACCCCCAAAACTTTCCGAAAGTACCTGGTGGTCCAGTGGGGTCCCGGGAGCGATCTACTGCTCTCGGGCTGTCGGCTGCCATTAATCAAAAAATCATTTTTTAAGATGGCACCGGCCATTTGCATATATAAACATCAACATAAGCATAATTCTTGATTTCACACACACACCTATACAAAAAAGGGGTGGTTTAGGAGACTTGTGGGTCAGGATCAAGAGGTATTTGTGGAAGCTGCTATTTGATCAGGGATTTATTTAAAAACAGGCATCTCATTCACAAGATTTTACACCTACTAATTAACTAGTGCAATTGATAGCAGACTCTTCTGCTGTATGCTATTTTTGGGTGGGAGATCTGGATGAACTGGGGGAATTTAGGGTGAAGTACTAGGAGGGTCTTGGTGAACTGGAAACAGAGTGGTGAAATGCTGGAGGTATCAGCAAACTGGAGATATTTGTATATGAACATATTTTAAAATATACCTATTTCTGTTTATAAATGAGGGTTTTATGTGTATATGTTATTTTTTAGCATAAAATATATGCACATATTTTTATAAAATAAAGAAAGTAACACTTTTATTGTATTGCAAAATATTTTTGCATACTAAAATATACACACGCATGTTGAAGGAGCAGATATGCACCTATTTTATAATCTGCATGGTCTGATATGCACAGATAATAAAATACTATAGTAGAACTCTGTGCTTACATATACACACATATATGGAGCAATGCAGAATTGTTTGAGAGTTATCCTTTAAGGTTCCAGAGCCTTCAAAGAACTATCCATTTTAGTTTTAAAAAACTGCAAAATCCTTGCTCTTTGGTAATAAAGAAATACTAGCGAAAAGTGCCTGGTGTTACTCTAGTTAATAAAATCCTATGTGTGGCTGTGCCTGAGCAAAGTTGCATGCACTTGTGTGTGCCTATGTATGTGTCTATGTGATCGTACCTATCCCTGCCTGTCCCTATGTGCAAGAGCATGAGAGACAGGCTTTGCAGACAGAGAATATTAACTAAACTTACCCTGCATTGATCGGGTGGTCTGGTCAATAAAGGCCTCTGTGTGTGTGTGTGTGTGTGTGTGTGTGTGTGTGCACCTGTGAATGTGTGCCTGTGGGTGTTGGTGCCTCTGCCTGTGGGGGTGGGGGTTGTGTGTCCCTGTGTGTGTTGTGTAGGTGTGTTTGGGAAGCCTTTGTAGGTGTATGTGTACCTGTGTGAGTCTATGTCTGTCTATTTGTGTGTGCACCTATATTTGGGTGTCTGTGCCTGTATTTGGGTGCCCGGGTCTATGTTTGGGTGCCTGTGCCTGTGTGCATTTGTATGTTCCAGTGTGTCTGTGAGTATTTCTGCATGTATGCCTATGTGCTTTTATCCTTATGTATGTGCCTGTGTGTGTGTGTGTGTGTGTGTGTGTGTGTGTGTGCACCTCTGTGCCTCTGTGTGTCTGTGACAGTGTTTTGCAGACAAAGCATATTGTCTTTGCACATTGCACCTTCCGCTGTTCAGGGCATTCCATGGTGGCCACAGACAGACATGACAGTGTGACTAACTGACTGACCAATTTACACAAATCTTTTATCTATATGTTATTCACCATCTACTAATGAACCCATACCCAACAGCCTCTTAACATGCTCAACACCATCCTTGAGTCATTCTTTTCTCCCTTAATTGCTTCTACATAAAATCTCCTTTATGTTCTCACTGACTCTCTATAATAGTGATTAGCTGCCTACACCACTCTTTTTTTGTATTGCTTACATCCTGCTGCACAAATGCCATCATCAACATGAATTTGGATGCCTCATAAGCTCAAGACAATTGAGATGCAGTCATTTTTCGAATGGGATCTCCCAGCATGAGATAATTGTGTTCACCCTTAATGTATTGTTAGATGTTAGTACTGAGGTTTAGAATCTCTCTTCTTTTTAAATTCTTGGCACTTAGTTATATTATTTGATGCAATTGATTCAGCACTATACATTGTGTAAGATGGTGTGTGTTTGGAATAAAATTTTGTATATATGGATGTTTTATAATAGCTGTAACACTAATGGTGCTCTAATTTCATAAATGAAATGGTTTGAAATATATATACATTTATATAAGCTATATTTAGTGAGCCTGATATCTTTTCTATATTTAAATGAATTCTGTATCTTCCACATTTTCATTGGACCATACTGTTTTTCTAGATTATCTTGGAGAGGTTCAGTAGCTATAATATTTGATCCCTTTCCATTTTTTTATCTGTGCTTTTATGCCCCACTGCTCACACTGCCCCTATAATCTTAAATCAATTGATGTCAATTTGTCATACAAGCTACTATATGTTTTCTTACTTTACCTTCCCTCATTTTCAGTGTGCAGATAATAATATTGCTTCTGGAATAAACTGGAATTTAGTAGGATATGATCATTTTTAAAGGGCCTGCAAAAAGATATAGAATATGAGCTTTTGACATCATACAAGTTCTTTGTTCAGATGTCACCTGTGTGGTCAAAATCCCATTGCCACAGAATCTTTGTGCAGCTTTTTTACAAGGTATTACAATCTAGTAAGATTCTAATTTTCTAAGGGATCAATGTGGCTAGTAGGATTGCACTGTACAGAATGGAAGGCATTGCAATTTGCTATCTGACTCTACAAATAAGAACATAAGAACCTAAACAATTGTCATACTGGGTCAGAACCAGGGTTAATCAAGCCCAGCATCCTGTATCCAAAGGTGGTCAATTCAAGCTAAAAGTACCTGGCAAGTACCCCAACACTAAGTAGATCCCATGCTACTGATGCCAGTAAAGTTAGTGGCTATTCCCTAAGTCAACCTGATTGAAATTAGTTAATAGACTTCTCCTCCAAGAACTTATCCAAACCTTTTTTAAACCAAGCTACACTAACTGCACTAACCACATTCTCTGGCAAAAAATTCCAGAGCTTAATTGTGAACCCTGAGATGCATACCATCCTGTCCAGGTGATTTGCTTCTCTTTAGTTTGTCAATCTGGCCTACTACATCTTCCAGGTTCACAGTGATTAGGTTCAATTCATCTGACTCATCACCCTTGAAAACCATCTCCAGAACCGGCATCTCCCCAACATCCTCATTAGTAAACACAGAAGGAAAAAAAATAATTTAGTCTTTCTGCAATGGCCTTATATTCCCTAAGAGCCCCTTTAAACCCTCAGTCATCTAATGGTCCAACCAATTCCCTAACAGATTTCTTGCTTCGGATAAATTTTAAAAAGTTATTATTATGAGTTTTTGCCTCTATGGCCAACTACATTACATTTTAAATTCTCTTTTAGCCTGCCTTATCAATGTTTTACACTTAACTTGGCAATGCTTATGATTTTTCCTATTTTCTTCAGATGGATCCTTCTTCCAATTTTTGAAGGATTTCTTTTGGCTAAAATAGGTTCTTTTACCTCATCTTTTAACCATGACGGTAATCGTTTTGCCTTCCTCCCACCTTTCTTTTTTTTTTGGTCGAATAAGAAATTTATTTGGGAAACAAAAACATACATAGTAATAACATTACTTTGTCTACCAGTACAAATCCTACTACAGCGTAGTGAATGGAATACATCTGGACTGTGCTTCTAAGATTGTATTTTTAAACAATGTCCACACCAGTTGTGCACATTTAACCTGTGCAGCTTCACCTTTCACTTTTTTCTATTTTCCTTATTTTATCAAAGTTTCCCTTTTGAAAAAGAATTTCTCCAATTAATTTTAAATGTGCTACTTCCTAATTTTATGGAGTGCTCCCTAGTCCTTCTATTACTGAAAGAGTAAATAACCAATTCACATTTACCCAATACGGACTCTCATGATTTTAAAGACCTCCTTCATATCCCCTCTCAGCCATCTCTTCTCCAAGAGAAGGTTTTTTCCTCATAGGGGAGCTGTTCCATCCCCTTTATCATTTTAGTCGCCCTTCTCTGTACCTTCTCCATTGCAACTATATCTTTTTTTGAGATGCGGCGACCTGACTCAGTACTCAAGGTGCAGTTTCACCATGGAGCAATACAGAGGCATTAAGACTTTTTCTGTTTTATTCACCATTCCCTTCCTAATAATTCCTAATAATCTGTTTGCTTTTTTGACTGTTGCAGCACTCTGAGCTGACAATTTCAATGTGTTATCAACTATGATTCCTAGATCTTTTTCCCTGGTGGTAGCTTCTAATATGGAATCTAACATTGTGAAACTACAGCATGGGTTACTTTTTCCTATATGCATCACCTTACACTTGTCTACATTAAATTTCATCTGCCATTTTGATGCCCAATCTTCCAGGCTCACAGGATCTTCCTACAATTTATCACAATCCACTTGTTATCTAACTACTCTGAATAATTTTGTATCATCTGCAGATATGATTGCCTCACTCATCATATTTTTTCCAGATCATTTATAAATGTATTGAAAAGAACTGGTCCAAGTACAAATCCCTGAGGCACTCCACTATTTACCCTTTTCCACTGAGAAAATTGACCATTTAATCCTACTTTCTATCTTTTAACCAGTTTATAATCCACGAAAGGACGTTGCCTCCTATCCCATGAATTCTTAGTTTTCTTAGAAGCCTCTCATGAGGGACTTTGTCAAACACCTTCTGAAAATATTATCCACATCTTTATTAACCCCTTCAAAAAATGAAGCACATTTGTGAGGCAAGACTTCCCTTGGGTAAATCCATGCTGACTGTTTTCCATTAAACCATGTCTTTCTATATGTTCTGTGATTTTGATGTTTAGAATAGTTTCCTCTATTTTTCCCAGCACTGAAGTCAGGCTCACTGGTCTATAGTTTTATGGATTGCCCCTGGAGCCCTTTTTAAATATTGGGGTGATTTTAATGATAAGTTACAAATTTTAACTAATAGATCTGAAATTTCATGTTTGAGTTCCTTCAGAACCCTGAGATGCATACCATGCTGTCCAGGTGATTTGCTACTCATTAGTTTGTCAATTTGGCCTATTACATCTTCCAGGTTCACAGTGATTTGGTTCAATTCATCTGACTCATCACCCTTGAAAACCATCTCCAGAACCGGCATCTCCCCAACATCCACATTAGTAAACATAGAAGGAAAAAAATTAATTTAGTCTTTCTGCAATGGCCTTGTCTTCCCTAAGAGCCCCTTTAAACCCTCAGACATCTAATGGTCCAACCGACTCCCTCACAGGTTTCTTGCTTCGGATAAATTTTAAAAAGTTATTATTATGAGTTTTTGCCTCTATGACCAAATACATTTTAAATTCTATTTTAGCCTGCCTTATCAATGTTTTACACTTAACTTGGCAATGCTTATGCTTTTTCCTATTTTCTTCAGTAGGATCCTTCTTCCAATTTTTGAAGGATTTTTTTTTACTAAAATAGCCTCTTTCACGTCACCTTTTAACTATGCCAATAATCATTTTGCCTTCCTCCCACCTTTCTTATGCATAGAATACATCTGGACAGTGCGTCTAAGATTGTATTTTTAAACAATGTCCATGCCAGTTGTGCACATTTAACCTGTGCAGCTTCACCTTTCACCATTTTCTATTTTCCTTATTTTATCAAAGTTTCCCTTTTGAAAATTTGGTGCTAGAGCTGTAGATTTACATATTGTCCCCCTTCCAGTCATTAGTTTAAATTTGATCATGTTATGATCACTGTTGCCAATTGGCCCCATCATTACAACTAGCTACTAAAATGGAAGGAAGTGTAACAAATGGTTTCTAGTTGACAGAGTATCTAAGTGGCATGCTGTGGAATTTTTAGTGTTCTGTTTTGCTAGATCTGAGCATGCTCCCATGTTAGGCCACTCCTTGCAGTAGGGATGTGAATCGGGCTTCGGACGATTGAAAATATCATCGATATTTTCAAAATCGTCAGAAATCGGGGGTTCACTCAAAATGATAGGAAAACCCCACGATATTGATCGTGGGGGTTCCCTTATCATTTTGGGGGAGGGCGGGAAAAACGGCACCCAAAAATAACCCCTAAACCCACCCCGACCCTTTAAAACTAACCCCTTAGCTTCCCCCAACCTCCTGACACCCCCAAAAAGGTTTTACAGGTACCTGGTGGTCCAGTGGGGGTCCCGGGAGCGATCTCCCGCTCTGGGTCATCCTCCCGCTCCCAGGCCGTCGGCTGCCACTAATCAAAATGGCGCCGATGGCCCTTTGCCCTTACCATGTGACAGGGTATCCGTGCCATTGGCCCTTTGCCCTTACCATGTGACAGGGTATCCGTGCCATTGGCCGGACACTGTCATATGGTAAGAGCAAAGGGCCATCGGCGCCATTTTGATTAGTGGCAGCTGACGGCCCGGGAGCAGGAGGACGGCCCAGAGTGGGAGATCACTCCCGGGACTCCCATTGGACCTCCAGGTACCTGTAAAAAGTTTTTTTGGGGGGGTCGGGAGGGTGGGGGAAGCTAAGGGGTTAGTTTTAAATGGTCGGGGTGGGTTTTTTGTTTATTGGCTCGGGCACAGCTGATAAACAAAACCGCGATTGGGCCCGATGCAAAAAAACCCACATGTGAATCGGAACCTCAATCCAAACCGATTCCAGTTCTGATTCACATCTCTACCTTGCAGTGCACTAGAACAAACAACATCTCCAGCATGCAACTTCAGGACCCAGGTCCCTATATAATATGTCTATGTTCCAGGGAGAAAAATGTCAATTATTTTACTGAGCTTCCACTTACAAAGGCATAGGGCAGACCATCTTTCAGTGAGTACCCTGGTTTTACACTGGTTCCACTAATAGTGAATTCTCAGAAGTATGAGCAGTAATGCCTGAAGTTGGACTGATAAATTGTATCAGATGGTAATAACAACTATAGATGTACTAGCAGTTGTTATAAAACAGCCTGGCTGCATGCACATGTGCTCCTAATTTGAAGTTGGGATGAGCATGGGCACGTAAATCCCACCTCTACAGGGAATTTTAAAAGGTGTCATGCCCACTCCACTCCCAGTTTCCCAGTTCATCCACTAATTTGCCCAGTTAACAGCTAGGTCCTCCAACTGCACTCCTCCCAGTTATCCCAGACCCTTTAAATCCTTCAGAAATGTCTTGATCCTTTTATTTTATAACTTACGTGCTATCCATAGAAGAAGTAAAGTTGTACAGCAAGGCACCTCGGTGAATGCCATGGAGCATAATTATTTATGTGCACATCTCTTGGCCAGGCCCCAAAACATCCATGTCACACCCCTATTTGGAAATTTTTGAGATGTGCACACATTGGGGTACTTTTTAAAATATGGTTGACGCGTGTGAGCCCAAATTCTTTATGCATCCCCTATTTAATGTGCATGTTGAGCTTTTACAATTCACCTTAAAGTAAGTGAATCCCATGGCTTTATTTGGAGTCACATGAAAGCATAGAGGAGTGTACACCCCAAACCTTCACCATTAAGTAGAAATTCTGCTGATTTGGACAGATAGAGTGGTATCATATTACAGAAATATAACTTGTATAACCCAACTCCCTTGTGTGAAGTGACCCTCCCACTATTGGTGACTGAGTGTTTATGTATGGGAATTTTCTGATGTTGTAACTATGGTACCAATGAATGTTATACATAAAGGATTAAGGGGGTCATTTTCTAAAGGGATCACACGCAAAAAGGGTGCGCGCGATTCCTGGCACAGCAGCAAATGGCCGCTGTGCTGGCAACCTCTGACCTCACTCCGTCCTTCCCCCGGAACGCCCCGCCCCCCCGGAGCACCCCACCCCTTTTTTGTAAGCCCTGGGACTTACACGCATCCTGGGGCTTTACGCGCTTCGCCGGGCCTTTTGAAAATAGGCCTGGCGCGCGTAAGATGATTTACGCACGTAACCTTTTGAAAACCCGGCCCTTGTAGCACAAAACGATAAAAATTGTCACATATGTACTGCTTGTTACAAAAACAAACACAGACAAATACTGTGGAGAATTTTGTTGGCTAAATGGAAGGCTGACATATGAGAGACTATGAATACTCAGGATGTTCTTGAAGGGTCTGTTAATGCCTACATGGATATTATTTCCACAGCATTGAGAGATCAGCATTTGCAAGTTTTGTATAAATAGTGGTCTCTCCTCTGTGGGTGCTCCAGATGGGCATTGCTGAACCTGCTAGTTGTCTCAAGTATTCAAGCCCTAATGCTAGATTTAAGCACAAAGGGCCGGATTTTAAAAGCTCTACGTGCCTCACGCGTGCCCAGCCTATTTTATAAAGGCCCGGCAACGCGCGTAAAGCCCTGGGACGTGTGTAAAGCCCTGGGACACATCTAAGTCTCAGGGCTTGCAAAAAGGGGCGGTCTGTGGGAGGGGCGGGGCAGGGTGGGGCGGTCCAGGGGCAGGGGCGTGGCCAGAGACCTCCGACACAGCGGCCATTTGCCGCTGTGTTGGAGGATCACATGTCGGCACGCTGCCAGCGCATGCAACCTGTGCCTGCCTCCAGGCAGGCACAAAAGGTTTGATAAGAATTTGGGGGGGGGGGAAGATTAGGTTTGGGGGAGGGAACGGGGAAGCCTGTGTGAGTTGGCACATGCAAGGTGCACTAGTGTGCACCCACCCCCTTGCGTGCACTGACCCCTGATTTTATAACTTGTGCACGCCGGCACGCGCAAGTTATAAAATCAGGCATACATGTGTGCAAACCGGGTAGCACACGCACATGTACACCCGTGCGCATTTCTTAAAATCTACCCCAATATGTGGGAGTGCCTGATGGTAACTATATTTTGGAAGGATATATTATTTAAGTTGACTACATTACTGCAAATTGCCATTCCCTGTAAGGCATCCATGTGTCTGTTAGGAGAGGAATTGGTAGATTTATGTGGGGCACCAGGGAGATTTGACATTTGTAAATAAAGGCCTAGCAGTTGCTAAGAAATGTCTACTGATGAAATGGGTCTCCACTAAAACTCCTACAATGGCCATTTGTCATTCAGAATTAGTAATCCTAATTATCTTAGATTCCAGGTCCTGGCTACTTTAGCCTCAGAAATCTACTAAATCCTTTCTCCAAGTGAGGAGCCCCTTTATACAAGAGTTATCTAGTGAAATGCGAAGCAAGTTTAAAGTGGAAGAACTTTAATATATGTAGTCTTCTATGTAATGTGAAGAATAGATATGGTTCTCCTTTTTTACTCACATGACTGACAGTTATATATGTCAGCTAACTAATATAGTTCACAGGTCAAAACTCGTCAGATTTATTTATTTATTTATTTAAGTTTTTTTATATACCAACATTCAAGACAGTGGTCCCATCATGCTGGTTCACAAGAAACAGGGGTGAAACTTTACCATTTAACAAAAGTGCAAAAGAGCAGTTACATATAACAAGGACAACAATAACTTGGAATGAGAAGGGAAAAGAAGATTAGATATTGAAATATAAGTATAAATAACATTTTGAAAGGTGGCTATTAACGCTAATACTAGCGGAGCTTGTTGCGTGAAGGGAGATTAGATGGGGTTGGAGTTAGGAAAGGCCTGTGTGAACAGCCACGTTTTGAGTCTTATCTTGAATGTTGAGATGTTGGGTTCCATTCTAAGATCCGGGGGAATGGAGTTCCATAATGTTGGACCGGCTGTGGAGAATGCCCGATCTCTAAGCGTGATGTGTCTGGTAGTCTTGGCTGGAGGTACTTGAAGTGATCCTTTGTAAGCATCTCTTGTCGGTCTTATGGAATGGTGTAATCGGAGGGGAATATGGAGATCGATTGGGGCTAATTGATGGATATTTTTGAAAATGGTGAGAATGGCCTTGTAGATTATTCTGAAGTGGATGGGCAGCCAATGGAGGTCCATCAAGATCGGTGTTATGTGTTCTCTTCTCCTGGTGTTGGTGAGTATACGGGCGGAGGCATTTTGTACCATTTGTAATGGTTTGGTGTGTGATGAAGGGAGACCAAGCATGATGGTATTGCAATAGTCCAGCTTTGCGAAAATGATTGATTGTAGGATCGTTCTGAAGTCATGTGTGTGGAAGAGAGGTCGTATTCTTTTCAGCACTTGGAGCTTGTAAAAGCAGTCTCTGGTGGTTTTGTTGATGTTAGCTTTCATATTTAGGTGATTGTCAATTTGAACTCCTAGATCTCTCACTTGTGTAGTGCTTAGTACGGTAGGATGAGTGTATGTGATGGAGCTGTTTTCTGGAGTGATGAGTAGAAGTTCCGTTTTTGATGAGTTTAGTATCAGGTTGAGGCTTGTAAGAAGTTGTTTGATGTTTTGGAGGCAGGATTCCCAGTGCGACATTGTTTTTGCGAGCGATTCTTCGATGGGGATCAGGACCTGAATATCGTCAGCGTAGAGAAAATGTTTGAGATTGAGGTCAGTGAGAAGTTTACATAAGGGTAACAGATAAATGTTAAACAGGGTAGGAGACAGGGATGAGCCCTGAGGGACTCCTACGGCTGCGGGGTGTAGAGAGGATTCTTTATTATGAATCTTGACCTTATAACCTCTGTTGCTGAGGAAGGTTTTGAACCATGATAGGGCAGTGCCTGAAATACCTATGGCTGATAATTGGTTGATGAGAAGGGAGTGATTGACCGTATCAAATGCAGACGAGAGGTCGAGTAGTATCAGAAGGAAGGCTTGTCCTTTGTCTAATCCTAGGATGATGTGGTCAGTCATAGAGATGAGGAGGGCTTCCGTGCTTAAGGTTTTACGGAATCCGTATTGTGATGGAAATAGAAGGTTGTTGTCTTCAATGTGGTTTGAAAGTTGAGAGTTTACCAATTTTTCCATTATCTTGGCTATGAATGGGAGGTTGGCTATCGGTCTGAAATTGTTAGGATCGTTTGGGTCTAGATTTGGTTTTTTGAGAAGGGGTTTGAGTGAGGCAAGTTTGAGGTTGTCCGGGTAGAGTCCTTGTGTGAGGGAGCAATTTATGATGTCTGCCAGCGATTTGGAGATAGATTCTGGAATTGCTAGTAGTAGTTTGGTTGGGATGTGATCCGAGGGATGAGAGGATGGTTTCATTTTCCTAAGAATTCTTTGGATCTCAGCGGATGAAGTTGTGTCAAGTTCTTCTAACCGAGTGTAGTTGATTGAGGGTTGAGGAGTAGTTAATGGAACAGTGGGGTTCTTGGAGAGCTGCGATAGGAGAGTGTTGATTTTGTTGTTGAAGAAAAGAGCTAGTTCTTCTGCTTTTGATTGAGCTTGGTCATGTGTAATCTCAGGTTGGTTTACTTGTGTGAGGTTGGCTACATAGCTGAAGAGGGCTTTGGCATCGAAAATAAGGTCGTGTATCTTCGAGGCGTAGTAGTCCCTCTTGGATCTTAGGGTGCTTGATTTGTATTGATGCAGGGATGATTTGTAGATTGAAAGGGTGATGGTTCCTGGGTTTTTGCGCCATTTAGCCTCATTTTGTCTTAGTTGGAGTTTGAGCTTTCTTAATTCTGCTGAGAACCATTGCTGTCTTTTGGAGGAATTCTGGTGTGGTTTTTTTGTAATAAGCGGGCATAGCTTGTTGGCTATCGTTTCGGTAATTGTGTTCCATGATCGAAGTGCTGCGTTCGGATCAGTAAGGTCCAGTTGGTGGAGTAGTGGAGATAGGTGATTATTAAGGTCTTCAGGGGAGCAAGTTTTCCTGTATTTGAAGGAGGGCAAAGGAATGCAAGCCGGGTTGGTATCTTTTATAGAGAATGAAGTAGTTATGAGATAGTGATCTGACCACGGGACCTTTGTGCAATTAGGTGTAGAAACTGACTTGATTGCAGCGTTAACGAAGATCAGGTCTAACGTGTGGCCGGCTTTGTGGGTGGGTTTATTAACTATTTGAGTGAAGCCTAGCGCAGATGAGTATGATACTGTTATTTGGGGAGTTGTAGGGAAGGGGGGAGGGTGGGAGTTTGACATGAAAACTGTAGAATACTGTTTAGGAACTTGATAGATTTGCTTGTCTGATGATTGTAAAAATAATGGAAAAACTTGGGCATGTTATGTATTGCTGATCTGTCTGTTAAGATCCTTGTGCCAATAAAGACATTTACACAAAAAAAATCATCAGGGTCAGAATAAGGATCCTTGTCACACACACACACACACACCCCATATGTTCTCAAGCCTTTATTTAGTTAATATTTATGTTTTTAATTGGTTTTTAAATACTTTAATAAAGGATTTCTTTGAGTGTACCCAGAACTTTAAAAACTTTAGGGAGCTTTGTTTATCATCCCCCATCTAAAATTGGTAATTATTTTATTTTATTTTTACTTTGTTTCATTTTAACTTTTAATTTTGACCACATGTCAGTCTGGGACAGGAAGTGACATCATTGAGCTTCAGAGATTGCAGCCTGCACTTCCTTTTTTGTGTGGGGGCTTGCCCAGAAACCCTGGAAGGTGAGACTGGTCCCTCCTAGCAGTAGCAGCGTTCCCAGGGCTGCAGCTGCAAAAACAAAAGCAAACTCAGCAGCTGTACTTTAACTGTGATCACAGCATGAATCACCCTGACCCTATCCCCCTTTACAGCTGTAGGAGATAGGCAAAGTGCTCTTGTGACGACTCAAAGCCAGCATGCCTTCTCAACATCTTGGCAGCATGATGCTGCTTCTACTCTCATGCATCTTGAAGCTGCTTTTGCCCTAAGAGGGGGAAGAAAAGGGAAAAGAGGACATCAATCAAAAGTTACTCTTTAGTCCATGAGCTAACACAGCCCTCCCATGCATCTGATTCCACAGATCCTCTATATCTCCTGGTCTGCTAACTAAGGGGGTCATTTTCTAAGCCTATCGCACACGAAAAGGGACTTTCGCACATGAAAAGTCCCTGTTCGCATGCAATAGCTTGCCAGGGGTGGAGTCAGGATGGCGAGAGGAGGTGAGGGGAGGTGTTGGGGTGGTGAGGAGGTGGAGATGGCTATATCTTCGCTGGTGGTGATAAGTTAAGGACTTATCGTCGCCAGTAGCGCACCCAATAACACCACCTTTCACGGTGGGGTTATTGGGTGCGAAAGCCGGCAGCGATAACACCACAGTGGTGCAATCGCTGCCGGCTTTTGCAGGCCCACCCCCCTTTCACCCCCCTGCCCCCTGTTACCGCTGGATTCAACATTCTCTGCCATCTCCCCCCCTCTTTTTAAAGCTTGTACTTACTCCCATTTTTACCCTTGGGTTACACTTCACAGTTATAAAACCAGCATATCCAAAAGTTAATAGATGTACAGACCTCTATTTATGTTAAATATCTTTGCCATAGAACAGTGGAATGACTGAAAAATAATTTCATATTTCTAATCAACTGCTAAAAAGTTTCTGTGAAAAATAGAATTGCTGCTAAACTCAGTATCCTGCAGCAGATGAACAAGGATAAAACAAGGAAATGACCTCCTTCCTAGATTAATCAATTTTCCATCCAGTTAATTATCCTTTCCCCAATAAAATTGTTCTCCTACTGTTAAATGTAATTCATTGGAGTGATGATTATTTTGTCCCCTGAAGGTAGCTGAGTGTGCCAAGAATCCAGTCCCTCAATAACACAATCAAAGTCATTGTCTCTTTTCTTCCTCATATTTCTTATTGGGGTTATTAGGCATAGACACAGAATCTGGAATCACTGAAGGAATGTATTTCCACATGAAGGAAAATATCAACTCTTTTCAGGGTAAGTGGAGATCATCACATTTAGAAGAACCTATATCTTTGATGCTTTGATGCTATAGCTCTGACTTCAATAATTATGAGGATTGCAGTAGCACAGCTGATCCATATTCCATGTCATTTTATCAACAAAAGTATCACAAAAAGATTTAGCATTTAATCAACATAATTGGAATTTTGAATGCTCCTACAACAATATATTGTAACAGCTGGGAATGAGTAGATATTTAAGATCTGCAAGGGACTGAATAATAGTCTTGCTTCACTAATGTTCACTTGGATAGTTCCAGATTTTTAATTGCAATAGATTCAATAGGGAGATCAGCATTATGAACTTTGAGAGGTAATTAAAATTTCTACTAAGGACGTCTGATCTAATGGTTAGAGTACAAAGCTAGGAGTATGCTAATACCAGCTGTAGCATTGACAGTTTTTATGACTTTATTTCCCAGTATATCAGTTTACTCACTGTAAGTGGCTATTGTATAATAACATAGGGATCAATTCACCCATTCTGAAGCTGGAAAGGTGGCCATGTCAAAGAGCTATCTGGGAAGATTGGTAAAACATATTAAATGTTATCTTCTGTTTAAAAAATCAATCCTCCAGATCACAAGTAGTAGTTAGACCCCTGCTTTTTCTATTATTTATTTATTACATCGAAAGACTGACCTAGGGAGAAAAGGAGGGGGCAGAAAAGGCTAGGTACAAGCGTGCCCTTGCCTCCAAATCAGGCCTCAGTCATAAGGGGGACCAAGGGTTCATTCATTGACCTTAAGTTTCCCGATTAGCTTTAGAAATAAGCATTGCTTGTGTGGTTGATGCAGGTTTACAGTTTAAGGGAGGGAACCTTGTGGCATCATGGACCTCTCTCCTGTGAAGTGGCAGTAGAGCACAGACTATGATGTTCCCTGAGGAGGACCAGGCTTTGGTAACCTCTAAGGCCCAAGGAGAGGTGGCAGTGGTTCCATATCCCTATGTGTGTGTGTGTGGGGGGGGGGGGGGGGGGGGGGGAGGGGGGGGGGAAGGAGAAACAGACTTTTCACCACTGATTTTCAGGGTGAGAACATTTTGTTCCTTCCTTCCCCCTGGAAGGAAACCAGCTGGTGAGAAGTTGTACATGTGCATGCAATGCAAAGAGTTCCTGGCTCTCAGAGAACGAGTCCGATCTCTGGAGGCTAGAGTGGCAGACCTGGAGGAGCTGAGGCAGACAGAGAGGTATATAGATGAGACCTTCAGGGACATAGTAGCCAACTCCCAACTTCAGACTGGCAGCCCTGGTGCTGCCTTGGAGGAAGAAGGTCTCATGATTGGAGAGCATCAACTTGATACAGCAGGAAAGGATCCTCTCCAGATGATGCATTGTCCTTTCGCACCAAGGATATCTCCCCAAGGCCTACTGCCCAGGAGGGAAGGATTAGGTCAGCCATCATAGTTGGTGATTCGATTATTAGGAATGTAGATAGCTGGGTGGCTGGTGGGTGTGAGGATCGCCTGGTAACATGCCTACCTGGTGTGAAGGTGGCGGACCTCACGCGTCACCTAGATAGGATTTTAGACAGTGCTGGGGAGGAGCCAGCTGTCGTGGTACATGTGGGCACCAACGACATAGGAAAATGTGGGAGGGAGGTTCTGGAAGCCAAATTTAGACTCTTAAGTAGAAAGCTTAAATCCAGAACCTCCAGGGTAGCATTCTCTGAAATGCTCCCTGTTCCACGCGCAGGTCACCAGAGGCAGGCAGAGCTCTGGAGTCTCAATGCGTGGATGAGACGATGGTGCAAAGAAGAGGGATTCAGTTTTGTTAGGAACTGGGAAACCTTTTGGGGAAGGGGGAGTCTCTTCCGAAGGGATGGGCTCCACCTTAACCAGGGTGGAACCAAGCTGCTGGCACTAACTTTTAAAAAGGAGATAGAACAGCTTTTAAACTAGAACAAGGGGGAAAGCCGACAGTCGCTCAGCAGCGCATGGTTCAGAGAGAGGTATCTTCAAAGGATACTAATGATGCATTAGAATTAGGGCATCCTGACATTGAGGTTCCAATTATAAGAAAAGTAATCCAAGTGCCTGTAACTAAAAACTCAGCTGACCTAAAATATTCTAACTTATCCCTATCAATTAAAAAGCAGAATGAAAATACAAACAAAAAACAAACTTTGAAATGTTTGTATGCTAATGCCAAAAGTCGAAGAAGTAAGATGGGAGAATTAGAATGTATAGCAGTGAATGATGACATAGACTTAATTGGCATCTCAGACACATGGTGGAAGGAGGACAACCAATGAGACAGTGCTATACTGGCGTACAAATTATATTGCAATGACAGAGAGGAGCACCCGGGAGGAGGTGTGGCGCTTTATGTCCGGGATGGCATAGAGTCCAACAGGATAGCATCCTGCATGAGACTAAATGCACACTTGAATCTTTATGGGTAGAAATCCCTTGTGTGTCAGGGAAGACTATAGTGATAGGAGTATACTACCATCCACCTGCTCAAGATGGTGAGACTGATAGTGAAATGCTAAGAGAAATTAGGGAAGCTAACCAAATTGGTAGTGTGGTAATAATGGGAGACTTCAATTACCCCAATATTGACTGGGTAAATATATCATCGGTATATGCTAGAGATATAAAATTCCTGAATGGAATAAATGACATTTTTTATGGAGCAATTGGTCCAGGAACCGACAAGAGAGGGAGCAATTTTAGATCAAATTCTCAGTGGAGGACAGCATTTGGTGAGAGAGGTAACGGTGGTGGGGCCGCTTGGCAATAGTGATCATAATATGATCAAATTTGAATTAATTACTGGAAGGGGGGCAGTGAGCAAATCCACGGCTCTCGTGCTAAACTTTCAAAAGGAAAACTTTGATAAAATGAGAACAATTGTAAGAAAAAAACAGTCAAAAAACAGTCAAAGGTAAAAAGTGTGCAAGAGGCATGGTCATTGTTAAAAAATACCATCCTAGAAGTACAGTCCAGATGTATTCCACACATTAAAAAAAGTGGAAAGGCGGCAAAATGATTACTGGCATGGTTAAAAGGGGAGGTGAAAGAAGCTATTTTAACCAAAAGATCTTCATTCAAAAATTGGAAGAAGGATCCCAAAGAAGAAAATAGGATAATGCATAAATGTTGGCAAGTTAAATGTAAGACATTGATAAGACAGGCTAAGAGAGAATTTGAAAAGAAGTTGGCCGCAGAGGCAAAAACTCACAGTAAAACCTTTTTTAAATATATCCGAAGTAGAAAGCCTGTGAGGGAGTCAGTTGGACCGTTAGATGATCGAGGGGTTAAAGGGGCACTTAGAGAAGATAAAGCCATCATGGAAAGATTAAATGATTTCTTTGCTTCGGTGTTTTCTGAAGAAGATGTTGGGGAGATACACGTTCCGGAGAAGGTTTTCATGGATAATGATTTAGATCAGGGGTCGGGATCCTTTTTGGCTGAGAAAGCCATGAACACCACATATTTTAAAATATAATTTGTGAGAGCCATACAAGACCTACCAAATTAACTTACTACAACCCCCTACTCTCCTGATGCCCCCCCCCCAAGACCTGCCAAAAGTCCCTGGTGGTCCAGCGGGGGTCCAGGGCTCGCAGACAAATCTTTAATAAAAAAGTAAAAATCTAACAAATCCCCCCACCCTCCTGACACCCCCGAAGACCTCCAAAATTAATTTACTACAATCCCCCACCCTCCTGACCCCCCCCCCCCCAAGACCTGCCAAAAGTCCCTGGTGGTCCAGCGGGGGTCCAGGAGCGGTCCGGGAGCGATCTCCTGGACTTGGGCTGTCGGCTGCCAGTAGTCAAAATGGTGCCGACAGCCCTTTGCCTTCACTTTGTTACTGGGGTTGACCAATGGCGGCAGTAGCCCCTGTGACATAGTAAGGACAAAGGGACGTCGACGCCATTTTGATTACTGGCAGCAGACGGCCCTTTGCCCTTACTATGTCACAGGGGCTACCGCCGCCATTGGTCGACCCCAGTGACATAGTGAGGGCAAAGGGCCGTCGGCGCCATTTTGACTACTTTCAGCCGACAGCCCAAGTCCAGGAGATTGCTCCCGGACCGCTCCTAGACCCCCGCTGGACCTCCAGGGACTTTTGGCAGGTCTTGGGGGGAGGGTGGTCAGGAGGGTGGGGGGTTGTAGTAAATTAATTTTGGAGGCCCGTGCAGGCATCTATCTTCGCCGGGAGGCAGGGGAGCCGCGATCTGTCTCCGGAGGAGGGCTGTGAAAAAAATAAGTCACTTCGTTGCTTTACCGTACACTGCCAGTCCTCTCCCCTCCTCCCAGAGCAAGGCTGCTTTTCGTGCCTTGCTTCGGGAGGAGGGGAGAGGACTGGGGCTGCCCCGGAGACCAGCACCCATGGACGTGGCCAGGGCAGGTGAGCGGGGGCTGGGGGAAAGTTTGCCGCCTACCTTTACCCTGCCTCTAACGCAGGGGTAAGGGTAGGCGGTAAATTAGCAGGTTAAACGTGCGGCAAAACGGCAGGGGCGCGCGTTACTGTATGGGAGGGAATACCGTAGCTAATTCGATTGTTTACATGAATTATGTGCTAGGTCTTACTTTCAGGGGAGGTCTTATATTTAGCAATTTGGCAAAACCTCTACGAGGTCTTATTTTCGGGGGATATCTTATTTTCGGGGAAACACTCTCTTTTACACACACACACACATACACCCTCACATGCTCATTCTCTCTCTCATACATATACCCATACAAAATTTGAAAAGGTAGCACTTCAAATATTACATTGGGCACTGGAAGACTAATATACCTCCTAGTAGGAAAACAGAATAAGCGAGGCTGCTATAGATCCCTAAACAAAAATTACATGCTAGCAAAATAACTCACCTCAGTTATAAATGTAAAACACAGACAGACCTTCACCAAATACAGAATAGACACACACCATAAAGTAAAATTAGAAACATGCAGACAAAAAATGAAATGAAAACCACAAGCCAGACTCTGTATGCAGTACAGCAATGGAAAAAGAGAATTGCCACTATTCCTCAAAAAACAATAGAATTAAGAAATATAAAACATCAATCATAAGAGTAAAACCATATTACTAAAAATAATATTTCAAAGCAGCAGATGAATAGGTCATTTAATAATTAAAAACTTATTAAAATGTTTTACATTTTTCCAATCAAATATTTCAAAACAGCAGATATATCGAGTAAAACCCAATAATTAAAACTAGTAAGGAAAAAAATATCCTGCTCTCCATACCTGTAAACTTTTGATTTCAATCTCCCTGAGACTGTCATGGATTAGTCACGGATGACAGGATGTGCACAAATTCTCTCACCTCTTTTACACTTTCATTCAGTGCATGCATATTATAAAATCAGTGCGTCCATGTGCGCATACTGGGAACCGCACACACATGGACACACGAGCATCTTTTAAAATCTACCCCTTAATTGTTGCAAGAAAAACAATTATTATTACAAAAAACAGTTGATATCACTGACTAATTATTATTACAAAAAATTTGTTATTCCAGAAAAAATGATGTTACAAAAGGATGGTGTTACAGAAAAGCCTCCCATTCAATGGCTAATTTCAAACCCCTTGGTTGGACTGTGTGCCAGAAATAAATATTAAATTGATCCTGGCATTTCAATGGTAAGGAAATATTACTTTTTCTTGCCATTACTGCTTTCTGTATTATAAAAAACTGCAGATTGTCTTCAGTATAACTAAATTCCCATCACTGTTTAACTAAGGGGAAATCCATTTTTGAGTCCTAATACAACTTTTATGTTGAATAATTCCACTGGGCAACAATGAAAGTGTTACTGACCTAAAAAGGTCCTTCTCTGTAGTATCTTGATGTGCTGAACACGAATATGACCATGAAAAGTTTTTATTGGCTCTCGTTTTGAAGATATTTAATATAGTTCACTTTCTATGTTTAGTCATGTAAATTTATCCAGTAGGATTGTAAATAAGCCTAGAATGGTGTAATATTGCATAATACCATCATGCCCACATCATCCAGAGTTTATTACATCATTTTCTGATGCAATGCAGTTCTACTGCCATGCTGCTGCTGAGTAAGCTGACGTCAGCAGTGTACTATATGAAGCCCAGTCAGAAAGGGTGAGCATTTGAAATATTCATGCTGGCTGACTACTGCTGGACAGTCCGCAGAGATGCTCCCGAACAGGTGTACAAGAGACAAGCAAAGAAATCTAAGACGTAGTCTATGATTTCATTTTTCAAACGGTATTAACCGTAGGTCTCCTACTATTGGCATACAATTCAAGATGTAATTATATTATTGCATATTACAAAAAAAACTAGAGCCAATTTTGCATTTTCACACTCACATTTGTGTTTAGCACATGGAAATGTATAAGAATTGACTAATTTCATTTCCGTAACATGACTTTTGTGAAAATCTGTTGCCCAGTGTTCTTGTCTTGATTGACAACTTCGTCTGACCAATACGGTATATATCTTTTGACCAGAACAGATAATGGCATAGACCACTTGTGAAGTATTGCAGTGAAAGTGACCTTGTAAAACATGGCAAATGGGTTATGTAGGATGTCTAAATACAGCAATTTGTAATGCATTAGTGCATACTACTCAGTGTGTACAGGGAAATTTTTCACAATTTTCATCTTCAACTTGAGAACTTGGCAATGTGTGCACCAGTTTGTCACAAAGATTAGGTCCCCTGGTACATGCAAAATGAGGTTCTGCTTGAAATACTTTATGTATCTGTAGCACATGTGAATGATATACCACTCTTTGCACCAACCTGGTTTTCTCAGAGTAGGGTAATGCACAAACAGGGTTATCATCGAGTGATTTTTTCCTTTTTTCTAATAAGAGATCCCTGTTAGCATATAGACCTTGTTTAAATACTCACCTAATTACATTCTTGGGATCTCCTCTATCCTGGAACTTAAAATACTTTTGGTCTGCCTTTATCTTGTAGTCCTTGGTAGAGGAACACAACCATCGTAAATATAAAAATTGACTCATAGGAATATTGGCTCAGAGACAGTATGAATGATAACTGTAACAATGGAGAATCATATTTCTATCTGTAGTTTCGTGTAAATGGTAGTCTGTATTTTATATACAAGGTCATCCAGAATGAAATCTGTTGATGATGGTGATGCAAGGTAAATTGTAGATTGTACATTTATCCATGTAGTAAAAGATAGTACATGTGGTTTTGTACCTGACCAAATGGAAAATATATTGTCAATAAATCTGACCCATAATGAAATGCTGTTCCAAAAATGAGATGTATAGATATACGGTAAGTTTTTTCAAACTGAGCTACATATGAATTTGCCATGGAAGGGGCCATTGTGGTCCCCATAAAATGCCCTTAATCTGTTTATAAAACTTTATTGAAGATGAAGAAATTATCTTTAAGTGCAATAGTAGCTAGAGAACCAAAAAATCACTAACTACTGAAGAAACCTGATGAGTCAAAAGAGTGTCATTCATAACCCATAATGCTTCACCTTGTGGGATATTGGTATATAAAGAATTGATGTCTGCTGTGTTAAAAAAAAGCAGGGTTCTTCCTATACGGGCTGGGATTGATGTATTTGATAGAGTGAGAAGAATATCTAATATAAGATTGATTACTCGGTACCAGCGGGTGAAGAAATGAATCAATGTATTTGGAAAGTGGTTCCAAAACAGACCCATTTGCTGAAACTATTGGACATCCTGACAATTTTATAAGGGATTTATGGATATATATTTTATTTATTAATATATCTACTACCAAAAATGTATCTATTGTGAAGGCTCAACGCCCGTGCTGCCCTGGGTGCAGCTCTTCTGCCTCTGGTTCAGGCCCCTCGCGAGTCCTGGATATCCCTGGAGTCCGTCAGTCACACAGGACTCCCTAGGTTCAGGTCTCCTCAGGCCCTGGCTTTGCTGGGCTTCTGGGTTCTCTTTGTATGGAGTGGGGTTGAAGCAGTCCCCCAACCCCCCAAAGATAACACAGAGCGAGAGAGGTTCCTCAAAGTATTTTTATAAAGCAAAGTAGCTGAGTCTAGTACATTTGCTCCGTCACCTCAGGAGCTGCACAAATGTCCCTGCCCCCGCTCTCCAGCATTCTAACCCCTTAACACATGTGCTGGAGCAAAGGCACTGTTTGAGCCCCCCCTCGGCTCTCCAGTTCACCAGCAAACACCCCTTAACACACGTGCTGGATCAAAGGTACTGTTTGAGCCCTCTTGGCTCTCCAGTTCACCAGCAAACACCCCTTAACACATGTGCTGGATCAAAGGTACTGTTTGAGCCCTCTTGGCTCTCCAGTTCACCAGCAAACACCCCTTAACACATGTGCTGGATCAAAGGTACTGTTTGAGCCCCCTTGGCTCTCCAGTTCACCAGCAAACACCCCTTAACACATGTGCTGGATCAAAGGTACTGTTTGAGCCCCCTTGGCTCTCCAGTTCACCAGCAAACACCCCTTAACACATGTGCTGGAGCAAAGGCACTGTTTGAGCCCCCCCTCGGCTCTCCAGTTCACCAGCAAACACCCCTTAACACACGTGCTGGATCAAAGGTACTGTTTGAGCCCCCTTGGCTCTCCAGTTCACCAGCAAACACCCCTTAACACATGTGCTGGATCAAAGGTACTGTTTGAGCCCCCTTGGCTCTCCAGTTCACCAGCAAACACCCCTACCCTAACTTCCCTTAGGGTACAGGTTATCAGTTTCCCTTTTCTAGCTAGGCTGTACCCATGAGGCAGCTGGAGGATTCCTCTCCCCCGGAACCTATCTCCATTTCCTTCTCTTTCTTGCTTCCTGGCACTGGCTTTTTCTGGCCACTGCCGCTACCTAGGCACGCCCTCTTCCTCTAGCTCCCTAGACTCACCTGTGTGACTCATTAGTGTCTAAGTCTGACACCTGCTCACCTCCAGGCTCTCCCTACAGGTCAGGTGGTGGTTCTAGGAACCTGGGACATAGTTTCTCGCCCTCACCTGCTCCCCCTGCTGGCTGGCTCTAGTATTACTAGCCGCCCTATGGTATCTTATCCATTCCTGCCCCCCCCCGGCAGCGCTGCACTACATCACACTATATATACATCATTATCTATTAACAAACTGTTATGGTTTGTGGGTTTGTGGACCCTTGGCCTGAGGTATGAGTTGTTACAACCTGTGGGGAGGAGCCCCACAGGCCCACAGTGCTGGGAGGCGAGGTCAGGCATGGCAGGGAGCTCTGGGTAAGACTGTGGAGAGGTCCCGAGGAGTCAGGAGGAATTCCCCAGTAGACGAGCAGGCTGATGATAATACCTTGACTGAGACCTCCAAAAGGGGAAGGTGCCAGGTAGGCCATAGAGTGGGAGGCTTGAGACTGGCATGCAGGAGGGATAGCAGAGAGACACCACCGAGGGGGCAGAGATGCGGAGCGACGGAGGTACAGCTGTGGTGACACAGGCTAACCCATAAAGCATGCAAGCCCGAGTCCAATCTTCAATGATGATGTAGGTAGAATGTGGGGAGCACAGACAGTCTCTGTATGATAGAGAAGCACAGCCCCAAGGAGCGGGGAAGTGCTGGTAGTCAACTAGCAAGTAAGCGCGACCCCGAGGAGCGAGGAGGAACAGTCAGTCACAGCAAAGCACAAGGACAATGTCCAGAGGAGTGGGACGTGCTGAGAGTCTCTTGAGAAGTAGGAGGACACAGCCCCGAGGAGCAGGGTAGCACTGACAGTCCAACATAGCACATAGGCATAACCCTGAGGAGCAGGGTAGCACTAGAGTAAACTCCTGAGTGGTAAGGGTATTCCAGGGGGCAGCCCCGAGGAGCAGGGAGCCTTGCAGAGTAGGACTTCAGGAAGTGCAGGGCCAGCCCGAGGAGCGGGGGAGGCTAGGAGATGAGGTCCCCATGAGAGTGCCCACTGGCCCCCAAGCAGTGGGTACCAGACAGAGTCCAAAGTCCAACGGAATCCAATAGCGTAGCCACAGGAACACGGAACAGGAGCTAGTAGAGAAGTACGGAACTTGTTGCCAAGTCGGCTAGCGGAGGGCAAAGGTGGAACTTAAGTACCTTGATCCGATGATATCATCAAGTAGGGACGCCCTGAGGCTCCCACCAAAGATGCTTCAAAGGAGGGCCCGGTGATGCGTGCACTTAGGAAGGCCCTGAGACGACGTAGCTGGCGGCGGCGTCTTGGCCGCCACGAGGAGCCATGGGGAACACAGCGGTAGAGGTTAGCCTGTGCCGCGAGCAGACCCGGGGAGGGCTGGAGAATGGTGCAGGATGTAAGTAAGCATGGTCGCAGCCATTTGCGACTGATGGACATAACACAAACCCTTACCCATCAGCCTCTTAATCATGGCCAACACCTTCTTTCAGTCATTCTCTTCTACAAGAATTGCTTCTACATAAAATCTTCTTCTTGCTTTCAATGTCTCTGTGGTGGTGGCAGGCAATTATCTGCCTGCCACCACTTTTTCCCTGAAAGCTATGTGCATGTTGGCAACTGACACAAAACCTTTTTTATATAAAGAGAGAAAGAGAGAGAGGAGGGGAGGGAGAGAGATAAATTCTGAATTTGACCTCTAGGTGTCAACATTTTACAATTTTGAATGCTCCCTCTCTTTAGGGGCTGTGAACCCTGCCTTCACAGTATTTCCAGCCCCAGCCAACCTATGAGCCCCACCCACTCCACCCCCCAAGGAGGGAAACCTATGCTCAAACATTAAATCCAGGTCTACCAAATGGCAGTGCATAATAGAGATGTGAATCTGAACCGATTCACATGTGGGTTTTTTTCCATCGGGCCCGATCGCGTTTTGTTTATCGGCTGCACCCCAGCCGATAAACAGAAAACCCACCCTGACCCTTTAAAAGTAACCCCTTAGCGTCCCCCACCCTCCTGACCCCCCCAAAACCTTTTTAAAGGTACCTGGTAGTCCAGTGGGGGTCCAGGGAGCGATCTCCCGTGATCTCCCGTGATCTCCCGCTCCGGGCCGTCCTCCGGCTCCCGGGCCGTTGGCTGCCACTAATCAAAATGGCGCCAATGGCCCTTTGCCCTTACCATGTGACAGGGTATCAGTGCCATTGGCCGGATCCTGTCACATGGTAGGAGCACTGGATGGCCAGCGCCATCTTGTGCTCCTACCATGTGACAGGGGCTGACCAATGGCACCGGTAGCCCCTGTGACATAGTAAGGGCAAAGGCTATCGGCGCCATTTTGAATACTGGCAGCTGACGGTCCGAGTGCAGGAGGTCGCTCCTGGACCCCCGCTGGACTTTTGGCAAGTCTTGTGGGGGTCAGGAGGGTCCTCCAGGACTTGTCAAAAGCCCCTGGTGGTCCAGCAGGGGTCCGGGAGCGATCTGCACAAGGGCCATCGGCTGCCAGTAATCAAAATGGCGCCAATAGCCTTTGCCCTTACTATGACACAGGGGCTACCGGTGCCATTTGTCAGCTCCTGTCACATGGTAGAAGCACAAGATGGCGCCGGCCATCCAGTGCTCCTACCATGTGACAGGATCTGGCCAATGGCACAGATACTCTGTCACATGGTAAGGGCAAAGTGCCATCGGCGCTACTTTGATTAGTGGCAGCCGACGGCCCGGGACCCGGAGGAAGGCCCGGAGCGGGAGATCACGGGAGATCGCTCCCGGGACCCCCAGTGGACCACAAGGTACCTGTAAAAAGGTTTTGGAGGGGTCGGAAGGGTGGGAGAAGCTAAGGGGTTATTTTTAAAGGGTCGGGGTGGGTTTAGGGGTTATTTTTGTGTGCAGTTTTTCCCGCCCTCCCCCAAAACGATAAGGGAATCCCCACGATCAATATCGTGGGGTTTTCCTATCGTTTTGGGGGAGCCCCCGATTTCTGACTATTTTGAAAATATCAACGATATTTTCAATCGTCCGAAGCCCGATTCACATCCCTAGTGCATAACTCTTCCACTGTGCCAGCCTGCTTTTATCCCTTTTTATTAAATTCTTTGTTGAATGATAATATTGCACCCACAGAATATGGTGAGTAGCAAGTACAGGTGCTCTATGAGATTTGTCTTCAAGAATGACTCTTCTTTAGGTTTTTGTGCAGGCTTAAATGATATCTGATTTTTCATGTTGTTATTTCTTTCTTGAAGGTAGGGATGGAAAGAAGAGAGGAGTAAGTAGAATAAAATATCCAGGTTTAATGAAATCCTACTCTACTTAGCCACAGAATAAGTAATAAACTACTAAAAAATAAGAATCCCCTCACCCCCCACCCCCCGCGTCTAAAAAAAATATATGAGCAAGCAAACAAACAAGTAGACCTTTTTTTTTTTATTGAAGGTTGTGAAAACTTTACTGTTTGACAGTATTCATAGATGGCACCTTGACAGCACCTGAAAAAGACAAATATATGTCATTGAAAGAAAAACTGTCAGGTGTGATATTTCTAAAATGAATATGGGCCATAGGAAAAAAAATTATACCTAAGCACTTAGACTAAGCCTTTTCTATTCGTATCCATCAGCAAAGAAAGCCTATACTTAAACAAAACAGTTGCATATGGTGGAGAAGCTGTCAAGCAAGAATGCTTCAAGATAGCTGGTATTCCAGAAAAACAAAACACAAAGGCTGAACACTTACATTTGCAATCTGCTTTTCCATCAAGTGTCATATTTTATCCTTGGCAATTCTTATTGACAAAATTCTAAGCCCCAGTTCTCAAACACCTCAATTCTATGAAATTCATGAGACATGTAATTTGATGGATTTCTGGAAATATTCAGTCTCTGCTATTTTTACTCATTAGAACATAATATTTTCCAACCTAGGTTAGATCAAAGGTACATCAAGCCCAGTATCCTGTTTTAAAAAGTGGCAATCCAGATTACAAGAACATGGAAGGATCCCAAAAGGTTAATAGATTCCATGCTGCTTATTCCAGAGATAAGCAGTGGATTTTCCCAAGTCAGCCGTAATAATGGGTTATGGACTTTTTCTCCAGGAACTTATCCAAACCTTTTTTAAACCCAGCTACAGTAACGGCTTTAACCAGATCTTCTGGCAATGAATTTCAGAGTTTAATTATGTGTGGAGAAAAAAATATTCTCTCCTATTTGTATTAAATGTATTACCTAGTAACTTCATTGTGTGATCTAAAGTATTTGTACTTTTTGAAAGAGTAAACAACCGATTTGCATTTGCTTATTCCACTCAACTCAATATCTTATAGACCACTATCATATCTTCCCTCAGCTGTCTCTTCTCCAGGCTGAAGAAACCTAACATCTTTAGCCTTTTCACAGAGGGGAATTGTTTCCACTTTATCATTTTGATTCCCCTTTACTGTACATTTTCTAAATCTCTTATATCTTATTTGAGATGTGGTTACCAGAATTATACACAATAATGCAGTTACCAGCACACAATAATTAAGGTGCGGTTACACCATAGAGTGATATAGATTCATTATGATATAATTTGTTTTATTCTTAGTATTCAAATTGCTTTTTTTTGGCCTCCACTGCATACACAGCAAATGATTTCAACATATCTGCAATGATGCCTAGATCATTTTCCTGGATGGTGGCTTCAAATGTGGAATCTTGCATTATGTAACTATAATTTTGGTTGATCTTCCCTAAATGCATCACTTTGCACTTGTCCATATTAAAGATCATCTGCCATTTGGATACCTAGTCTCCCAGTCTCACAATGTCATCTTGTAATTTCTCATAATCCTATTGTGATTTAACAACTTTTAATAATTTTATATCATCAGCAAATCTGATCATCTCACTCGTTCTCACTTCTCGGTCATTTATAAATGTGTTAAAAGCAGTGGTCCTAGTATAGATCCCTGGAGCACTCCACAATTTGTCTTTCTCCATTGAGAAAATTGATCATTTAGACCTACTCTCTGTTTTCTTTTAACCAATTCTCAATCCACAACAGAACATTGCTTTCTATTCCATGACTTTTTAATTTCTCCAGAGTCTCTCATGAAATATTTTGTCAAACACTTTCTGAAAATCCTGATACACTATATCAACTGGCAAACCTTTGGCTAAATCCATGCTGGCTTTGTTCCATTAAACTGTGTCTATCTATATGTTCAGTAATTTTTTTCTTAATAATATTTTAAACAATATTTCCAGGCACTGACATCAGGCTCACAGGTCTTTACTTTCTTGGATCACCCCTGGAACCCTCTTTAAAAACTGGTGTTGCATTGGCTACTTTCCAATCTTCAGGCAACACAGCAGATTTTAATGATAGTTTACAGATTACTAATATTAGATTTGTAATTTTATTTTTCAGTTCTATTAGCACTCTGGGATGTATACAATTTTGTCCAGGTGATTTTCAACTCTTTAGTTTGTCAGTTTTCCCTATTACATCTTCCAGATTCACTGATATTTTTTTTCAGTTAGGGGTGGGAAGTAGTTTGCAACGAAATAGGAAATACAGATGATATTTCCTATTTCATTGCTTTTCGGGGAAAATCAAAAAATGATAAGAAAAAACATGACATTTTGTGTTTTCATATTGTTTTTTGTGGGGTTTTAAAAAAATGTAAGGGAGGAAACAAAACCCAGAACTGACCCCAAACCTTCCCATTTATAAAAAATCAGAGCCACACAACCACCACCACCAGCAGGGAGACAGTGAGGCTTCGCTGCTTTGGTGGCTGCCCCGGGGCTGGAAGTAAGGGTGCCGGTATGCAGTGTTAGCTCAAGGACCACCAAAAGCAACAGTACCCCCCTCTTAAGTCTGCTCCCTCTTGGACCATAACCTCTCAAGAGGTTATGATCCAAGATGTTGGAGGTTAGCTCCCAGGAATTTTCTTCCAGTCCATAGTTCTTCCATGAAAGGACATATTCAGTCCTCTTGCTCCTATGGCAACAGCACTTGTTCAACTTTGTATACTGTATCTCCATCAATAGCCACATCCTGTGATTTGGCTGGTGCCCTAGAGGGGCCATGAGAGTACCACTGGCTTGAGTAGCAATATATGGAAGACATTGTAAAACTTTAATTTCAGTAATAATTTTAGTTGATAAGTGATGGGTCCTAGTTGCTAGAGTACAGGGAAAGGTCCAATGTAACATGGAGCCAGATGCATGGAAGGGAGTTGCCAGCATAAATGCCAAGTAATCAGCCAGATCTTTTCTCCAATTCTGAACTGGGGAGTTGGTCTCCTATGGGCATCTACCACCTTCTTGGCTCGATCAGTGGCTCTTTCAATCAGGCATTTGGTCCATTCTCATAGTTTGTGCAATTCCTAGGTAGAGAGTTGAGCCGCTGGTGAAGGCATTGACACTGGCAGTGGCACAGGAAGTAGTGATTGTTTCCCATAGACCAGCTGAAATGGGGAAGATCTGGTGGCTGCATTAATATGAGTATTGTAGGAGATGTTGGCCAATGGCAGATGAGTGGGCCAGTTGTCTTGGCATTCATTAACATATGAATGAAGGAAGGTCTTGAGGCTGTGATTGGTGTACTCCTCTTGTCCATTACCTTGTGGGTGAAAGGCTGTGGTGTAATCAAGTGTAATGCAAAACTCCTTGCAGAGGGAGTGCCAATAGTACACAGTGTTTGGTGTCCTCATTCAGATAATATGTGTTTGAGTAAGCCATGCAGGCGAAAGACATGGAGAGTGAAGAGACATGCCAGTTTGGGTGCAGATGGGATACTCAGTATGGAATGAACTGTGCCATTTTAGAGAATTGTATCATCACCCAAATCATAGTGGTGCCATCTGAGACTGGAAGGTCCATGATAAAGTCTGTTGACAGGTAGATCCAGGGTTCCTTGAGGGCTGACAATGGCCATAACAGGGTCAGCCATGCAGCACATTTTGCTGTGAACAAGTGGGGCATGAGTCAATATAGGTCTTGACATCTTGCTTCATTTTGGGCCACCAGTAGTGTCACTGAAGCAATTCAAGGGTTCGAGCCCACACAAGGTGGCCTGCAACACGTGAGTCATGGGCCCATTGTAACAATTTCTCATGGAGTCTGGAGGGTATAATTGTCTTCCCTGGAGGGACAGCTACTGTAGTTGCCAATAGTAAACAATGTGGGGGTCGATGATGTGTCTGGGAGGTTCTGGAACATCCTCCATCTGGAAGGAGAGAAAGATGGCATCTGCCCATTGATTCTTGACTGCTGGGTGGTATTGGAATTTGAAATTGAAGTGAGCAAAGAACAAAGATCAACAGGCCTTTCTTGCATTAAGTTGAAGGTTCTTGTGGTCTGTATACATTGTACCTTAGGGTTGAGCTCCTTCAAGTAGGTGGTCCCATTCCTCGAGAGCAAATTTAACAGTCAGAAGCTCTTGGTGTTTGATACAGTAATTATGCTTAGCTATACAAAACATCTTAGAATAGAAGGAACATGGCAGAGGACTCCCTCTTGGGTGCAGTGACTAAGGACAGCCCCTATGCCCAGTGAAGGGGCATCAACTTCTAGGACAAAGGGCCTTGCAGGATCCAGATGGCACAGGCAAAACTCATCTATGAAGGCATTTTCAAGTTCTGAAATGCCTCTAGAACTTCGTGCGGCCAGACTTTGGTATTGGCACTCTTGTGAGTGAGGGCAGTAAGTGAAGTTGCCATGGATAAGTAATTTGGAATAAAGTGACAAAAATAATTTGCAAATCCGAGGAATCTTTGTAACACTCAGAGCCCCTCAGGTTTAGGCCATCCCTTATGGCCTTCACTTTGGCAGGATACATGTGGAATCCATCATGAGAAACTATGTATCCCATGAAAGGAAGTTCCTCTTGTTCAAAAACAAATTATTCCAGCATGCATATAGGTTGTTCTCTCACAGACATTGGAGAATGAAATGGTTATTTTGGTGGTGGGAACTAAGTGTCTGAGAAAAAATTATGTCATCTAAATAGTTGACCACACAGAAGTAGAAAAGGTTGCAAAAGATCTTATTGACTATTTTCTGGAAAACCTCATGGGAATTGCAAAGCCCAAAGGGCTTGACTACATATTCATAATGTCCATCTTGCATGCTAAGTGCAGATTTCCACTTGGCACCAGACTTGATATGTATAAAATTATATGCTCCCCTGAAATCCAGCTTTGTGAATATCTTAGTGCCTTGCAGGCAATCACTGAGATCTGCTATTAGAGGTAATGGGTACTGGTCCTTCTTTGTGATGGTGTTCAGGCCATTGTAGTCAATGTACAGCCTAAGGGAGCTGTCTTTCTTGGCAACAAAGAACCCAGTGCCTTCCAGAGAAGATAAACAGATAATTCCTCATTCCTGATTTTCCCAAATACAATCAGACATGGTCTGAGTCTTGGGAGAGATCCCTTTGAGTTGGGGCTGCTTCCTGGGATGAGTTTAATGTCATAATCATATGGGTACTGTGGTGGCAGGACCTCAGTCTTCTTCCTTGAACAAACATCTTGATAATCCACAAACTGTGAAGGAAGATACGGACATACTTTAGCCACAGTTATGGAATGAGAAGGTTCAATATGTTCCAAGTAGGTATCCAGACACTCACGGTCCCATCAAGCAAGTTGCACGATAGACCAGTTGAAGTGGGGTTGATGCTGCTGGAACCAGTGGAGCACCAAAATAATGGGATGTATGGCCCGGAGATCAAATGCAGACTGAACCTTTCAGATGTAGGAAGCTGATGCATATGGTCATGGGTGACTTGACCTGGAAGAGGGTTTCTGTAGGTGGAAGATATAATTAATGAAGAGATAATCTGGACCATGGGATTTAAACATTGCTCAATGATTTTGTTCAGGATGAGGTTCCCTCCAGAGCCAGATCCTCAAAAGCCTATGTAGAGAAAATGTGGAATCCAGCTCCAGAATCACAGGAACCAGTAGTTGGTGAGCAGGAAGAGTGAGGCCTAGGGTCATCTCTTCACAGAACCCTAGGCACTTAGGTTTCTCAACCTCAATGGACAATGAACCAACAAGTGTCCTCAGCCAGTGCAATATAAACAAAGGCCTTGCAGCCAGCAATTAATCCTCTCCTCTGGGGCTAAATGGCAATGCCCATTTGCATGGACTCTTCTAACAACCATGAGATGGATGGAGGAACAGTCAAGGACAAAAGTGGATTCTGGAATCTAGGTGCCAAGGTAATGTTCCTGTGTGCTGGCCAGGTCTCACAATGCGGTAGGAAGATCTTGGGCGGTGCTTCTAATGCGCTAGGAAGATCTTGGGCGGTGAGCTCATCCTTGATCTTGTGTGTGAGACCTTCAAGAAAGATAGCAGTCAGACTGTCTTCATACCAATGTAATTCAGTGGCTCATGTCTTAAAATCTATGGCATATTCTGCCAAGGTGTTAGAAATCTGATGTTAGTTAGACTGCGAGCTCCTGAAGAGGGAGGAGTTAGCAATCTGTTGAGAATCTGCTAGGGTTCTCCGTGAGGAGAAAGCAATTTGTTATATCTGTTAAGAAAGCTGGGTGTAGATGGGAGGAGCAATCTGAATGGATGGCTCCTAAGAAGGAGGAGTCAGCTATCTTGTAGTGTGTCAGATTCTGTTATATTCCGCTATGCTGAGATTTAGCAATCTGTTATGAATCTGAGGTAGTAGTGGTGAATCCCTGGGCCGGTGGCAGATTACCACTCCCCCGGGAGGATATCCTGAGAGGGACCACTGGCTAGGCTTGAGTATGGAGACAGACACACATTAGTTCATTTATTAAACAGGTTTTGGAAACCACCAGAGGTGGCAGTAGTGAGCTGATATGCCCGGCAGGGCTGTAGTTCCTCAGGCACTCGAACCATGATCCAGGATGGCTGAGCTGTTGAGAAACTGTAGAAAGTGAGTAGGTAGAGTAGACAAGGTTCTTGAACAGAACTAGATGACAAAACTCACATAAGGTCTCCGGATGGCTGAGCTGTTGAGAAACTTTAGAAAGTGAGTAGGTAGAGTAGACAAGGTTCATGAACAGAACTAGATGACAAAACTCACATAAGGTCTCAAGGAAGCTCAGGAGCTGGAAAGGTTTAGACCCTCGAGGAGCGAGTACCTGGTCCCAGGGAAAGCTCTGAGAGAGCAATGGTAACTCACAATTGTTTGTAGCAGCGATAGTTTACAGGCAGTAGAGAATCTTCAGAGTGTCCAGGAACATGGGCCCTCAAGGAGCGAGTACCGGTTCCTATCTGTAATCTGAAAGTAAAGAAAAGAGTGAGGCCCCCGAGGAGTGGGTACCTCTGGTAAGTCTGAGGAGGCAGAGTAGCTTGGGAGAAATGTAGCTGAATCCATATCCGAATCCTCTCCTTGCTAACTCAGTTCAATAGTGAATTAGAGACCTTTAAATATTGGACGTCATCTCAGGGGGACGCCCATGAGGTTCGCGCCCTTGCTGGTACTTAAATCAGAGTGTGCGTGCGCTCACCCTAGGTCATCAGGCAAACATGGCGGATCTGCAACGTCGAGCCGGTCTGGGGACACCGGAGGGAGATGGCATGGAGACGCCACGGCAGCCAGCCATCCATCAGACCTGGAGGGAGTCATCACAGAGGTAAAGAGGGTGGAGTGAGGGCGTCAAGCAGCAATGGACGCACACAAGGTTCTTGGTGGAGGTGGAGCAGGTTAGGTGCCATTGTTGCTTCATGGCTAGGTTTCTTGAAGACCACTCTGAATTGCTTGGTGAATTATTGCAAGGCAAGCAGAAGGGGATCTCTCCATTTCCAGAGGGGAAAAGCCCAATCAGGGCTCAGTCATCCAGTAGGGAAGGTATGTATGTGGTTTTCGTTTGCTCATCTGGGAATAGTGGCTCTTGGAGTTGGAAATTCATATGGTATTGATTTAGGAATCCTTGAAATCATTTGAAGTCTCCATCATACTGGGGTGCAGCTGGTAACTGTGGAATTGGATGATTGGTGGCTCCAAGAGGTGACAGTGCAAGCACAAGTGGAGGAGGCACTGCAGAACTGATCAGAGTGCTCAGGCCAACTGATCCATGGTCAGAAGCTCCAAGGTGTGCTGCTGCTCATGTAGCCTGTGGGCAAGACCCAGAATGGCCAGCAAAGAGGTGAAGTCTGCTGGGTCCATGGCATCAGTAATCTATAGCATTTGTGGACATTTAGGCTGAGGCAAGATTGGCACAACCTGCATGGGAAGAGCCCTGCAGGTTTCCACCATCATCAGGCAGACCTGGACAAAGCAAAGACCCAGCTGAAGCTTCACCTATATCAGCCCTCATTCCTGTTGAGCTTTTGGGTGCTGGGGTCAGCAGTTCTTGCTGAAGGTTGAAGTGGAGGTCCTTGGATAGCAAGGTTGTAAGCAGGCAGTGGTCAGTTGTATACAGGAACAGACAGTGGTCGGTGGCAGGCATTGGACTGGACAGACATAATTCAGGAGCAGGCAATGGTCAGTGAGGCAGTGGTCAAGTGTAGTTTGAGGTCAGGCAGTGGTTGGTGGCAGGCTGCAGTCAAACTTAATTCAAGATCAGGCCAAAGTGAATCCAGATATCTGTCTGAAGGGGAGAAGAAATGGATAGAAAGGACAGGTCAGGTAAGGAGAAGCCTAGAAGGCAAGGGAAATTAAAGACCATGTGGGACCTGAAGACAAGACAATGAAGACAAGGCTGGGCTGAAGTCAAGATGTTGAAGACAAGGCTGGATTGAAGATAGGATGCTGTAGCAATATCACAGGGGTAGTGGGTCTTGTTGTTGACGCATGTTTCTGCTGGAGAGCTACCCTTTTATAGAGCAGCATTGGTGGCATCTTCTATAGGGGCCACAGGGACTTCCTGCTGTGTGAAGTTTCAGTGGCTTACTGCTGCATCTGTGAGCGGTGTCCCACCTTGAAAAAAGACTGTGAGGCTTTAATGCCTCAGCAGCAGGCCAGAGACTGGAGGTAAGGATGGTGTTCGCAGAGCTAGCACATGGAGAGCCAAACACAACACCATGTTAAAAAGAAGTTTAGAAATCTGGGTCGCTTCAGATACTGCTAAGCTATTGCCATCTAAATTCCTTTCTGTCAATTACAGGTCCATTCCATTCATATCTGCATTTCCAGCTGAGGGATATGACTTAGACAGATCTCCATAAATGGCCATAATCTTTTCCTGAAAATATTCCTTGAAATTTTCAGTTTCTGGGAGAATGCCAAGCTGAGTAGATCTGATAGCAGGTCTGCCCAGAGCATTTCAGATGATCAAGAATAACTCCTTAGTTGAGTTATCAATCCTGAGAATTTGTTCCATGTAAAACAAACTTGATAGATAGAAATTCTGATTTATACAGTCTGAAAGAAGATACCATAAGTTGAGTATCTAAACTTCCCGACTTCAGCCCTGGCTTTCCAGGCAAAAAAAACAGTCCCTCTTCATCTGCATCAACTGGATAGTAAAACAGTTATTCCATTATATATATCCCTAGGTCTAGAAGATAATGGTACTTATTCCTAAAAGTGTGAATAGTTCCTTCCTAAAAGCAGTTACATTTACCCAATGTAATAATGCATGGCAAAGTCTCCTGAAAAAGCTGTATCAAGCATTCACAACAGTTTCCATTGATCTCCACATTCTGTCCATTGCAATCATGAAAGCTGCGTTGTGAGCTGGACAACATGTGAGAACACTCCTTGAGAGCATCTTCACTATTAACTGATTCCCCAGACTCAATCTCCATTTTGCATTCACAACCATTAATATAGACTGCTTTTAATACATCTAAATTATGTGATTTCATGTTCTGTACAGTATGGATGTAATATAATTTCCAAATCTTATCAGTCATTGCTCTGTGGAACATGTTTGTGAATCAGGATTCTTGTTGTTCTCCTCTATGTTTTTCACCGCTGAGTTTTGATCTACAAACTCATTCAATGTGGCCTTTCTTTTTGCAGAAATTATACTCTTCCCCTTTAAATCTGCATACAGTGCACTGATGCTGTCCAATACAACTAAAACTTAAGTTTGGAAGCACAGCCCCTTGGGTTGTCTACTAAGTGACTTCTTATTTCAGCTGGCAAAGTCCACACCAGTTGCTGTGCCCCAGATTTTTTTCATGTGCTGCAGTGCCTTATCAGTTGCAAAAACCTTTTCTTGTGCTGTTGCAAACATCATATTTGACTCAGCAAAGAGATTGCACTGAAGTGTTTTATTCAGGACCCTGCAGACTAGACAGTCATGAAAAATACAATTTAAAAATTCATCAAATTTGCATTGCTCTATGAATCTGTGCAGTTCAGCCATATAGGTGGTAATGTTCTCATTACAACCTTGATTCTGCTTGTAGAACTGAAATATTTGTACAATGAGAGATGAAGTAAGTGAGAAATGGACCTTTAATAATGCTATGATCTCCTCATACATCTTATGGTTTGACACAGGCTGGCCTATGATGGTGTATATTTTGTTCACACACACATCAAGAGAACAGCCCATTTCTGTTCAGGAAACATATTCATATTTGCTTCCAAATAGAATGACAGTCTCTCTGAATAAAAGGCCCAAGCATTGGACTGTCCCACATTAAATTCCTGTATATGACCAACAGTGGCCATAGATGCAGATGAATTTGTTACTTTGATTTCTACAAATGGCCTTCCCCTCTGAGTACATGCTGATCATGTGAACTCATCAATCAAAAACTGCACATGCCTGCTGTCCATGCATATCAAGAGTAGCTGGATCCCATCCTTGTCACCAGAAAATGGGTATAGAATATTAGATGATGCCAGCAGATAATAATAAACTGTATTTACATTAGCACACAATAAGGTGGAGAGCTGCAAAACCAGTACAAATAAAAGGGGCCTGATATTCAGATTCCAGATAGTGGGATAAGTAGGACTTAACTGGCTATCTAGCAGCCACTAAATATCTGGTTATATTGAGTGGCTGCTAGATAGGTGGATAAGTCACTTCTCTAGCTAGTCGGCTAACTTAGGAGCAGGCAATGGGGATCAGGGTGAGGCTACCTGATGGGTTAAGTAGCAATATTAAGATTTAGCTGGATAAGTTGAACGTCTAAGTTAGACCTGCTCAATAGCAAGTCCAAACTTAGGGGGTCATTTATCAAAATGCGTTAAGGGCTTATCACATGCAAAAAGTCTAGTTAACGCATGTGTTAGCACCATACCGTATGGTGTGATGCAAATTCAGAAAATAGGAGCAGAGAGTGGGCTGGGTTAGCCTGACTGCAAAGAGCTATCACACTGATTTTAACAGCACCTCTTTGAATTGTGTTAGTGATAGCTGCTGTAATGTTTCATTGCCATTTGTGATGTCTCCTGTAAGGCCTATTTGAGATGAATTGAAGGGGAGAGGGGGGGGAGAGGGAGAGGGAGAGAGAGAGAGAGAGAGAGAGAGAGAGAGAGAGAGAGAGAGAGAGAGAGAGAGAGAGACTGGCCATAACAGCATCCCCATAGGTAGGTATTTGTATCCCTATGGTAGGCCCACCTAGTAACTCGAGGTGGGGTTTAGGTATGAGTGTAGGGGGTTAGGGGCCACTTTGACATTCTATGTGACACGTCCGAACAGAACAATGGTCTCTTGTGAAGATTTGATGGCCTTTGGAGTGAGGAAACTCACTCCAAGATGATATTTGTGCAATGTTCTCTCAACCTAGCTTGATGGACTCTCTACCTGGGTAACATCAAGCTAGGTGCAGCGTCCCCTGCTGAATACATAACAAAATGCTTTTCAGATGAGGAAAATAATTTGCTGCTGGAAATAGTGGTTGCAAAAAACAATTTTAAAATATTTTATGGCAAGCAATTCATAATAATCTCCAGTTCAGACAAAGAAAAATAAATCTGTAGAGCTATCACTGATAAGAACATAAACTTGGGCATTCAGACACATTGATTGGAAAATGTAAAACATTGAATCAGAGAGGAAAGCCTTAAGCTTCTTCTCAAGCTGTCACAGATGAAAGAGGGGTGGAGCAAACCCTGTCCCATACATCTTTTTGGATCTTCACTTCCCAATTCTAAAGAGGATAGATAGACTTCTTGAGTATCTTAACACCACTACTAATATGCTTGAGGAGACAGCAGGAAAGACTTAGTCATATCTCTAACAAGTGCTTTCCCTTTCTGAAAGAATTGTCTTACTAGTCTTTGACTGGCAGAATGGGAGTAATATAGGATCTCAGGTAAGGTAGGGAGGGAAAGAGGTATGAGTGGATATTGTAGAGGTAGTGGTTCCAACTTCAACACGTTGTTAGCAGAAAAGCCATTGTATCGCGTTTGCTGAAGTGGGGACGCAGGGCAGATGTTCTGTTCACTGACCTCTTCCTTCTTTTGCTTATATAAATCCAAGTGGTGCTTGGAAGGTCACTGGCTCTGCAGAGATGGCATCTGTGGCATCCCAAGTGTCTGCAGGCTCCATTTCTCTGCTTCTGGTTCTCTCTGCAGAAAACAAGCGACCCGGGGGCCTATGCAATAAAACTTGCAAATAAAAAGTTTTAATGTGCATCTCTGTAATTTTTTTTACATCTACATTTAAATAAGACTTATGGGGGTCATTTATCAAAATGTGCTAAGGTGTTTTCGCATGTGTTAAGGGATTATCGCATGCGATAGCACCATATCATATGGTGCGATGCAAATCTGAAAAAGAGGAGGAGTTAGGGGTGGGCTTACCAATTTGTGAAGTCCTATTGCATGGACTCTCTACCTGGATAACATCAAGCTAGGTGGAGAGAACATTGCACAAACCTCATCTTTGGGTGAGTTTCCTCTCTCTGAAGGTCATCAAATCTTCACAAGAGACCACTGTTCTGTTCGTATGTCTCACGTTGAATGTCAAAGTGGCCCCTAACCCCCTACACTAATACCTAAACCTCACCTCTCTCTTTATCTCCCTCCCCCCCCCCCCCCCCGCAGTGGTTGTATGCAGGAAATACAACAGGTCTGGCATGTATCGCAAAGTGTGAAAACATTATTGTAATTTACGCTAACTTAGCTCTTCACATAGGTATTAGTGCAAATTTCGATAAACTGTCTATTTGCATAAAACACACCCCTTTTGCTATCACATGGGATACTTATCACATTTTGATAAATCCAGGCCTTAATTTGCTATGCCAAAAATTTTACAGAGAACACAGTAAAAATTGCCCTTAATACTATGGTCTCGGTACAAATATGAATGTTAACACGAAAAAGTTTAATCTCTGTTTTAGTTGCTGCCCAAAATCCATCATGCTAACTGGCTCTTTCACTTGGGCTGGTAGCATGGAATATTTATTTTCCTTCCCCTTTCACATTACCTGTGAAGCAAGCAAATAAAGCAAGAATCAGGGGTTCTTTTGACTCATACACACAGCCAGGCATAATCTTAGATCTCAAAATGCCACCTACAACTTGTTGAAATGTATTTCCGCAGTACATATCCAAGGTGAACTAAAATGGCAAAAACTCTCCTTTAAGGTTTTCTGAAATGTAACATGAACAATACATTCCAGAAATGGCATACTACTTGTGCCATGTACTAAGAAATGCACTGAATATATTAGGGTGAATTTTCAAAGGCTTAGGCACCTGCATTTGTGTAATGATGGAATTCCCTTGCATGTGTAAACCATATCCATTTAAGCTGAGTTTCAGCAATCTATTATTTCCATAACACACATACTTTAGGCTGCATAGAATAAAAGACGATCTGGGGAGGGGACATTTTAGAGGCATGTTTGCAAACAAAGCAGTATATTGAATTTCTATATGCATTTTAGGCATCACATGAATGCACCTAACTTGCATCACTATTCCGAAATACATAAATGTATGTTTGTACTTTTGGCTGCCTACTGACCCAAAATTCAAACAAAACCTATGAGGGAATCTTGTGTTTAAAAATCAGTTTGTTTTGTATGAGATTAAATGCATGCTCATAACTTTACAGTTAGGCACCCTATTGAAACCTGAGCCCATTATACATTATTTTCTTCCCTGCATGCTATCACATAATAGAAAAATCAGATTTTGAATTAGTAAAAAATGAATAAATTGAACACACACACACATTTAACTCTCACAGTTGTTTTTCTCATAAAAAATGTCTAATTTTAGAAACCATTGGTGATTCAGTTTCAGCTTCAACCTGCTGAGCAATTTTAGATCCAGATCTAAGAGACAGTTTCAGGTTGCATGAAGCATGTTGTTCATTTTATGCAATTTTTATTACACAGAAGACATTTTCTAGCAATGATAAAATTCTGCCTATGATCAAGGTTTTTCTCCCTTTTATGTACAGCCAGGAAAGGAAGAGCTAACAAAGTCAGACAAGTAAGTTTGACTTATTTGACATAACTGCTCACAGCTGGTAGTGAAAACAGGCAGTTCCGTGTTATCTAGTGCATACAGGAGAGGGAAATAGAGGCTTTGAAGCCCAAGATTTGTGCTAAACCATTTCAGCTGGCACATTAAGACCCTCCCACCTTACCTTTCACACACGCACCCTAGGTTCTTGCTCTTCATAAATACTTACTTTATTCACACTCACCTGCTTCCTATGTGCATTCGTCTCAAAAGAATTTAAAAAACATGATGAATAAGGACAATTCATTTCATTTGGAGGACCCCAAAATGAATTGAGGGCTCCCCCTAATGAAACAAACCTTATTAAAAAAAAAAAAAAAGAGAAGACGCAGCGCAGCAGAATCCCTCACAGTGAGTAAGCCGCGCCCCACGAGAGGCAGCAGGCCAATCAGAGCCTGGCGCGAAGGGCTTTAATTTGTACATCTCCCTACGGCATCGCGCGCCTAAGGAGCGCGACAAAGGGGCCTGCCCCTTTGTGCGCCCCTTAGTGCACACCAGAGTGCACCAGAACCTTGAAATGACAGACATTTTATACCATCTTTTTTGAAATTCCTACACACACCTTACACAGGTCCTACCTAGCACTCTCCAGACTCCCTCAACATTCATCCAGGATTCTCAAACAAACACCCATCTACCTCCAGCATTCATCCAGCATCGTCAAACAATCACCCAGCTACCTCCAGCATTCATCCAGGATCCTCAAACAATCACCCAGCTACCTCCAGCATTCATCCAGGATCCTCAAACAATCACCCAGCTACCTCCAGCATTCATCCAGCATCCTCAAACAATCACCCAGCTACCTCCAGCATTCATCCAGGATCCTCAAACAATCACCCAGCTACCTCCAGCATTCATCCAGCATCCTCAAACAATCACCCAGCTACCTCCAGCATTCATCCAGGATCCTCAAACAATCACCCAGCTACCTCCAGCATTCATCCAGCATCCTCCAGTATTCTTTAGTCCCATCATGATGTTTGCATACCCAATACACACATTGCACCACAATATCTGCCTCAAGATGAAGCCTTTGCTATGCTATCAACCCATAACACGCAGAAATCTAATTCTGGTGATGATCTCGCCCATTACGCAATTGCTTGGTCTGGCCCTCTTCACCTTAACTCTTCTCAATGCCCAATCAATAACAAAAAAAACTCACATCCTTCAGGACTATCTGCTCGATGCCAAACCAGACATCTGTGCCATCACGGAGTCCTGGCTGAAGACATCAGACACTGTCTTAATTAATCAACTTCCTACACAGATATATGATATTTTCTCCCTACGCAGAAAAAAGAGAAAAGGGGGAGGTCTCCTCATAGCGGCCAAAAAATCACTCAACCTTAATCTTCAACCTATCAATACAATTCCTAAACTGGAGATAGGCTTTTTCAAATCTAAGTCTCTCCAAATCCTCCTCACTTACGCTCCACCTGGACTGCTAGAACAAGACTCCTCCCCTTTAGTGGAAATCATAGCAAAATACGTAAAACTTGATTCTCCAGCCATAATCCTTGGAGATTTCAATTTTCATATTGACGCCAATCCTCGCTCTTCTAACTGCGAAGCCTTCCTATCTGCCATGTCAGACATCGGCTTCAAACAACATATCAACCAACCCACACATAAAGCAGGTCATACTCTTGACCTCATCCTCACAAACTCCAACCTCCTTCCACTTTCACCCCCTCAATGCCTCCCGATTCCATGGTCAGACCATTTCATGATCACCTCCACCATCAAGTCATTGATAGGATTTTCTGCTCCTAGTCAGATGACCACTTTACACTACAGAAAACCATGCCCTTCAGAAGACCTCGGCAACTCTTTAATCAAAGAACTTCCTAATCTGGACCTATCTAATCCCAACTCTGCCTTTATCTCTTGGCAAACTATAACTGAAAAGATAGCAAATAATCTATGCCCAAAAAAATATAGATCCTTCTCGAAAAAATAATCAACCATGGTTCTCTAAGGAGCTCCGTACCCTGAAGCAAAACCTCAGATGGAAAGAAAAGGAATGGAGGAAGAACCCCAACCCCCACTCTCTATCCACATATAAAGCCGCCCTCCACCATTACAGAACGACAACGCTTCGTACAAAAAGAGATTTCTATGCCCATCATATCCACGACATGTTATTCGATGCTAAGGCTCTTTTCTCTTACGTATTGGAACTCACCAAATCTGCTCCCCCTACCATTCCAGAAGATACAGCCCAATCGAAAGCCAATGAGCTGGCCTTATTCTTTCAGAATAAAATCTCAAACACCCTAGCCAAATTACCCAACAACCCAATCTCACTGCCTCCGGATACCCTCCACCGACCAAACATAGACATAAGCTTGGAATCCTTTGACCCTACCCACACTATAGAGGTGGAAAATCTGATAAAAAGAATGAAACCTTCGTCCCACCCGCTGGACCATATACCCTCCAAATTCCTGATTCTCATACCGGAATACATCTCCAAATATCTAGCTGATATTATTAACTGTTCCCTCTCACAAGGAATATTCCCAGACGCTCTCAAATCGGCCACTCTTAAACCCATTCTCAAAAAACCTAAACTGGATCCGGATGACCTCAACAACTACCTTCCCATTTCAAATCTCCCTTTTATAGCCAAGATCATGGAGAAAATTGTAAATAAGCAGCTTTCAGACTACCTGGAGGACCATAATATTCTACACCCATCACAATACAGTTTCCGAAAAGATCACAACACTGAAACCCTCCTCATCTCACTCCTCGACCAAATCTACATCGGTTTTGACAAAGGTCAATCATTCCTTCTAGCCCTTCTTGACATCTCCGCAGCTTTCGATACTGTAAATCACAATACCCTACTAAACCGACTATCGGATATAGGAATTGCAGGATCAGCTCTCAAATGGTTCGACTCCTTCATTAGCCACAGAGGCTATAAGGTTAAAATTAATAACAAGGAATCCTCTCATACGAACGCCCCATTCGGAGTTCCTCAGGGTTCCTCCTTATCGCCCACACTGTTTAACATCTACATTCTCCCTCTCTGCCACGTCCTCTCTAATCTAAAACTTAAGTTCTATATATATGCCGACGATGTACAAATTTTAATCCCCATTTCCAGGTCACTGGACTCAACATTCAAATTATGGAACTCCCATTTACAAAAGATCAACCAACACCTTTCAAGCATCAACCTGGTGCTCAACACTTCCAAGACTGAACTACTGCTAATCACCCCAGAAGGCAGTCACTTTCATAACCAGCTGCATCCTAACATACAAATATCCCACGCCCGAGATCTTGGAGTTATAATAGATAGTCATTTGAATTTAAAACAATTCATAAAACATACAACAAGGGAGTGCTTCTACAAGCTTCAAGTACTCAAAAATCTCAAACCGCTCCTATTCCATTACGATTTTAGATCTGTCCTTCAAGCCATTCTTTTCTCTAAGATAGACTACTGCAACTCCATCTTGCATGGTCTACCGACTTCTACTTTAAAACCTCTCCAGTTGCTCCAAAATGCAGCGGCGAGAATCTTAACAAATACTAATCGAAGAGCGCATATTTCCCCCATCCTAAAAGATCTTCACTGGCTCCCTGTAAACTTCAGGATCCTTCATAAATCACTGACAATTATCCACAAAAATATTCATCATCAGACTCCATTAGATCTTTCACACCCTCTCAAATTGCACTCGACGTCCAGACCCCTAAGAGATGCCTACAAGGGATCCCCTAAGAGATGCCTACATGTTCCACCAATCAAAAGTGTACACCACTCAAACATCAGAGACAGGACATTCTCTATCGCAGGACCTGCCATCTGGAACGCCATACCTCCGGACCTTAGGCAGGAATCCTGTCTACTAACTTTCAAAAAGAAACTAAAGACATGGCTGTTTTGCCGAGCCTTCCCAGCCACCAGCCCAACAGCCTGATTTAAAATTATCATATCGTTTATGTAAATAAACATATCGCTTATGTAAATAAGCCCGACTTAGAATATAGCTTATGAAAATTAACAAACGATGCCTACTAGCCATTATGAGGCCCCTGCCTCCCTCCCATACTCCATTGTATATAGTAACTTATTGTATATAGTAATTTATCTTTCGTTCTCCCCCTCTTTTTTTCCTTCTCCCAGTTAAGGCTACCTTGTTATAATGTAACTTTTATGCTCCCTCAATATGTCACTTGTTGAAATGTTGTTTTATAATTCTGCTTAGTTCGATGTAAACCGAGTTGATTTGATCTGTATCATGAAAGTCGGTATATACAAGCCTTAAATAAATAAATAAATAAATAAATAAATAGATGCATTCATTTAAAATGAATTAATCAGGCCTAGGCCTCTTCTAGGGCATAGGGCAAAACCCAATGCAGGGGCTGCATCCTACACCTGAGCGCAATGCCGAGATCTTGGCCTAGACCTGGGCCGATGCCAAGGCCTCAGCTGAGTCTCAAGCCCCCCATCAGTCACATGATCCATCAGGTATTCAAGGGCAAGTCCAGATTCTGACCCCTAGGCCTCAGCGCAGGCCCTGGCTCAGTGCTGGAGCCTGGCCCAGGGGATGGCATCGATGGAGCTGCTAGGCCTGTGCTCTGGGCCTGGGCCTGACCCTAGGCCTAGGCTTTTCTGCTGATTCCCCAGACCAGATAAGTGGGAACTGGTGAAAATCCTATCCTTTGCATTTTTCTGGGTGGAAGGGATCACAGGAGACCTTGGGAGGATCTGTTTCTTTTTTTTTTTTTTGGGGGGGGGATCAATGTTTATTTCATTTTTTTTAAACTAAATAAATGAAATAAACATTACAATAAATGAAATTTGTGGGGGAAAAGCCCCCATAAAAACAAAGCTAATTTTCCCCTTTCCCACCCCTAATACCCACATTTTAAAATCCACCACTTTTTAACAAACTGGAAACTGAATAGAGATCCTCTGGCTTTTCTCTTCTGGCCCCATGTTTAATTTAATTTCTTCAATGCATATATTTTTTTTATATATTTTTAGCTCCAAAACCATCACCCTGGAATCAGAGTTGTTTTCATTTTTTTAATTGGCTTTTTGGTCGAAGCATGTGTATCTCCAGAGTTCCTGATGACTGCAAACCCTCAAACTGTATTATTTTAGCTATTTTTCACTGCTTTGCCCAATTTTATTCATTTTTTATATTTCTTCAAGCCAGGATAAATGTTCCTGGTGGTATCATTGCTGACCACCAGGATCATAGTTTGGTCTTCAACATCACACTGGGTACTTTTCCAGGGCCCTCAGATGCCTCAGCAATCTTTTTAATTTAAAACTGTAGGAGCACTTAAATATATATATATATATATATATATATATATATATATATATATATATATATTTTTTTTTTTTTTTTTACTCACCACTATGGCTGGGACACCTCTGGGAGCAGCAGCAACTCAATGCTGTGTTGCTCACTCTGCCCCTTCTTCTCCTATACATCTCAGCCTTCACTCCAGCTGCAGGAAGCTATTTCTTCACTTCTACAAAGCCTCAGGGACCCCTTTCTGCTCATGGTGCTTCACCACCATGCCCTGGGACCATGGGCAGTACACCACCACCTCCACACTTGGGCCTCCAGCAATCCCCTCTGGATGCAAACAAAGCTGCCCTGCCAGAGCACTTATCTGCGTCCTAATACCTCATACCTGGAGGTCTCTCACCACAGCCCCCAGCAACCATCTCCAAGTGAGGCTCCAAGACCACTTCAGGACTCACAGGGACAGGCTCAGTACAAGGTTAGGATTTTTTTTTTTTCTAATTTGAACCTCTATGTAGAGATGCCTTCTCTCCAGAGGGCCCTTGGTCCTGGGCCATCTGAATCCTTGGCAGACTTCTCTCCTGCAAAATTTAAATGTGCACATCTTATCAACTATCTTGTTATGTGAATATATCTCTTCACAGTCTGTGGATCTTCTTTTCTGTCTAACAGAATAGGTCTGTGATCTCTAATATACTCTCTCTTTTTACACCATTAACTGTAGATAAAGCATTTCTGTGGCACAGATATATGCCTGTGCAACACTTGTTAAGCACCAGCATAATAAGCCTATGAGAGGACTCACTAAATACTATGGCGTCCGTAATCAGCTGCTGAACAGCTAGATAAGTTAGCCCCAGGAATACCCCTGATATAACTCTTTATCCAGCTAGAATTTAGCAGGAAAAATTACTGAATAATGTGGCTAAGCCATTTAGATGGATACGTTTTCATTTATGAATATCTACCCTTGTGGCTTTTCTAATGTTGGGATGGTTTCTGAGCACTTGGGTTATGTTGCTGAGCTTTGAGGCTAAAAAGAGTGGATTTACTGATTACAAACTAAGTAATTTTTAGATTTTGTTATTAATATTAGAATAAAGTGAGTTTTTTAAGATATTCAGAGTTGGGTAGAGTTTAGCATAATATGGGAAAGAACATATGACATGAATTAAGTGCTTAGGCATATGATACTGGTTGAAGCCTTTTGCAGGCAAGACCCTGTAGATTATATCTTGAAGAGCATGTTTTAATCTGATACTAATTCCCATAGGATTAGTTAAGTTTTCCTCATCTCATTATTATTTTTATAAGTTTGGATATGAGTTTTTTCTTGCTCTTTCTATTTAGGGATTTTTCTTCTAAAGAGTTGCCATCCTCTTGGCAGCTCCACTTTTGAATGCTTGGCTATAGGATTTGTGCTCCAATTGTTCTAACCAAACACCATTTCTATATGTAAGGAATTGGTCAACTGAGCACTCTTCCATGAATTCTCTGTCCCTTACTAACATCTTGTGTGTGCCTGTAGCTGCTCTGAGTACCCTCAGCATTACAATGGTTTCATCTGGTGTAGTTTGTCAGCTGCCAGCATAGCGGCACTTAGCCTGGTCTGAACCCTGAAAGTTAACTCTTTCCTCCCATAAAAAGAATCTACATCCTGGGGAGGAAGTCAGATAGAAGAGCTAGCCAGGGTTCCTGCCCTGAAGAACTTTTATGTTCCCACCTATGCAGGACAGGCAAAGCAGGGTGGGGTTACGCTATCATACTATTAACTTGATACCCAAATCCCTTGCTTGTGGCTTTCCAGCACTCACATCTGGTGCCCTTTGGGGAGCTAAGTAGTACCAGTGGATATAGACCTTTTGATTTGTGGGGGTCCCTTACAGGTAACAGTTTTAGGAGTGCGAGCTTTGGACAAGTAAACCAAATACATATGCTGATGAAAGGGTAGAAAAAAGGAGTCTAACAAATATTGACAAACCAGCATGACAAACAACATGCAGGGCTAAGTGTGTTTCAGAAATTTCTGGCTCTAGGATATCCTTTAAGGGACTTAACTGTCTAAAAAATAAATCATTGTATACACTATAAATAAAGGATACACACAGCCAAAATATAAAAGAATATAGAAATGTATACAAATGTATATTTTAATTAAAATATTAAACATTTAAAAACTATTAAATAAAAAAAAGGGACACAGGTGGGGAAATCTGAAGTGCAAACTATTTACAGAAATAAAAGAAGGGCCAAGGACATATGGAAGTGAGTGTTGCAGACTTGGGAGTCTGGCTCATGTACTAAGAGCCTCATACCTGTGACTTGTACCAACACTGTGAGACACTGTTGCATCTCACTGAAGCGGCCCACCATATTGAGCAGGCTCCTAAGTTCAGCTCAGATCCCTCTTATCTTCTCCACCATTGTTTGCATACCCTGCCCCAAAAGCCTGCTGAGACAGAAGCTTAGCACCTGGAGTAGGTGCTCCAGACAATGCGCCTGGCTCAAGAATCCCAGGCAAGGCAGTGATGATGGTGGAAGAAGAGGAAGTGGATCTGGGCCTCCCTCGGCCAGCAAGAGTTGGCCAGTCCGAGTCCTGGCATCCTTACATCCAAGGTCAGAACAGGGAGGAAGCCAAACCAGGATGTGGAGAGGGATGATGTCTTTCTGGAACTCACCAATTAGGAGTAGGGGGGGCTGGACAGACACCGCTGCATCCCCTTGTGGTGGAGGGGGGTGGCAGAGGAGCATCCTGCTCTTCCCCTGTGTGGCATCAGTTTCCTGTGTTGTGGTGCCAGGGACCTCACTACCTTTGTCTTCCTTTTCACGCTCTTCCTCATGTTCCTTCTCCTCCTGCTCTTGCTCCTTCTCCTCCTCCTCTTACGTTGACAAATGAGTTGTCACCTGTGAAGGGAATAGAAACTGTGTGTCATTAGGTGTTCTCATATACTTCAGGATGTGAAGTGCACAATCATATAAGCAGTTTGAGGACATTCATTTTTTTTGGAATAGCTCCAGGTAGAGGGAAGTGCTCCTAACTACAGGACACTCATGTCATATTGGTGGTGGCAAGGCCATACTATGATTTCTTGACAAGCTCCACTTTTGACATTTCACTGTATCTTAATGGTGCCTTGATTGTGATATGTGACAGAGTTTGAAGTATAAGGTTGTGGTCTTCATAGCAAGACATCTAAGACCATGAAGTAAGTAGTACATACTTGTATATGATAGGGGTGATATATATTCAGTGAGCATACATTTCAAAGTGGGTTAGAACACCCTGAAGGGTTTCCTGCTAGGCCTGAGGTACCTTACAAGTAATGCTTCATGATAATGCTGCCCGTAAGCCAAAGAAATGCATAGATCTAAGTATGTGTGAATGAAGATTTGTTTAAGCAGAAGGTAGACACAGGTGGTGCAGAGTGGTAGGCCTATAGTGTGACTGGTGATGGAAAGAGCCATAGACACTGCCAGCCCTTATCAATATATCCCTGAAAGCCATATCTGTAACTTAACTCTGGCCCCATTCTGTCTGCCTCAGAGTTGGCTGGTCACCTTAGTCTCTTCTGGTACAGATCCTGAGCCTTCTTCTTAAGGTCCTCCATCTATAGAGATATATAGGATTGCAAAGATGAGTTTGCATTGTATTTGTCATTGTAGCTGTCATTGTATCAGTATTCTACTGATATATGAAGTGAGCAACATGGATCTTTGCACTATCTTAATGCACCTAGAAGTGGTGTGCTACCATCTGGCCTAAAAGTAGAACACAACAGAGAGACCATGAAGTACCATGGTACCCATGTTCATGAGGATACAAGCTGTGCAGTCCAGCTAGTGAGAATATTCTTTTCCATAGAGCACAGCATACTGCTTTGGGGAGTAATAAGAACCATGCGACAGGGCCAAATCTCTCCCTTCTAAAAGGAGACCATAGGTTTTCTCTGCTTCTGGTGCCACCATTAAATTTATCAAATGTCCCAGAAGAAGTTCTAGCTCATAATTACATCTTTACTATACTTTTGACTATTGGTTTAATTCATTCCTTGTTATACTTGCCTAATATTTCAGTTACATTATCTTACATTGGCATTACATGAACATTAATCATTCTGTTAATGGAATGTACATATCTATTGACTGTTGCTCTATTTGTAGGCCACATTGTGCCTACCCTAGTGACTCTACATGCACACCTGTACCTGCTTCCACCCACCCCTACACCCCTAGTGTTCCCTCTAGGGACCCCTCATGAAAACCTGAACCTGTCCCCATCCCTACATTCCTAGAGCATCCCTTACTTACCCCCATGCACACCCTTAGCTCACCACCCCCCATGCACAAATTCCTAGAGCTCCTCCTAGTTACTTCCCAAGTACATCCAAACTTGCCTCACCCCCAATACCCACATTCTACTTACTTCACGTCGGTAAGAATCTGTATGGTTAAAACAGCTTCTGAACAGGGGCCAAACCTTTTGGTTGAGGTGCAGGTGCTGCAATAACCTTGAGATGGGAAAGAGACGCCAGGTGGGTAACATCCCTGGTAGTGAAGTTAGACTGCCTGGCTGGTGGCAGTTTGGATCTATAAATCAACAGCTGAAGATCTGGAACTTGTGTGATGCGAAAGTATGCAGGTGGATAGTAGGGATGTGAATCGTATTTTGATGATTTAAAAAATCATCCGATATTTTTTAAATCCTCAAAAATCGTTAGAGTGCACGATACAATGCAAGTTCCCCTGATTTATCGTGAAAAATCGTTAATCGTGTACGGGAGTTATTTGGGGGGAGGGCGGGAAAACCGGCACACCAAAACAACCCCTAAACCCACCCCGACCCTTTAAAACGAATCCCTTACCCTCCCGAACCCCCCCAAAATGTTTTAAATTACCTGGTGGTCCAGCGGGGGGGTCCCGGCGTGATCTCCCGCTCTCAGGCCATCGGCGCCATTTTGGCTGCCACTAATAAAAATTGTGCCGATGGCCCGATAAAAAAAAAACCCACCCGACCCTTTAAAACTTACCCTTTAGCCTCCCCCACCCTCCTGACCCCCCCAAAACCTTTTAAAATTACCTGGTGGTCCAGTGGGGGCACGGGGAGCGATCTCCTGCTCTCGGGCCATCGACTGCGTTAATAAAAATGGTGCCGATGGCCCTTTGCCCTTACCATGTGACAGGGAAGCCATGCCATTGACCAGCCCCTGTCACATGGTAGGAGCACTGGATGGCCTGCGCTACCTTTGCCCTCACTATATGACATAGTGAGGGCAAAGGTAGCGCCGGCGCCATTTTGAATATTGGCAATACGGTGCGAGTGCAGGAGGTCGCTCCCGGACCCCCGCTGGACTTTTGGCAAGTCTTGTGGGGGTCAGGAGACCCCCCCCCAAGCTGGCCAAAAGTCCCTGGGGGTCCATCGGGGGTCCGGGAGCGATCTCCTGCACTCGTGACGTCGGGTGTCAGGAACCAAAATGGCGCCAGCGCTACCTTTGCCCTGTCATATGATAAGGGCAAAGAGCCACCGGCGCCATTTCTATTAACGCAGCCGTGGTCCGTGAGCGGGAGATCGCGGGAGATCTCGCCGGGACCCCCCACTGGACCCCAGGTAATTTAAAACATTTTGGGGGGGTTCGGAAGGGTTGGGGATTTGTTTTTAAAGGGTCGGGGTGGGTTTTAGGATTGTTTTGGTGTGCCGGTTTTCCTGCCCTCCCCCGATTTACGATTTTTAATGATTTAAAAAAAAAAAAAAAACAAACATGACGATCAGATTTCCCTCCCCCCCAGCCAAAATCGTTCGTTAAGACGATCGATCACACGATTCACATCCCTATTAAAAATATAGACATCTTTATTATAGGTAACCACCCATTTGCATGGATATCTGAGAAGAAACTTGGCACCCAACAAATTAGATTCCTGTCTCATGGCAAGAAAGGCTTTCCTCCTCTCCTGTGTCACTTTCAATAAGTCCGGAAATATTTGGACTCTTTGCCCCAAAAAACTTTCACACATATGTTGGAAGTAGAACTTCTGAATGTATGTATCACAAGAATCCACAGTAATCAGGAAATCACTGATAATACAAAAATACAAATCCTGAATGTATGTATAGAGTGGGAGATGATTTTTATATAAAGTCTCAAAGTGACCTCATATGGGGTGCCCGAGGGGCTACAGGCTTAAAAAAGCTTTCAGCAGCAAGGGCCTTTTTTAAATCATTGGTCACTAGGAGACATATTTTGAAACACTCCTTGAACTGGAGTTGAGTCGGTATACACTTATCTTATGTGCGCTTCCGTTTCAAATTTAGCAGAAGAATACAAGAACCAAAGTGTAGTCCGGCTGAGTAAGGAAATCCGGCGCTATCCGACACGCTGTGTTTCGGAGAAAACCTCCTTCTTCAGGGAGTCGGATCTATTTTTGCCGGCACTGGAGCTGTAATATTGGAAATGCATTTAAGTGAAGGTGTATACTCAAAAATCCTAACAAATTTAAAGAGAAGCGGCGCCTCTGGTTGGAGAAACTTACATTTGTGAATAGAATCAATTTTGGCTGTGATTAAGCGTTTTTGCGAGGAGAGAAATATATGCATAAATCATGATTAAAGTAACCTAATGTTATTAGATCTATATCGGCAATACCTGAAGCACACAAACCACTGCATCGCACAAGTCAGTGGTTTGTGTGCTTCAGGTATTGCAGATATAGATCTAATAATATTAGGATACTTTAATTACGATTTATGCATATATTTCTCTCCTCGCAGAAATGCTTAATCACAGCCAAAATTGATTCTATTCACAAATGTAAGTTTCTCCAACCAGAGGCGCCGCTTCTCTTTAAATTTGTTAGGATTTTTGAGTATATACCTTCACTTAAATCCATTTCCAATATTACAGCTCCAGTGCCGAGTCTGCCGACAAAAATAGATCTGACTCCCTGAAGAAGGAGGTTTTCTCCGAAACACAGCGTGTCGGACAGCGTCGGATTTCCTTACTCAGCCGGACTACACTTTGGTTCTTGTATTCTTCTGCTAAATTTGAAACGGAAGCGCACATAAGATAAGTGTATACCGACTCAACTCCAGTTCAAGGACTGTTTCAAAATATGTCTCCTCGTGACCAATGATTTAAAAAAGGCCCTTGCCGCTGAAAGCTTTTTTAAGCCTGTAACCCCTCGGGCACCCCATATGAGGTCATTTAGAGACTTTATATAAAAATCATCTCCCACTCTATACATACATTCAGGATTTGTATTTTTGTATTATCAGTGATTTCCTGATTACTGTGGATTCTTGTGATTTTTGTATTGACACGTGGAAGTAGAACTTCATCACCAAACTCACATCTGATTCAATTGCTAAATAAACTAGTAAAGTCGCTCTTTCATAAATTTCAGCTGAGGATTCCAAGAACTCTGTAAGATATTCAAGACAAACTGTGGTGTTTTTTTCTCACTAGGTCTATTGAATGGCAAAAAATAGACCTTATTTATTGAAGGTAAACTTTCAGATGCTATCTTTAAAACTTCCAACATAAATGTCCTCAGTGTTACTCCGGGCTGTTCCCAAATCACTTTGGGGAAGTTCAATATATTTAACCTTCTCAGTTTGTTCTCAAGATTCTCCACTTTTCTATTAACAGCTTGTTTATCTTGAATTAAAATACTTCAAATTTCCTGTGTCGACTTCACTTCCTTTTGTATTTCAATTATCTTATTGGTGTTTTCTTGTAGTAATTTTTCATGTTCCAGAGACACTTTGTCTAGGGATGTGAATCATTTTTCTGACGGATGAAAATATCGTACAAACTTTTCTCATCCGTCAGGTATTGGGGGGTCCATGAAAGCGATAGGAAAACCCCATGAAATTTTCGTGTGGTTTTCTTATCATTTTTTTGGGGGGGGGGACAGGAAGAAAGGGCACACAGAAAAAACAACCCTCAAACGCACCTCAACCCTTTAAATCAAATTATTTAGAATCCCCCACCCTCCCGACCCCCCCAACAATTTTCTAAAGCACCTGGTGGTCCAGCGAGGGTCCCAGGAGTGATCTCCCACTCTCGGTCCGTCGTTTTGCCACTAATTAAAATGGCATCGATGGCCTTTTGCCCTTACCATGTGACAGGGGCTATCAGTGCCATTGGCTGGCCCCTAACACATGGTAGGAGCAATGGATGGTCCTCGCCATTTTTTAACATGGCACCGGCCGTCCATTGCTCCTACCATGTGACAGGGGACAGCCAAAGGCACTGTTAGCCCCTGTCACATTGTAAGGGCAAAGGGCCATCGGCGCCATTTTGTTTACTGGCAGCCGACGGCCCGAGAGCGGGAGATCGCTCCCGGGACCCCCACTGGACCACCAGGTACTTTAGGAAAGTTTTTGGGGGGTCAGGATGGTGGGAGATTCTAAATAATTCGATTTAAAGGGTCATGGTGGGGGGGGGGGTTGGCTCGGGACAGCCAAAAATAAAAAGCATTCAGAACTGCGGGAAACGAAGATTTCCCACGGTTCTACGAACCCGATACCAGAAATGATTCCAGAACCGATTCACAAGTCTAACTTTGTCCAACTTTCCGGACATCGACGTCAACTGCCTCATTAGCCCTTGAAGCATAGGGCCATATGAGGAAACCAGTTTCCATAGGGATTCAAGAGTAACCGTAACCAGTTGTATCAAACCCTTATTCACCAGGTCCCCCAGCTGTCCTCCTAGATTTTCCTCCACATCTAGAGCCCCAACCTCATCCACTCAAGGTAACTCACCACCTCCGATGGGGTCCAGTGGGTTCAAAGCTGTTGCTCCTGGTGTTTCGTAGTTCTCATATTATGCTGCTGTTTCTAGGCCTTGTCCTGCAGCTTCGGCTCCCTCCCAAATGCCTATGGTACTCTTCTGTCCCGTTTCCAGCATCATCGTTGCTACAGGATTTAAAAGCCCTGGTGCAACTGGGTTATGTAGATCTGGGGGGCTCAAAGATGTATCCCCAGATGCAAAAGATGCTCCCAACGTCACTCCATCAACGGGGGTATTGGCATCCCCTTTTTGGTTAATTGCAGCTAGCTCCGGAATAGTTTGCTGTCTGGGCAAAGTTGGGGGTATGGAGGGAAAAACCCTCACTCAACCCTTGCGCTTATTTATTTATTTATTTAGCATTTTTCTATACCGACTCTCCAATAACAGAATTATTGATCAATTTGGTTTACATTCTAAACATTAACAATGACAAGTAAATGTCTTACAATGAACAGGTCAAATTAACTTGGAGGCATCTCCGATTTCCAAGGCTCTCACAGCCGGCAAAAGAAACCAATTCAGAGGAAAAGGTAACAGCGCCGTGCTGCCACTAGAAGCCTACCACCAACTTGGCTCCTCCCCATTTTTCACCTCTTTTATCGCAGTCTGTCTTTTGTACACGTTCTGACTTAACTATTATGTCACTTGCTGGCTCCCCTGCTCTGCTTGGTGCGTTCCTGTGAGTTGAGTCAGTAGCCATATTTTCTTTATCGCTCTTTTCTTGGATGTTAGTTTCTGGTGCCAACCCAACTGATGCTGGGATGAGTGGGGGTGCTGCATTTTTCTGTTCCGCGGTCGACTCATCTCGCTGTGTTCAACTGATCACCTCATTTCTGGTGCAGGTGACTTCAGCTGTTGGTCCTGCACAGGGTTGACCCAGCCAGTCCCAGAATCCCCATGGGTGCTTGGGAATGGGATTTGCGTCTATGCCGGCAAGTCTGGAATAGAATCCTCCCAGGCATCAGGAGGTGAATAAAATCAGGTTCACTCCAGGCCACAGTAATTGAAAGGCACTACTGGGGTTGTGTTTGCCTGCGACCAGCTCTTCAGCACAGTGTAAAAGGTGCCCTGGGCCTATCTGCTCCCAACTCCAGGCCACGATATACCCCCACTTGGGATCGTGAATTGATAACTGTCAGGGCTGTATTTTCAGTGCTTCCGGGGATAAGCCAGGCCACCATTGCCCCATGTGTTTGCCAGTGATTTTGGGGCATCAGCCGTTCTTAATCGGGCTGGGAGGGTTGATTGGTTCAGTCTGAACCTCAGGGGTTTTGGAGTGCATGTCCAGGTTGGGCTCAGCACAGTTTCCTGTCGCCGAAGCACAACCTGTCTCTGTGGGTTCCTGCTCTGTCCTCTTTCACTTTGGTTGAGCAGAGGGCCACGTTGTGTGGGACCCAGCAGTTGCCACCCTGCTGGCCTGAGTTGCCCTCCCCCTGGTTTTGTCCCCAGTATCAGTCATGACTGCTTTCTTTTTTTTTATATTGCGCTCATGATCGCCTCTGCTTTGGCTGAGTGCAGCTTGTTCATCGAGTGCCAAGTCGATCACGTGGACATTGTTGCTGCAGAGTGTCCAGGTTGATCGAATGCTCGTGGGCTCATGAGGGTTTACCTGGGCCAGGATATAATGTTCATCAACTTCCCCCCCCAACTGGATCTCGGTACTTGCAGTTTAGTTCGGTCCCTGGTCTTCTCTCGCAGTGGATAACACGCCATCGCTGCCAGGGGAAAAAGGAGGAATGGTGGCAATTGCTTGCACTTTTATCGATGCTGTAACATGCATTGGGGCACGTATCAACGGTAGATGACATCACTGGGTGTTGGAACGTGCTTTTACGGGCCACACCTGTATGCTGCCACTTGGGAGAGGAAGACGCGTGCCGGGGAGGGTGAGTGCTTCCCTGTCTCCAGCGACCTTGCCGTTAGGGACGGAGCTTTTGTGCACAGGATGCGAGCCCTTGCATAACAATGTGGTGTCACATCATTGATGTCCATAGCTTCTTCTTCATGGTGGGGACAGTCCCGTGCAAAATGGCCACTTTCTCCACAAGCAAAGCATGGAGGTCTCCCCAAGTTGGGCACTGGGGTTACGAGGAACATTCTGGCTGGTTCTTCTGGCAGCCAGAACCTCTGATTTTTATGGCCTTGTCAGCCTCTAAGTCCATCCCATAACTTCTCCTGGGATCATGGTGTCTATGGTATTGGCTGAGTCCTGGTAGTACACCTTGGCCACTTCTAAGGCCTTCTCTAGTGTCATATTTGATTGTTGGTAGACCCACTGCCACATAGGCCATCCAAGGATATCTAGGAATTGTTCCAAGAAAAATGTCTTAAGAACATAAGAACATGTCATACTGGGTCAGACCAAGGGTCCATCAAGTCCAGCATCCTGTTTCCAACAGTGTCCAATCCAGGCCATAAGAACCTGGCAAGGCCTGGCATAAGAACCTGGCAAGGCCATAATAAGCTGGTGAACTTCTTTCCAGTCTTCCCCTCTGGGAGGAGCCACTTCCAGGTGACATCACAAATTCTATGAAAAAGGTTTCTTGGATTCTCCCCCAGCTGCAGGAACCCACACCGGAAGTGTTGTTGATAGGTCTCTGGTATGAGCCCATCTCTCTGAAGAATGGTGATATTCACTTCCTGGCAGGTGATGCTACAATTGGGGGTTGCTGTCTGGAATACAGCTTGACAGTCTCCAATTAGTAGGTTACCTAGATAGAAAGAACACATGTGCTCCAGTCAGCTGATTAGTCTAGCAATTCACTCAAAATTCTTTATGAAACTGTCAGGGTCCTCTTCATGAGTCATCTTCAGTAAGCCCATGGCCAAGGAAGGTGGTTTAGTCACCAATGTTTGACTGCCTGTGCCACTTGAGTCAATAGTGTGATCTACAGAGCCACTTGCTCGCACAGTGCCTGCTGCTGATCAATTTGGGCCTGCAAAGCTTTTGCAGGTGTTGCTGTCTGTTAGCCAGCATCTGTATGATTTGCTCCATATTTGCCTGCATTCTGGGGAGGAGGAGTTCTACGCAGGTGACACTTCGAGGAAAGGAGAGAGTAAAGAGGGGAAAAAATGAAATCCTGCTCTACTGTCTGGCTCTGCCTCACTTCTAGACTTCTATCTAGGCAGGCTATCCCCTTACCCTGTTTGAAGCACTGTTGGGTGAGATACTTGGGAGGCCTCAGGGAACAGAAAAAAATCTCTGTAGTTTTTGTTGGTTTTTTCTTCTACTGTAGCTATGAGTCAGTGCCTGTGGTTCCTTCTTTAGGCCACCTATCCCACTGCTGCCACCATATGTAGCATTTTGGGCTGTCCATGAGTCTGGAATTACAAGGAAGACAGCAAAACTTGGCTCTTTTGGTCAGGCACAAAGATTTATTTACAGGAGTCAAAGAAACAGCAAAACAAAACAGTAGCTCACATTAAGTTATCTAAATGGGTTTTTAGTATCAACCTCCTTATTTTTTATTGTGAGAATTTACATGATTTGGGGATCTGTTTGTGATGTCCTCTCTATTCCTGCAAACGTAGCTTTTCCATTTATAATTTGGAGTTTTCTAGTAGTATCGCATCTTCTCTCTAAATGGAAATGCATCTTATTTGATTTTTTTTTATCTTTGTAGCATTAGATTTGCTTATACTGGGGGCGGAGCAAGATGGCCGCCGCACACTAGACCAGCGAGGAACGCTGAGGGAAGGCTGACTGTTTCCTCTATTAAAAATTGCCTAAGAATGCCGCATACTAAAAGAAAAGGGAGGTTGAGGGGGGTGGACGACAGCTTACCCCCCCTTGAGCCCTCACAGCCTCGAATCGACGGATTCTTCGCCGGACCTACAGCCTCAACGCCGGTGAGAGTGGTCGCTGGAACGGAGTCGCTGGAGCAAGCGACTCCACCCTTGACCCTGGACATCTCTCTGAGTCCCGGCGAGTCGAAGCGGCCTGCTCCAGCAATCGACAACAGCGGTGAACCTAGCAGCCCGGTCGTGGCAGAGACTCCCCAGAAAGTAAATCTGGGTGGTGTTACGGCTATGGCTGCTGTGCAACCGCCTCACCACCAGGGGTCCCTCTAGAGCTGGATCTCCTGACAGGCCCAGTCCATCTCCCTTCTCCTCTCTATGTTCTGGGCTGTCCCTTATAAACCTGCCTGACAGTTCCCTCAGTGCTTCGGCATCGAGCTCGCCTGGGCTCCCTGCTCTAGCCTTCCTTGCTTGCTGTGCATTTGGTCCCTGGACCTTCCCTTGCCTTGCGCGGCCTTTGGGCCTTATTCCTTGCCTTGCCTTGCGCGGCCTTCGGGCCTTATTCCTTGCCTTGCCTTGCCTTGCCTTGCGCGGCCTTCGGGCCTTATTCCTTGCCTTGCCTTGCGCGGCCTTCGGGCCTTATGCCTTGCCTTGCCTTGCCTTGCGCGGCCTTCGGGCCTTATTCCTTGCCTTGCCTTGCGTGGCCTATGGGCCTTCTGACCTGCCTTGCCCTGCTTACTGTATGTGGCCTACGGGCCTTCTGTGTGTGTGTGACCTACGGGCCTCCTGACCTGCCTTGCCCTGCTTACTGTATGTGGCCTACGGGCCTTCTGTGTGTGTGTGGCCTACGGGCCTTCTGACCTGCCTTGCCCTGCTTACTGTGTGTGGCCTACGGGCCTTCTGTGTGTTTGTGGCCTACGGGCCTTCTGACCTGCCTTGCCCTGCTTACTGTGTGTGGCCTACGGGCCTTCTGTGTGTGTGTGTGGCCTACGGGCCTTCTGACCTGCCTTGCCCTGCTTACTGTGTGTGGCCTACGGGCCTTCTGTGTGTGTGTGGCCTACGGGCCTTCTGACCTGCCTTGCCCTGCTTGCTGTGTGTGTGGCCTATGGGCCTTCTGTGTGTGTGTGGCCTATGGGCCTTCTGAGCTGCCTTGCTCTGCTGCCTGCCCTGACCCAGCCTGGACCCAGACACTGCTACTTGCCGCCTGCCCTGACCCAGCCTGGACCCAGACATTGCTACTTGCCGCCTGCCCTGACCCAGCCTGGACCCAGACACTGCTACTTGCCGCCTGCCCTGACCCAGCCTGAACCCAGACACTGCTACTTGCTGCCTGCCCTGACCCAGCCTGGAACCAGACACTGTTTCTAGCTTCCTGTCTCTCTCCACCTGGAGCCACCCTGCTGGGTGGTGTTCACGACTCCTGACCGGAGCCCAAGCGTAACAGGTGGAGCATGCGGAGCGACTCGAGTTAGAGAGCCCATCGGAATGAGAGAGGAGAAGGCCAGCCCAAGAAAAACTACGGAGGCGGCCATCCCCAGTCCGGTGGACGAGCGACTTCAGGGGGAACAAGCCTCCTTACTGCAAGGAACCGCCAGGAGCGTGCAAGGTAACATGGAGGAGGGAGAAAACCGACTGAGGGCAATGACTGCTGGTTTTGGGATATCAACTACAACAAATATAACACTAGAAGGAATTTGGGCTGCTCTGAAGTCTATAGAAACATCTATAAAAACTCTCTCTCAAATAACCCTGGATACAAGAGAGCAAACGATAACCAATAATAAACTGATAAGAACATTTAATAAGAAAATGGATGGTGTAGAAAAAAGAGTGGATTCTATAGAGAAAGTTCAACAGAAGTTAATAACATCTGAGAAAATTGCCAATAAAAGATTAGAGGGAATAGAGAACCCTTTAAGAGCTCACAATTTGAGAGTTCTTAATTTTCCTGTTCAACCCTTGACATCCCCTCTAGATATGTTTAAGATTTATATGAGTCGAATATTAAAGATTCCAGAAGCCGCTACCCCTGTTATTGTTATGGCTTATTATTTACAACATAGGGAAACCACTGAGCAAGCCGGAGCTGGGCCTCTAATGGAAAATTTGGACTTAACAAATTTCTTGGAAACTTCATTGGACTCTGAGATCAAAACTAGGAAGCCTTTACTTATTTCTTTTGCATTTTTGTCTGAAAGAAATTATGTTTTAAAATTATTTCTAAGAAATAGGCAGGTATCCTTTTTTGGTCACCCTATTTGGATTTACCCCGATGTTATTAAAGTAACTCAGGTGAGACGTAAGGAATTCTTACAAATGAGATCAGAGGTGTTACAACTTGGTGCGAGCTTTGTGTTAAAGTATCCCGCGAAATGCTGTATAAGATATAGGAATGTACAATATGTTTACTTAGAACCAGACCAGCTCAGAGCCTTTATACGGTCATTATCCCAGGAGAATCCAGTTACTGCTTCTGCTATATAAAAAGGGCATGTACTAGTGTGTAGTGACCTGATTTGTCATAGTATTTACCTATATAATGCTCATTATTACCTTTCTCCGTCCCCTCTTCATTTCTTATAATTTTGTTGATGGTCATTGTAACATTTAATTTCTTATTTTCATTGAGCATCATAATATTTGTAATGACAAACAACTTTTTTTCTGTACAAGTTTGATGTCTTGGGTATATTTTCAAAATTTGAAAAATAAAGAATTACAAAAGATTTGCTTATACTGCACTGGAAGGATAACACTCTGTTCCATAGTACAAGGTTACTGCAGCAGAACACAATGCATGTCTCACATAGGTGTGAGCCCCAATACATCAATTTGTGTCTCATACTTCCTGAAAACTGTATTATTATCTGCACGTAATCCTGTCGGTTTTACCATTTTAGCTGTTCTTATTTATTGCTGTAATAAAAATATTTGAACTAAAAAAACGAAAAACTCTCTTGGTTAAGGAAAGTAATCTCATGTGTGGTCCTTGCAATGTCGACAGGAATAATCAGGCAGACTGGATATCCCATTTGGTCTTTTTCTTCCATCAACTACTATGTTACTATTTTAGAATCACTAACAACCCAATAATGAATTACAGCTGCCAAATTATTAATCTGCCTTAAAACAATAAATCTCAATAGCCTGTATATCCTCGCTGGAACAGCACTGCCAACAGCTGAAGAGTTATCGCTAGCCGAACAAAAGAATAGGCATAAACTCTCTTTATAGTCACACCATGGCAAATAGGCACCTACTGTCACACAGGAATTTCATCATAACAACAGAATTAATTCAGAATAAAGTAATTTGATTTAATACATTTATTGATATATACTTTATATTGCCTATACTTTATATTGCCTACATGAACCATCAATAGCAGTGAACAACATATAGCAAAACACTTCCATTAAAATTCAACAAAACAACAAAATACATATACAATAAAAAAAATTGTACTAGCAAAATGTACCCCACATCCTTCTTTGCAAGGGAACCCCAGTAAAACAATCATCTCCTCCCCTCCCTCTGATAAAGCCAACAGCCATTCATCTTACCCCTCAACAAAACCAAAACCCCACTCACCCAACTAAGGAACCTAATAATAAGAGAAAAAAGAGAAAACTGAAAAGAAAAGAAAAAATTGAAAAAAAAAGCATTTAAACATCTAACAACCCTCTCTAACATCCCCCTCTCACAACATCTATCTAACAGTACTTTTAGGAATAGGCATTCCTCTTTTAAACATAAAGGGGTCGATATTCAAAACTGGCCAGTTAGGTAACTTAGCAGGTTAGAATTTATCCAGCTCAGTTATAAAGTATATTCAGTGGCATAGTCATGCCACTGAATATATGTATATTTTTATTTACTGACATTTGATCTCAATCAAGATTTCACACTGGTTTACATTCAGGTACTGTAGGTATTTCCCTATCCCCAGAGGACTTACAATCTAAGTTTTGTACCTGAGGCAATGGAGGGTAAAGTGACTTGCCCAAGGTCACAAGGAATGACAGCAGGACTCAAACCCTGGTCTCCTGGTTCATAGTCCACTGCTCTAACCACTAGGCTATTCCTCCTCTCATATAAAGTATATCCTCCTCTCATATAAAGTATATAACTGAGCGCTTAACCAGCTAAGTCTAACCAGCTAAATTTAGACCTGCTCTATACCACATCTAAGCTTAGCAGTACAACACATGTGGTTAGGTATGAATATCAGCAGTTAGCCACGTACGTTTTACAGCTAACTTGCTCTTTCCAAATCTGCCCATTGCCCACTCACAACTTATGCAGCTAAATTTTTAGCCATATAAGGACATATATGCCTAAGTGGTACCCGCTGAATGTGGGTGCATATTGAGAAGCTGCTATTTAGCCATATAAGTCCAACTTATGTGGCTAAATACCAGCTGAATGAGCTTTGAATATTGACCTCAAAATATTTATAATGAATCGTTTAGAGGGTGATGTCAATACTCAGGGGACTGCAAGCTCATTTTCAAAGGGAAACCGCCTATACATTTTCCCTTTGAAAATGCAGCTAATTTTTATTTATTTATTTATTTTAACATCTTATATTCCAAAAATCCAATCTGTTTAATGGGGATGATAGGCAAACATTCATAAAGTAAAAAACACCACATAAAAACATAAAGTAATACAACTACAATATATGAGTAAATTCTTTACAATAATAATAACAAAAATAAATTACTGCATAACCTGAGTACATTTTTATCCATGTAGCTTGCACCTGTATGGATACTGAAAAAAAAAAAAAGATTGTCCTCCCATAGTATTTAAAGCACAGTCATTGTTTTTCCCATTTTGTTCCTTTTGTGTAATTTGTACAGTTGAAACAAGACAGCAATCCATAGAATTTTACCCCCTTTACTTTCATTTTTTTTTTTTTTTATGTGTGTGTAGCTATCCAGAAGAAGGCAAATAAATCTGCAGAACAGTAACTTGTGATGATCCGCAAGTAATCAATATCTTCCTGGCCCCATGAAGCAAATTGAAGGAAATTTCTGGATCAACAACTATTAACTGAAATACTGTGTCAATAAATTATAGAAATTAAGGCATGCCACCATACCACACTAACCCAAGTTTTATATTATGAATATTATCTTTGTCGGTCATCTCTTTTTATACTGAACATTTCTCCCTTCAAAACATATAGATTACATCGGGGAAACCATTTCAGAACCTCAACAGTTTTCAGACTGAAATAAGTGGCAAATATTCCTTGAGCCTATTGCCAGTTTGAAAATGAATTCCTTTTATAGGTAACAGATTGTCCAAAAGTGCATCTCTCATACTAGGACTATGTCTGATCTTTAATTCCAATTCATATCATGTAATTAAAATAAAACAATATTTTATTAGTGGTGCATTATTCTCTTTTTGACAGTAATAACTGTACATGTTACTGAGCCTTTGAAATAGATATAATTAATCTATTGCCCCTTAATCAAGGCCAATAAAAACTGAGCAATAAAATATAATCTGATTGTGCCATTAGTTCAAGTGAATTTTTCATCATCTGTTAGCAACTAAATCATAAATTACACTTCAACAGCCTTTTAATGAGATGAAAAATAATCAAGGATTGCAATAAAGTACAGTATCATCCAATTTGTATAGTCATTTGGTTTCATTTGGAAAAACACAGCCTAATAGTTTCTTTATCTTCTATCAAATAGACAATATGCTTTTATAAAGATCTTAAGAATCACTAATTAAAGCAATACATTCTGAAATAATTTTGGTGCTGTAAATAAATATATAGAAAAAAGACATTATTTGGGTCAGTGTTACCTATGCTGATACGGGAACTCAGATTCTAACAAAACATTTTACTTCAAAACTATATTCAAACTCATTTTATTTAAGGAACAAAATATTGTAAGCCTCTGTCATGCTAATTTCCTCAGATAATTTTGATAAATGCAACATTTAGGAAAAACATTGAGTGATATGTCACATAACAACATCTTTGATCACCTTTTTATTCATGGTTGGGTACTGCTATTAATGATCAACTCTATCAACATTATTTACCATGATTTCATTTCAGCAATTTTCAATATTTTTCTATTGATTATAAGGCACAACTGTATTTTATTCATATAATTCTGAATATTTGCATAGAAACATAGCAATTGACAGCTAAAAAGGAACATCTGGTCCATCCAGTTTGCTAAGTCATTCTGTTCACACTGCTAAGGATATATCCCAGCTTCCAGCCACATATCATGACCATCTGCAAAATGTTTCCTTATCCTGGACCATCCTTTTTGTACTCTACCAACTTGGGTGGAAAAGCATGCAATATTCAGACTTAGTTTCCACCTTTCCCATAGGTAACTGTAAGGCTTTGTAGAAATCTAAATAGCCAGCAATATAAGCAAACCATTATTTAAACACCCAGGTCAATTGAATAAACTGTCAGACATGCTTGACTACTGTTCTTTCTAGCTATTTCAGAACTTGCAGCCCAACAGACAAACCCAGCTGCTGGTCATTCTACCATCGCAGCCTGTAAAACAATCCAGCCATATGCATGCTTGTGTTACTGCTAGAACTTCTAACATTTCATATTAGGGATGTGAATCATTTTTTGACGATTTAAAAAATTGTCCGATATTTTTTAAATCGTCAAAAATCGTTAGAGTGTGTGAAACAATACAAATTCCCCCGATTTATCGTGAAAAATCATTAAACGGGTACGGGAGTTATTTGGGGGGAGGGCGGGAAAACCGGCATACCAGAACAACCCCTAAACCCACCCCGACCCTTTAAAATGAATCCCTTACCCTCCCGAACCCCCCAAAAATGTTTTAAATTACCTGGTGGTCCAGCGGGGGCATCCCAGCGTGATCTCCCGCTCTTGGGCCATCGGCGCCATTTTGGGTGCCACTAAATAAAAATGGCGCCGATGGCCCAATAAAAAAAAAACCCACCCGACCCTTTAAAAATTGCCCCTTAGCCTCCCCCACCCTCCCGACCCCCCCCCCCCCCCCAAACCTTCTAAAATTTGGTCCAGTGGGGGTGCGGGGAGCGATCTCCCGCTCTCGGGCCATTGGCTGCCACTAATAAAAATGGCGCCGATGGCCCTTTGCCCTTACCATGTGACAGGGGCCGGCCAATGGCATGGCTTCCCTATCACATGGTAAGGGCAAAGGGCCATCGGTGCCATTTTTATTAACGCAGGCGATGGCCCGAGAGTGGGAGATCGCTCTCCGTGCCCCCACTGGACCACCAGGTAATTTTAAAACGTTTTTTGGGGGTTCGGGAGGGTGGGGGAGGTTTTTTGTTATCAGATCGGGTGCAGCCGATAACAAAAAAAAATCGAGCCAGACGATAAAAATTTTAAGATTTGAATCGCAACCGGAACTGATCAGATTCCGGTTCCGATTCACATCTCTATTTCATATTAACCTCTATGCTATACATTCTGACAGCCCCAACACTCAATGCTGAAACAGGTGAGTATGACACTATGAAAACTTAACCCAATATGCTTCCTTTTCATAAACACTGCATTTCTGTTACTTTAATATTATTTTTCATATATAGTGACTTCCTTCCTACCTGGTCCTTCCTGAATAGGTTGTAGCTCGATATAATTAAATAACACTTATGGTTTTCCCTGTATTACATCTCCATGACAGCCACTACATCCAAGTCAGCCTCTTCTATGACTTCCTCTGGATCTTGGTCTTTTCATTTCCCATTCGATGAGCATTAGTGTATATAGTTTTCCAGATGCTGCTATTTTTTTCTCCTTTCTATACAAATATTTAATATGTCTGTGTAAATTATTTTATGTGAGCAGAACTAAATGACCTATTAGGGCACATTTGATACAACATTGGAGTTGTTTATCAATACAGAAGTTACAGCCACCTATTGTATCCCATTGCATTGAATATAATCATTCTTTCCAGGAATTGAAATGGAGGGTGATCAAACAAGTACAGAGTAATCCGCAAGGTGGCAATACAAAGACTGTTTTAAATTACAAAGAACAGTAATGGATAGGGATGTGAATCGTGTGCCCTATCATCTTAATGATTGAAATCGTCTGGCAGGAGAAGAAAATCGTGTTTGGCACGATTTTTTAGTTAAAAAATTGTTTTTTCCGATTAGTACGCACTAACAGGAGTTAGTGCGCACTAACTCCCGGTTAGTGCGCACTAACAGAAAATGATACAATTTGACACTTTTCAGGTCAGTTAAGGTCAGTTTAGGAATGAATATGTATTCCTATTGGCTGCCCTCTTATTTATTCATGTTACCAAGGTTCCCACTGACAATATATGGGGGATGGGAAATGGAAACAGTTGGTAGCTTGACAAAAAAAGTAATGTGATCAGTCTATGTGACTAGAACTTGTGCCCTAACCCTGATACCAGGGGTGTTGTGATCTTCCTGCACACAGTGCCCTAACCCTGACACCAGGGGTGTTGTGATCTTCCTGTACACAGTGCCCTATCCCTATTAATACCAGGAGTGTTGTGATCTTCCTGCACACAGTGCCCTAACCCTGATACCAGGGGTGTTGTGATCTTCCTGCACACAATGCCCTAACCCTGACACCAGGGGTGTTGTGATCTTCCTGTACACAGTGCCCTATCCCTATTAATACCAGGAGTGTTGTGATCTTCCTGCACACAGTGCCCTATCCCTGATACCAGGGGTGTTGTGATCTTCCTGCATGCAGTGCCCTATCCCTATTAATACCAGGAGTGTTGTGATCTTCCTGCACACAGTGCCCTATCCCTAATACCAGGGGTGTTGTGATCTTCCTGCATGCAGTGCCCTATCCCGGTTACCGGGGGTGTTGTGATCTTCTTGCACACATCCCGGTATCAGGGATAGGGCACTGCGTGCAGGAAGATCACAACACTCCTGGTATCAGGAATAGGGCACTGTGTGCAGGAAGATCACAACACCATTGGTATTAGGGATAGGGCACTGTGTGCAGGAAGATCACAACACTCCTGGTATTAATAGGGATAGGGCACTGCATGCAGGAAGATCACAACACCCCTGGTATCAGGGATAGGGCACAGTGTGCAGGAAGATCACAACACCCCAGAGGAGTGAGGGTCAGGCAGCTCCCCCCTGTCTGTGAAGCCAGCCTCTCACTAGTAATGCAGGGAAGGAGCTGTTTCAGCCTCACCATCCTCCCCCCCCCTCACCCACACACCATTTACTGGCTGGGACATGGTGGAGGGGAGGATTGAGGGTCAGGCAGCTCCCCCCTGTCTATGAAGCCAGCCTCTCACTAGTAATGCAGGCGGGATAGGGCACTGCATGCAGAAAAATCACAACACCCCTGGTATCAGGGTTAGGGCACTGTGTGCAGGAAGATCACAACACCCCTGGTGTCAGGGTTAGGGCACTGTGTGCAGGAAGATCACAACACCCCTGGTATCAGGGATAGGGCACTGAGTGCAGGAAGATCACAACACCCCTGGTATCAGGAATAGGGCACAAGTTCTAGTCATATTGACTGATCACATTACTTTTTTTGTCAACTACCAACAGTTTCCATTTCCCATCCCCCAACCATCACCTCAGTTGGAACCTTGGTAACATCAATAGATAAGAGGGCAGCCAGCCAATAGGAATACATATTCATTCCTAACTGACCTTTACTGACCTGGAAAGTGTCAATAATTTGTATCATTTTCTGTTAGTGTTCCTGAGTTTCCATTTCCATTTCCCATCCCCCCAACCATCACCTCAGTGGGAACCTTGGTAACATCAATAGATAAGAGGGCAGCCAGCCAATAGGAATACATATTCATTCCTAACTGACCTTTACTGACCTGGAAAGTGTCAATTTGTATCATTTTCTGTTAGTGCGCACTAACGGGAGTTAGTGCGCACTAACACGATTTAACGATTTTTAACGATAAATCATTAGAATTTCTATTGTATTGTGTTCTATAACGATTTAAGATGATATTAAAATTATCGGATGATAATTTTAATCGTTGAAAAACGATTCACATCCCTAGTAATGGATTCATCGTCTGGACACTGTAATCCAGGAGTTGAATGGTACATTTTGATTTAATTAGTACATTAATTTGTTCTGTAGCATGGACGGGGCCGGGAGTTTTGTAGTGCAACCAATCCCCTGCAGAGACTAAATAACGTCATCCAGCATGATTGACAGTTGTGCATTTTAAATAGCTGAGTTGCAAGGATTTCCGGTTTACCAGCCAGAAAAGGAACACCAAGCTGCCAAAATGATCGCCAAGTCATTTGTTAAACAGTATGTTATATATTGAATGCCATTGATTTTTTTGAGAATGGAATCTGAGTATATGTTAATTCATTCCTCACATCATGAATGTTATATTGTATTATTACACAATATTTTTTGTCTTACAGATGCTGATTTCGAGTCCTTAAAAAAGGACGTAGGTTCGAAACACGGTCCCATGTAAGGCTTTTTGATATGATGGCTTCTGTATGAGCAAGTAATATGTGGCATTGGAATTCGCAGATAAGTGCAAAATTATAATATATCTTGAAAGAGTCAAAGAAATGTTTGGTACACTTACAGTTATAATAGCAATTAAAAAATTAACAAAAAATGTTTTCATAAGGAAATGAACAGTTGGACTATAAATATGACCAATAATTATATAAAAGGCTGAGTCCTAAAGTTTGAATACTACACTATGAAGCCTAGTATGATGGTCATTATAACTATGGCATCTTCTGATTGTCTGAGGGGATAGTGGACATATTTGGTATTCAAATGTATGCGTTTCATGTGCACCAATAGTCCCAATAATAATATAAAGTGGTTAGCGTGAGCAAGAGTATTACTTAACCAAAGGTCATATACTGAAAACACATTTAACACTGGATAGCTGAATAAGTAGGATTTATCCAGCTATCTTTTAGCCAGCCATTTTGTGGGTGGGCAGTGGGTGGATCTGAGAGGTACTAATTATCCAGTTAACTTTACTGGTTAGGTAGTGATATTCATTCTTATCCAGTTAAGATAATCAGATAAGTTATATCAGCCATAGAGCTGATCTAACATAGCCGGATTTAACTTATCCAGCGGCATAGCCATGCCACTGAATATCCCTTGTAACTTGCCTGGATAAGTCATATCCATAGCCGGATTTAATTTATCCAGCGGCATAGCCATGCCGCTGAATATCCCTTGTAACTTGCCTGGATAAGTCATATCCATTGCCGGATTTAATTTATCCAGTGGCATAGCCATGCCGCTGAATATCCCTTGTAACTTGCCTGGATAAGTCATATCCAGTAAGTTATTTACTGTATCAGTGCTGGATATTAACCTCTTAGGGTTTTGTTTACCCATCCCTGACAATTCTAGTTTAAAGCTTTCCTCAGTAGGTTTGATGGACTGTGTTGGAAGATGCTGTACTTCTTCAACAGATTGGCACCATCTTTGCTCAGCAATCCCCTAAACATCATCCCATGATCCTGGAAGCTGAAATTCTCTCACTGATATTATCTACAGCATGTTTCATCAATACTCTGAAATGGTGGATTTCTTGTATTTATCCATTTTTCCTGTTTCACTATTTTGTACTTAATCAAACAAACAAAGCAAACAGGAGCAGCACTATAATAAATTTGCAGAGCACATCTGTACAAAAATATATATCATAATCTGTCTCCAAAGAGGTGTCAGCAAGCCAGGAAACCAGTGAAAGACCACTTAAAAGGTGATTACCCAGTCCACTCAATCATCCACCGCAGGAACAGTGTAGAACAAAGGAAAGTCCAACTCAGAACAAAGTATCTTTTTATATTTTTCAAATCTGCAATTAAAATGTGCTTGTGAAATCAATTGTAATATATAAAATACTATTAGCATGTCCATCTCCGATTCAGTAATTGCATACACATGGAACAGGCTGTTTATTCAGAAGACACTGAATATTGGAGGATCTAGAGGAAGCACTGCACAGACACAACATGGAAGATAAGTCTTTCTTCCCCCTGATGCAGAGTAGTCCGAAACATCAGCTGATGGCAGGGTTTGCTGACACCTCTTTGGAGACAGATTATGATATATATTTTTGTACCAGATGCACTCTAAAAATGTATTATAGTGCTGGTCCTGTTTGGTTTGTTTGTTTGATTTAGTGCAATACAGGATTTTTGGGATTTGGCAGTTTTGGGGTTTTGGACTTTCACTATTTTGTACACCATTCTCACTCACATGTAGGACTAATAGCCCTTCAAATTCTCTAAACCTAACATATTCTGTTAGATGTCCTGAATAATAACAAAATCAGCATCAGTATCATCAGTGTCATGTAAATAAAAGCAATCATATAATAATTCAGATAGCAAGCAAACACTACTGTAAAACCAATAACAAGATTGATAAGAATCTGAATGCCCCAAATGCTAAAAGTGCACTCATATCCATAGGGCCTGTAAATCTTATGTCGAGTTATACTGTGTCTATAAACTAAATCTGGGAAGATGCCAGGTGTTTTCCAGCACTCAGCACCAGCAAAGCTGCTAGTTGTTATCATATCGAGGTGCTTCGTGGATTCTCAGGGGCAACAGTGATGTTATCTCCTACAGGGAAGAGCCCTGTAGGGAAACTGATGCACCGGGCTAGACTCAATAGCACAAACACAGAGATAGTTTCTTTTATTGTACAGCTAGAATGACCACCAGAGGTGGCAATAGAGAGCAGGTTAGCTGGTAGCAGTCTGTAATCCTTGGCAAGGGAGACCCGTCCCACAATGGTGGTGTAAGGCCCCGATGCCGATGTCCAATAAGGCACTGTAGGAGAGACAGACTGGCAGATGTTAAACACACTCCCATAGCTGAGTAAAGAGAATCCCAATAAGTAGTAGAGAGGATAAGTGTTAGTAGTCCGTGGTCCTCGGCAGAGGAGACCAGTTCCACAGTGGTGGTGTAAGGCCTGATGCAGAGAGGTAGCGAGGAACTGATAAGAGACAGACTGGTAGAAGTTGTACTCACTCTCTGTAGTTGATAGATGAATTTCCAGCAGGTTGAAGAATCGAGCAGGCACCAGAATAGACACACAGGCCCTCGAGGAATGAGTACCTGTAAGAGGATAGGCACCTGTAAATAAGCAGAGGGCCCCCGAGGAGCGGGTACCCAGGTTAGAGAACCCCGAAGGGTGAAGATAGCTTCCAGTGGATAGAAGCAGCAGAGTAACTTCAGACCAGGGCATACGAGAGTCAGCAAATGGGCAACCACAAATATTCAGAAGCAGTGATGTCACTTGAGGGGGACGACCCTGAGGTTCACTCCAACACTGCTAAAAATATAGGGACGTGCACGTTTGTGTGCCCTAGGAGGTCTCGGGTCAAGATGGCCGAACGCTGTGCCAGAGCCACTCCAGGGAAGCCGGAGGGTGCGGCAAGGAGACGCCATGGACGCCATACTCCCGAGGCTGGTAGTGAAAGCTGAGAGAAAGTTGAGGCATGTCAGGTGAAGTCGTCTGAGTCTGATGGATGCAACAGTACCCCCCCCCCCTTCAAAGGGCCTCCTCCAGACCCCCTACCTGGTCTTGGCTTCTGAGGATGTGCACAATTATACTGGTTCAGCATCTCTTTGTCCAAAATGTTAGACATAGGTTCCCATGAGTTATTTTCTGGTCCAAAGCTCTCTCATGACAGGAGGTATTCCCATACTCTGCCTCTTTTTCGAACGTCCAAAATCGCATTGACTTTGTACTCAAGATCTTCTTCTGTATCAACAGGAGGAGGCTCTGGTGTCTTGGTGCTGAATTTGTTGAATATGAGTGGTTTTAGCAATAAGACGTGAAATGCGTTATGGATCTTCATTGCTGGTGGAAGTTTGAGACTGTAGGAGAGGTTGCCCAGACATCAGAGGATAGAGAATGGTCCGACATAGCTTGGAGTGAAACGAGCAGAAGGAAACTTCAATCTGAGATGCTTAGTGGATAACCAGACCTTATCACCAGGCTTACGTTCAGAAGCCTTGCCGTGATGCATATCATAGTCTCATTTTGCTCGGATTCCAGGTTTGATGAACATCTCCTTTGTCTTCTTCCAAAGAGTATGAATTTCGTCGGCAGTGGCTTGAGCTGCCAGGGATGACACAGACAGCGGAAGTGGCAAAGATGGTGTAGGTAGTCGTCCATATACCACTTCAAATGGTGACGATCCAGTAGATGTTGCTGGATGAGAGTTGATGGAAAACTCGGCCCACGGTAGACGTTCAGCCCAATCATTCTGGCGTGAAGAGACATAGGCTCTGAGGAACTGTTTGAGGGCGCAGTTCATCCGCTCGGTTTGTCTGTTGGATTGCAGATGATACGATGATGAGAAGTCGAGAGTGATATCGAACTTCTTGCAAAGAGCCTTCCAGAATCTGGCTGTGAACTGTATGCCTCTGTCTGAGACTATGTGCTTGGGTATTCCGTGCAACTGTAATATGTGGCTGATGAAGAGCTTTACAAGTTCACTGGCAGAAGGTAAGCCAGGAAGTGCCACAAAGTGAGCCATTTTTGAGAATCTGTCCACTGTTACCCAGATAGTGTTATGGCCCCTGGATAAGGGTAAGTCCACCATGAAATCCATGGTGATGTGAGTCCAGGGCTCTTCTGGTATGGGCAGAGGTTGTAAGTCCCAAGGATGACCAGGTGGAGACTTTTGCTTAGCAGAGTTGGTACAGGCTGCAACATAAGCGAAGGTGTCTTCTCTCATAGATGGCCACCAGTAGAATTTTTGCAGCTTAGCTAGAGTTCTCCTTTGACTGGGATGTCCAGCCAGTTTGGAATCATGAGCCCATGCAAGTACTTTCTTCCGGAGATTGGCAGGCACTATGGTCTTGTTGCAGGTACTAGGTGCGTGGAGGATAGAATGACTTTCTCAGGTTCAATGATGTGTTGAGGAGCATCAGGCACATCTTCAGATAGAAATGAGTGTGAAAGGGCATCCACTCTGACATTCTTGTCTCCAGGTCTGTGGTTGAGGCATTGGGCATGGCGAAGGTATTCTAGGTTTTTTTTGGTCAGTAAAAAACATAATCTGGTGTTGAGCACCCCCGAGCCAGGGTCTCCACTCTTCGAACGCCATATTTATTGCCAGCAATTCTTTATCTCCAATTCCATAGTTCCTTTCAGCCGGTTTGAATCATCTGGAGAAAAAAGGAACATGGCCGCAGGATCTTAGAGTCACTGGTTTGACTCAATACAGCCCCCACTCCGACATCAGAGGCATCCACCTCAACTATAAAGGGGTGTGTAGGATCTGGGTGATGAAGACATGGCTTGTTGGAACAAGCGCCCTTCAGCTTTTGAAAAGCAGTCACGGCCTCAGTAGGCCAGTTGGCAACATTTGCACCTTTCTTTGTCAGAGCTGTTAAAGGCACAGTTAGTGAAGAGTAGTTTTTAATGAAGGTCCTATAGTAATTTGTAAAACCCAGAAACCTTCTGAGATCTTTTAGACCAGTAGGTTGGGACCATTTCTGAATGATCTCCAACTTTTGTGGGTCCATTTGGATCCCCTTGTTAGACATGATGTACCCTAGGAAAGGTACAGACTCCTTGTGGAAATCTCATTTGGACAGTTTAGCATACAGGCGGTTCTCCCCAGTCTTCATAACACTCTCTTGACAGCTGTGATGTGGGTATTCAGATCCTGCGAAAAGATCAGGATATCATCCAGATAAACAACAACACTTTGGTAGAGTAGGTCGCATAAGATGTCATTCATCATATTCTGGAAGACAGCTGTGGCATTGCATAAGCCGAAGGGCATAACCAAATACTCAAAGTGTCCATCCCTGGTGTTGAAAGCTGTCTTCCATTCATCTCCTGAATGAATGCGGACAAGGTTATGCGCTCCTTTAAGATCCAGCTTGGAGAAAATCTTAGCCCCTTGTAAGTGGTCAAACAGCTCAGATATGAGTGGTAATGGATAGCGGTCTTTGACCGTGATCTCATTTATACCATAATAATCAATGCATGGACATAGGGTTCCATCCTTCTTCCCCACAAAGGAAAATCCTGCTCCCGCAGGGGACTTGGATGGCCTTATGAAACATTTTTGTAGATTCTCTTGAATGTATTCTGACATCGCTTTATTTTCCACCACCGAGAGGGGGCATACTCTTCCCTTAGGTGGTTTAGTATTCGGTTTCAAGCTAATCACACAGTCATAGGATCGATGTGGAGGAAGTATGTCAGCAGCTTCCTTAGAAAACATGTCTTGAAACAACAAGTATTGTGGTGGTAACCCTGGCATCAACGGAATTGTAGGCATACAGGGCAGTGGTGAGACTTCCTTCAAACACTTGCCATGGCATTCTGGACCCCAGTGTGAAAGCTCCAGTGTAGCCCAGTTGAGTTGAGGCATGTGCTCTTGCAGCCATGGTAACCCAAGGACTAAGGGATGCATAGCTTTCTTGAGCACGAAGCAGGAAATGGATTCCGTATGAAGAGCTCCAGTCCTTAAACTGATCGGTTCCGTTTGTAGAATTACTTCACCTGGTAAGGGCCCCCCATGAATAGAGGATAACAGAAGTGGTGGCTTCATAGTCATAGTGGGGATATGAAGGTGTTCCACTAGACATTTCAGGATAAAATTCCTCCTGCCCGGAGTCCACTAGGGCAAGAGTCTTAAATTCAAGTGGTCCTTTAATCAAGGAGACTGGTAGAGAGAGTGGAGGAGAAGGGGCAGTTAGACCTAAGAAGAGTCCTCCCAAAGGACTTAGGTCTGCCCGTTTCCCGGACTGTACTGCATGGCCGGCTTGCCCACAATACATGCAGAGGCCTAATCTTCTCCACATTCTTCTCTCCTTCGAAGTCAGGTGACTACAGCCTAGTTGCATAGGTTCTTCTTCACCCAACACCACTTTAGACGGAATAGGCTTAGGTAGAGTCTTGACTCGTATTTCTCTCTGGCTGGGCCTCTTGGAATCTTTAATCTCTTGAACCTTGTCCCGAAGTCACTGATCAATTCTTGCGGTTAACTTCATCAGGTCCTCTAAGGTCTCAGGCATTTCTCCAGCCAGTAACTCATCTTTCAATCGGGAGTTCAGGCCTTCAAAGAAAAGGGTCTTCAGGCATCTTGGGTCCCAGTTCAACACTGAAGCCAAAGTCTTAAACTCAATGGTGAAGTCAGGCAAAGGCTTACTACCTTGCTGTAAATGGACCAGTGCAGATCCTGTAACAGTGTATCTGGCAGGATCGTCAAATACGGATTTGAACAGTTCCAAAAATCCAGTAAGGTCCTTCAAAATAGGGTCATCACACTCCCACAGCGGAGAAGCCCAAGTCAGTGCTCTTCCATCCAGATAAGACAGAATGTATGTTGCCTTGGCATAGGCTGTGGGAAAATTATTAGGCTGAAGTGCAAAATGCATACAGCATTGATTAAGAAATCCCCTGCATCTCCAGGCCTCTCCAGAGAAGTGAATAGGAGTGGAAAGGGGTACAACAGTTTTTACCATCACATCTGACACTTTTTCTTCTTTACCTGAGGTAGTAGAAGCGTTCATCTGTGAGTGCAGTAGATTAAAGGACACAGTCAAGCTTTCCAGCGTGCTCTGTTGTTCAGTGATTCACTGAACCAGGCCTGGAATGGCCTGTAACGTGGTGAGCTGAGCCAAATCCATGGAATTAGCAATCTGTTATGATATCGAGGTGTTTGGTGGATTCTCAGGGGCAATAGTGATGTTATCTCCTATGGGGAGGAGCCTTGTAGGGAGACTGATGCACCGGGCTAGGCTCAATAGCACAAACAGAGAGATAGTTTCTTTTATTGTACAGCTAGGATGACCACCAGAGGTGGCAGTAGAGAGCAGGTTAGCTGGTAGCAGTCTGTAATCCTTGGCGAAGGAGACCCGACCCACAATGGTGGTGTAAGGCCCCGATGCAGATGTCCAATAAGGCACTGTAGGAGAGACTGGCAGATGTTATATACACTCCCGTAGCAGAGTAGAGAGAATCCCAATGAGCAGTAGAGAGGATAGGTGTTAGTAGTGGTCCTTGGCAGAGGAGACCCGTTCCACAATGGTGGTGTAAGGCCTGATGTAGAGAGGTAGCGAGGAACTGATGAGAGACAGACTGGTAGAAGTTGTACTCACTCTCTGTAGCTGATAGATGGATTTCCAGCAGGTTGAAGAATGGAGCAGGCACCAGAATAAACACACAGGTCCTCGAGGAGCGAGTACCTGTAAGAGGATAGGCACCTGTAAATAAGCAGAGGGCCCCCGAGGAGCGGGTACCCAGGTTAGAGAACCACGAGGGGTGAAGATAGCCTCCAGTGGATACAAGTGGCAGAGTAACTTCAGACCGGGGCATACCGATCCTTGCTAACTCGGCGAGAGTCAGCAAATGGCCAACCTCAAATATGCGGAAGCAGTGATGTCACTTGAGGGGGACGCCCCCGAGGTTCGCACCAACACTGCTACAAAGGTAGCAATGCGCACACGCGTTCCTAGGAGGCTTCGGGTCAAGATGGCCGAACGCCGCACCAGAGCCGCTCCGGGGAAGACGGAGGGTGAGGCAAGGTGATGCCATGGACACCATACTCCTGAGGCTGGTGGAGAAAGCTGAGAGAAAGGTGAGGCATGTCGGGCAAAGTTGTCTGAGCCTGATGGACGCAACACTAGTACTACTCTTTACTGAGCACCAAAGACAAGATTTTAACTCCCTAATTGCCAACTCATTTACTTTCACATCTATATGATGTTATTATCCATCTTGTATTTCTCTGTGACCTAAAGTTTTTAGGTTGCTTCTTATCAAACTAGGAAAACCGAGGGTTGGAAAGGGAGGGCTGTGACATAATACATTTTTCAGTGAACTCAAACACATTGCTGAATCCTATAACTATGAATCAGCATAACTGTATTTTTCTCTCATAAGGAGCTAAATTAACTCTTCTCATGCTCCAGTGAAATTACTTTTGCAAAACTATCCCTTATCACTAACACATGTCCATCATGCTAGGTTGAGAGAACAATGTACAAATCTCATCTTTGGGTGCGTTTCCTCACTCCAAAGGACATCAAATCTTCACAAAAGTGTACTATTACATTTGTACGTCTCACTCTGAATGTCAAAGCGGCCCCTAACCCCTACACCACTACCTAAACCTCTCTCTCTCTCTCTCTGTCTCTCAAATAAACATTTAATAACATTATAGTAAACAATCAAAATATGTTCAAGAATCAGGGCCCTTAACACATGTTCAATGGGGATGATGCTGGTCTCCAAAAAATTCATTGATTACCCTGTGCTTGACCTCATTAACCCAAGCTGTTTTACTTGCTTCTGAACCAGGAGCACCCATCTCAAGCTTTGCTTGCAAAGTCAGGATGAATGTTCTGTGGAATACCATTTATGAAGGGCAATGTGTAACATGCAGCAATTATCCACCACCACCTTCTCAGGAGAATACTGTAATTCTGTGATGCTCTGTACCAGTAGGGTCTGAGCCAGTTGATACTAAGCTGTGAGCATTGAACACCACTTAATTGTTCAGACAGTAATAATGTTTGTGATTCTGGTATATCCAAATCACAAACAGAGCAGAAACTGTACTCAATATTGACAGTTCCACCACAACGAGTGCAGAAGTAAGTCACATAGTCCAAATTTTCAATGTTCAAAAATACTTTTTATTTCTTATTTTCGGCAACTCCACTGTTATCATAAAAATACTTCAAAGGGTCCCCCGACATGGACCCGTGTTTCGCCGAGGCGTCTGGAGGGACAGGCAGTATCATACAGAAATCTAAAAACAAAGCATACAAACGGACTATGGTAAACAGGCTATACGACATCATTGTACTTCAAAATTACAAAAAGAATTAGTTCATACCCGAATCAATTCATGAATAGTTTTCAGGGAGCGCGTACATCAGTGCTGCAAGGGGGGTTTTAAAAATCACAGAGCTTGTAAGTAACCAAGCCCAACCGGTGGAGCACCCGAAAAAGGCTGACGTATCTGGGTGCGAAACATGAAGATGGGAGCTTGAGGCAGATTAATAGAGTGCTCAGCCACACCTTGTTGCCTGGTTTGAACTGAGGGCCTACACGATGATGGGCGTCAAAGAACTTCTTGGCCCTTTGGGTGGCCCTTTGGAGTAATTGTTGAGTACTATTCCAGAGTTGGTATAACTCTTGTGCGGAAGCTTGAGCCGCAGGAGAAGTGATGGATAATGGTAATGGTAGTGGAGGAAGAGGTTGTCATCCATAGACTACCTGAAAGGGTGAAGAACCAGTGGATGCAGTGGGATGAGAATTTAATGCAAACTCCTCCCAGGGAAGGAGGCCTGCCCAATCATTTTGCCAGAGGTTGATGTAGACACGTAGGAACTGTTTGAGCGTTCTATTGGTTCTCTCCGCCTGTCCATTGGCCTGAGGGTGATATGTGGATGTGAAGTCCAGAGAGACATTGAATTTCTTATAAAGGGACCTCCAAAAATGGGCTGTAAACTGAACTCCGCGGTCAGATAGGATGTGCTTAGGAAGGCCATAGAGCCTGAACACATGGCGGATGAATAGCTGAGCGAGTTGTGGGGCCGGTGGAAGACCAGGCAGAGCAACAAAGTGAGCCATTTTAGAAAAGTGGTCCACAATGACCCAGATGTGTTGTTGCCACCAGAGAGTGGAAGGTCGACAATAAAATCTGTTGCAATGTGGGTCCATGGCTCCCCAGGAATTGGTAGAGGTTGTAAGAAACCCCACGGCTGTCCCACTGGAGGTTTGTGGTGAGCTCAAGTAGGGAAAGACTCAACATAGGCTTGTGCATCCTTCCTCATGATTGGCCACAAGTAAAATCGCTGGAGGATGGCCAGGGTTCTGGATTGCCCAGGGTGCCCTGCAGTGAGGGAGTCATGGGGCCAGCAAAGCACTCTCCGGTGAAGCTGGTGCAGAACCACCATCTTACCAGGTGGGACCGGGTAAGTGGCAGCCAGGATGACCTTTGCAGGGTCTACAATGTGGTGAGGAGGGCCCGGTATGTCCTAAGGACCTGGAGAGAGCATCAGCCCAGCAGTTCTTATTAGCTGGTCAGTAGTGAAGCAAAAAGTTAAATCCGGTGAAAAAGAGGGCCCAGTGGGCCTGACGGTGATTCAGGCATTGAGCCCGCTGCTGGTACTCGAGGTTCTTGTGATCTGGGAATACCGTGATCTGGTGCTCAGCTCCCTCGAGCCAGGGATGCCACTCTTTGAAGGCTAATTTGATAGCCAAGAGTTCCTTATCTCCAAAGTGTAGTTGTGTTCAGCAGAGGAAAAATGTCTAGGGAAAAAGGAGCATGGGTATAAGGTTTGATTGGCAGAGTACTGGCTTAAGACCACCCCCAACTCCTTCATCGGAGATGTCAAAATCAACAATAAATGGGCATCTGGGATCAGGATGTCGAAGGCATGGCTCATGGAGGAAGGTGGTTTTAAGGTCTTGAAAAACTGTATTGGCTTCGAGCGACCAAAGAGATGATTGGAGCACTTGCGGGTCATAACTATAAGAGGTGTGGTCAGAATGGAATAGTGATGGATGAAGGAATGGTAATAATTGGCAAAGCCAAGAAACCTTTGTAGAGACTGAAGACCCGTGAGCTGGGGCCAATCCTGGATGCTTTTAGCTTCTGAGGCTCCATAGGGAAGCCTTGGCTCGAGACGATATATCCAAGGAAGGGTATGGTCTCCTGCTCATAGAAATATTTTTCTAGCTTAGCGTAGAGCTGGTTTTCTCGGAGATGCTGAAGAATGCAGGTGACGTCCTGATGGTGGCTTTGCAGATCTTTGGAAAAAATGAGGATGTCGTCGAGATACACTATGACGCATTGGTACAACATGTCTCTGAAGATCTTGTTCAATTAGTTCTGGAAGACAGCTGGGGCATTGCAAAGGCCAAACAGCATCACGAGATATTGGTAGTGACCATCTCTCATATTAAAAGCTGTCTTCCATTCGTCTCATTCGCAGATACAAACCAGGTTATACGCTCCTCTGAGGTCAAGTTTGGAAAAATTCTTCACGCCTTGGAGTCTGTCAAAGAGCTCGAAAATGAGCGGAAGAGGGTAACTGTTATTCTGAGTGATCTCATTCAAACCCTGATTGTTGATTCAGGGATAAAGCGAACAAGTAGAGTAGCATTGAGCCTGGCTCCGAGAAGTGGGAAGCACTGAGAGAGAGTCCAGGTTAAGTTGCGCTGAGCCAGTGCCCGCGGAGCGGGAAGCTCTGAGAGAGATTCTGGGTATGGTTGTGCTGGGCCTGGCCCGAGGAGTGGGAAGCGCTGAGAGAAAGTCCAGATGGAGTAGCGCTGAGCCAGGGCCCGCAGAGTGGGAAGCGCTGTGGCAGGAACCCGGAAGGAGAAGCACAGAGATCCAATGGCAGGAACAACTTGTCCAAGGAGAGAATATGGCATCAAAAGGAACCAAGGAACTCGTTGCCAAGTCTGTTAGTGGTGGCTAGAGGTGAGGCTTCAATATACCGGGTCAGTAATGTCATCAGCCGGGGATGAACCTGGAGTTCCTACCATTGGCCCTTTAAAGGAAGGGCGGATTGCACGTGTGCACGCCTAGAGAGGCCCAGGATCAGAACGCTGGTCGGCGGCATCCCGGCTGCCACGTGGAGTACAGAGAGCTGGGAGGAATGCGGTGGTGTTGACTGGCCACCGCTGTGAGAGTACCGGAGGTAGAGAGCCAGGCATGACATGACATGACGTGAGTTGAGCCTGTCGCGGACGGTGGTCATAACACAGAGAAAGCAAGGGTGAAAAGAAGTTGGGACTCTTTACCAGAGGACTCAAGGGTCCTGGAAGTATTGAGAGTTGGATTACAGTTGAGAGGGGTTTTTTTTGTTTGTTTTGTTTTGTTTTGTTTTGTTTTTTCCAGTTGGTTAGATTTTTGAGCTTGGGGATATTTTTCCATCTTTTGAGTAGTGCATGCTGGAATTACCCACCAGTTATCCTACCCTTCAAGAGGAGGATATGTTTAACAAGGATAGTGGTTCAGGAGAAAGTACACCAGCAAGGATACCTGGAATGGACAAAAAAAACCTGTTTTTTTCCCTCATTTTAATATTTTTGATGCTGTTCCTAATTTTATCTATTTTGACCTGGATACTCATCTTTAAGTTAAAGTTAACTGTTTGCTTTGAACACTGCTTGCCTCTTTTACCTTATTTTTTCTTCTTTGCCCAGGCTGGATGGATGGATAATGGACTGACTGCTGTTGGACAGTTTTGTTAATATTGGTCCAGCTGAACTGTGAACAATTGGAATTAAAAGAAAAATTAACCACACCAGGGACCCAGGAAGATAACTTCTCCCTCTCTGCCGGCTGGTCTTGAACCCTGGCATCATAGCGCCCCTGGATGATGTTCACAGCACAAACAGGGGACTGGCATATGCAACCCTCCTCACTCTAAATGACAGGCCACAAAGCTTGAAAGAATAGAACCTTACCAATGTCAGATGTTGGACATTACAGCTAGAATTAAAAAAAATACATATAACATCATTAAAAACTTTCCAGTCTTGTAATCACTTACTTTGCAAATAAAAGACACTTTTACCTCTACCTCTTTTCCCCATATGATACTGTTCTTTCTGCTTTACATTCATTGTCTGGCTTTTCTTTCCATGTTTTACTGTCACTTTCTATAACTCTCATCCTTTCTCCAGCTCTCTCCCTACACCTGACATTGTTTCTCCTCCATGCTCTGCCTTCCCATCTCTCTCCCCTTCCATGCATCACTTCACTCTTTTCATTCTATTGTATCTCATCTGGTTTTTTTACCGTTCACCCCTGTATCTCTTACTTATCCTTCTGTCATCTCATCCCAGCGCTCCTTATCCAGTCCCTTCCACCCAGTCCTTCTCCCTCCCAACCAACCGACTCTCATCCCCTTGTTGCACTCCCGGGTCGGCTCCGGTCGCGTTGCCTACCTCCTCGGGCTTGTGAGCCCTCCCCGTTCTCTTCGGGCCTCCAGGGACCCTTGCCACGGTTCCCCCGGCGCTCTCGCGCTGCGGCTGGGCCTGCTCCCGCTTCTGCCAACGTGCCCCCGCTCCGGCGGAGCAGCCGGCGTCTCGCCGCGGCTGGCTCCGCCCCTAGGCGCACGCGCGCGGCCTGAGCCCTGATTTAAAGGGGCAGCGCAGGAAACCTTCAGGACAGCCCTGGATGACGTCAGACGCCCTCAGGGTATATATACCCTGCATCTGGACTCCATCAGCGCCTTGCATCGAGGTTCCCAGGGTTCCCTGTATCCAGTTGCTGCGTTCCTGCTTCTTTGTCTCCTGCTTGGCTCCTGACCCCGGATCGGCTTGCGTTCTCTCTCTGGCTTCTGACCCCGGACCGGCTCACGTTGATTCTCTGGCTTCTGACCCCGGACCGGCTTACGTTGATTCTCTGGCTTCTGACCTTGGACTGGCTTACGGAGATCCATTGGTTCCCGACCCTGGACTGGCGAGCAACGACTCTTCGGCACTCAACCTTGGACTTCTTCTGACCAGGCCCCCGCGGGCCCTCCTAAGTCCCAGCGGCCAAGTTCCTACGGGCTCCTCCTGGGGGGACTCCGGCTTTCAGGGTGAATCTCCTAACTCCCAGCGGCCGAACTCCTACGAGCTCCTCTCGGGGGAGGATCGGCTTCCAGGGCGAAGATCTTCTCACCACAGTGCCACCACCACCATCTCCTGCTTCCTCGCCAAAGCCCTTGGTCGCATAGGGCTCCCAGGGTTCCACCTTCAGCCAGCCATTGGCCTGTCCTTGCCGCCTCCCGGCCGGGGCCACTGCTGCAACTATCTTCAGCAATCCATCCTCTGGCTCTAACCGGCCCAAGGGTCCACGAATCCAACAGATTGCAAGGCCATGGACCCGGCGGACCTCACCGGCTTAAAGGCTATTCCGGGCATTGCCCAAAAGCTGCAGCAGCAACAAGCATGCCTTGACACCCTGATGTCCACAGTCCAATGGCTAGCGGACCGCGTGGGGGATCCACTTCCCAGGCTAGCACCGGGCTCTCTACCCCTGTACAGATGCTGGCTCCCTCCAGGTATTCCGGGAATCCAAAGACATGCCGTGGTTTTCTCAACCAGTGTTACATCCGCTTCGACCTCCTGCCAGCACAGTTTCCGTCCGATCGGGTCAAGACTACATACATAATCTCTCTCCTGGAGGGGAGACCGTTGTCGTGGGCGTCGTCCCTTTGGGAATGCCAGGATTCTCGGATCAACAATTTGGTGCAGTTCGTCCAAGCCTTTCGCCGAGTCTTTGATGAACCTTCCCGATCCGCCACGGCCGCTTCAGAACTGCTTCAGCTAAGGCAAGGGAACCGGTCGTTAGAGGAATTCGCCATGGAGTTGCAGACGCTGGCCACAGAGTTGGCGTGGGGAGCGGACAGCCTGCACGGCATCTTTCTGGAAGGGCTCTCCCCACGTCTCCAAGACGAACTCGCAGGTCGTGACCTGCCCGATGACCTTCCAGAGCTTATTGAGCTAGCCGGACGAGTAGACCGACGTATTCAACGCCGCTTCCGGGAACGACGGTCTACTCAGGGACAACCTACCCGCAGGATCACTCCACCTCGGGTTCGGTCGTCGCCGCCTGCAGCCACATGCCCTCCTACTGAGGAACCCATGCAGTTGGGCCGTGGTCCTCTATCTTCCAAGGAACGGAGACGCCATCGCACTCAAGGACTGTGTCTTTACTGCGGGGGCAAGGGGCATTTCCTGGCCCGATGTACCGAGCGTTCGGGAAACGCCCGAACCTAGAGCTCAGCGGGGAGTTGACTCTAGGCAGCACATCACCCAGCTCCCCATGTACCGTCCTGGTACGACTTTGTCTTCCAGGAGGAGACTTTGATACCCTAGCTTTACTCGACTATGGATCCGGGGGGAATTTCGTCCTCCAGGAACTGGTACAACAGCTTCAGCTCGAAGTTTGTCCTCAAGAACTGTCCGTCCGGGTTTCTTTCATCCAAGGGAACCCTCTTCCTGGTATAATATCCACTCGTACCTGCCCCCTGAAGCTCCAGGTAGGGGCCCTCCACCAGGAGGAAATCTCGTTTCTTATTCTAGAAAAATCCATCCATCCAGTCATCCTGGGCCTACCCTGGCTTAGGGAACATTCTCCGGTGATTGACTGGAAGTCCCTTCAGATTACCTCTTGGAGTTCGGCATGCCACCGTCACTGCCTCCCCACACGCCCGTTACAGACCATCTCGCTCTTCACAACCCCGTTGACGATACCACCACAGTACCATGCCTTTCGGGACGTCTTCTCTAAAGAAAAGGCGGAACTGCTCCCGGAGCATCGACCCTTTGATTGCGCAATCAACTTGCTGCCAGGGTCCACTCCGCCCCGTGGGAGAGTCTACCCCCTGTCTCTGCCCGAAACCAGAGCTATGTCAGCCTATATTAAGGAGAACTTGGACCGGGGTTTCATTAGACCCTCTAAATCTCCGACCGGGGCCGGGTTCTTCTTCGTGGGGAAGAAAGACGGATCGCTTCGTCCCTGTATTGATTATCGGGGTTTGAATCAAATCACTCGTCGGGATCGGTACCCGTTGCCCCTGATTCCCGAGCTGCTGGACCGCCTCCAAATTGGACCTCCGAGGGGCATATAATCTCATTCGCATACGCCCGGGGGACGAGTGGAAGACCGCGTTTAACACCAGAGACGGCCATTACGAGTACCTGGTCATGCCATTCGGTCTCTGTAACACCCCAGCAGTTTTCCAGAATTTGATGAACAAGGTTCTCCGCGACTTCTTATACACTTCCGTTATCGTCTACCTGGATGACGTGTTGATATATTCCCAGGATCTTGAAACACACCAGCAACACGTGCGGCAAGTTCTTCTAAAGCTTAGGGAGAACCACCTGTACGCTAAACTAGAGAAGTGTCAGTTCGAACAGGAGTCACTGCCCTTCCTGGGATATATTGTCTCCTCTGCGGGCTTCCGAATGGACCCGGACAAGGTGAGCGCCATCAAGGGCTGGCCGCAACCATCGGGGGTGAAAGCACTTCAGCGGTTCTTAGGATTCGCTAATTTCTACCGCCAGTTTATCCCGCATTACTCCAGTCTGGTAGCCCCTCTGACGGCCCTCACATGGAAGGGTGCGGATGCACGAAATTGGTCTCCCGCTGCTATGCAGGCCTTCCAGGATCTCAAGGAGGCTTTCCTACAAGACGTCTGCCTCCGGCACCCTGACCCTCAATGCCAATTTATAGTAGAGGTAGACGCTTCTGATGTCGCGGTGGGGGCGGTGCTGCTCCAAACCTCTTCGACCGGCAAGACCTGGCCCTGCTCATACTTCTCCCGCAAGTTTTCACCTGCAGAAAAGAACTACGGGATTGGCGACAAAGAGCTGCTGGCCATAAAATTAGCGTTCGAGGAGTGGCGCCAGTGGTTAGAGGGGGCCCAACATCCGATCATAGTATATACTGACCATAAGAATCTGCAGTACCTGTCTCATGCTCAGAGGCTCAATCCCCGACAAGCCCGCTGGTCCCTCTTTTTTAGTCGGTTCGACTTCACGCTTCACTACCGACCCGCAGCCAAGAATGTCCGGGCGGATGCTCTCTCCCGCACCACAGAGGTGGACGACACAATGGAGACCCCTCAGTACATATTGGATCCAGCTAAAGTCCTGCTGGCAGCCACAGACTTAGGGCCCGAGGGAAGGACGGTGGTTCCAGCTCTCTCACGGAGGAAGGTTCTGGCGTGGGCACACGACTCCCTGACGGCCGGCCATCCGGGGATTTCTCGAACCCTTGAGTTACTCACGGAATTTTATTGGTGGCCACGAGTGAAGGAGGATGTCCGGCACTACGTTCAGTCCTGTCCCACATGCGCACAGCAAAAACCGCCACCAGGCCGTCCGTGGGGACTGCTCCAGCCGCTCCCTATTCCCACGGAACCGAGGTCCCACCTGTCCACAGACTTCGTGGTGGAGTTGCCTCCCTCTGAGGGGAAGACCATGATTTGGGTCACCGTTGACCGGTTTTCCAAGATGGCTCATTTCGTTCCTCTTCCCAAGCTACCCACGGCCCCTGAACTGGCTGATTTATTTGTCCAACATGTCTTCCGATTACATGGACTACCATTGCACATCGCTTCCAACCGAGGCCCTCAATTCACCGCCAAATACTGGAGGGCATTATGCAAGAAATTTGGGATAAAATTAGACTTTACCACGGCCTTTCACCCTCAGGGTAACGGACAGGTGGAGTGGACCAACCGCTCTCTGAAGACCTTTCTCCGCGCCTTCGTAGATGAACGCCAAGACAACTGGGTCTCTCTCATTCCCTGGGCGGAATTTTCGTATAATCGCCACAAGCACTCCGCTACGCTACAGTCTCCCTTCCAGGTGGTTTATGGGAGAGTCCCTAGACCCCCGCTGCCATTACCGGTGCCGGTCTCCTCACCGGCGGCGCAGTTAACAGCCAGCCAGCTCCATCGCCTGTGGCTTACCACTCAGGAGAAACTTCACAGAACCGCAGCCCGCTTCAAGGCATATGCAGATCGGTCCTGACGGCCCGCCCCGGTCTTCTTACCAGGGACAAGGGTATGGTTAAGTACTAAGCACATTCAATTGCGGACTCCGTCCATGCGTTTGGCGCCCCGTTACATTGGACCCTTTCCGGTGGCCGAACGCGTAGGGGCCGTATCCTATAGACTCCGCCTGCCTTCTACTCTCAAGATCCATGAAGTCTTCCATGTGTCGCTCCTCAAGCCGCTGGTACTCTCTCGATTCCGGGCTTCCCCGCCAGAACCCTCCGATGTTTCCTCGGATCCAGGGGTCACCTACACGGTAAAAGACGTATTGGATGTCCGGTGCCGACGCCACCGCTGGGAGTATCTTCTCTCCTGGGAAGGATATGGCCCGGAGGAGAATTCATGGGAGCCTTCTTCCCACATCCTAGATAAGGACATTCTTCGGCAGTTCCATCTCCAGCACCCGGACAGGCCGCGTCCTCCCGGGAGGGGGCATAGGAGGGGGGGTACTGTTGCGCTCTCGGGTCGACTCCGGTCGCGTTGCCTACCTCCTCGGGCTTGTGAGCCCTCCCCGTTCTCTTCGGGCCTCCAGGGACCCTTGCCACGGTTCCCCGGCGCTCTCGCGCTGCGGCTGGGCCTGCTCCCGCTTCTGCCAACGTGCCCCCGCTCCGGCGGAGCAGCCGGCGTCTCGCCGCGGTTGGCTCCGCCCCCTAGGCGTACGCGCGCGGCCTGAGCCCTGATTTAAAGGAGCAGTGCAGGAAACCTTCAGGCCAGCCCTGGATGACGTCAGACGCCCTCAGGGTATATATACCCTGCATCTGGACTCCATCAGCGCCTTGCAACGAGGTTCCCAGGGTTCCCTGTATCCAGTTGCTGCGTTCCTGCTTCTTTGTCTCCTGCTTGGCTCCTGACCCTGGATCGGCTTGCGTTCTCTCTCTGGCTTCTGACCCCGGACCGGCTCACGTTGATTCTCTGGCTTCTGACCTTGGACTGGCTTACGGAGATCCATTGGTTCCCGACCCTGGACTGGCGAGCAACGACTCTTCGGCACTCAACCTTGGACTTCTTCTGACCAGGCCCCCGCGGGCCCTCCTAAGTCCCAGCAGCCGGGTTCCTACGGGCTCCTCCTGGGGGGACTCCGGCTTCCAGGGTGAATCTCCTAACTCCCAGCGGCCGAACTCCTACGAGCTCCTCTCGGGGGAGGATCGGCTTCCAGGGCGAAGATCTTCTCACCACAGTGCCACCACCACCATCTCCTGCTTCCTCGCCAAAGCCCTTGGTTGCATAGGGCTCCCAGGGTTCCACCTTCAGCCAGCCATTGGCCTGTCCTTGCTACCTCCCGACCGGGGCCACTGCTGCAACTATCTTCAGCAATCCATCCTCTGGCTCCGACTGGCCCAAGGGTCCACGAATCCAACACCCCTTCCCTTTAACCTTTCCCAGGCTTCCATCTGCCTCATGTCTGCCACCTGCCCCCTCTTTCTTCCTCCTCTCTCCCCTTTCTGGTGCTGTTCTCCTGTTTCTAGACCCCTCTCTCTACATGCCCTCATCTTTCTCTACCTGTGCTCTCCTGTCTCTATCTCCCTTTCTTCCCTGATGCCCCTCCTCTTTCTTTCTCCCCTTTCCTTCCCATGTTCCCTAACTTCTCCCTCCCTTTCCTGTCTCCCATCTCTTTTCTATCCATACCTGTGTGTCCCCTATTTCTCCCCTCCTGTGCACTCCCTGTTTGTATTTCTCCCTTCTCTTCTCTTGTGCCCCCTCTTTCTATTCATGCCTCTTTGTGTTTCATCCCTTCCCTGGGCCCCTTCCTTCCCTCCATGTCTCCTTTGTGTCACTCCACACCCATGTCCCTCATTTGTATCTCCCCCTTCCCTCTATTCCCCCTCTGTGTATCTCCTCTCCTATGCTCTCATGTGTGTATTTCCCCTTCCCTCTCCTCTCCTGTGCCTCCTCCTTCCCTCTATTCTCCCTCTCTGTCTCTCCCCTCCCATGCCCCTATATTCCCTTCACTCCTCCTTTCCCCTTTTATCTTTGTCCCCTCTGTATCTTTTAACCCTCTTCCTATCCTGTTGCCTCTCTCTCTTTCTCTGTCTTTCCACCTTTACTTTCTATCTGCCTATGTCTCTATCCCATCTCCCCACCTTGTACCCTCTTTATCTGTATCTCCATCCTCCCCTCTTTTGGGTTTGCATCTTGCTCCCATGCCTCACTTCAGCATCTCTCTCCAGGCTCAGCTTAGCACACAGTGAAGAAGGGAGGGGGCCAAAGAGAGCCAGATCTGCAGAACCACAGGAAGATGAGGACTATGCTGTGCCCTGCCTCCCTCCCTATATTGTTCAATCATAGCATGGGAAATGAGGTGGGAGCAGGGACACAACATACACAGGCTGATGCAATATAGTGTGCTCAGCTGAGTGCATGGCTTTACACGGGTTTGATTGTGCATTTCAGATGCACATCCAAATCCCCTCATGCAATAAGGGTATTAGCACATCCAAAATGCACATCCAAATCAGCTCATAGCTAATATTGCCCAGCACATGTAAATTCATGTTGATGAGGCTATTACCACAATGCAAAAAAAAATGTGCGCCCGACATGCACATTTTTAGTCTAAAAAATTAATGCCTGCTTCTCTGTTAACTTTAAGAGAACGGGAAAAACAAAAATCAACTTTAGGAGAATGGGAAAAAATTAACTTTAGGAGAACGACAAAAAAAAATTAAAAACAAAAATGTCACCAGTCAGATTAGGAAAATGGACACTAGATGAACAAGTATCCATTTTCCTAACCTGTGGCTATGTACAGGTTAGGAAAAAGGATGCTGGTAAAATTGAGCATTCATATTCCTCACCCACACTAACAGCCACCACTCCTGTGCGCTCGATGCCAATGAGGCTCTAGGAATGCATAATTTCCCCTAGTGCCTCCTTTTTACTGTGGTAGCTTATTCAAATTAAATCGAGCGCCCAGGAGAGGTAGATCGGCCCCGTGTTAGGAGAGCAGGCACTCAATCATGAGCGCCTGTTCTACACGCGCCAATATTGCATCAGCCTGACAGTGAGAGAGGAAGCAGGATCCAAAGGGTGATTGCTGCAGTTCCCTCTGTGTCCTACTTCATCTACCCATGGCATCCAATCTCAACACTGGCATGGTGATGAGGGCAGGGGACACAGCTCTGCTTTGAGGTTGCTGCAACATCTCCCACCCTGAAACCAGGAAGCGCCTTGTGGGAGACGAGGAGCTGCCTGCACTAAGCAGATTTTCAGTGTCTAGTCAACACTTAAAAACCAGGCTGTCCAGTCTAAAACTGAGCAGATAGCAACCCTACCCTGAAATAATGATTCATTCTTTAATCCACAGTATTAAAATTGGCAGGTAACTCATGTTACCATGACGGTTTTAACATGGTTACTACATAGATTCCTTAGCAAAATGAAAGATCAAAAGTTTTATCAGTTGTCAGCAAATCTGGCTTGCACATTTAGTTTTCAAATGGACAAACATAAAAAGTATGCAAAGATGCTGTAGTATATAAACTTTTCAGTCCACATAGGTCTCATCTTCAGATATGTGAGAAGATCTCTCTCTAAAGTTCATATTCTTTAACATCTTTGTGCAATTTTTGTGTTAGTGCAATGAGAGGTATCAGTCAGCAATGTATCCAGTTGATTGGAATCAAAGCATAGCAACATAGTAAATCATGACAGATAAAGACCCAAACAGTCCATCATCCACTTTGCCCAGAAAGTTGCTTGGGTGTGTAAATTACCGCTCTGTGCAGGATTCCCTCTTTTCCTTCTTTTACAAGTACATCTACTTTTTAATTTATTTAGCTGTTGAATAGAAGGTCACACAGAGTCAACTCTGTTAGAAACCATATAGCAAGAGGGCAAGGTGTGAAAGATTATGCACAGACAAGACAGCTATCAGGGAGCACCCAGTTATCACCTCATTAATTAAGACTAGAGCAATCAGTTGTGCTATGGAGTTTAATAATTTAACTAAAGGGGAGATAAATCAGCATTCTACAATTTCTTACCGATCATCATGCTGATGCATCACAGTGATCTTTTCGCCTTAGTTGCTTAATTTATTACTGCAGCACAAGGCTGTAGCAGAAACTTGTTATGACAAGGAAGGGCAAATGTCTCCAGTGTCTCAAAGCTACCTAACAAAAACAGAGGAGAGATAATAATGTATAATGGAAAGAGTATGAATGAATCAACTGAAAAACATTTACATGAGAACATAAGCCATACCATTGCTTCCCAAACCTTTCAAGCCGAAGGCCTACCTACGTCAACAACAATGTTGTGTGGCACACCAATCCCCACAGAGCAGGAGGTGAAGACGACTCATAAAGCCAAAAGAAGAGCTAGAGAAGGCCTGCCAGCACCATTTGAAATAGCAGCAGCAACAGTTGGATAGAAGTGACCAGGGATCTCTCTTGTCCCATGAAAATGTAAATAGATTTTAAAGACTTCATGGGGTAAGAAGGTCCAGGAGTGACGTGGATCATTGGTGAAGGGCCTGAGAGGTGGTTTCTTTTTTTTTCAGCAGGACAGAGACTGAACAATTTTTTTTTGTTTGTTTTTAATTTCTTTGTTTACTTTATTTATTTTCTTTTTATTTCAAACAAAACAAAATGAAACAAAAGGAGTGAAAACAAAATGAAATGAAAAAAAAAATCTATGCACACTCCCAGTAGCTACTGTTGAGTTCATAATATAAAGAGCTACACTACTTCCCTCCTTTTCTCTATTTTGCCTCTTTAAAGAGATTAAATCCTGCAATTTCCACATTTTACTCCTGATATTCCCTACACAAAATGTAGTGATTGCAAGCACATCCAAGATTGCCTGTACCTTGATGGCCGCTATCAGGCTGGATTTTTTTCTGTTCCATTTATACAAGCTGGAGGTGGAACTAGTTGGTGGACTACATCTTCCCTTTTCCCAGAATTTTGTTCCTGGTATCCACACAGTTTTTGACTTAAAAATTTGGTACCTTTTAATATAGGTTTCTAGTGATGCGTAGAAGAAAAAAATGTATTTCAGTTTATTCATTCATTTTGTTGGGGCTCAAATTCATTTCATTAGTTTCAAAATGAAAAAATAATTGCAAGTTCATTTCATTTGTTTACTTGTGTGCCATTAAAAGCTATGAGAGAAGTATTTTAGTCTATTCTGGGTTCCAAAATAGTGATTTTCTAATTAATTCTAATGAATCTTCTGAGAAGAAATCATCAGAAGGGCGAAGAGATGGAACTACTTAGAATGTGGCAAAGTGTCATCAAAAAAGTGGCATAAATTAGCCTAAAGCTCCCCAAACAGCAAATGCTACCAGGTTCCTTCCAGCGTTGCAGCAGTTCTCCAAAATACCATGAGAGGAGCAAAGAAGCACATCCTATGGTGGAAGAACATCCTAAGGTGGAAGAAGAGGATGCCAGCAATAGTGACAAAAATATTAGATGGTATTACGAGAGGCAAAGTGGCACCAAAAGTGGTATCAGCACCCTAAAGTGCCCTGAAGGTGGAACAAAGCAGAAAGTGAGGCAGGAAACATCCCAAGGTACAGATAAAGAGACCAAGAAGAATCAGAAAGAGTGGTATCAAGATTTCAAAAGCATAGGAGAGGTGCAAATCAGTACCCCAGATTGGCAAGTAGACCTCAAAGTGTAAGAGCTGGAATATGCCAGGAAGGTACAGTGGCAGAAAGAAGTTAAGAACCTCAGTGTTGCAGAGCACGCCCTCAGGCCCGGTTAGGGAGCTCAGAGGCATGGTCCCATCTAAGGAAGATGTGAACCCTTGGGCCGCGGCATGGCTCAGGGAGGAGCCCCAAGACATATCGTGGGAGGTGAGCTGGTACGTGCATGGGTGGAGTAGGAGCAGGGCTGAAGCGACGACAAGGCGAGGATTCTGGAACAGGAACTAGGCAGGCTCAGACCTCTACTGGACCTACACACACCAATGAGATCCAGCAACGCAATACTGATCTCAAGAGTAGCCCTCCGGCCACTCTATAGCCCTTCTGGACACATCACTGGGGAACAACAAGTGCATGAGGCCAGACAGAGGCTGAGGGCAGGAACATGAAGACTGGGATGAAGCCTCAGGATACTCAGAGGTTTCAGATGAAGATTTGGATACTCAGGAGACTCGGATGAAGACGTGGATACTCAGTGCAATGACTCAGGATACTCAGACAAGGATTCAGGATACTCAGGAGACTCGGACGAAGACTTGAATACTCAGGACAAGGACTCAGGATACTCAGAAGACTCGGAGGACTCAGACAAGGATTCAGGTTACTCAGGAGACTCAGACAAGGATTCAAGATATTCAGAAGATTCAGACAAGGATTCAAGTTGCTCGGAAGTTTCAGGCAAGGATTCAAAAGTCAGACAAAAGTACTGGGTGAGAAGTGCATCACAGCGCGCCCTACACAGCCGCCCATGGCTGGTCGCGGACCACGCTGAACACGAAGCAGACTCCAGGCGAAGACGTGGAACTTGAGTCTGGAACATGGCAAAGATTCAGTAGAGGCCTGCACCGGCGCGCACCCTACACAGCCACCTGTGGCTGGTCGCGGACCTCGCTGGAGCAAAGCAGGTTCTGGCAGAGTCTTTGGCATGGACAGAAGCAGTCACAAGGGAACTCCGTAGTCCGGGACAAGACTCAAGACTCAGGATACTCAGAAGCAAGGCATTAAAAACAGAAGTCTCCTGGAGGCTTGTGCTACAGATGAGAAGAAGGCCTTGTACCACGAGGCACCCTACACAGCCATCCCGCAGGCTGGTCAAGGACCATGACATGGCATGCCAAGAGAGGTGGACAGACGAGGGACTGGGGAACTGGACGAAGAGCTGAATATGAGACAGACGGAGTCGAGACAGGAATGTCAGACATCAGGAACATGGAACATGGCACCTCAGGACTTGGGACATCAGGACATCTGGACACGGAACATCTGGATCACCAGGAACAGAAGACAGGCGAGGAGGGAGCTCCGACGAGGGATGAGACCAGGGACATCAGGGAGACGAAGATCAGGAACACGAAGAAAATGGAACAAAGATCCATCAAGGCACAGGAGACCATGGAAGACCTGGATCAGAAGGAAGAACACAGACGATGTGCAAACCTAATTAAAATATGGATTTACACGAGCAAATTTTGGCCATGCCCCAGAATGCCCAACTCCTTCTTTTTGTAAAATCATCCATGTGAATATACATGCATAATTTATTGCTTTTAAAATAAATGTCTCTCATGCATGGCCTATATTCTCATATATATGGGCCTTTTAATGCAAGGAACACTTAGGGGTAGATTTTCAAAGGGGTACGCGCGTACGATACGTGCGTACCCCCCGAAAACCTACTCCAAACCCCCCCTGCGCATGCCAAGCCTATTTTGCATAGGCTCGGCGGCGCGCGCAAGCCCCGGGACACACGTAAGTCCCAGGGCTTGCATGGAGGGTCGTGTCGGGGGCGTGTCGGGGGCGTGTCGCGAGTGCCGTGGCGTTTCGGGGGCGGGCCCGGGAGCATGGCGCCGGCCCGGGGGCGTGGTCAAGGCCTCCGGACCAGCCCCCGGGTCGGGTGATGGCACGCCAGCAGCCCGCTGGCACGCGCAGATTTACGCCTGCTTTCCGCAGGCGTAAATCTGCCAACAAAGGTAGGGGGGTTTAGATAGGGCCGGGGGGGTGGGTTAGGTAGGGGAAGGGAGGGGAAGGTGAGGGGAGGTGGAAGGAAAGTTCCCTCCGAGGCGGCTCCGATTTCGGAGCCACCTCGGAGGGAACAGGCAGTGCGCGCTGGGCTCGGCGCGCGCAGGTTGCACAAATGTGCACCCCCTTGCACGCGCCGACCCCGGATTTTATAAGATACGCACGGCTACGTGCGTATCTTATAAAATCCAGCTTACTATTGTTTGCATCTGGTGCACGAACAAAAGTACGCCCGTGCGTACATTTATAAAATCTACCCCAGCATGTCACTATCAGGAAGAACACATGGCTGCAGCATTCATTTCATGTAATCTTTACTTGCAACACAGTTTTTGCAGAACAGTGTACTGCTGCAATATGAAGACAAATGGTGAGTAGGCATATGTGTTTTCTGTTTCACAGTGACCTACACATGGTAGTAGTGTGTGAAAGATACATTGTAGCTCAGAGAGGAACAGCAAAAATGTTTCTGAACTACCTCCCATAGAAGGGGAAGCTGCATGTGAGGCCTTTCAGGCAAAGTAGCATTCTATAAGGTTTTGCCGAAGCTGGCTGTCCCTCAACGTGCACTCCTGGCATTGTGCAGGTTGACATGGTGGATCTGGGGGAAGATCTAGACGTATCTCTTTTGGTACTTCATGTCATACAGCAAGATTATGAAATACACAGTGGAGCAGCACTATCTTTGCCACTTTGGGTGAAGCATACACTAAAGCTCCACCCATCTTGTCCAAACAGGAAAAGTGACTTTTGACAAGCCCAAAGGTGCATTCAATTACACATCATGTAACACATAAGGCATCGTTGTACCTCCTCTCTGCTGGCATGTTTAGAATGGCAACGGAGGTCCTGCAACTGTACCCAGAATCTCCTGCAGCATTGAGAGATTAAAGGCATCAATCAGAGCACTGTAATTTGCGGATGTGAGTGTCAAACCACATCATCCTGTAACACAGTAAAAGGTAGCCTGTACCTTTGCTGAGCATTTAAGAGTGATTCTGTAGCCTATGTGCCTATCAAATCATTGTAGGCCAGTATATGTGTTGCCTTGATGTAATGTTCAGGAACTCATTTGTTCAAAACATCATATGTGTCTATTGGAACTATTGTGTGCCCTGCCCTCACAACCCACCAAATACTACTGTTGTGTAGCAGACTGCCAGACCTGTGGTAACTATAAATACCATTTATTTCCATCATAAGGGCATAACCACCAACAATCCTCAAAAACCAGGGGGCCAATGCCCCCTGGTTTTTGAGGATTGTGGGTGCTGACTTTTCAGCGCCTGCTTTCTTAATCCACGCATGACGCCCGCAAGGGGGACGCCATGCAATATGCAAATTAGGGGGTGGTGCTAGCAAGGAGGTTCTAGGGTCGCTTGCGCGACCTTAGCGCCTCCTTGCTAACACGACCATGTGGTTACCGGAGGTCTGCCGGTTATGAATACTGATACCGATAAACTCGGCGTCGGTTTTCATAACTGCAGTCAGCCTGTTATGAAAACCGACACTGAGTTTATTGGCATTGGTTTTCATTACTGCAGACGGCCGGTTATGAAACCTGACGCCGAGCATATTGGCGTCGGTCTTCAAAGCGGCCAGCAGATGGGTTTTTTCTTTTTTTTTAACTTTTAAAAAAGTACAGAAAAGCGGTTTTTTCTGCTTTTCTGTATTTTTTTTCAGTGTGCTCAGCTATTAACGCCTGCTCTAGGCAGGCGTTAATAGCTGAGTGATAAATATGCATCTGAGATGCACATTTATTTTTTTGCATTTGGAGTGAACGAGTAATAGCCTCATTCACATGCATTTACATGTGATGAGCGCTAACTCATTCACTCCACATCAGATGCACGTTAAATAGGCGCTAATCCCCCAATTGCATTAGGGGGTGGATTAGCGCCTATTTAACTCGCGACCGACAGCAGGTTAAACAGATTGCTCAGCTGAGCACACTGTATTGCATCGGGCTCTTGTGTATTGTAACACAAAAACTGCCTGGCCCCTCTCTGTCATGTGACGGACATCTACTGTAACTATCCCAGACCCCTTATAGTATAAAATAGAAGAGATGAGCTTCGTTTTCGGCCAGCTGCAGGAAATTTTATATTTCCTGCGGTTTGGGCTTTTGTTATTTGGTGGACCTGAAATTTGGGTTAGTGTGCGCTAACATTTTAATATTAGCGCGCACTAACCCGAAAACCAAATTTTCCCAAAATTTCATGAAAATTTGGTTCTGTTTTCGGGTTCCCCGAACCAGGATGAATTAGACAATTTTGTTGAAATTGCTGAATTTGTCCTAAACGATTGCACATCCCTATTCTCTTGACTGGATTATCATGTACAGGCCTTTTGTGTTTGTTATCAATATCTCTTTAGATCTTGGGCCACTTCACAAAAATACAGTCTGTTGAACTTTCTGTGATTTAATGGTTCCCATTCATTGTTTCTCCCTGATTAGATTAACCATTCAGAGATCTTGAGTCCAGACATCCATTTGCATCTATGTCATTACAATGTCCATTCCCTTTGTTCATGAAATGTAGTGTGTTATCAATTCCTCTTTAGGTCTTCAGGGCACTTTACAAAGGTTAGACTGGCAAGCCTTTCAGTGGTGCAATGCCCCTTTTGTATTCCTTCATCCCCCAAATAGCAATCCTAAAAAATAATGTGTATTGTAACAGAAAACTGACTGCCCAAACTGTCATGTGTTCAACAACTGTATTGTCTACAGCAGCCCCCTCCCCTTTGGTGAAGAACTTTCTCTTGAATGGCTTATGAAACAGGCCCCTTGTTTTCCTCCAAAGACTAAATATTATACAATGTATCATCCTGATTATATTATACATTCAGAGATCTTGAGTCAAGTCAACTACCCCCCCCCCCCCCCCCCAGATCATTGCAATGTCCATTCCTTAGTTAATGAAATGGTTGCTGTATCAGCCATTTTACAGTCTGTGCATTGTTATCAATGAGACTTAATAAAGCCATAAGCAATACTTGCTATACATTTTTTGTGTGTGTTTGTGTGTGGAGGTGGGGTGCCCCTTTGTAGTTCCAAAACCTTCCATAGATCTGTAAATCTCACTTCACACATTTGATATTTCAGACATATATTTGTTTTGTTAATTTTTTTTATATGTTTATTAACTAATTTATATACATGACAAAATTTATAAAATATCAATATACACTTTTTTCCTCTTCACAAGGTATTTCACGTTTAATATGCAATTCTGGAAATACAGACAAGAAAAACATTGATAGCAAACTGGCTGTTTTTTTTATTATTACACATTTTCAAAAAAGAACTGGTGCTTTCTCCCAGAGATGATGGCATTTATATAATTCATCATGAAAATCCCATCTATGGGCCCTATTTTCTAAACGGATCGCACGCGTCCCTTATCGTGTGCGATTCCAAAATGGGGGCGGGTTCGGCCCCGGAAGAGGACCATGTACCAGCGGGGGTTTTGGAAATTCTATTTACTCTCACCAGCTGAAATTGTGCGCATCTTTGGGTTTTATTTTTTTTTTTATTACCTTCAGAGTCTGATGGTTCTTTGATATTTGAGCAAAAACAGCACAAACAGGCCATTTTGATATCTTGTGTGTCCCCATATTCTTCTGTTTGTGAAGATCCTTCATTTTTCTATAAAACCTAATGTTAACATTAAATTAAAAACCTCTTCGAAACAAGGACCCTATTATAGAGATCTCCCAACCCCTAAAATGCTTAATCACAATGAGAGAAATTGTCTTACCTTTAAACCCTCAAGATTTTCCAGCAAATAATCTGCTTCAGCATCTAATGTGACTTGGTGCAGAGCTCATAGCATTTTTGTTGGCAAAGGCTGGATCCTGCAAATCAAAAAGCTTTTGTTCCAACTGAAGTTCATCAAATTATGTCTCTCTTATATCATCTGCACTCCTCTTCCTGCAATCGTTCGCAAGCAGTTTATGCACTGTTGTATCAACTTCTGTTTCAGTATCCTTCAGAACGACTCTTCGCATATGGTTCTTCTTTAATTTTGGCTGCTGCTTGCTTTCCATTTCCATCTTTTTAGGTGTCTCATACAAATCTCCATTATTTTATTTTCAGGATCACAAAGCTAAAGCTTTTCAAGAACAGCTACTGCCCTTCTGTCTGGAGATTATATTCTCATGTGACCTCTATTATGTGCTTACTTCTACATCCGGTCGTCCTAGTTTGGGCATGCCCATGCAAATTACATTGCATACAGCCCATCATAGCAAGACCCCCACAACCTTCTGTGTCCTTGCAGGTTTGTGTAATGAAGAAGCATCTTAATCTGTAAGCCATTCAGTCACTTGTTTTCTGGTCACTGTCTCATTGCATGTTTTAGTTGCTTGAAAATGAGCATTTAATCCACCCACACTTCCTACAGCACCTGGTTCAAAATAAATTTTATTTAAGATCTGCTTGTGCATGGTTGTTTTGTATGGCTGTAAACAGAGAGGTCTGTATTTTTAAAAGAAAACTAAATCCTTGTTTTATGCACTTTAACAGTCCCTCATCCTCTAACAGCCAACACCCTGTTAATTATCCTTTTAGTATACTAGAAAAGGTCTGCTCAAATTTCACTCTGCAAGGATAGGGGCCATTGCACATGTGCATCTATAGTGATAGGAGTAGGAAAGGGGGAGATTCTCCCTGTTACTGTGTACAGAATGAGAGAAAGCTTCCTGCCATGTCCCATATAGTAACTTTTAAAACAGAGGGGCTAGAACAAAAAAAATACCCTGCTTCCGGCTCTGTCATCATTAAAAAGTGACATGTGATATTTCTGATGACATTCTAGGGGAGGGGGAGGGACACATTTTTGGGTGTCTGTTGGGTTTGTGTTGTACTTCCATTGAGATCATCAAAAACAACTAGAGTCCATTAATTATGGCATCATTAAAAAGTGATAGGGTCTTTTCTGATGACGTTCTGTGAGTGTATTTTTGGGGATGTGGTGAGGGTTGGACTTCTGATGATGTCATACCAGTGACATCATCGGGGGTTTTGATTTGGGGCACAGCATGGGACGGGCCACTCCATTCACTTCTATGGGGTGGGAGGAGTGTGGGCAGGGTCAGGCATGGAGTTAATGGTGTGGTCACAGGCAGGAGGGGGCATGGTCATGGGCAGAAGGGGCAGGGTTTGGGGGAAGGAGTGGGTGGGGCTACACCCATTCACTTCTATGGGAGTGGGTGGGGAGTGGGCAGGGCTTAGACCAGAAGTGAATGAAGTCAGTTTTAAGTTACAGTGTAACCATAGACTACGCATCTGAACCAATGGTCAGCAGTAACTTTAATATTATAGACAAATTGCACTTTAATTTAATTGTTACAAATCAGTAAACTTTATTTTTCTCCCCACAGAAAGAATCCAAACTTGGATAAAGAGCTAATCATGGGAGAAGTGCCTGCAAGATGCATGCTCCGAAGAGAACAAATATGTTTATATGTCTTTGGGACCTAAACCTCCCCAGTAAGGTTTACACAGGCTTTTGAAAAGTGTTACAACAGTATGTTTCCTGTACGTGCCAGGATCAGTCCAGACCGCCGAGATTATGCCTCCCTTCCAGCAGATGGAGTCAGAGAAATAAGCTGAAAAACACCCCTCATATACTGGTGCACCCCCTGTGATCCTTCAGTATTTCTCTGACTCCAGAAGATAGGAGAAGCATAACCTGCTGTTCTGATCCTGGACTTCATTACCTTGTTGATCATGGATTGGAAAGTGTGGGGTTGTTGGCCCCTCATTACCTTTGGCTAGTACAATAAAATAAATTTGGTGGTGAGTTTTACTTCAGTACCTCCCAAGGGTAGGCACCAGTTCCCCTTGGTGGCAGGTAAGTTAGGGAGTAAATAAGTTGGCTCGGAATGTTTTCTGTTTCCCGGTGACAGGGAGGATTTACCGGTGGGCCAGTTCCTCCCCCCCCCCCCCCCTAGATTCCCAGAGACGCAAATTCCCTCTGGAAGGAGCAGTTGGGGGCTGTTTTCTCTCGGACACAGGACCGTGTGTTACCTTTCCTGGTTGATAGGAGAGACAGTTAAAAAAAAAAAAAATTGTTATCCAGCTTTGCTGTTTTCACTGCTCTCCCTGGGCTCCGAAGGCTTTTCCCTGCTTTGCAGGTGCTCACTGTGCCCGATCTCCCCTTAAGAAGCCGTGTGGATCACAGTGTTCTGCCTGTGGAGAGCCAGGGATCCGGCTCTCCCGCAATAGCTTCTTCTCCCGATGCCTTCCTGGGGGAGAGGGGCCATCAGATTAGCTAGTTACAGGCAGGGGAGCGGGTGATTTGCGATCGCAAGCTTCAGGGATGCCTCTCCCGGCTGTCAGACCTCAGCCTGCCCCGTTCCCAACTAGCGCGGGAACGGCGGCCATTTTGTCTCCCTCCGACGAGCTGCCCGAGCCCTGCGCGGGGGGAGGGGATTTTCTTCCGCCATTGTCACCACCCGATTTGAGCCCAGTACAGCAGCACGAGGCGGGGCATGATCCTCCTACTCCCACAAACCCTCCCCGGGGAGGTTTCTTGCAGCGAAAACATCCTTTCTCCTCCCAGTTTGTACTGCTTTTGCACAAGGCATATATGGAGGCAGAATCAGATTGGCAGGATCAAGTCCCTCCGCCTGCAAAGATCCTGAGACTGTATCCAGGCCCAGATGTCCCCACGGTCCGGGGGGGGCACTCTTCCGGCTGTAGCGGCCTCCCAGACACTGACCCGCTTGCTCTTCTGTCCCTGGACCTGGATTCACTTGGGGATGGAGATGTGGTGGCTCCTGTGAACGGCGATGACCCACGTGTCCTCCGTCTATTTTCCAAGGAGGAGTTGGAACCTTTAATCCCTCACGTGTTAGCGGAGCTGGATATTCAGGCTCCACAGGCTGTGGTTGACCCTGTATCAGGGGACCCGGTTCTGGCGGGAATTCGACCCCTCCCCACAGCCTTTCCTTTTCACCCGAATCTTTTCCAGCTTATGTCCTGGGAGTGGGACACGCCGGAGGCTAGTCTACGGGTAACCAGGGCTATGGAAAAGCTTTACCCATTGCCGGAGGAGTCTCTGGAACTTCTGAGGACTCCTAAAGTGGACTCAGCGGTCATGGCTATCGCCAAGCGCACTACCATTCCAGTAACTGGTGACACTGTGCTTAAGGATCTCCAGGATAGGAAACTGGATATTCTCCTTAAGAGAATTTTCGAGGTGTCCGCACTGGGTGTCAGGGCTGCGGTCTGCAGTAGTCTTGTGCAGCGGGCCACCCTCAGATGGGTTCAACAGCTGCTCACGACTCATGCTCACGACTCAAGCTTTGCCCCCGTCAGAGGCAGAGCAGGCAAACCGTATGGAAGCAGCGGTGACTTATACAGCAGATGCTTTGTATGATCTCCTTCGGACTTCGTCACGCACCATGTCCTCGGCGGTGTTGGCTAGAAGACTCTTGTGGCTCCGTAACTGGTCCGCTGATGTTTCCTCCAAGTCATGGTTGGGCTTGTTCCCATTTATGTTAAATCTGTTTTTATTATAAATAATGAACATTACCAAAGCATAACATTTGGTACATATTTTCTTAACTCTATCCATATTTTTACCCCTCCTCCCATAACCCTACCTCCCCCCATCCCTCTTTCCCTCCCTGCATCGAAGAAGCACAAGGATCACATATCAAATATCTATACGATTTAAAAAAAGACTTTTAGATTCATGTGGTAAGGTTAGAATAAAGGGAAGCCAGACTGCATTTATTGCTCTTCTAGTCTTGATAGACAGGTGATTAATAGCCAAGGTTTCCATGGTTAGTAGATTTATTATAGAAGAACGCCATAATAATATAGATGGTCCTTCTGAAGTTCTCCAGGCTGTTAGTATGGCTTTGCAAGCTAATAAAAAAACTTTTGTAATCCAGAGAATCGAGACCTTATTTCTTTTGAATGAGTTAGGAAAGATTCCAAAAAGTGCCACCAATGAAGAAAATGGAATTTTATAACCCACAACTTTATTTGCAGTATGATAAACTTTCTTTAAAGGCAAGCTCTTTATTGGAGAAGAACTTGAACAGCTTGTTAAGGCGTTGGGAGACAATAAGGTTTACAAGCTTCCGGAGGATAAGTCCCACTCCTCTCAGTCCTTCGGTACCTCTCGGGGTCGTTTTCGGGGACAGCACCATTTTCACCCAGGCAGGGCTCAAGCCTTTGCCCCCCGATTGCAGTCGACAAGATCACAGATTTGGGCTCGCTCCTTTCGTGGGCGTAGACTGGGTAGAGACGGCATTGCCCAAGGATCCTCCGGCACCAAATCTTCCCAATGAAGGTGCGCTGACCCACTCCTCTGTTCTGGTGATTGGCGGTGGAGTTACCAGCTTTCTCTGATTTAGATCGGAACTCCCCCCAGGCTTGTGGTTTATGGAAGCTGGATGTTCAAAGAGTTCTCCTCAAGTATCTAGAGGTGACTAACGAGTTTTGATTGTCTGACCATCTTTTTGTCTTATGGAGTGGCCTAAAACGGGGTCTTCCTGCCTCGAAAGCCTCCATCACGCGATGGTTAAAGGAGGCCATAGCTTTGACCTATATAGGGCAAGGTCAAGCGGTTCCTGGCGGCCTGAAGGCTCATTCACTCAGGTCTCAGGCGGCATCTTGGGCAGAAAGCAAGTGTGTTTCTCCGCAAGAGATTTGCCGGGCGGTGACGTGGAAATCCTTGCACACTTTTGCTAAGAATTACAACCTAGACGTCCGGGCTCCGGATGTCGATTCTTTTGGTAGCAGTGTACTCCGAGCAGGACTCATCGGGTCCCACCCTGGGTAGGGCAGCTTGGGTACATCCCAGAGGTCTGGACTGATCCTGGTATGTACAGGAAAAGGAAAATTGGTTCTTACCTGCTAATTTTCGTTCCTGTAGTACCATGGATCAGTCCAGACGCCCGCCCATTCTGATGAGTCTGTTCACTTATACTTTTGTCTTCTTTACTCTGCTAACAGTTTGGGAGTATATGGAATTTTCTGCACGACGGTGAAGAATACGGAGTTTTCCGCACAGCGGTTACTCATGTTCGGTGTTTTTTTTGTTCGTTTATTGTTCTAGCAATGGGTTCTTAAAAAAAAAAAAAAAGTTTTGTTCACTCTACTTTGTTATTGATTATACTGAAGGATCACAGGGGGTGCACCAGTATATGAGGGGTGCTTTTCAGCTTGTTTCTCTGACTCCATCTGCTGGAATGGAAGCATAATCTCAGCGGTCTGGACTGATCCATGGTACTACAGGAATGAAAATTAGCAGGTAAGAACCAATTTTCCTTTATGTATAAATAACTCCTTTGAAAAATCACATGAATGTGTAATAAAAATGCATTAACACCATATCAGTTTTTGTCCACTTAAGTGTTACCTATATCACAAAAATACTGCATGAATGCACGGCAAATAAGAATGAGCTGTATCATGTGCAATGTTAGAATGGCTTGATGTGGAATATGATAAATCTTGTAATGATCATATGAGGGCTTCAGAACATTTACTATGCCTCAGAAGATGAAGTTAGCTTTTCTTATAGCACTGGTAGGCTAATGTACCTGCTGATGCTCTTGCCTCCACCCTGCCCGCAATCCTAAAAGTGTACTGCCCCACAACATGTCTTCCCTTCTTATGCATAACATCACCATAGATTCAATCACTCTAATCCTATGTAAAATCCCACCCTTTGTCAAATTAACTTCAAGTCCTTGATGAGTATCTCATAAGGCTCCTTACCTGATTCTGACACCTCCCCCCCCCACCCCCTTTCCTGCTAATATTTTCACCCCTGCAGCCCAAGTTTTCTCTAAAATTAGAAATCTGAAAGTTCTCATGAAAGGGGAATCTCAAGTTAGCAAGCTTCATTTTGAATTATGGATTTGGCAGGGCAGGAGTGACTGGGCATCATTCCTGATTTTGGGAACTCTCAGTCTTCCAATTTGTATGTGGTGGTGGAGAGGCAAAAGAAGGGACCAGAGGGGCTGAAACTGGAAAAGGAAGCCTTTAGAGTTATTCAGCAAGAAGTGGGGTTCATTTGACAAGGGGCAGTGTTTTATCTAAGGGAGTGAATCTGTATAGAAGGGACTTTTGCTTGCATAGGTACATTATGGAGCACCAGAACTGGGTCTATGTGACAATTTTAGAGCCACAGACTTGAAAGAGGTAGTAATGTACATTCCCATAGCTGGAAAAGAATATTCATTATGACCGCTGGTAATGTATGTCTGTTTCCAGTTGGAATAGGGGATTTACTCAAGGGTTGATATTCAAAAGATTTATATGGTTAATGGCTGATTTGAATTGCATAAATTTAACTGGTTATATATTCCTCCTGCTGTCTGGCTACGTTTTGTGTGCACACATGCTATGTGCAGAGATTTAGCTGGACAAAAACTAAAAAGAGTTGGGTCAGGGGTGTCCAAGGAGGGCTTTTCAATTTTAGCCTATTAGTATTATATTCAGCCCTACCCCCATCTAAATTAGTGAGGCCAACTCCATTCACAAAAATAACTGTCCTAAATCTTACTGCTGAAAATTAACCAGAATATTCATTTGCACACTTAACTGGTTAACTGTAACCGAATATCCAGCCAAAGTAAATTGGTTAGATTTGTCTACTCTACTACCATTTAATAGCGACACCTAAGGGCTTTATTCCAATATTCCCTGTAGAGAATCCCACTTACTCTAGGGGACACTTTCGCCTGTTAGAAACATACATTAAAGTGTGTTTTTAATGTGCTTTAGCAAACAGACCACATAATGAAACTAAGCATCTAGATTTACTTGTTCAAAGACGGAGCTAGTCTGGAGGTTTTCCTATGTGCAGGAGAAGACTTAGATGGCTGACACTGACTAAATCTAGCCACCTAACCTCAAACGCACACATAGCAAGCCTAAATCTAACTACCTACATTTTACATGGTTAGATTTAAACCTAATCTCTGCCACAATCAAGTCCTCTAGGTTCAGGGTGAAACTGAGCCTTAGATAGCCAACTTCCTGAGGCTCTTGGACCAGTACTGGAATTGGAACCCTGCATGAGTAGTACTGACTTGATATTTGAGCCTCATCATTTCTTCTTTGAAACTTATTTTAGCCTATTCTTGAAGACTGGAATAATACTGGCAATTTTCCTATTTTCTGTCATTATATTATTTTAATGAGCCTTAAAATATTTTGCCAAAGATTCTGTAATGTCCTCTCAACTTCACTCGCCTTCCTGCATGAGATTTTAACTTCAGCATTTTATCTGTAGTATTTGACAGCCATGTCTACTGGGATCTGTGATATAACCTGCAGGTCCTGACTTTCAATTGATCTTCTCATTACTGAGGCTTCTTCTTTCTATCAAGTTTAATATAATTTGGTATTTTCCATTTGTATAGATGCAGATGCCAGTGGAAAAAAAAAAAAGGAATACTACAGGTTATTTTCCTTCATCTAAGCAACAGTACTAACTTTACTTATCCCACCAGAACTGAGACAGGAACCTTGCCTCCCCACTTTCAGAAAAAGACTTAAAACCTGGCTATTCTTGAAAGCCTTTCCAGACACCAACTGAACCCACTCTCAACTCAAGCAACTAAGAACTCCCGTCAGGGTAATCAACAACCTTTGACAACTCAATAATGTTCTCTCTTTTTTTTTTTTTTTTTTTTTTAATGAGGCAGGTTTATTTACCTTGGTTTTATTTACCTTGGTCATTCTTTTGTTATCTCAGTGTTAATCTCTCTTTTGCCTTCTCTTCATTCCAAGTTGCATTTTATCCCTGTTTTATTGTAACTGCTACCTTATTCTTCTATCACATGTTAATGTTTTTAAGTTATTAAGTATTTATTCTGTTGTCACACCTTGTTATTTGAAAATCGGCAAGATGCGACTCCCATCGCGAATGCCGGTATATAAGAAATTTAAATAAATAAAATAAATAAATAGTAATATAGTAATGATGGCAGATAGAGACCAAATGGTACAGCCAGTCTGCCCAGCAAGTTTCTTATGGTAGTTACAGCCATGCCTTGAAAATTATCCCCAGGTTTCTGTTAAGTGTATTAATGGCCACTCCATGCAGGTTATCACAAGCCTTATGTTAAGGATAGTAGCTACCACTCTGTGCCAGTTACCCCCAAAACTTATGTTAAGGGTAATAATATTTACAATCGAAACCAAGCAACTGTCAAACCCATAACAAAATTACTGCTAACAACATTTTTACTGGGTGAGTGTTGTGTCCGTCGGTGCCCGATGCCCTCTCTCCACCCTCTTTACCTCCCTGGCGCCTCCCTCTCCGATCGCGGGAAGATTGGATGCCGCGGCGTTCTTCTGCCTCAAGTTCTCAGGCATTCCCGGACTGGCTCGACTTTGCTATCCGCCATGTTCCTGGAGGCCTAGGGGCGCACGCGTGGCGCGGCCCCTACTGAAGTACCGGCGATGGCGCGAACCTCGGGGGCATCCCCCAAAGATGACATCACCTGCGATGGATATTTAAGGTCTCAGTATTTGCTAACAGATGGAGTTAGCAAGGGTTTCGCTACCTAAGCTAGTCTCCATCCTCGGACTTACCAGAGGTACCCGCTCCTCGGGGGCCTCGCTCTCTCCTTTGTTTTTCAAGTGACAGTCTGGAACCGGTACTCACTCCTCGAGGGCCCCCATTCCCAGACTTGCTCCATATACTCTTCTGCCTGGAAGTCATCACTACCAACTATATCAGCTACATCAGTGAGTCACCATCGTTCTCTCTGAGCTTTCCCTGGAACCAGGTACTCGCTCCTCGAGGGCCTATACATTCCAGCTCCTGGTCTTCATTGGGACATTGTGTGAGTGTTACCATCTGCATACCCTGCCTACTCACTATATCTCAAGTTTCTCTACAGCTCAGCCTCCAGGGATCGCTGTTCCAGTATCTGAGGGACTACAGCCCAGTCGGGCTTAAAAACTCACTACTGCCATCTCAGGTGGTTCAGTATACTGTCTAATAAAAGAACTAGTGTGTGTTTGTCTCCCAACTCTGAGACTGACTGGTGGTCCCTCTTGGGATCATTCCCCGGGGGTGTGGTCATCTGCCACCGGCCCAAGGATCCACCCACAACTCTCCTATATGATAACAGATTGCTAAATTCTTAGCAGACTGCTAACTCCTATCTGATTGCTCCTCCCATTAGGCATCAGATCCTGAACAGATTGCTAACTCCATGGATCCGGCACAACTCAGTGCTTTGCAGGCCATACCGGGCCTGGCCCAAAGCATTGTGGAGCAGCAAGACGCTTTGGAGAAACTTACTTCAGCGTTTCATCAACTACACACACAGAAGCTTCAAGGCACAACCTCCAACCATGAAGGTCAGTCACTGGAGGTAACTTTGAAGACTGCTGTACCACTGGCGGCTCCAATCCGCTTTTCCAGAGATATCCAGAAGACCCGGGGCTTTTTGAACCAGTGCTGCATGCACTTTACCTTACAGCCGTCTCTATTTCCTATAGCTCTCTCCAAGACTACCTACATCCTTACATACCTGGATGGTAGGGCTCTGTCTTGGGCATCTACCTTGTAGGAACGCAAGGATTCTATTTTGCAGGACATAGAAGGATTTATGGACTTGTTTAAATCCATTTTTGATGACCCTGCTTGAATGTCTGAGGCCAGTTTTGCTTTAGTGGATTTGAAGCAAGGCAGCAGATCATTGGCTGAATTTGCCATAGAGTTCAAAACTCTTGCGGCAGAACTTTGCTGGGACCCCAGATGTCTCAAGACTCTCTTCTGCAGAGGCCTGGATAACTGTTTGAAGGACGAGCTGGCCGCTCGCCAAACACCTACTCGCTGGACGAATTAATAGCCTTAGCTACTCGGATTGATCTATGACTCCAGGACAAGGTGATGGAAATCCAGCCTAGGGTGATACCCGGGTTGAAATAGGACAGTGTTGCCTCAACACTTCGGATGGTTCCAGTAACCCCTGCTGCTGATACAGATGAACTGATGCAACTTGGTCATGGACACTTGACTTCCAAGGAGAGAAGGTTTCGGAGGAAGCACGGCCTTTGCATGTACTGTGGTCAGCCTGGCCACAAGGTTGTTACATGCTCCACTCACCCGAAAGCACGGACGGGCCAAAGTCCTAAAGGAGGACTATTCTTAGGCCTTACTGCACCCTCTCGTATGCTCTCTCTCCCAGTCTCCTTGACCTATGGACCGATCATGGTTCAGACTCCTGCCCTAGTGGACTCAGGGGCAGGAGGCAACTTCATTCTCAGACATCTAGTGGAAGACCTGAGGAGTCCTCTCGACAAGCTGAAAGATCTACTCCAGTGCCATCTTTTGAAGTGGGCTTTGGACGTTCCCCAACTTCGCCACTTCCACTGAAGAATTCAGTGATGTCCCCAACAGCTCATCCATCGCTGCTGATAACAACTCATACTCAGTGAATTTTCTTCCAAACCTCAAGATCTACCTGTCATCAATGCAGAAGATGAATTAGAATACAAAGTTGAAGAAGTCCTGGATGTTCATAAGAGAGGCAAGACTTTTGAATACCTTCTAAATTGGGAAGGTTTTGGCCCCGAAGAAACTCTTGGGAGCCTCAGACCAATATCCTGGACAAAGAGATGCTTTGTCAGTTCCACCTCGCACATCCTTCAAAACCTAAGCCTGATACCCAAAGAGGAAGTCACCCTTTGAAGAGGGGTACTGTTGTGTCCGTCAGTGCCCGACGCCCTCTCTTTGCCCTCCTTACCTCTCTGGCACCTCCATCTCCGACCACGGGAAGATTGGCTGCCACGGCGTTCTTCTACCACAAGTCCTCGGGTGTTCCCGGACCGGCTCGACGCTGCTATCCGCCATGTTCCTGGAAGCCTAGGGGCGCATGTGTGGCACGGCCCCGACTGAAGTATCGGCGATAACGTGAACCTTGGGGGCGTCCCCCGAAGATGACGTCACCCGCGACGGATATTTAAGGTCTCAGTATTTGCTAACAGATGGAGTTAGCAAGGGTTTCACTACCTAAGCTACTCTGCCTCCTCAGACTTACTAGAGGAACCCACTCCTCGAGGGCCTCGCTCTCTCCTTTTTTTTCAGGTGACAGTCTGGAACTGGTACTCACTCCTCGAGGGCCCCCGTTCCCAGACTTGCTCTGTATACTCTTCTGCCTGGAAGTCATCACTACCAACTATATCAGCTACATCCGTGAGTTACCATCATTCTCTCTGAGCTTTCCCTGGAACCAGGTTCTCACTCCTCGAGGGCCTATACATTCCAACTCCTGGTCTTCATTGGGACATTGTGTGAGTGTTACCATCTGCATATCCTGCCTACTCACAATATATCAAGTTTCTCTACAGCTCAGCCTCCAGGGATCACTGTTCCAGTATCTGAGGGACTACAGCCCAGCCGGGCTTACCAGCTCACTACTGGTGGTTCAGTATACTGGTGGTTCAGTATACTGTCTAATAAAAGAACTAGTTGCTACATCTCCTCCTAACCCTTTTCCCTTACCTCAGCCCCAATTTACTAGAATCCCTTTGCTCCCTAGTTCTGTTTAACTTACCTCAACTAATATACCCCCAAAGTATAGTTCTGTGTTTTTAATAGATTCTACTTTTATTATATTTAAATATTTATATACATACTTTCGTTTAATATATAACTTGTTAAATATATAATCTGTTAAATGTATAATCTGTTAAATGTATAACGCTCCGGCGTAAGTTCCTGTTCATTGTACACTGACGTGATATCTTTGATGAGCGGCGGTATATAAAAAATTATAAATAAATAAATAAATAAATAAATAAATAGTGTTTGTTTGTCTCCTAACTCTGAGCCTGACCGGTGGTCCCTCTTGGGATCATTCCCCGGGGGTGTGGTCATCTGCCACCGGCCCAAGGATCCACCAACAACTCTCCTATATGATAACAGATTGCTAACTTCTTAGCAGACTGCAAACTCCTATCTGATTGCTCCTCCCATCAGGCATCAGATCCTGAACAGTGAGCAACCTTCTTGATAATTCATAAAGTGCTGCTTGAATGTGCTTTGCTTTTGGATTTGGCTATAGACACAGTGTTGTGATTTTTCACTAATGTCTACATATCAGTACCCCAAACCATCAAAGTCATCCAAATCCAGTTCTTTTGCTTCACGGGTATTGGAAAAATGCTAAGTTGCAGCTTTTAATCACACACCAGCTTGTCTTCTAGTCTAGTACAAATTTAATCTATGCTTTTAGCAGAATTTCAAAATGTTACAAATAAGGATTGGTACTTTTAAGCTGGGCCATTTATAAACAAAATTGTGAATATGGTTTCATTTCTATGATACTATATAAGGAACCAAACTTGGAAGGAATATTATTATAAATTACAACAAAATCCAACCTTCAAAACAGTTGTAACCATTCACATACAGAGATAAATACTAGAGATGTGAATCGTTTTCCATATCGTCTTAACGATAGAAATCGTGTGGCAGGGCAAGAAAATCGTGTTAGGCATGATTTTTTAGTTAAAAAATCGTTAAAAATCGTTTTTTCCGATTAGTGCGCACTAACTGGGAGTTAGTGCGCACTAACTGAAAATGATACAATTTGACACTTTTCAGGTCAGTTAAGGTCAGTTTAGGAATGAATATGTATTCCTATTGGCTGCCCTCTTATTTATTCATGTTACCAAGCTTCCCACTGACAGTATATGGGGGATGGGAAATGGAACCAGTTGGTAGCTTGACAAAACAAGTAATGTGATCAGTCAATGTGACTAGAACTTGTGCCCTAACCCTGATACCAGGGGTATTGTGATCTTCCTGCACACAGTGCCCTATCCCTATTAATACCAGGAGTGTTGTGATCTTCCTGCACATAGTGCCCTAACCCTGGCACCAGGGGTGTTGTGATCTTCCTGCACACAGTGCCCTATCCCTATTAATACCAGGAGTGTTGTGATCTTCCTGCACACAGTGCCCTATCCCTATTAATACCAGGAGTGTTGTGATCTTCCTGCACACAGTGCCCTAACCCTGGCACCAGGGGTGTTGTGATCTTCCTGCACACAGTGCCCTATCCCTATTAATACCAGGAGTGTTGTGATCTTCCTGCACACAGTGCCCTAACCCTGGCACCAGGGGTGTTGTGATCTTCCTGCACACAGTGCCCTATCCCTATTAATACCAGGAGTGTTGTGATCTTCCTGCACACAGTGCCCTAACCCTGGCACCAGGGTTGTTGTGATCTTCCTGCACACAGTGCCCTATCCCTATTAATACCAGGAGTGTTGTGATCTTCCTGCACACAGTGCCCTAACCCTGGCACCAGGGGTGTTGTGATCTTCCTGCACACAGTGCCCTATCCCTATTAATACCAGGAGTGTTGTGATCTTCCTGCACACAGTGCCCTATCCCTATTAATACCAGGAGTGTTGTGATCTTCCTGCACACAGTGCCCTAACCCTGGCACCAGGGGTGTTGTGATCTTCCTGCACACAGTGCCCTATCCCTATTAATACCAGGAGTGTTGTGATCTTCCTGCACACAGTGCCCTAACCCTGGCACCAGGGGTGTTGTGATCTTCCTGCACACAGTGCCCTATCCCTATTAATACCAGGAGTGTTGTGATCTTCCTGCACACAGTGCCCTAACCCTGGCACCAGGGTTGTTGTGATCTTCCTGCACACAGTGCCCTATCCCTATTAATACCAGGAGTGTTGTGATCTTCCTGCACACAGTGCCCTAACCCTGGCACCAGGGGTGTTGTGATCTTCCTGCACACAGTGCCCAATCCCTATTAATACCAGGAGTGTTGTGATCTTCCTGCACACAGTGCCCTAACCCTGGCACCAGGGGTGTTGTGATCTTCCTGCACACAGTGCCCTATCCCTATTAATACCAGGAGTGTTGTGATCTTCCTGCACACAGTGCCCTAACCCTTACACCAGGGGTGTTGTGATCTTCCTGCACACAGTGCCCTATCCCTGGCAACAAGGGTGTTGTGATCTTCATGTACACAGTGCCCTATCCCTATTAATACCAGGAGTGTTGTGATCTTCCTGCACACAGTGCCCTATCCCTAATACCAGGGGTGTTGGGATCTTCTTGCACACATCCCGGTATCAGGGATAGGGCACTGCATGCAGGAAGATCACAACACTCCTGGTATCAGGAATAGGGCACTGTGTGCAGGAAGATCACAACACCCCTGGTATTAGGGATAGGGCACTGCGTGCAGGAAGATCACAACACTCCTGGTATTAATAGGGATAGGGCACTGCATGCAGGAAGATCACAACACTCCTGGTATCAGGGATAGGGCACTGTGTGCAGGAAGATCACAATACCCCGGAGGAGTGAGGGTCAGGCAGCTCCCCCCTGTCTGTGAAGCCAGCCTCTCACTAGTAATGCAGGGAGGGAGCTGTCTCAGACTTCACCATCCTCCCCCCCCCTCACCCACACACCATTCACTAGCTGGGACATGGGGGAAGTCAGGAGTGAGGGTCAGGCAGCTCCCCCCTGTCTGTGAAGCCAGCCTCTCACTAGTAATGCAGGGAGGGAGCTGTCTCAGACTTCACCATCCTCCCCCCCCCCCCTCACCCACACACCATTCACTAGCTGGGACATGGGGGAAGTCAGGAGTGAGGGTCAGGCAGCTCCCCCCTCTCTGTGAAGCCAGCCTCTCACTAGTAATGCAGGGAGGGAGCTGTCTCAGACTTCACCATCCTCCCTCCCCCCTCACCCACACACCATTCACTAGCTGGGACATGGGGGAAGTCAGGAGTGAGGGTCAGGCAGCTCCCCCCTGTCTGTGAAGCCAGCCTCTCACTAGTAATGCAGGGAGGGAGCTGACTCAGACTTCACCATCCTCCCTCCCCCCTCACCCACACACCATTCACTAGCTGGGACATGGGGGAAGTCAGGAGTGAGGGTCAGGCAGCTCCCCCCTGTCTGTGAAGCCAGCCTCTCACTAGTAATGCAGGGAGGGAGCTGTCTCAGACTTCACCATCCTCCCCCCCCCCCTCACCCACACACTATTCACTAGCTGGGACATGGGGGAAGTCAGGAGTGAGGGTCAGGCAGCTCCCCCCTGTCTGTGAAGCCAGCCTCTCACTAGTAATGCAGGGAGGGAGCTGTCTCAGACTTCACCATCCTCCCCCCCCCCCCTCACCCACACACCATTCACTAGCTGGGACATGGGGGAAGTCAGTAGTGAGGGTCAGGCAGCTCCCCCCTGTCTGTGAAGCCAGCCTCTCACTAGTAATGCAGGGAGGGAGCTGTCTCAGACTTCACCATCCTCCCCCCCCCCCCTCACCCACACACCATTCACTAGCTGGGACATGGGGGAAGTCAGGAGTGAGGGTCAGGCAGCTCCCCCCTGTCTGTGAAGCCAGCCTCTCACTAGTAATGCAGGGAGGGAGCTGTCTCAGACTTCACCATCCTCCCCCCCCCCCCCCCCACCCACACACCATTCACTAGCTGGGACATGGGGGAAGTCAGGAGTGAGGGTCAGGCAGCTCCCCCCTGTCTGTGAAGCCAGCCTCTCACTAGTAATGCAGGGAGGGAGCTGTCTCAGACTTCACCATCCTCCCCCCCCTCACCCACACACCATTCACTAGCTGGGACATGGGGGAAGTCAGGAGAGAGGATCAGGCAGCTCCCCCCTGTCTGTGAAGCCAGCCTCTCACTAGTAATGCAGGGAGGGAGCTGTCTCAGACTGGTATCAGGGATAGGGCACTGAGTGCAGGAAGATCACAACACCCCTGGTATCAGGAATAGGGCACAGGTTCTAGTCATATTGACTGATCACATTACTTTTTTTGTCAACTACCAACAGTTTTCATTTCCCATCCCCCCAACCATCACCTCAGTTGGAACCTTGGTAACATCAATAGATAAGTGGGCAGCCAGCCAATAGAAATACATATTCATTCCTAACTGACCTTTGCTGACCTGGATAGTGTCAATAATTTGTATCATTTTCTGTTAGTGTTCCTGAGTTTCCATTTCCATTTCCCATCCCCCCAACCATCACCTCAGTGGGAACCTGGTTAACATCAATAGATAAGAGGGCAGCCAGCCAATAGGAACACATATTCATTCCTAACTGACCTTTACTGACCTGGAAAGTGTCAATTTGTATCATTTTCAGTTAGTGCGCACTAACTCGAGTTAGTGCGCACTAACACGATTTAATGATTTTTAACGATAAATCGTTAGAATTTCTATTGTATCGTGTTCTATAACGATTTAAGACGATATTAAAATTATCGGACGATAATTTTAATCGTTAAAAAACGATTCACATCCCTAATAAATACCACTGTTCATAAAGTAAGGCCATCATATATGGAACCCTATGGTATATTGTGTACTTATTATACTTAATGTAAACTAGTTCCTCAGTGTAATCATCAGTCCACAAATAGTCTTGAAAAAAATGTGTTATTTTCTTTTTGCTGCAATTAAATAACTGCCACTGGCTCCTTGTGAATAGAAAACAATACAATGCGTATCCAATGTTGGCACAGGAATGTGTTTTGAATATCTTGCTTTGATGTTACCTCATGTTTCACTTTTGTGTTACCTCACTTCTGGCAGAGACGTTTGGTCTTTGTGATTTATCCTCCTGGAAAGTCAAGTAAGAACCATACAGGTAAATTTTAAAAGGAATGCATGAACAAATATATGCCTCATTTTATAAAAGCACACATGTAAAATGCAGTTACCATGTGTACAACTACAGCCTTTACATGGGGGGAGGGGGAGAGGGAGAGAGAGCTCTGGAAAGGGTCACTCTGATACTCTCTATATATGTACCACTCTAGAGGGGCACTTTGAATCAGGGTGGGTTTTTGGGAGGTGGGTTGGTGTTAGGGGGAGTGTTGTTAAAGACACATTCAGAGGCATTCATAGTAAAATTGACATCAATAAAGAATTATAGTCCTTATAAGTGATGAAAAATCTAACAAGAGGAGTTGATTTGCACACTACAGTGCTAGCTGCATTATACAAATCTACTCCTTTTCATCTCTTATAAGGGCTATAATTTTTTACTGATGTTTTTACTATGAATACCTCTGAATGTGTCTGTAACAACCCCCCCCCCCCCAAACCCAACCCACCTCCCGAAAACCCACCCAGAATCAGTGTTCCTCTAGAGAGGTATCTATATAGAGAGTAGCAGATTGATTCTATACAGAGGTTTTCTCTCTCTGTCTCTCTCTCTCTCTCTCTCACACACACACACAGCAGTAGCAAAGTTAGGCAGGCAACATATGAGTGTTGCCTTTGCAAAATTTGTGGTTACATGCATTAGGGGTGTGCATTCGTTTTGAACGCATATGTAAAATGCAACTTTTTTTTTTTTAAACTTAAAAAAGTGATGATGCGCAACGCATCGCGATTTTCAACTTATTCAACATAGCTATGTTGAATACATTGAACCTAAATAAACACTTAAACCCCCCACCCTCCTGACCCCCCCAAGACTTACCAAAACTCCCTGGTGGTCCAGCGGGGAGTCAGGAAGCCATCCCTGTATTCCTTTGCGAGGAGCATGTGACGTCGGCGTCACGTCGGAGTGACGCGGACGTCCCGGACCCCCGTTGGACCCAACCGGAACTTTTGGCCAGCTTGGGGGGGGTCAGGAGGCCCCCCCAAGCTGGCCAAAAGTTCCGCTCCCGGACCCCCGTTGGACCCAACCGGAACTTTTGGCCAGCTTGGGGGGGTCAGGAGGCCCCCATAAGCTGGCCAAAAGTCCCGGTTGAGTCCAAAGGGGGTCCGGGAGCGGAGGTGCGGAGGAGCACGTGACGTCCGCGTCACTCCGACGTGACGCCGACGTCACGTGCTCCTCGCAAAGGAATACAGGGATGGCTTCCTGAATCCTGACTCCCCGCTGGACCACCAGGGAGTTTTGGTAAGTCTTGGTGGGGGATTAAGGAGGGTGAGGGGTTTAAATTTTTATTTAGGGAACCAGTGAACTTATGGACAGACCCTCAACTTATGGAATTCTCCATATGTCCATATTGATCGAAATCGACCCTCAACTTCAACTTAGCAACTTATCAACGCAAACATTTTGTCTGCACATCCCTACTGTTGGGGTCCGGGTGACGCAGACATGGCTCAGCAGAAAAGGCAGTCTTTAATTTCTCGAATGCGGAAATGGCCTCTGCAGACCACTTTGAAGCGTTATCCCCTTTCCGTGTCATAGCAGTTAACGGCACTATCAAAGAAGAATAGTTCTTTATGAAGCTTCTATAGTAGTTCGTAAACCCCAAAAATCGTCTCAGGGCCTTCAGACTGGTAGGTTGAGACCAATTCTTAATACTCTGTAATTTTTGGGGATCCATCTGGAAGCCTTGTTTCAATATGATATAGCCAAGAAAAGGCACAGATTCTTTGTGAAATTCGCATTTCGACAATTTGGCATAGAGATGGTGATCCCGAAGTCTCAGTAATACTTGTTTGACATCTGCTAGATGAGTAGACATATCTTGTGAAAAGATCAAGATGTCATCTAGGTAAACAACGACACATTTGTACAGAAGGTCCTGCAGAATGTCATTCATCATGTTCTGAAACACGGCAGGGGCATTGCACAGGCCAAAGGGCATCACCAAATATTCGAAATGGACGCCTCGAGTGTTGAAAGCTGTTTTCCACTCATCACCTTTGTGAATGCGAACCAAGTTATAAGCTCCCTTCAGGTCACGTTTTGAGAATATCTTGGTTCCTTGAAGTCGATCAAAAAGCTCTGAGATCAGAGGTAAGGGGTATCGGTCTTTAATTGTGATCTTGTTCAGACCTCGATAGTCAATACGAGGACGCAGTGTGCCGTCCTTCTTCCCCACAAAGAAGCCTGTGCCCACAGGAGACTTAGATGGTGTAATGAAACCCTTTTGCAAATTTTCCTCAGTATATTCAGACATGGCTTTGTTCTCCACCACCGACAATGGGTAGACACTTCCCTTAGGAGGTTCAGCATTAGGTTTCAGTCTTATGGCGCAGTCATAAGTTATATGTGGTGGAAGGATGTCAGCAGCTTCTTTGGAGAAAGCATCATGAAATGACGCATACTGAGGCGGCAGTCCTGGCATCACTGGAGTTGTAGGCATACAGAGAATAAGAGTGACTTCCTTTAGGCATTTGCCATGGCATTCTGGGCCCCAAAGGGAGAGTTCCAACGTAGCCCAGTTAAATTGCAGCATATGCAACTGCAACCAGGGTAACCCCAGAATGATAGGATGCATGGCCTTCTCCAAAACAAAGAAAGAAATTAATTCAGTATGGAGAGCTCCGGTGCGGAGGGATACTGGTTCGGTACAACAGGTAACAGCACTCGGTAAAGGCTCCCCATGTATGGATGATAAGAGTAGTGGAGTCTTCATAGTGGTGAGGGGAATCCTCAAGTGTTCCACTAGATGTTGAAGAATAAAATTACCTCCTGCCCCTGAGTCCACCAGGGCATGGGTCTGAAATTCCAGAGGTCCACAGATCAGAGAGACAGGGAGAGAGTGTAGAGGAGAGGGCGTAGTGAAGCCTAAGAAGAGTCCTCCCGCAGGACTTAGGCCCATCCGTTTCCAGGACAAATCAGGCATGTTTGGACTGCATGACCAGCTTGTCCACAGTACATTCACAATCCATTCCTCTTCCAAAGTCTTCTCTCTTTGGATGTCAAGTGACTGCGACCAAGTTGCATCGGTTCTTCCCCACTGGCAACAGGAGTCAAAGGAACCATCTTGAGTGCAGGTTTGTCATGAACTTCCTTCTGAACAGGTCCTTTACAAGGCTTGAGTTCTTGCACTTTATCATGAAGCCGGTGATCAATTCTAGTAGCTAAGGCCACTAGATCATCCACCGAGTCAGGTGTTTCGCGAACAGCCAGCTCGTCCTTCAAGCGGGAATCCAAACCTTTGAAAAAAGAGAGTTTTCAGGCATCTAGGGTCCCAATATAATTCAGTCACAAGAGTCTTGAACTCTATAGTGAAATCAGCCAGGGGTTGGTTGCCTTGCTTCAGGTCCACCAATGTAGAACCAGCAACAATATACCGGGCAGGATCATCAAAAACGGATTTAAACAAGTCCATAAATCCATCAATATCCTGAAGTATGGGGTCTTTGTGTTCCCACAGCGTGGAAGCCCAAGTCAAAGCACTTCCATCCAGGTAGGATGGAATATAAGTAGTCTTGGCGTAGGCTGTGGGGAAATGAGTGGGTTGTAATGCAAAATGCATACAACACTGGTTTAAGAAGCCTCTAGTTCTCTGAATCTCCCCAGAGAAACGTACAGGGGCAACAAGAGGCACAATAGTCTTTATAGTTACTTCAGGTAACTGACCTTCATTACTGGATATAGAACCTTGTTTCCTCTGTGCGTGCAGCTGATGAAACACAGTAGTTAATTTCTCCAATGCATCTTGTTTTTCAGCAACGTGCAAGGCCAGGCCTGGAATGGCCTGTAAAGCATTGAACTGAGCTGGATCCATGGAGTTAGCAATCTGTTATGTTTAATGGTGTTTGGGTGGATTCTTGGACACTGTGGCAGCTGAGCATGCCCACGGGGGGCAGTCCCGTGAGGGACCATGGTGTCAGGCTAGACTCCGGACAGACAAACACAGATTTGAATATTTTATTAGACAGTTTAAGTGACCACCAGAGGTGGCAGTAGTGAGTAATGGATGTAGAGCCCGGCTGGGCGCGTCTTACACAGAACGCTGGAACAGCAGACCTTCTGCAAGGCAGTGCTGTAGTTGAAAGAGACTGAGAGATATGAGCACACAATAAGATTAACATTCAGAGTCCCAATGTAGAAATAGAAGAAGCTGCGAGACAGGGAGAGCAGGCCCTCGAGGAGCGAGTACCTGATCCCTTAGAGCAGAGAGACTCGATAGCATTGTACTCACCTAGCAGTCACAGAGATTCCACTAGACGTGAGGTCTGGCACCGGAGCAGAGAGCAGGCCCTCGAGTAGTGAGTACCTGATTCCTGTGAAGGAGTACTGTGGAGAGAGATGGTATCTGTACTCACTGATGGTAACTGTAAGTCAGTTCTTCCAAGTACAAGGGTAGAGGTTACAGGTAGCGACACAGGGAACATGGGCCCTTGAGAAGTGAGTACCAGTTTCCTGATAGCACCTGAAAGAAGCAGAGTGGCCCCTGAGGAGCAGGTACCCCATTAGAGAGCCCGAAGGGTAGTAAGAGTTCCAGATAGAGCTGGAGTGGCAGAGTAGCTTAGGAACGGAGAGCGAATCCCATCTGTACAAATCCTGTTGCTAACTCAACGAGCTAGTAAATACTGTAGGCAGATATACCCGGAAGTCTTGACGTCAGAACAGGGAGATGCCCCTGAGGTTCACACCAACGTAGAGTTAAAGATGAGGGCGGCATGCGTGCGCAAGCCCTAGAGGTACCTTGAAGGAGAATGGCTGGAGGCAGCACCAAAGCCAGTCTGGGGACGCTGGAGAGAACGGCAAGCACATGCTGTGGCGGCCATCAGTCCAAGGTGAGCGGGAGGAGCCAAGAGTAAAGAGAGGTAGGTGGGGCGAAGCCGTCGAAGACCGATGGACACAACAGGTTCCCGCCATGACGTGGATAAAGACGTGGGTGGCATGTGCACGTGCACCCTAGGAGGCCCACAGGAGAAACATGGCTGATAGCCTTGCCATAGCCATTCCGGGGATGCCAGAGAGAGCGGCAAGCAAATGCGGCGGTTGCTATCTTCCCAAGGCTAGCGGGGAGAGCAGAGAGAATGGTGAGGCACAGAGGATGGACCCAACAGGGAGTAGCTTGCTTGTTGAACCAGTCAAACCTGATAATTCATTTTGAATACATATACAGAAGAAGAAAAGGGGAGTGGAATCTGCGTTCTCGAGTGGTGCCAAGACATACATGCATGCATAACCCCTGAATTTTGCAAGCCTGACAATGGCAATGCGCATCAAGTTAAATGGATAACTTTACTACTGGTCCTGATTAGGTGCAAGTCTGGAGATTTTGAGCCAGAGGGATCCTGAACATTTGGAGGGTGGGAGGGAGAGAGGGAGAGAGATAGAAAGAGAGAAAGAGAGAGATTGAGAGAGTGAGAGAGAGAATCTGAGACTCCATATATCTCCCACTGTAAGAGGGGCTTTTTCAACTCAGGGTGAGTTTTGGGGTGGCAGTGTTGCATTGGTCTGCCTAGGGCACAAGGGTAGACCCTTGTGACACTGCTCCCCAAAAAACCCATCCTGAATGAAAAGTGCCTCTGTTACAGTGGGATATATAGAGAGTGTCAGATTGGCTGTTTAAAAGATGCTCTCTCTCTCTCTCTCCCTCTTTCTCTCCCTCTCTTTCTCTCTCACTCTTGTGAAAGGTTCCAACACATATGAATGGTTGGGATATTTTAAATAGTATGCGTGTACTTGCATACACAATATAAAATTAAGCATATTTTTTTTCGCATATGCAAGATGTGCTTTTATGGATGCACAAGCACATCTTTTAAAATTTAAGTGTAAGAACTAACCTCCTTTCCTCTGTCTCCATTGCCTGACATAACCTCAAAGAGCCAGCTGCAGGAAGCCAGTATATATAAACAAAGAAAATAATTTATGATGCCTAAAATGATATGCGATGCACTAAGGCATTGCACAGCATAATACTGTATCATACGATGCGATAAAATATTGCAGTTTGTGCAACTTAACTACGTGATGCAGTAGATCTGAAATTTCCATAACCACACCCATTTTTTATCACAGATGCTAATGCACCATATGTCTGCTTTATTTATAGCAATTTGATGAATTTAGGGGTAAGTTTGTAAATCAAAATCCAAACAGAATGGTGAATATCAAATATAACATAAGGAAAATCAATGCCAAAAAACAATAGTCCCTGTATCCGTTCCATGCCTTTCTGCAGCGCTTTGCTCCTCTGTACTGTTTTCATGTTTAGTAATCCTTCCCTTCTAACGGGCGGATTTTAAAAGCCCTGCTCGCGTAAATCCGCCCGGATTTACGCGAGCAGGGCCTTGCGCGTTGGCGCGCCTATTTTCCATAGGCCGCCGGCGCGCGCAGAGCACCGGGACGCGCGTAGGTCCCGGGGTTTTTGGAAGAGGGCGTGTTGGGGGCATGTCGGGGCGGGACCTGATGACGCAACGCTTCGGGGGTGGGGCGCGGCGGGACCGGGGGCGTGGCGCCGGCCCGGGGGCGTGGTCCAGGCCTTCGGACCAGCCCCCGGGTCGGAGCACGGCGCGCCAGCAGTCCGCTGGCAGGCGTAAATCTACGGACAAAGGTAAGGGGGGGTTTAGATAGGGCCGGGGGGGTGGGTTAGGTAGAGGAAGGGAGGGGAAGGTGAGGGGAGGGCGAAAGAGAGTTCCCTCCGAGGCTGCTCCGATTTCGGAGCGGCCTCGGAGGAAACGGAGACAGGCTGCGCGGCTCGGCGCGCACCGGCTGCCCAAAATCGGCAGCCTTGCGCGTGCCGATCCAGGATTTTAGAAGATACACACGGCTACGCACGTATCTTATAAAATCCAGCGTACTTTTGTTTGCGCCTGGTGCGCAAACATAAGTACGCGAATGCGCTTTTTTTTAAAATCTACCCCTAAGGGTTGGATATCCCTGCTGCATGTTATGCCTGTCGGTCGCAGACGGCTGCGACCCCGTCTACTTACATCCTGCACCGTTCTCTTGCCCTCCCCAGGTCTGTTCGCAGTGCAGGCTAATTTTCACCGCCACGTTCCCCATAGCTCCTCATGGCAGCCGAGACGCCGCCGCCACCCATGTCGACTTTGGGCCTTCCTAGGCACGTGCGCATGTCACCGGGCCTTCCTTTGAAGCCTCTTCTGCGGGAACATCAGGGGCGTCCCTGATTGATGATGTCATCGGATCAAGATACTTAAGCTCCACCTTCGCCCTCAGCTAGGCGACTTGGCAAGGAATTCCGTATGTCCCTACTAGCTCCTGCCTCCGTGTTCCAGTGCTACACTATTGGACTCTGTTGGACTTTGGACTCTGTCTGGTACCCAATCCTTGGGGTCCAGTGTGCACACCCTATGGGATCTTGGTCTCCTGGCCTCCTCCGCTCCTCGGGCTGGCCCTGTGCTTCCTGAAGTCCTACCCTGCAAGGCTCCCCACTCCTTGGGGCTGCCCCCTGGAACACCTTTACCACTTGGGAGTTCTACTTCAGTGATTCCCCACTCCTTGGGGTTGTGCCTACGTGCTGTGCAAGACTGTCAGTGCTTCCCCGCTTCTCGGGGCTGTGCCTACATGCTATACAAGAGACTGTCAGCATGGACCCGCTCCTTGTGGCAGTGCTCTCGTGCTACACTGTGACTGTACGCACTTCTCCATTTTTCGGGGTCACGCTTACTTGCTACAAAGACTGCCAGGGCTTCCCCACTCCTTGGGGCAGTGGTTCTGTACCATACAGAGACTGTCAGTGCTTCCTGCTCCTCGGGTTTCAGCATACATCAATCATCATTTGGAGACTTGACTTGGGCTTCCCTGCTCCGCGGGTTGGCCTATGTCACTACAGCTGCACCTCCTTTGCTCCGCAGCTCCGCCCCCTCAGAGTTGCCTCTCCGGAATACCTCCTGCATGCCAGTCTCACACCTCCCTCTCTGCGGCCTGCCTGGAACCTTCCCCCTCAGGGGTCTCTGTCCAGGTATTATCTCCAGTCTGTCTATCTACTGGACAATTCCTCCTGACTCCTCGGGACCTCTCCACAGTCTCACCCAGAGCTCCTTGCTGTGGCTGACCTCGCCTCCCGATGGTATGGACCTATGGGGCTCCTCCCCACAGGTGGTAACAACTCGCATCTCGGGCCAAGAGTCCACAAACCCACAAACCATAACACTGTAACTCCTGCATCGAAAAGGCTAGAAAAAAGTGGAAAATGCCCTCAGTTCAAAAACTAGTTTCTCAAAGTGAAAACAGATCCAGCAACTCCTACTGCAATGTCCAAAAATTTCAAATCTCTTCATCTCTTCACTCCTTTAGCAGAGGCAAAAAGAATCAAATTCAATTAATTCAGATACTAGGGGAAATTCCTTCTGTAGAAACTGGTTCCATTCAAAGTCCAACAGTATCAAAAATATTCAAAATTCCAAAATCTACTCCTTTGGTCTCCTCTTCTACAAAGTAGAGTCACCTTCTCTCCTTCTAGTCAGTCTACCTGGGTAATAGCAAATACTTCCTTCTCTCTTCACTAATAAACTTCCCTCTAATTTCTGAGCATTCTCCATGGACATTTATAGTCCATAGTAACCTCCCACAGAAAGATAAGGATAAGATAAAGGGAGGATCTGCAAAATTGACCATTCCCTACTATGCTGGAAAAGTTGAGAAAATTTAGTGACATCAATGCATGCCAATCCAGGTCATAAATACCTAGCATGATTCCAACAGGTCAATAGATTCAATGCTGCTTATCCCTAGAATAAGCCACAGATTTCCCCAAGTCCACCTTAATAATGGTTTATGGATTTTTCTTCCAGGAACTTGTCCAGACCTTTTTCAAACCCAGCTACACTAACAGCTTTCACCATATCCTCTGGCAACAAATTCCAGAGTTTAATTAAGTGTTGAGTACAAAAATATTTTCTTCTGTTTGTCTTACATATATTACCTAGTAACTTTATTGAACTTCCCCCTAGTCTTTGTAGTTTTTGAAAGAGTAGCAACTGATTTACCTTTACCTGTTCCACTCCAAACATTATTTTAAGGACCTCTACCATATCTCCCCTCAGTTGTCTCTTCTCCAAGCTGAAGAACTGTAACCCATCACCTTTTATCATTTTGGTCACACTTCTCTGTACCTTTTCTAATTCTGCAATATCTTTTGAGGTTGGGGTGACTAGAACTGCAAAAAATACTCAGGATGAAGTTGCATCATGGAGCAATAAAGAGGCATTATCATACTTTCTGTTTTATTCTTCATTCCTTTCCTAATTATTCCTAGCATTCTCTTTGTTTTCTTGGCGAAGGTTGCATACTGAGCAGATGATTTCAACATATTAAGTATGAAGACATCTAGATCCATTTCCTAGATGGTGACTCACATTGTGAAGCTATAATTTGGGTTGTTCTTGCCTATTTGAATCACATTTCACTTATCAACATTAAATTTCATTTGACATTTGCACACCCAGTCTCCCAATCTTGCAAGGTCCTCTTGCAAATACTCACAATTCTCTTGTGATTTAGAAACTTTGAATAATGTTGTATCATCAGCAAAATTGATCACCTCACTCATTATTCCCATCTCTAGGTCATTTATAAATATATTAAAAAACAGCATGTCTAGTAAAGTTCACTGGGGCATTCCATTAGTCACCTTTCCCCATTGAGAAAATTGACCATTTGGTCCTACTCTCTGTTATCTATCTTTTAACTGTTTTTCAATCCACATTAGAACATTACCTCATATCCCATGACTTTTTAATTTCCTCAAGAGTCTTTCATGAGGTACTTTGCTAAATGCTTTCTGAAAATCCTGATTCACTATATCCCCTGGTTCACTTATATCCACATTTATTCACTTTTATCCACGTTTATTCACGCCTTCAAAAAAATGTACCAAATTGCACAGGCAAGACTTCCCATGGGTAAATTCATGTTGACTTTGTCTCATTAAATTATGCCTATCTAAATATTTAGTAATTTTGTCTTTAGAATAGCTTCAACTATTTTTCTCAGCACTGACTTCAGGCTTACAGGTCTAATGTATCTCAGATCACCCCTTTTTATAAACTGGCATTTCATTGGCCAGCCTCCAATCTTCAGGTACAGTAGCTGATTTTAATGGTAGTTTAAAGATTACTAACAGTAGGTCTGCAAGTTTATTTTCAGACCTTTCAACACTCTGAGATGTATACCATCTGGTCCAGGTGATTTGCTTGTCTTTACATTGGCAATGTGCACCAGTACATCTTCCAGGTTCACTGAGATTTTGTTTCATTTCCTCTGAATCATTACATTTAAATATCACTTCTGGCATGAGTTTCTGCCTTACATCTTCCTCAATAAGGAGGAAAGCAAATAATTAATTTAATCTCTCCATTATGGCCTTACTAGCCCTTTGCACTGTTTTTATCCATCAATCATCTAATGGTCCAACTGACTCCCTTGCAAGCATTTTGCATCAATTGTACCAGATAAAGATTTCATTATGAGTTTTGCTTCTACAGCAAGCTTCTTTTCAAATTCTGCCTTTTCCTTCCTTATCAATGCTTTGCATATAAATTGCATGTGCTTGCACTGTTTCCTGTTTTCTTTATTTAGATCTCTGCTACTATGTATATTATAATTGCTCATTTTATAATCTTCAGGCTCTAAAATGCAGTGTTTCTGGACTATTGTATTTTGTATGATGACCATATTCTAACTGGCTACTACTGAGGTTGTTAAAGATTTTTAAAATGGATGCCTCCAGTTGATTGGTTGGTCATTCTTTTTTTTTGAAGTCTTCAAAATGAAGTGTCTGCATCTCTCAGATCATTGACTGTATTGAGACTGTGGTACAATTTCTGTAATAAGCCTTTTATGGCGTTTATTCTGATACATGCTATTTGAGGGTTTGTTTTTTTACATTTGTCTAAGTACATTTATTTTTCTTTACAGTTATGTTTATCCCTTATGCTGGCAGAATCTCTGCCAAAACACTGTGTCTGTACTTGTAATTACATCTTAAATTTATGACAACAATTGATGAATGTTGGCCAGATGACCAGTGATCAGCCAGCATCAAGCACCCTACATCCAGAGTCCAGCACACTCCTTTGTATATTTTCTGAAGCTGTTTTTATCATTTATGGCATTAGTTTGAATGCATTTAGATGAGTAGATTTTATTTGTAATTAAAGAAAGAAAAATCTGGGACTATGTGAGAGACATTTTGGATATTTGGATATTTGATTCAATCTGAGCAATTAGAGTCTTGTCCAACTGGTACTAGCTTGATTTGGCTTTTCAGTAATTTCACTTTGAATGATACTCTACTAAATTACCATTAATGTTACTGAATAAATATGGAATTGAAATATATAAAAGTCACAGCATGTACATGATAGTTTGCAAGTTTAGTTATAATGAGCCCTTTTTTTCCTTTTTTTTGAGGGGAATAGGTTATAAATTACAGGTGTAACTTTAGGCACATCTACTTACACATGTGTGCTAAGTTATACACACTATTCAAAATAACACTGGCTATAAGTGAAGTGTGAGATTTGTTATTATTATTTTATTATTATTATTTTGTATTATTTTAGGAAAGGCAGATTAAGCGGGCCTTCAGTTCCTATAGCTGTCTTAAATGTTTCTGTTTTGCAGATCTAATAATAGATGTGTAACTTAAGACTTAATTCAGAACTACATACCTTTGAAAATTGAATCTTTTAGGTACATTACTTAGAAAGGACCCAATCCCAGTTTTACTTTCTATTATATATAGCAAAAATGTATAATCACCATATTGCATATACAATTTAACAACTGGAGGTCTGTACTCAATTGCCTGTTATAGGCATTTCTCTCTGTGTCTCCTTCCTAACATTTATAACAGTTATGTATAACATTGATGTGCAAACAGAGACAAAACTCTGTTGTATGTTTATAGCTGGGAAAAAAAGGTATTTTGCTGGCTTCCTTCAATAGTAAGCCGTTGGACACTGAACTGTTAAACATACCAGAGAGAATACATCATTGCCCTCTCATTGTAGCTGAATCGTTAAATTTCTAGAGAACAATCTATGTATGTACTTACATCCTTACTATCATAAATACAGAATTTTGTAATTATATTGACTGAAGTACACCCCTGAGTGCTTTTTGAAAGGTTCATTCCTTTATACAACAGAATGATTTTTATTTTAAGATGAGATAATGCTTACACAACACAAGCAGTTGCTGGTCAGTCAATTATTCTTACTCCAGTCCTCCCCCTCATTAACCATTTTGCAAAAATAAAATTATATACAATTAAAGTGGAAACATTAGGGCTGCATTTTTATTAAAATATTGCATATTTACAGCATGAACATAATAATTATATAACATGTTAATTAATGGAATTGCACACAGTAAACTCACTTCTATGCCTGTCAGTTGTTGTACCTACAGATAACAACAGGGCAGAGTACACTTCATCTCATGCTATCCTTCCTAATTATGCAATCTGCCATCAGCAATTCATGCCAAATAGCAATAGCAATAGTCCAATTCATGACATCGCTGATCTTTTTGTTACTCTTTCTCCTGGTACTATCTATACTGTGACCAGTAAGAGACAGCAGCCTAAATCCTGCTTGGTATGAGGTTAGATGAGGAGGAGGATGTAATAAGCTGCATAGAGTTTTGCAAAGTCACTATTATCCATGAGAAGTGGCTTTTGTACTGTTTTTGAGCCTCACAATTACAGAACATATACACAGGGAGGAAACTTTTAAAATAATTCTTGGTGCACCTGTATATGGTCTCACGTGAATTAACTACTGTATTTTTATAACCTGCGCACAAATGATATATGTAGGTTGAAAAATACGAGTACATATACATGCACTCATGCTCACATATGGAAAACCCATGACCCAATTTACCTGGAAAAGTAGTGGCACTTATCCGGATAAGTTCAGATTTTTATGGCTCAGTAGCCACGCATATTTTATAAAATCCTCTGACTTAAGCATGTAAAAGCCGATTTACGGATGGGTAAATGCATCTAAGTAATGTGAGTAAAATCAATTTGTGTATCCCTTTACAATTTGATGTACAATTTGATGTACAAATATCATTGTTAGAAATATGTTTCACTGTAAGAAATAAGTATCTGTTAACCTTTCCAGCCGCAGTCTCCCACGACTAGTAACTCGAGGTGGGGATTAGGTATGAGCGTAGGGGGTTGGGGGCCACTTTCACATTCAACATGAGATGTACGGAAAGAACAGTGGTCTCTAGTGAAGATTTGCTGGCCGTCGGAGTGAGGAAACTCACTCCAAGAAGAGATTTGGGCAACGTTCTCTCCACCTAGCTTGATGGACACTCTACCTGGGCAACAACAAGCTAGGTGGAGAGAACGTTGCCCAAATCTCTTCTTGGAGTGAGTTTCCTCATTCCGACGGCCAACAAATCTTCACTAGAGACCACTGTTCTTTCCGTACGTCTCATGTTGAATGTGAAAGTGGCCCCCAACCCCTACGCTCATACCTAATCCCCACCTCGAGTTACTAGGTGGGCCTCTCATAGGGATACAAATACCTGTCTAGGACATAGGCACTATAGCAACTCTCTCTCACTCTCTCTCTCTCTCTCTCTCTCTCTCTCTCTCTCTCTCTCTCTCTCTCTCAACAGAGGTGTGAGACAATTGCTCTGTTTCATATAACATGTTGCTTGCAGCACCTAAGAGTGGAATTAGGCTGTTTGGACACTTTTGTGTACTGCGAAGATTCATTGGTTGTTTTATCGCAGTGCACGATGTTTTTGCGATTTGCGAATCCATGTCCGCAAATGGCGAAAACATCGCGTCACGCGATGTTTCCCCACTGCACGAAAAATGCCTTATTTGCATGGGACATGCCCCTCATGCGTTACCACTGCGATATTGGAAACTGAGGCCCTTTGTCTCTATTTCCTATTTTGTCACAAACTAATACACATCCCGACTAAGTAGTACCTTTGCCGCTATGTAGACAAATACATTTGAACATATCTGGATAAATAGCATTTTTGTTTTAGACATATCCAGCAATCTTCAATACCCGAATAAGTTGGAAAAATGCTAATTAGATGGATAAGTAGCACTTTTCAGACTTATCCAGCATTTTCTTTAAGAATGATGGAAAGAATTATCTTGGTCATTCTCACTACATGTACCATGGCATTACCAATCTGACATATATTAAGGTCTCTCTATAATAGAGTCATCTGGTCAACTGTTCACATGCAAGCAGTATCTAAAATATTCCTCTCAATTTCTCTGATATATACATCTCTATTGGACCATCATATTAAGCACTCCCGGTCTATGACCTTTATTGCTTTACTTATAATCATAGGCCCTATTATTCCAACATGTTTTTGTCTCTTTTGATTATTGCAAATAAAAGAATGAATATGTTAACTTGTGTGATAATTTTGGAAGAAGAATATTGAAAATAATCACACAAGGTAAGTTATTGATTCTTTTATTTGGATACTGCTTGTATATATTATGTCTTACATGCTGTATAGTAATATCTCACATTTATATACTGCAAACTAAACTGTCCTAATGATGCTACCCAAAACCAACCAACCTGTGTACAATGTTGGTCACCCCTGTTTTCTAATACTGATTTTCTTGTAATGGATCTCTTCTGTTACAAGCACATATCCTTCTTTCTCTCTGAGCATATCCCAGCCACCCACACATACTACCTTATACAATCTCTCATCTGTGGTTTTTTACTTTCTGTTTTAAGTTCAATATAGTTTGTTTAACTTTGTCTTGTCTGTTAATCACTCTTTTACTTTTCATTTTCCCAGAAGAAAAAGGTACCCCATAGATCTTTCCTGTTGATAACTGCTCCAAAATGATGTCATAGATTCTTCTGAATATACATAGAAGAGTCAAAATATCTAAAATACAGAAGTGATCATTCAGTGAACAAAAATTGTAAAGATGAATCAAACCAAGGTATTGATTCTCTGATCATATTTTTGATGATCTGACCCTGGTATTTACAGATTATATTGATTTAATCGCTATTGGTTCAAAGGGGGATTACATATATACCTGTCTCCTCCACAACATACACACACACATCCAATACTATTATACTCTGTTCTCTCAATATCACTGCACTGCAAGAGAGACAAACTTACCTCTAGATTAATCTACATGCCTGTGGTAAGGAGAGAGGGGGGGGGGGAGAGAGAGAGAGAGAGAGTGAGAGAGTATTTGTAGCCTCTTCACAGTAGTCAACAATTTATATCTCTATAGGGGGGCAGCTAATAGCTCGAGGTGAGGTGTTGGTGGTGGTTTAGGGTTTAGGGGCCAGTTTTAGATGTCGAATGGGACATATGAACAGCACAGTACACTAAGGTAAAGATTTTATGTCATTTGGGGGTGAGGAAAATCTCACAAAGATGAAATTTCTACTATGTTCTCTCATCCTAGCTTGATGGACTCTATATCAGGGTACTATCAAGCATAGGCATGTTGCACAACTTAATGCCAGGAAATGAAAATTTCGAACAATATTTTCAATCTCGTCAGATATCGGGGGGTCCCCGATAGCAATAGGAAACCCAACGATTAATTTTGTGGGGTTCTCTTATCATTTTAGGGGGAGGGGTGGGAAAAAAGGGCACTCAAAACTAACCCTAAAACCCACCCCAACCCTTTAAATTTAATTATTTTGAATCCTCCACCCTCCCGACCCCCACAAACTTTTTTAAAGTACCTGGTAGTCCAGCAGGGCTCCCGGGAGCGATCTCCCACTCTCGGCCATCGGCTGCCACTAATCAAAATGGTGCCAATGACCCTTTTCCCATACCATGTGACAAGGGCTATCAGTGCCATTGGCCGGCATCTGTCACATGGTAGGAGCACTGGATGGCCCACGCCATTTTTAAAGATGGTGCCAGCCATCCATTGCTCCTACCATGTGACAGGGGCTGGCCAATGGCACGGATACCCCTGTCACATGGTAAGGGCAAAGGGCCATCAGCACCATTTTGTTTACTGACAGCCAACGGCCTGAGAGTGGGAGATCGCTCCCGGGACCCCTGCTGGACCACCAGGTACTTTAAAAAAGTTGGGAGGGTGGGGGATTCGAAATAATTAAATTTAAAGGGTCGGGTGGGGGGGGGGGTTTCCGGCATGAGACAGCTGATTAAAACTGGTAAGAACCGCGGGAACAAAGATTTCCCATGGTTTTTACCCGAATTCGATACCGGAAATGAGTCCGGTACCGATTCACATCCCTAGTAGTTATTTCCAGTGTTAAAATCATGCAATAGCATGCATTATACTATTGAATGGTGTGATATTGCCCCTGATTTTAATTAATCCCACCCAAACCCCTCCTCAATCCCACCTCTTCTAAAAATTTGCATTCATGCGGTAACACAATTATCACATGCTTTAACACGTGTTAATGCCATTACACATTTTGATGAATGATCTTCTAAGCTATGTCTCTTTCATTAATCAAGCTATATAAAATAATATAATAATGTAGGTGTTCATTAACCTCATGTCTGCTAGCAGGCAAATTTACAAAGCACTGAGAAATCCAGTAGTGAAGAGAGCAATAAATGAATTTAAAAAATAGGTCAAGTTTTTCAGAGAACTGTAATAAGAGAGAATCAGCAGAATTTTCCCTTTCTGCTCTCTGCGATTAAAACAAGGATCATTTATTATCCAGCTAGCTAAGCAACTGAATGTAATTATAGCTATATATTTGCTATACTTTATTAGTAAGAAGAAAAAACAAACAAAGAAAAATCTGGATGTTTATACAGAAAATAAGATGGTAATAATTTTAGGTGATAACTGCAGGGTATTCATAAGGATTTTTTTTTTATTTCTTCATAACATTTTGTAAGAGTTTTCTTGCTGCTTTATGCTGTCTGACCTACCTATGTGAAAGGTTTTATCAAATGTTAATTCACATGTTGTATTATATGAAAAGGTCAGAAAACAAACAGAAATAGAAATGTAGACAGTTTTAACCTCAAGGCTTTACTTTAAACCAAGGAGGATTATCCTTCATGTTAGTTTTATCTAACCTTTAAATATCTGATGGAAGACTTATATTGTGACTATCTATATAAAGAGGCTTTAAAATTACTAGAAGGTACATTCATGCAGTTTTCTCTGTTGTTATTATCTGTTAATTAAATTTTAGTATCAATTTTGAAAATATATGAAAAGGGATAAAAAGGAATGCAACTAAAATGCTTGAAAAAATGAAGAATAATGTGGTTCTGTATTAAATTTCTATCCTTCTGAAACAAAAATGCATTAAAATAGAAATATCTATGCCAACTTATGCGACTGATAGGATGGTGACCTAGCTGTTGATTGCATCTGCTATAATTCAGGTTGGGTGTTTGTTTGTCACTTAGCCTAATTATAGAAAGATAACTAGGAGTAGACCATAAGCCTCAGGCATGAAGCCATATTAAGGCCTGCTAAATTAAAAAGGCTTTGCGAAAAGCCAATTTCTACAGACATTTGGGAATTCTATGTCAGATTATTTGGATTTGTACTTTGCAGTACTATAGTATTTTTATTTCTTTATCTGTTAGTGATGAGTCCAAAATCATACTTAACCCTGTATGCTTCTAAAAAGTATCATAAGAAGTCATAATAAATCAGCCCCAAAGGAGCTTACTAGGAAGTTTTGTCACATAGAAAATAATTTATTTAGGGAAGATCTACATTGATGTCTTTAGGAATCATTTTGTATGCCAATACCTAGCGATAAGTATTTTTAATGTTTCTTGATAAGCACGTGTTGATAATCCACAAGTGGCCTAGTGGTTAGTGTAGGCAAAGTATAAACTAAAGAAAGGATTCAAATCCTGTTATTCCCACTGACTTTCCTTGCTATTTTTGAAAATTACTTTATCCTCTGACTCAGGTACAAACCTGAATTATAAACCTTCTGGGGAAGGGACCTACCTATTTTAACTTGCCTTGAGGATGATTTTGAAAAGGCAAGTAATTATATTAAAATTTTAATGATTTATTTATAATATATTTTTGCATATTTTTGAACTATATGTAGCATATTATAAAATTAAAACATTTTGGGATGAAAAAGTATCATATTCTTAATGGTTAGTTTTCTTTATATTATGCCTTTTATGAGGCTACCTTATATACCAGAATATAAAGTTTAGCTTAGAACAATTAGTTTTTTTCTTCTTTTTGCTTCTCTGTGATTAGTTTCCTCTGCCACTTCTGCACAAGAAACTTATAGAAAAGAGACAACTCTTGCACAATTAAGTGGGGGTGAAGTTTTAAGCAGTATGTCTTTGAAATGTGCCTGCTTCAGAGATCCTGCTGAAATATTAACTGCAGGCATCAAAAACAGATATGAGTCACCAATATGAGGTGATCACAAGCAAGGACCTGAGACCAGAAAGAGCTCAGCCCATTTCAGAAAAATGTTTTAACAACTAACCACAGATAGAAAGAACTGTTGACCTTTTCCTTAATTGGTCATGATGACCAAATAAGGTCTGACACTGAACTGATCCAATTAAAGCTTGACATTTTACTCTGAGGTAGCAGAGTGTTCCCCAGATTCAGAAGAACCAATTATGTAACTGGAAGGCCCAGCCATACAATGTCAATCAACTGGATGGCAATTAACTTGTTCCTAGCAACCAAAGGCCAGTCACTCATAAACCAGATACCTAAGATTACAAGCTAAGCTCCACCTATGATGACTACATATAAAACTACCAGAATGGGTGTTTAAACCAGACAACAGAAAGTGTTGAGAGCCAAAGATAATGCAGAGAGTGCCTAGCCATATGGAGGAACACCCTGCTAAATACCAGTTTGGACAATGACTTCTGAAGTGATAAACTCTTAGATGGGGGTTAGAAAAGTTCTGTTGAGGGTTAACTAACCAGCCTCACAAGGTAGAAATAAAGGCTTAGGCTGTCTAATAAGGTTTTGGCTTAACTTCCTATAATTGCTCTAAATTTGGTTGTCACTCATAAGTGTCCTAGGTTTGGAAGTGCTAATATCTAATGATTATAGTATTCTCCCTACATTTACAAATTAATATCCTCATGGTTTCAAGGGATGTTCATTGGCAATATGAGATATCAGACAGGCATGACCTTTTTTAATTCATTTTTCTAAAAGGTAAATTGAATATATTTTTTATTCACCACCCTTAACCACCAGTATTAATAATTTTGTATTTATTGGTTATTTATTTATTTATTTAGCAGCTTTTATATACCGGCATTAGTAAGAAACATCATGCCGGTTCACATTTTAACAAAAGGCGTGGAAAATACATTATAACAAGGGATTAAGGGAAAACAGGATAACAATAACCAAAGAAAGGCAATGAAAGGATAGATCTCAAACTGAAATAATAACAAATTCAACCATTGATTAGATGACAAGTTCCACAAGTCAACATTCTGGAGATTACATTGTCTTGAAGGGGGAGAAAGAAGGGGGGTAATGGCAAGGATTCAGGAAGAGAGCAGAGAGCAAAGGAACCTACGAAGTATGAGTGAAGGAGAAACCTCAGAGAAAGTTAAAAGTTAAAAGAAACCTACGATATGAGAGAGAAGGAGAACCTCTGAGAAGGATTAAAAGGAGAAACAAGGCGGCTAGGAGAACAAGACGGCAAAGGGAGGATTAAAGTAGATTACTCGTACTAATCTGGGTAGGCCTGATGAAACAGCCAAGTTTTTAATTTAATTTATTTTTAGTCCTTTTCTTTGTTTTTATATATTTTAATTGTGCTATTCAAATGACCTGCACCAATTTTGTACATTTTGTACTTTTTGTCCAAAACGTAACTGTACCAATATGAATTAAATAGCCATTTTTCATTTTAATGCTTTTAATGTAGTTCTATAGACCATGACTATTAACAATATTGTAATCTTAACATTCCACTGGTGGGATCAAAAGCCCAGTTCTTTCTAACACTAATGTAAATAATGCAAGTATCATATTAAAAAATTATACCAAAGAGGACTGACTTTAAAAACACACACTGTTTTCAAAATCACAGCCTTCTATGAGTGATAACTATGTTCATTTAGAGTTGTATGGGTGTGTGCCTTCCTGTCTCTCTCTTTCTCTCTCTCTCTCTCTCTGTCTCTAAATATATATGCAGAGAGAGAGAAAGAGAAAGATTTCTCCAAATGAACATTAGAATAACATAGAAGCCTATGATTTTGCAAACAGTGTTGTGATAGAACAGTGAACTAAAGTCAGGGAGCACATCTGCAGAAGCAAGACAGGACTGCAGAGTCATACTGAAGCTAGTCTTCTGTCTATCCCTCCCCCTTCCCCACTCCCACAGGCTGAGCCCTTGGGTTATGGGGCTGGAAGGACTTGCCTTCTTGAAAACATCGGTGCAGGTGTGGTATGGGAGCTAGGGATGTGAATCGTTTTTCAACGATTAAAATTATCGTCCGATAATGTTAATATCGTCTTAAATCGTTATAGAACACGATACAATAGAAATTCTAACGATTTATCGTTAAAAATCGTTAAATCGTGTTAGTGCGCACTAACGGGAGTTAGTGCGCACTAACACGATTTAGTGCGCACTAACTGAAAATGATACAAATAAACACTTTCCAGGTCACTGAAGGTCAGTTATGAATGAATATGTGTTTCTATTGGCTGGCTGCCCTCTTACCTATTGATGTTACCAAGGTTACCACTGAGGTGATGGTTGGGGGGATGGGAAATGGAACTGGAAACTAACGAACACCAACAGAAAATGAAACAAAGTGTTCACACTTCCCAGGTCAGTAAAGGTCACTTAGGAATGAATATGTATGTATTCCTATTGGCTGGCTGTGCTCTTATCTATTGATGTTACCAAGGCTAACACTGAGGTAATGGTTGGGGGGATGTGAAATGGAAACAGTTGGAAGCTTGACAAAAAAAGTAATGTAATGATCAGCACTCACGTGACTAGAACTTGTTTGTTTATTATTTTTGTTAGCAGGCACCTGAAATGCTAGTGCATGTTGAATTTGCCAATCACTGTGCATTTTAGAAAGGTGGTCCTGGCTGGAACTGTACACAGTTCAAATATATCTAATTGATTGTTGGTAAGTGTATTTTTTAAGTAGCCACACTGGCACCAGTATGTTTACTTTTCCTCCTACTTAACTCACTAGCTCAGCTTTGTAAGAAGGGCTTCTCTGCTTGTGTGTTGCTTTTGTTTGGTGTGAGGAGAGCAGAAACATCAGATCTTTATTCAATCTACTACAGTCATCTCTTACAGTGCCCTATCCCTATTAATACCAGGAGTGTTGTGATCTTCCTGCACACACAGTGCCCTAACCCTGGCACCAGGGGTGTTGTGATTTTCCTGCACACAGTACCCTAACCCTGGCACCAGGGGTGTTGTGATCTTCCTGCACACACAGTGCCCTAACCCTGGCACCAGGGGTGTTGTGATCTTCCTGCACACACAGTGCCCTAACCCTGGCACCAGGACTGTTGTGATCTTCCTGCACACAGTGCCCTAACCCTGGCACCAGGGGTGTTGTGATCTTCCTGCACACACAGTGCCCTAACCCTGGCACCAGGGGTGTTGTGATCTTCCTGCACACACAGTGCCCTAACCCTGGCACCAGGGGTGTTGTGATTTTCCTGCACACAGTGCCCTAATCCTGGCACCAGGGGTGTTGTGATCTTCCTGCACACAGTGCCCTAACCCTGGCACCAGGGGTGTTGTGATCTTCCTGCACACAGTGCCCTATCCCTATTAATACCAGGAGTGTTGTGATCTTCCTGCACACACAGTGCCCTAACCCTGGCACCAGGGGTGTTGTGATCTTCCTGCACACAGTGCCCTAACCCTGGCACCAGGGGTGTTGTGATCTTCCTGCACACAGTGCCCTAACCCTGATACCAGTCTGAGACAGCTCCCTCCCTGCATTACTAGTGAGAGGCTGGCTTCACAGACAGGGGGGAGCTGCCTGACCCTCACTCCTGACTTCCCCCATGTCCCAGCTAGTGAATGGTGTGTGGGTGAGGGGGGGGGAGGATGGTGAAGTCTGAGACAGCTCCCTCCCTGCATTACTAGTGAGAGGCTGGCTTCACAGACAGGGGGGTGCTGCCTGACCCTCACTCCTGACTTCCCCCATGTCCCAGCTAGTGAATGGTGTGTGGGTGAGGGGGGGAGGGGAGGAGGATGGTGAAGTCTGAGACAGCTCCCTCCCTGCATTACTAGTGAGAGGCTGGCTTCACAGACAGGGGGGAGCTGCCTGACCCTCACTCCTGACTTCCCCCATGTCCCAGCTAGTGAATGGTGTGTGGGTGAGGGGGGGGGGAGGAGGATGGTGAAGTCTGAGACAGCTCCCTCCCTGCATTACTAGTGAGAGGCTGGCTTCACAGACAGGGGGGAGCTGCCTGACCCTCACTCCTGACTTCCCCCATCTCTAGTGACCTGCCTTATCACCAAACTGGAGTCAGTGTGTGCAGTAAAGGAGACCTGCCTTGTCCCCACCCAAGCTGGAGTCTGTGCGCATATTATAATGCAATGCACAGGAAGCAATGAGGTGACTGCAGGAGTAGTGCACTGGCTGCCTACCTAGGCTTGAATATATTAATGCTGCAGTACTAATACAAATAAATTATAATTCTGCTAAACTGCCACTAGCCTCACCAGTTACACTAGCCAAGTAGCTTAGTCAGACATTCACCACCACCTAATAATAATGAATTATTAATTCAGTGATATAACAAATCATTTAAAAAAATTGAGTAGGTTAATATAAGAGATGACTGTAGTAGATTGAATAAAGATCTGATGTTTCTGCTCTCCTCACACCAAACAAAAGGAACACACAAGCAGAGAAGCCCTTCTTACAAAGCTGAGCTAGTGAGTTAAGTAGGAGGAAAAGTAAACATACTGGTGCCAGTGTGGCTACTTAAAAAATACACTTACCAACAATCAATTACATATATTGGAACTGTGTACAGTTCCAGCCAGGACCACCTTTGTAAAATGCACAGTGATTGGCAAATTCAACATGCACTAGCATTTCAGGTGCCTGCTAACAAAAATAATAAACAAACAAGTTCTAGTCACGTGAGTGCTGATCATTACATTACTTTTTTTGTCAAGCTTCCAACTGTTTCCATTTCACATCCCCCCAACCATTACCTCAGTGGTAACCTTGGTAACATCAATAGATAAGAGCACAGCCAGCCAATAGGAATACATATTCATTCCTAAGTGACCTTTACTTACCTGGGAAGTGTGAACACTTTGTTTCATTTTCTGTTGGTGTTCGTGAGTTTCCAGTTCCATTTCCCATCCCCCCAACCATCACCTCAGTGGTAACCTTGGTAACATCAATAGATAAGAGGGCAGCCAGCCAATAGGAACACATATTCATTCCTAACTGACCTTCAGTGACCTGGAAAGTGTCTATTTGTATCATTTTCAGTTAGTGCGCACTAAATCGAGTTAGTGCGCACTAACTCGAGTTAGTGCGCACTAATCGGAAAAAATGATTTTTAACGATTTTTCAACGAAATAATCGTGCCAAACACGATTTTCTTCTGCCACACGATTTCTATCGTTAAGACGATATGGAAAACGATTCACATCTCTAATGGGAGCTGTGTAAAGACTGGTAACTGGTAGCTGAGGTCAGGGCTGGAACCAGGTACTGACTGGGAGCTGGATCCAGGCACTGACTGGGATCTGGGTTCAAGCACAGACTATGGGCTGGATAAAGAACACAGGCTGGGTGTTGGACAGAGAAGACAGGCTGGGGGCTGGATGTAGAAAACAGGCTGAGGGCTGGATACAGAGCACAAACTGGGGCTGGAGGTCAAGGGCAAGGCATAAGGCATAAGGCAAAAGGACAAGGGCAAGGCCTGGGAAACAGACATGGGACTGGACTGGGAGATACACATACAAGTCAGGCCGATATGTGCATAATTTTTTATTTAATGCCTCCCAAGTACGCACATATCTCCTATTATGTGAACATTTGAAAACAAGTGGAAGAGGGGTGGGGCATTGGCATAGGGGGGAGACTAAGAGATGTGCATGTATATATTTAAGCATACAGGCATGTGCCAGTATGCCACTTCCTCATTACTTTACTAATGCTATGAATGGTGTATAAGTCCTAAAAGCAAAAGAAATGGCAGCTATAATGGATTGGGGATAACAGGTGGAAAGGAATACATATAAACTAGGAGGATTATGAAGTTATATCCCTTATGCGTGTGAAATGGGAATAAACTGGTGAAACTGGTGATGGCGGTGGCACCCCTCTGTTTTGAAAATCCCCCTTACGTGGTAAAAGCGGAATGAGTGTGTACATGTGTGCATCCATAAGAAATAGCTGGTAATGGGCACGCAGGCTCACAGCAGGGTGTTTTGCAAAGTAGGGATATGCATTCGTTTGTGACAAAATAGGAAATAGAGACGATATTTCCAATTTTGTCATGGTTTGGAAGGGCGACGAAACGATAAGAAAACCCACAAAATGTACTTTCAATAAGTCTTGGGGGGTTGTCGGGCAAGTCTTGGGGGGTCGGGAGGGTGGGGGTTGCAATTAATTAAATTTGAAGGGTTGGGGTGGGTTTGGGTTTGTTTTTGTTTTTTTTACAACCCTTGTTGTAAATCGGGGCGGATTTCGGGCTTTGTTTCAGATGGGTAGACAAAATAAAATCGGCCCGAACCGTGGGAAACGAAATTTCCCGCGGCAGGCCGATAATGAAGGCTGAACCGAAAGGTTCGGCTGAATCACATCTCTATAAAGTATGCACATGTGCGCACTCTTTGTAAAGTGCAAGTGCATAGATCCTGTCGGTTGTGCGCATCTCATGCATGCATGCTTCCTTGAGAGTATAACTTCCTGTTCTTCCTGGGCCTGCTGCATAATGATGCCTCCACCAGCCCACCAGCCAAATTTTACCATTAGGGACATCGCCTACTTGGTGTTCCTGGTGGTAGCCAATGAGGCTCACCTTTTTCCGTGCACTGATGTGAGGCAAAATCTACACCGAAGCATGCAGGCCTGGGAGGACCTGAGGACAATTTTTAATAGAGGAATCTCCAACCCACAGGGGGTAAGTGCTGTATGGGGGGGCCAGTAGGGGCTGGGGGTGGGTAGGTTGTGCATGGAGGGGGCAAATAGGGGCAAGGAGTGGGTAATTGATGCATGCAGAGGGCACTAGGGTGCAAGAATTGTCCAAAATATAGTACATGAGTAAATATGTATATAGCCAGACATACACCGTTAGGGTCTGTTGCATAGTTCTTCATACTCCACAAAGCTGTCCCCTCTATGTAAACAGATATTCCTGCTGCTTGCACTGTACTGTTACTTCAATAATGACCTAGGGTATTAGAGCCCTTCATGCAGGCTGCGTGTGCAGGAATACTTTTGGTGCAGGTGCCATAGCACCTGGACCACCAGGGACTTTTGGAAAGTGTTGGTGGATCCTCCTGACCCCCCCCAAGACTTGCCAAATGTCCAGCGGGGGTACGGGAGTGACCTCCTGCACTCAGACCGTTGGCTGCCAGTAATGAAAATGGCGCCTATAGTCTTAGCCGATACTATGTCACAGGGGCTACCGGTGCCAATGGTCGACCCCTGTCACATGGTAGGAGCACAAGATGACAGGTGCATGATCCCTGGCACAGCAGCCGTGCGGAGGCCTCTGGCCACACCCCACCGTGCCCCTGGACTGCTCCACCCCCAGACCTCCCGTTTTTGCAAGTCCCGGGACTTACATGTGTCCCGGGGCTTTACACGTGTCGCTGGGCCTATTTGAAAATAGGCCCAGCCTGCGTATGATGATTTACGTGTAACCCTTTGAAAATCTGACCCATTGTAAATAAGGAGCGGGCTAGAGATGTCAGTTTGGCATCACCAGAGCAAAGAGGAGGAGGGATTTGGAGTGAGAGAACACCATTGTCACTATAAGCCATCTACAGTTTTCCACTGTGAACTTGCATGCACAGTCTGCAGCAGTCCTTTAGCTACCTGTGCTCATCCAATGTATATAGAATGTGAAGAAATTGTTAGGGTACAAGTTTAAGAATACAAATTTCTTGTTATCCCATTGACTTCAAATATCACACAACATGCAAAATAACACAAACAACTGATATGCAGTATTAATTGTTCAAAAAAATGTTCTTACACATCCCTAACTATTAGCCAGCTGACACATCTCCATGTTAATAATCTATAGCCATAGAGAATCCCTTTAAAGATCTAAAAAAAAAAGATAAGCGCACTTACATTCTACCCTTCAGAGGGCTTCAGGAAGCTCCCAGCAGAAATCCAGCACTTTCTCCTTGCTGATATACAATGCTGGCCCCCCTCAACCGATTCCATGTGTTGAACATGCAATGGACTAGAATAGTGACATGATTGAAGGTATTTAACAAAGCCAGTAGAGCAGCTAGATGGAGGTTCAGGCGATGTGGGATTTTCCCCAGCTAGTTCACACTGATACTGATTTAACATAAAAAATGGATGGGAAGGAAGAAGAAGAAACAACATCGGTGAAATATAACATCTGGCATGGATACTTTTAGAGATACAGGACACACAAAGTTACAGACTTCCTATCTTAATTCCCATGAGCAGATGGAGAGAATAGACAAGTTCCATAGGCTTCATCTTCCAGACCTCTTATGTTATTGTAATGTATCCTCAATTCCATGAACTACCTTATGCTGGGCCTAGAGTAGCTGCTTGCACAAATCCTCTCCAGGTATTGGCCACATAGGAATCCATTAGGGAGAATCCTGGTTCAGGATTGCAGGGTCACAGAGGATATTATACCAAGCATGCATCTATGATAATCAACCCACTCCTCCACACTCCAAAGCAGTCAGGTGTTGATGTAATCCACAATGATTATGCCTAAACTGGAAAAGTGTCACCTTAATAGCTTAATGATCTTCTGACATCACTGTGGATATCATTAACACTTAGCACTAGGTGTGACATGATGAGTAGGTGACAAATCCCACCTACAAACCATCTGCCTAATTGTCACGTGTAGGTTTCACTATTTAAAAATAAACATGCCCAAATCAATGTGCGCCCATATTTGAGAGCACATTACAAATATGGTACACATGCATGTGCTTTCTGGCTATTCTATCATGCGCCTAAAGTATATGGCAACATAGGTATATACATGCACGTATGATAGAAAAGGCTGAAAGCACAAACATGCACAGCACATGTGTAATGTGTGCACACATGTGCATGCAAAATCCGCTTCTATTCTATAAGTGGGCCAGTAAGCCAGCCAGTATTCAAGTACTGGTACACTTCCCCCTAACATATAAGTTTTTAGAAAGCAGAGAGGGGAAAAAAGATATTTATTTTGGTCCAGCAGGGCTGTGTAGGTATTTGTGAGGAAAGCTCCCATTTTATCAGTCATGATAATATCCATCATAAGAACATAAGAACATAAGAAATTGCCATGCTGGGTCAGACCAAGGGTCCATCAAGCCCAGCATCCTGTTTCCAACAGAGGCCAAAACCAGGCCACAAGAACCTGGCAATTACCCAAACACTAAGAAGAACCCATGCTACTGATGAAATTAATAGCAGTGGCTATTCCCTAAGTATAATTGATTAATAGCCATTAATGGACTTCTCTTCCAAGAACTTATCCAAACCTTTTTTGAACCCAGCTACACTAACTGCACTAACCACATTCTCTGGCAACAAATTCCAGAGCTTTATTGTGCGTTGTGTGAAAAAGAATTTTCTCCGATTAGTCTTAAATGTGCTACTTGCTAACTTCATGGAAGTTATAGCCTATGAAAATGGTGGCTATCGAGCACTAAAAACAATTTTTTCCACTCTACCACACCCAAAAAAGGTGTTATTTCTGACGTTAAATCCGGTGTTATTGTGCATTAAATTGGCACAAAGTATGGTAGGAGACCCTAGTTTGCATTAACTACACTCATTTGCATACTCATAGTAAAATTTACATGCTTGCTTGTGACACAATATTTATTGCTCATGTAATATGCATTAGATGCCATTTAATATGCATTAGGGCAACAATGCAATCTGTAAAATGACTCTATAAGCTAGGGACATTTCAGGGGCATAACTGGAATGAGTTCAGTTAGTTGTTTTAGTTAACTGGCTAACTCCAATATTCAGAGTTAACTGGATGACTTAGCTAGCTAAGTCTATTCAGACCAAAGATCTGCCCTAAATTTAGGAAGCTATAGTGGTAAATATACTTCCAAATTTAGCCAGATAAGTTTATCCAGCAAATTTTGCTAGCTGGACTGTGTCTGAATATAGACTTCCAGGTGATCAGGAAAGTGGTGACTTGAGTAGCTTGGCGCAGGGCTCATTGAGGACCCCTGGTGGAAGGGAAGGTGCTTAGCAGGCAAAACCATAACAAGTGTTGGTTGTAAATATCAGTCTTCTCTCTGTGGATACCTTATGAGATAATACCACACGAGTAATGTGGATTGATGAGCAAACACACTAGATGAAATACCAGAAAAACAACTGTGTTGCAAGCAAATATATTATTGATGGTACAGATAGCCACAAGATGAATGTTTTAAAGCAAGAATTGCCTTCAGACTGTGTACATGTTTATTAAACAATAGGTCCCCCAATACGGAACTGTGTTTCACATGGGCTGCATTGAGAGAGACAGCATACATGTGACAAGGAATCCATACAAATAAATTGTTGAATAGGAATTCTGGAAAACAAAACAAAAAAAAACATAACAATAAATATGTAGAATGGACCATCAAAAATTGGCAAGTAGCAAAGGAGAATGTAGTACATACCCAGATAGCAAATAGTTATAATAAAGCTATGTAAACTAGAGATGTGAATCGTGTGATCGATCGTCTTAACGATCGATTTCGGCTGGGAGGGGGAGGGAATCTGATCGTCGCAATTTGGGTTTTTTAAATATTGTGTAAATCGTGTAAATCGAAAACCGGCACACTAAAACATCCCTAAAACCCACCCCGACCCTTTAAAATAAATCCCCCACCCTCCCAAACCCCCCAAAATGCCTTAAATTACCTGGGGTCCAGTGGGGGGGTCCCGCTGTGATCTTCCACTCTCGGGGACACTAAAATAACCCTAAAACCCACCCCGACCCTTTAAAATAAATCCCCCACCCTCCCGAACCCCCCCAAAATACCTTAAATTACCTGGGGTCCAGAGGAAGGGTCCCGGTGTGATCTTTTACTCTCGGGCCTCCGGTACATTGTAGAAATGGCGCCGGCGCCATTTTCTTTTTTTGTCCCCCGACGTCAGGAGCATAGGAGATCGCTCCCGGACCCGCGCTGGACCCCCAGGGACTTTTGGCCAGCTTGGGGGGGCCTCCTGACCCCCACAAGACTTGCCAAAAGTCCAGCGGGGGTCCGGGAACGACTTCCTGCACGCAAATCGTTTTTCCGTACAAAATGGCACCGGCTATACGCCGTATGGTCAGTGCCATTTTGTACGGAAAAAACGATTTGCGTGCAGGAAGTCGTTCCCGGACCCCCGCTGGACTTTTGGCAAGTCTTGTGGGGGTCAGGAGGCCCCCCCAAGCTGGCCAAAAGTCCCTGGGGGTCCAGCGGGGGTCTGGGAGCAATCTCCTACGCTCCTGACGTCGGGGGACAAAAAACAAAATGGTGCCGGTGCTACCTTTGACCTGTCATATGACAAGGCAAAGGTAGCGCCGGCGCCATTTCTACAACGCACCGGAGGCCCGAGAGTAAAAGATCACACCGGGACCCTCCCTCTGGACCCCAGGTAATTTAAGGCATTTTGGGGGGGTTCGGGGGGGTGGGGGATTTATTTTAAAGGGTCGGGGTGGGTTTTAGGGTTGTTTTAGTGTGTCAGTTTTCCCGCCCTCCCTCTTCCCCCGATTTACGATTTTTTTGACGATAAATCGGGGGAATTGTTATTGTATCGCGGCTCTAACGATTTTTGACGATTTAAAATATATCGGACGATATTTTAAATCGTCAAAAAACGATTCACATCCCTAATGTACACCAAAATATTCCAAAAGAAGGCTGTGAAAGACAAATAATATAAAATACATTAGGTCAAAGCATGATAAAACTTTCAAAGTAGTGATTTGGACAAGAAGGAGCCAGAAAACACACCTACCATTTGATTTCATAATAAATTTAAGATTAGTAACTGAGGGGTAGATGATCTGAAATCATCCTGGATACAAGAAGGAAAAAAAAAAGAAATAAGGGTGTGAATGCAGAAAGGTGGATAGTAAACTTACGTGACTGGTGAAGAGTTGATGAAGCAGAGTCAATGAAAGGTTTGAGAGAAAAGAAAACTGTAAATAACAAAAACAAAAGTTAGGAGAACAAGGTATCATATAAAGGGCAAAACAGTAGTGTTTGTACATGGCCCAGACAAACCAGAAATGGAAAAGTGAGAAATAAATGATGAGTGTGGGATAAAACCAGAAAGTATTAAGAACAGTGACAGAACTACAAAGAAGCTAATGGATAGGCAAAAAGAAGTATTTTGTCAATGGCACAGATTAAAAACGGCCATGAGACATTTTGTGAATGGCACAGATTAAAATTGGCCGAGAGACAGGCTCACAGGACTGTGAATGGAATGATAGAAAAGGGTTAAGGAGTGAAGGGAAGTGTAATGTACTATATTATTAAAATGTTCAAACAAAAGTGGTGATAATGAGGGTGAACTGAAATGAAAATGAACTTAGATAAAGGAAATGTGCGTAAAACCGGAGGCTTAGGGCTACCAGTGTAATGAGAGAAAAAAAGAGTGAACGCACACTCAAGCAAAAGCAAAAGCAGAAACAGGAACTAAGTACCGGAGAAAAATTGGAAGTACTGAGAAAAGGGGACATAAAAAATAAACTTGCAAAAAAGAAGAAAATGTGCTTGGAGCAGCAAAATGAAAATTCAGAATGTGGCGGGGGTGTCAAGATTTATTAAAACAAAAGCCAAACAGAAAATCTAATATTGTAAAAAGGGAAGGAAAAGAGGATGAAGACTCGCACTATAGTCAAAGGGAAATAAACCTTTTGAAACGTTCGAATAGAAGTCACAAAGTATGGCTAACAAAAGCAGGAATGAGAAACGGGGACCAACATTTTAAAGTAAATAAAGGCACAAAATGGGAGGGAAGCCTAGCTAAGGGAGCGAATTGGACTGGTGACATAACTAGAAAACAAACCGGTAAGAAACGGCATCAAAGCAGGGGAAGCCCGATATAGGGAGCATGGCAATGTTGAGTGTACTTCAAGCTTAGTCAATTAAAAAGGGGGGATAAGGACTGAAGAATGAAAAAGAAAGAAAAGTGAAAAAAGTGAAAAAATGGAATGGGCAAGATTGAAAAGGAGGACATGAAGGGGAACAAACATCCAGACAAAAAAAGCATTTTAAAAAACTACTTACATGTGATATGAAAGCTCACAACTGCAAAATATTATAAAGAGTTTAATGGATAGGAGTGCAGGGAAAATAAAAAAAGAAGTTAACAGAGGTGAAAGGGAAAAGGAGGAGGAATAAAGGGGAAGGCGAAGGAGAGAGAAAGGGAAGAGTGTGAGGGGAAGAGGGGGAAGCAAAGAAAAGGGAAGGGGAGGGGAAGGAGAAGGGGAAGGGGAAGGGAGAGAGAAAAAAAGGAAAGGGGAAAGGATGGGGATGGTTGAAGAGAGGGATAGAGGGAAACGGAAGGGGAGGGAGGAGAGAAGGAGGGAGGGAGGGCAGAAAAAGGGAAGAGGAGAGAAGAAATCCAATAGCAAAGAGCTAAAAAAGAAATAGAGAGGAGCTGAAAAAGGAGGGCCAGAAAAGAACGGCGGAATGGTGAGTAGAAAAAAGTGGAAGATGGAATAGCAGTCAAAAGAATGTCAACCATTTGATTTACCTATTGAGACCAGTGTGAGAAAGTGAATTAAATTTGAAAATCCAACGTTGTTCGTAACATGCCAAGAAGGATGAGAAATTGCCGCTGCAGGGGTGGGGAAGTGGAAAAACATTCAAGCATAAAGAATTGTAAATCTGAGGTAGTATGGTTTATTTCAAGCCAATGATGTACAAGTGGGGCTTTAGACTTGAATTTGCGAATGCAAGAACAATGTTCAACAATTCTGGTCTTCAATTTAGGAGTGAACTTGCCTACATAGATAAGGTTGCAAGGACAGAGAATCACATAGATGGTGCCTACTGAATCACAGTGGGAAGTATGACGAAGATTATAATTTCTACCTGTGGTGGGGTGAGTGAACATGGACAGATTACAAGGCATCGGGCACGCTAAGCAATGTCCACATAGTGAATGTCCCAGAGGTTGTTGATTGGGAAGAACTGTAGTGTTTAAAAATGAGGAAATGAATTAGTCACAAAGATTTTTACCACTCCAAAAAGAAAACCTAGGGCATTCAGAAAAAAAAGGGGATTGGGTTGAGGACCTGCCAGTTTCGATAAATAATAGTGCAGATCTCTTGGATAAGGGTAGAAAAAGGGAGAACACATGTCATGCGTTTCTCTGGTTGATGTCTAGAGGGTAACAATATTCAGTCACAATGAGTGTAGAGGACCCGCTTGAAAGCTTTTTTCAAAGTATGGCAAGGATAGCCTCGAGCAAGGAACCAGGATAAAAGTATCTGTGCTTGTGAAACAAAATCTTAAGAACTGACCAGTTGGTATATTTTTCTTAAAAAATGTGGATGATCACTGGAAAAATGCAGCAGTGTATTGCGGTCTGTGGGTTTACATAAAACACACATAAAATTTAAAAAAACAAACAAAATAAAACCACATTTATTATGGCTAACATAACTGCATGACCTAAAATTCATTGTCTAAGAACAAAATATTTATAATAATAAGAAGAAATGGATTCTGATTAAAATGCATAACACACTAACTTAGAGAAAAACTAAATCAAATTCACTGAAGGGTCTTGAGGAATGGTCTAAGGTCTGGCAGCTACGATTTAATGCTAACAATGCAGATTAATGCATTTAGGATGCAAAAACGCAAGGGAAAGATGCAGTATCGGAGTTGAAATTTTTCTAAGCACAAAGGAAGAATGGGATCTGGAGGTAATTATATCTGACAATTTTAAGGTGGCTAAACAGGTGGATAAAGCAATGGTAAAATCCAGAAAGATGCATGTCTGAATAGGGAGAGGAATAGTCAGCAGAAAAAGGGAGGTGATATAACCCCTGTATAGGTTCCCTGGTGAGATTTCACTTAGAATACTGTGCACAATTATGTAGGCTGTACTTTCAAAAGGATATATACAGGATGGATTTGATACAGAAGGTAGCTACTAAAGCATATAGGGAAGACTTAAAGGTCCAGAAAGTGTCCAGAAGGTAGTCTTCATTCTAAAATATATGGTGATAGACTTAAAGATCTATACATGTGTATCGTAGAGGAAAGATGAGATAGGGGACATATGATAGAGACATTCAAATATCTCAAAGATTTCCATGCACAGGAGGTGAGCCTGTTTCAATGGAAAGGAGAATGTAGAACAAGAGGTCATGAGATGAGGGTGAAAGGGGGAGACTCGGGAATAATCTTAGGAAATATTACTTTACAGAGAGGATTGTGAATGTGTGAAACAGCCTCTCAGTGGTAGTAGTTGAACCAAAAACAGTATCTGAATTAAGAAAGTACGGGATAAATACAGGGGATTTGTAAGGAAGTGATGAGAATTATAATCGCTTTGAGAGATTTTTTTTAAATCTGGAAAGGGTGATTAATAACTAATTTTAAATAAATAAATAAAATATAATGCTAAATTAATTGGATGGATGGGCAGACTGGATGGGCCATATGGTCTTTTTCTGCCATCTTGTCTATGGGTCCAAAGAGGTATGAATCCGGACTCTGTAATAACACACATCTGATTTCTCTATTAGATCTCTGGTATAAATGCTTGCTGAAATAAAAATGTCTTTATGATATTTTATAGGATTGGGTGTCATCAAGAATCCACAAATAGTTTGGGAGACTTTCAAAATAGAGGGCCAGAGATAGAAAAAGCCTTCTTATGCATCTCTGCTAGTCTAGGTGAGCAGCGTGAGTAGAAGGAACCTCTAAAATGCCTCGCTGTGCAGGTCTAAGTGAATGCCTAAGTTTATATATATATGCAGTGTAGCATTGCCCAATGAAGAAAAATTAGTACTCACCAGTTTGTAGATTAGCATTGCTGTTTTGTACTTAATCCGCCATTGGATTGGTAGCCAAGAGAGGGAACAGAGTATGTTCATGGATAAATGTATCATCAAATTTAGTGCAGTGGAATTCTGTCCAATTTGAAGAGCATGAAGGACAGTCTCCAGCAGGCCAAGAAAAAAAAAATGAATTGTGATAATCAAGACCAGAAAGAATAAGAGCCTGAAGCACAGTATGAAAGTCGGTGGTATTTAAGCAAGGTTTTAATCTATAGAGCAACACAATCTATAAAAGGTGGCTTAGATCAGAGTCTTGATATGTGGTTGCATCAATAGATTAGAAACCAGAATAATACCCAGATGTCAAACCTGTGTCACAAATGGGATAGTATGACCCTCGAAAACAAAAGCAGAGGGTGCATCAGAAAGAGGAAAGTGACTCAAAATGATCACCTCACATTTTGCCATATTGAATGCAAGTTTATTAAAGAACAACCAGTGCTTCATTGCTGACAGGCAAACAGAGATAAGATTAAGAGTTGTAGACCAGGGTAATGAAATGGAGATTTCTGCACATAGTTTGTGGTGGTTGGCCAGTAAATCAAGAGTTGCAAATGGCAGTAGACAGACATGACAAAGTGATTTTATGATTTTTTGGGCCTCATAACTCTGGCAGTGCTCCAAGACCTTCAAAAAATTAGTTTAAAGATTTGAGATTGCTGGGGAGAACACTTTCATACTGTGCTCATCCAGTCTCCCTCATATGACCACATTGCATTGAAGAATCACATTTTGTATGCCCTCAATTGGAGGACGAAGTGTTGAAAGTCATCAGTTGTCATGTTAAAAGGCAACCAGTGAGAAAGATGTCAGTTATCTGATGTAGTTGAATTTGGTGATCACCAGCCGGAACATTGTTTGACTAAACTTTTTCTTCACATATGGAAAGAAATGCCTCAAGACTTAAATAATTTTCAAATTATTAATATCTTCAAGGCTACAAGTGACCAAGCATTTTGTGGCAATCAGGTTTGGCCTTACTGTTCATACTGGGCAAAGTTTTGGTGTGTGTCCTACTCAGTTGGCTGTAAAAGCATGGGACATTCCTGATAGCTAGACAATTACAGGAAAAATTTCATGCGCAGCACCAAGACTTCTACATAGTATTTGTAGACCTAATAATAGGCTTTGATTTAGTCAATAGGTATGGACTCCAGGAGAATGCTTACAGAAATTTGTGTCTTGAACAAATTCATAGCTATTATTTCCTCCTTTTATGAAGGTGAGAGGGCTTGTATATTGAATGCAGGTAAGCGATCAAAGAGCTTCCATGTCTCCAATGGAAACAAACAGGATTGTGACCTGTCTGAACTTCTTTTTTATATTTATTCTTCAATGGTGGTGTTTGTTGCCTAAAATAACTGCAATCTGGGCATTCCTATCCAGTTTTGCACTGCAGATAACATCTTCAAACTCAGGCAGATGCAAACCAAAACAAAGGTACCAACAGCAACAGTAAATTATATTTTCTTTTTTGTAGATAATTGTGGGGTTATGAATCCTCCCGTAGCTGTGCTATGGGAGGCTTCTTACCTCTTTCCTGGAGGCCGCTCCGAAGACGGGGTCTCGCCTACTAACTATCCAGGATTTGCTCCAGGGCCTGGGAGGCCTTGATGTCTTAAGGGCCTGCCTGAGGCTTGCTTGAGTCTGCATGGACTTCCTGGGTTGGGCCACACCCTTCTCCCTAGGGGCTGGCCCGCAGCACTTCTCCTCAGTTATAGGGTCAGCTAGGTGTGGCTCATCCAAACTCCTCCCAGGGAGTTGCCTGTCTGCAGCCCTATAAAAGGACTTCAACTTCCAGTCAGCTTTGCCTTCGCAATGAGCCAGTCATCTGAGGAGTTTCTCCTTCCCATTGGACTCTATATTCCTGCTCTTGATTGGTGTTCCAGTATTCCAAGGGATCCCTCTTCATTTTGTCTCTGCTGTTCCTGATCCTGGTCTCTGCCCTCCTGATGTTCCTGATGTCCTCTATTTCTGTCCTCCTGATGTTCCAGAAGGTCTGACGTCCTCGATGGCTAGAGGTCCTTATGTACCTGATCTTCCTGATGTTTGTTCCTGCAATGTTCCAGCTCCCCGAGTCCTCCAGATGACCACCTCGAAGGTAAATCCATTCTGTCGGTTCCTGTTTCCGGTCATTGGAGCCTCTGCCAGTTGGATTTCTTTCCTGAGCCAGCCCCGCTCCCTCATGGTCCATGACCAGCCTCCTTAGGCTGTGTAGGGCGCGTAGAGGACAGGGTGGTCCATGACCAGTCCATTGGGTCTGCCCTGAGTTGTGGGCTGTGTAGGGAGCCCTGAGGAACACTGCCCACTTGTCTTCATCTAAGTCTTCCAAGCCCTTTTCATCTCGTCTGGATTTCCCAAGGTCCGTAAGAGTTATCCTTGCCTCGGATGTTCCAGATGCACTGAGCCTCCATCTACTCTAATTCCAGATGCCTTCGATGGGAGAACTTCCACCCGCTTGCCCTTCCGGAAGTCTTTCGTTCCTGTTGTTGATGCCTTGTGTTCTTCTCATGAGTCCTGAAGCCTTCGTCTCAGCCTTCAAGCTTCAGCCCTTGTCCGCCCTCGTCTCTTGTCCGACCTGCCGTCTGTGCTGCTCCCTGCAGCAGGTCCGAAAAGACTGGGAGTAGTCGGAGGACCACTCAGAGACCAACCTTGCGTGGTTGGCCTCATTCAGGCATGCAGGTCGGCAGGGGCCTAATTACCTCCAACCCTAGACGAGGTCCATCTTACTGCAAGGGGCACACATCTCACCCCCAGCGCTCCCAGCCAGCAGAGCGCAACAGATTGAGAAGGCCTTCCGAGGCCGCCCGTTACATAACAGTGTACTGGTGGCGTGCTCGCTGCATGAAGTTCAACAGCTGTTTGTCTTGCATCATCCTCTCAGCATTTTGGATTGATTATGAGCCTGTAAAAAAATAAAATGAGGTTATGCATCAGTAGTTTTCTAAGATTTAATCTATCTTTATCAGAAGTACATGTTGGAGACACTAGGTTAAAGTTCTGTTGTCTCAGCGGCTTCTTCTGTCAGACTGACCAAGGCAAACTTTGCATTTGGATGATTAAGATGGTGCTTGTGGAATGAGGACAGTGGGGTACATTTTATAAAAAAGCGCGAGTGCGTACTTTTGTTCACGCACCAGGCGCGAACAAAAGTATGCTGGATTTTATAAGATACGCGTGTAGCCGCGCATATCTTATAATATCTGGGTCGTCACGCGCAAGGGGGTGCACATTTGTGCACCTTGTGCGTGCCGAGCCCTGCGCTTGCTGCCCGTTCCCTCCAAGGCACTCCAAAATTGGAGCGGTCTCGGAGGGAACTTTCCTTCCGCCTTCCCCTCCCTTCCCCTACCTAACCCACCTCCCCCACCTTTATTCCCAAAGTTATGCCTGCTCGAGGCAGGCGTAACTCTCGCGTGCGGGCCGGCTGCCGGCGTGCCAGGTTCCAGTCCGGGGGCTGGTCCGGAGGTTGCGGTCATGCCCCCCGGAACGCCCCCGGGCCGGAACCACGCCCACGGCCACGTCCCCGGAACGCCCCCAGATGATGCGCTGCCACGACACGCCCCGACACGCCCCCCCCAGGAAAGCCCCGGGACGCCCATGAGTCCCGGGGCTTGTGCGCGCTGCCGAGCCTATGCAAAATAGGCTCGGCGCACGCAGGGGGGGTTTGTCGTAGGTTTTCAGGGGTTACTCGTGTACATTACGCGCGTAACCCTTTGAAAATCTACCCCAGTGTGTATAAGAAGGCAAAACTTGAAATCTGATGGACAGTAATGCTGTTCAAAATCAGTATGAAGAAATCTTTAAGAGCTGTTTATTTGCTAGGCTTCAGAAAAATATGCAGAAAGAAATTATTTGTAGAGTACACTCCCCTGACATGGCTGTGTAAATTATACATACTAATGCTGTACAGGGTTTCACCTTTACTTCTGGATGTTTCACTTAAAAAAAATTAAAATCACCATTTGTATATTAAACTGCCTGCACTGAGTTGAAACTCCTTTTGAGTCCCTCCCAATGCAGCTCCTCCGGCGAAATACGGCCATGTCTGGGGACTATACTGAAAAGAATTGTTTTCTGCATATCTTTCAGAAGCCTAGAAAATAAAAGGCTCTTTGAAAATTTAAGGATTTCTTCGTACTGATTTTGAACAGTGTTACTATCCATCCCACATTCTCTGTTTGCCTAAAATGATTTTACATGTGTTATTATATATTACTCCGCAATCCCTATGTGCAAAACTTGTAGTCTAGCATTCAGCTGTTCCTGTGACTTTACTTTATGAATGATAGACCTGGACATTACATAAGAACATAAGAACCATTGCCACATACTGGAGTTTGATCAGTTCTATCTAAGCTGCATCTGCATAATTTCCAACTTAAAGGGCCCGCGGTGCACGGAGGCCACTGGGCTCGTCCAGGTGCCGTTAATCACCGGGCTATTTAAGGCAAGCTCTGACAGTCAGAGCTTGCCTTTGCAATAGGTTCCCTCGTGTCCTAAACGCCTCCAGGTGCTACTTCAGTTTCCTGAATCCTTTTCCTTTGATTGCTTCCTCGGATTTTGACCTCTGCCTGCCTGACTACGTTGCCTTCTCCAAGCCTGACCTCTGCCTGCCTGACTACGTTGCCTTCTCCAAGCCTGACCTTTGCCTTCCTGACCACACTTGGACTGATACCTGGAACCGACCCTTGCTTTGGCTGACCTTCCTCGGATGGATACCCTGGCTTTGACCCTTGTGCTCCATTCGAATACTCTTTTCACTTCTCCTGTGACCACCATGTCTGCCTGACTTGACGCTGCTTGTGGCCTTCCTCGAGCTAGACCATTAGGCGCTGCCTACCCTGCCCAGAGGACCTTCAGTTCCTGCTTCGTACCCATGGTCTCCGTCTCATCTGTTTACTGTCAGCTCGTCTGTTTACTGTCAGTCATGCACCTCTACTCTTCATGGGCACACCTCTCCATCATCTCTCCGGGAGACCCCCTGAGGCCCAGCTAAGCCCAGGCAGCCTGGGAATCCAAGGGCTTAACCTGCGTAGCCCCGGGCCGTTATTGGTGAAGCTCCAGCTTACCTCTGTCTCCTTGTGTGCTCCGCCTCCTGGCGGCAGATGCCCTCTGGGTCCCCTCAGAGGGCTGTACCAATCCTGCGCCAGGCCAATAGTCCACCTCCAGCTCAACACTAGCTACAGATCAGGCCTCTAATTATGAGGCAGTTAAGGTCTCAATTAAAGACAAGCTAGGGTTGACTAAAAGACTTAAAGACAGTAATTTTGGGCTACCCGCATGGGGCATGAGGCATGAGGATAGGCCCCGAGCGTCTGCCCAGTGACTCAATGACCTAGCCCACCAGTAGACTGATCAGGATGGGAAAAGTCCAGCTGAGGTAGTAGCAATATTAGTGTTAAAGCAGTATCTGTCTGCTCTCCTTTTGAGAATAAAAGACTGGATTATTAAACAAGGGGCTCATACTCTTGGAATGGCTGTCTCCTTAACAGAATGGCTCTTAGAAGCTGAAGTCACCATGCAAATGGAACCTGTCCCCAAGACTGTAGAGGGCCCCTGTTATCTCGAGAGACCATCAGAGAGACCAGAAGGGATGGTCTAGCCCCACTATTAGGGCAACACCAATGGGGTCCTCCTTAAGAGGAAAGGTAACCCCTCCTGGTTTTAAAAGGGAAAAACCAGGAGGTGGTGATAGAGCCCCTGCTAAGTGTTATAGCTGTGGATGAGTGGAACACTTCAGAAGGAAGTACTCTAGCCCCAACTGCTCATTCTCAGGAGCTGGTGGGGAACATTGAGAACCAGGGAGCTAACCTTTTCATGCGGGACATGCGAGTGGAGGGCCAATGGATACAAGCTCTAACACTGGCCTACATCAATTTTGCTGACTACAAGATAACATGTGATCTTTATGCATTTTAGTGTGCTGAATCCGAAAATCACATCCGTTTCCTCCAGTCACATCCATTTTTTCTGCAAAGCGCTGTCTAATAAACTCTTATAGCAATAATGTATATTAATAATAATAATTATTAATAATAATAATAATAATAATAATAATAGAAATACAATGAACAAAATCAAAAACGATTTGATTTTGTTCATTGTATTTCCTATTCTCAGTTCTATTTAAGCCGGCATGATGTGCCTTACGAATGTCGGCAAAGAAAAAGCCTTAAATAAATAAAAATAAATAAATGTAACATTATTATTTAGATATGCTGAATATGCAATATGAATATGAAAGAAACTTATGAATCCATGAGAATCATTCTCCAAAAAATCAAATATAATGATTATTGCTGGATTTTATGTGACAATCTGAAGGTTATATTGATGCTTCTAGGACAACAAAGTGGTTACACAAAATTTCCTTCATTCTTGTGCCTTTGGGATAGCCGAGCAAAGGCAGAATATTATACAAGGAAAGCATGGCCCACTAGAGAGAAATTTAAGATCGGTGAAAAGAATATTAAGAATGAACCACTTGTTAATCCTCAGAAAGTGTTGCTCTTCCCATTGCATATAAAATTGGGACTCATGAAACAGTTCGTTAGGACTTTGGATCAAGATGGTGAGTGCTTCAAGTACCTGTGTACCAAACTTTCTGCTCTTTCACATGAGAAGTTGAAAGCTGACATATTTTATGGACCACAAATTAGGCTTCTAATCAAAAACAGAGAATTCCTCAATACCATGAAAACCATAGAAAAGGATGCTTGGTCTGCTTTTTCTGATGTGATTATAGACTTTCTTGGCAACTTCAGGGCTGAAAATTATAACCTTTAAGTTCAAAATTTGTTAATTGCTTTTCAAAGACTGGGAGCAATCATGAGTGTCAAATTGCCTTTCCTTGATAACCACCTGAACTACTTCCCCTCAAATCTTGGAGCTATGAGTGAAGAACAAGGAGAATGCTTCCACCAAGACATCAAGACCATGGAACACAGATATCAAGGCAGATGGAACACAAACATGATGGTAGACTACTGCTGGTGTTTACAGCGTGACAACCCTGCTCAAAACTATTCCAGAGCATCAAAAAAGAGAAAATTTCTCCCTAACAATTAAAATTTATACAACTATTGCTCTCTTGGTTAGACGATAGACTCGTTTTTTGCATGAAACAAATATATTATGTGCTAACACTTCTTCAGAACTTATTACCCTTGATTTTCAACTTTATAATCTTTAATCAAACATGTCTCATTTTTGAAAGAATTTGACATATTGCATACTTTTTTACTTCATATTTGGAATCAGCACCTTTCATTTCAGTAAAATCAGCAAAAATAATTAGGTCAGCAGAAAACTTTTTTTCAAATGTAGACCAGTGATAGATACAGGTTCTAATCAGTCCCTGATGCCACAGCGATTTAGTCAGCAGCTTGTAGGCAATTTGAAAGGGGGTAAGGAGAAGGTACAGATACGTTGTGTACATGGACACCCCCAATACTACCCTACTCAAAAGATAATGTTAGATACCCCAGAAATGAGAGGGAAATTATGAATAGCAGTGGTGAAGGGGCTCTCATTTGAGCTTATCTTAGGCAGCGACTGGCCAGGTATATCCCGGTTGATAGCCAGTCATAAGTTCCTGGTACTTACAAAGGACCAGGCCAGTAGAACTCCAAGACAAACCCACTCAATACCAGAAATCTTGCCCTTTCAGGACAGTGACAGGTTCACAAGTCCTGGCAGAGGTAGACAAACCAAGGCACAAAGAAGGTGAGATAAAAAGATGGGAGGTCTCCTTCTATAGACTCAAACATCTAAACAGGATAGGGATATAGCTGTTCTTCCCATGCAAGAAGATCTCCAGTTCAGGTGGGCACAGGGTCAGGATGGCACATCAAAGTCTGTGAGGGAACAGGCTGTAATGAGTGATGTAAAGTCTATCAATAAACAGGTAACAATGAGCTACCTTTATTTTGAGCAAAAATCTGGTTTGTTATATAGTATAGAGTAGATTTGGATTCTTGGACCCATCAACTACAGAGGCAGTTATTAATCCTCATAGTTTTAGACTGCAAATCATGGGCGAAGCACATAGTTCCCTCTTTGCTGGGCACCAAGGAATAGATAACACTCTAACCCACATAAAACAGCATTTCTTCGGTCCAGGGATTTACTGAGATGTAAGAGTCTTCTGTTTATCCTGTCCTGAATGTCAACAGGTTTACCCATAGTGGAAGAACCTATGGCATGGATTGCCATAGATATAATGAGGCTCTTAGATAAGAGTAGGAGGGTTACCAATTTGTTCTAGTCATCTTAACATAGAAACATAGAAACATAGAAATGACGGCAGAAGAAGACCAAATGGCCCATCAAGTCTGCCCAGCAAGCTACGCACTTTATCCATTTTTTTCCCCTTTTTCTCTCTCCCACCTGTTACTATTGGCTTCCAGTACCCTCCAGCCCTAATTCCCCTCCACCCAATTTAGAGAGCAGCTTTGAATCTGCATCCAAGTGACATCCAGCTCAATTGGGGGTAGCAACTGCTGTAACAAGCAGGCCACCCCCTTGCCCCATACTCTTACCCACCCCTGTTTTTATTTTTATTTTTTTTTTGGAAATAGCAGCCCTCCATCCTTCCGCTCCGTGAAGGTGGAACACCAACTACTGGCCACTGGCATCCCGCTCCGTGAATGCCTCTGTGGCTACTGCCGCTCCATGCAGTGTTTGAATGCCTCTGTGGCTACTGCCGCTCCGTGCAGTGTTTGAATGCCGCTGTGGCTACTGCCGCTCCGTGCAGTGTTTGAATGCCTCCATTTTATTCACGCCCTCTAGACTTGATGGATCCACAGTGTTTATCCCACGCCCCTTTGAAGTCGTTCACAGTTTTAGACTTCACCACCTCCTCTGGAAGGGCATTCCAGGCATCCACCACCCTTTCCATGAAGAAAGGGTGGTGGATGTCTTAGACTATGCTACGCAATACCCGTGGGCTATCCCTCTTTGTAGGTCTACCACACAGACCATTGCATGGGGGCTTATAAAGATATTCTGCTCCATTGGGTTTCCAAGGGAAGTCCTCAGTGACCAAAGAACTAACTTTATGTCCCATAATCTATGGCTGATTTGGAATGCTTTTGGCATTTACCACGTTTATACATCTGCCTATCACCCGCAGATGGGCGCTTTCATTGAATGTTTCAATAGGACCTTAAAAGCAATGCTTAGAGATGTTTAGGTGCAGACCCTTGGTACTGGAACTTGTTAATCCCTTTACTCCTATTTGCTACCCAAGAAGTCTCACAAACCTCCATAGGCTTTTCCCCTTCAAGCTGTTTGGGAGACAACCCAAGGTCCCTTACATGTGGTAGAAGAAGAAGTCAAATGGAACACACCCGGATAAGTAGACACTATCTTTTATTTGAACAAGCTCAGAAACAAGATAGAATGATCATGCAATTTGATAGCTGAAGCTGACAACCTGAGGAAGTTCCAGGAAAAACAACAAATTTATTATGACTATTCAGTGCAGGAAAGACATTTTAGTGGAAATGAAAATGTGATTGCTCTAAAACCCACTTCCCCTAATAAATTATTGGCCAAGTGATGGGAGCTGGGATAATAGTGAGACATCTAGGCCCCAAGGACTACCAAGTGAAACTAGGCCCCAGACACACATACAAACATACCAAGTAAACATGTTCAAGCCCATTGGTAAAGAGAGAGGCCTTACTTGTCACCCAGTCCAGGGGAGGAGGACCTGGAATTGAGACCCCCAAGTGACTGAGATGCACCAAGGGGGTGAAGTTAGAATAATACCAGGATGTTCTAGGGAACAAAAAAGCCTAGTTCAAGACATGGTCTCCTGGAATAGGGACATCTTTTCCCCATTTCCAAGCCATACACAGCTAATTTCCCACGATTTTATTACCACCCAGGGGGAAAGTAGACCCCCTAAAGATTACCAGAGGCAAGGCAGAAAGAGGTCCAGCGGCAAATAGAGGAAATGCTTTGGTTAGGAGTGATTGAAGAATCATCCAGCCCTTGGATGAGTCCCATTGTACTAGTCCCAAAGACTGATGGGACTCCAAGGTTTTGTATCAACTTCCACCAGGTCAATGCCATATTACAATTCGATGCCTACCCCATGCCTCGAAGAGAGGAACTGGTGGAACGCTTAAGCAGAACCCAATATATTGCCACCCTTGATCTCACAAAAGGCTACTGGTAGATTCCTCTAGCACAAGCAGCGAAAGAAAAATCTGCCTTTACCACTCCTCAAGGATTATATCAGTTTACCCGCATGCTGTTTGGCTTGCATGGGGCTGCCACTACCTGTCAAAGATTGATCAACATCGTCCTTTGCTCAATCTCCTTTATGCAGCGCCTATCTGACAATGTTATCATCCACTCCAAGGACTGGGCAACACATCTACCCAGAGTGGAGGCTCTGCTAGAATCTCTATGCTGGGCCAAACTCAGGGCCAACCCAGAGAAATGTACCTTAGCTGGGAGGGAGGTCCTGTATCTGGGGCACAAAGTAGGGCATGGGGTAGTTATGCCATTCCAAGCTAGCTATACTCTCCCTCAACTTGGCCTTCTGTTTCGTGTGAAGCATGTCAACTAAGAAAAGAAAAATTACTGATCAGGAAAATGGAGAGAGACGTCTTGCTGGAGCTCTCAGTAAGCGGCCATCTTGTTCCCCATTTTTTGCACTCCTAAAGCAAGCAAGGCAGAAAAGACTTTTTTAAAATTTCTTTTTCTTTCTTTTTGCCTTCTGAACCCTGTTGGAGCGCACCCTGGGAAATGTTTGGCCTCTTCCCTTATTCATATTTGCACTGCCTCTGGGAAGCCCACCTCCAGAGTTTCTATGTTTCATTTGGCAGATACCTAACTGACCTGTTGCACTTCCCGGCCGCATCCACTCCGCGGCCGGTCCTGCTCACCTCTCCCTTCCTTCCACAAGCTCCAGGCTTACCACCTCTGCTGCCGCAGCTAGTTTGTGGCGTACCTGGCTCCCCCGCTCACCGTCTCCGATGCCGGTCTTACAGAAGAGCTCCCGTAGGGGCTCCACATCTTCCTGCTCCTCGGCCACGCCCCTAGGCAAGCGCGGCCGACGTTGCCCTATTTAAAGGGCCAAGCGTGGGAAACCTGAACCTGGCACTCCCTGATGACATCATACAGCCCCACTATATAAGGCAAGGCCCATTCCCCAGTGTCTCTTGTTCCAGTGTCTCCTGTTCCAGCATCTCCTGTTCCAGCGTCTCCTGTTCCAGCGTCTCCTGTGTCTCCTGTTCCAGCCTTTGTGTTCCTCCGTCTCTCCATCCCTGATAGTACCCTTTGGACTGATCTCACGGTACTGACCATTGCCTGTTAAGAACATAAGAAAATGCCATACAGGGTCAGACCAAGGGTCCATCAAGCCCAGCATCCTGTTTCCAACAGTGGCCAATCCAGGCCATAAGAACCTGGCAAGTACCCAAAAACTAAGTCTATTCCATGTTACCATTGCTAATGGCAGTGGCTATTCTCTAAGTGAACTTAATAGCAATTAATGGACTTCTCCAAGAACTTATCCAATCCTTTTTTAAACACCGCTATACTAACTGCACTAATCATATCCTCTGGCAACAAATTCCAGAGTTTAATTGTGCGTTGAGTAAAAAAGAACTTTCTTGCTTGCTGCCTGGACCTGACCTCTGCCTGTTCTCCGACTACTCCTGATCACTGCCTGGAACTTGACCTCTGCCTAACCGCCGACTACTCCTGATCGCTGTCTGGAACTTGACCTCTGCCTGACTACCAAATATTCCTGATCGCTGCCTGTTACTTGAACTCTGCCTAAACTGACTTCTTCTGGATTGACCACAGGTACCAACCCCTGCTTCGGCTGACCATTCTGGACTGATACTTTGGCCTTTATCCTCGCTATACACTCGGACTCTCTGTTCTGGCCTCCTGTGATCCTCGGACCCTCTGCTCTGAACATCTACATGCACCCTTGTTCATGGTAGGCACACCCCTGTGCTTCTTCTCTAGGAGATCATGCGAGGCCCACCTAAGACCAGGCGGCCCGGGTAGCCAAGGGCTCAACCTGAGCGAATCCCGAGTTGATATTGGTGAAGCTCCAGCTAGCCTCTGTCTCCTCCTGTGCTCCACCTCCTGGTGGCAGGCGCTCTCCGGGTCCGACCGGAGGGCTGTACCAACCCTGCACCAGACCAAGGGTCCACCTCCAGTGCAACAGGTTGCCAAGGCCATGGACTCAGCAGAGTCTCCCGCCTTGCAGGCCATTCTGGGCCTGGCCACTCATGTCCGAGAACAACAGCGAACCACTGAAGCATTTACTTCAACCGTAGAGAGACTACGGTCTCAGCTACAAGACTCTGTCACGGCCAATTCTGGGAGTTGGGCTCCAACCCTGCCTCCACGGGCATCTCTGGCCCTTTCAGCTCCACTTCATTTCAGCAGGTATCCAGACCTCTGCGAGGCTTCATCAATCAGTGCTTTATGCAATTTGCACTACAGCCTGCATTGTTTCCAAGTGAAACCACCAAGATTACCTTCATCCTCTCACGTCTTGAGGGGAAAGCCCTGGCATGGGCTTCCCTACTTTGGGAGTGTTCCGATGATATCCTCCGTCATCTCTCCCACTTAATGACTGTCTTCAATCAGACCTTAAGGATCCCAGCCGACAGGCAGTTGCGAGTTATCAGCTTCTCCACCTCCGTCAAGTTTCGCATTCGCTCACCAAAATCACAGTGGAATTTAGGACACTAGCTACAGAACTGGGATAGCAAGAGGACTGCCTATGGGCAATCTATCTGGATGGCTTGTCTCCTGCCCTCAAGGATGAGCTGGCTGCTTGTGAGATTCCTACATCTCTTGATGACCTGATTTCCCTGGTTGGCAAGATTGATCATCATCTACGTCAGCGACACCATGAGGTAAAGGTCTCCTGGCCACCTGCCTCACGCCCAGTTCATGTTCCAAGCCCCCAGTTGAAGGCCTTACTGGTACCATCTCCATTACCAGAGGAACTGATGCAGATCAATCGTGGGTGCTTGTCTCCTGAAGAGCATCTTCGTCGCAAGAAGAAAGGCCTTTGCTTATACTGTGGTGGTTCCGAACATCTGCGACAATCCTGCATTATACGTCTGGGAAACTGCAGAGACTAAGCCCAGTGGGGGTCCCGAGCTTGGGTGCCACTCTTACTGGCCCACAATTTTTACTACCTCTGTCTCTCTCTAGGTATTCATGCTCCTTTGCCACTACCTTGCTCGTGGACACCGGCGCCAGCAACAACTTCATCCTGGATGACATCGTCACCCTACTTCAGATTCCTCTTCAGTGTCTGGAGGTACCCCTCCGCATTGCATCCATCCAGGGAGAGCACCTCCCTGGACGCATCACTCATTGCACTGTGGCCTTCCGCCTCTCAGTGGGTACTCTTCATGAAGAGGAGATCTCCCTGTATGTCCTAAAGCACTGTACACATCTGGTAATCCTAGGACTTCCGTGGTTCCAGCTCCACAGGCCTCAGTTCGACTGGCAATCCCTGCAGTTGATTCAGTGGGGACCCCAGTGCCAGAACCGCTGTCTGTCTATGACAGGTAGCCCCAGTGGTCACCGTTCTGAAGTCTACAACCCTATCGGGTTACCTGCTCCATATTCCGATTTCCAAGATGTGTTCTCTAAACAAAATGCTGAAATCCTGCCTCCACTCCATAAATTCAATTGCCCCATTGAATTCCTACCAGATAACATGCCTCCCAAGGGCAGAACCTACCCTCTCTCTTTATCAGAGACTAAAGCAATGTCCGAGTACATTAAGGAGAACCTTAGAAAAGGATTCATAAGACCCTCCGACTCTCCAGCAGGAGCCAGATTCTTCTTTGTGAAGAAAAAAATGGCAGTTTACATCCTTGTATCGACTATTGTGGACTCAACACCGTGACTCACAAGGATTGCTACCCTCTGCCACTCATCAGCGAACTCTTCGATCGCTTACAAGGAGCTCAGATCTTTACAAAGCTAGATCTCTGAGGGGCATACAATCTGGTACGGATCCAGCCAGAGGATATCTGGAAGACCACTTTCAACACTAGAGATGGCCACTACGAGTACGTAGTAATGCCTTTCGGACTTTGTAATGCCCCCGCGGTGTTTCAGCATTTGATGAATGAGATCTTCCTGGACCTACTATATTCATTTGTCATGCTATATCTAAATGATATACTGATCTTTTCCAAAGACCTGAAGTCCCACCACTCACATGTCCAAACAGTCCTCCAACGTCTCAGAGACAATCATCTCTATGCAAAATTAGAGAAGTGTATCCTCGATCAGACTCATCTTCCATTTCTGGGCTATATTATCTCCAATCGTGGTTTCACAATGGACCCTGAGAAACTTCAATAAATTTGAGATTGGCCCCAGTCAGTTGGCCTCCGTGCATTACAAAGATTCCTATGGTTTACAAATTATTACAGGAACTTTGCTAGCTACTCCACTCACAGCCATGACTAGGAAAGGTAGTAACCTTCAAGTTTGGAGTCCCAAGGCGCAATCCACATTCCTCGCTTTGAAAGAAGCCTTCTGCACCAGACCCTGCCTATGTTATCCAGATCCTAACCGCCCTTTCTTCATTGAAGTTGACACCTCTGCCATTGGGGCAGGGGCGGTCCTGAGCCAGTACTCCTCCAAGAGGGCCTTAGTGCCCTGCTCCTTCTATTCACACAAATTTTCCCCTGTAGAGCAGAACTACACGATAGGGGACCATGAGCTCTTAGCTGTAAAATTGGCCCTTCAAGAGTAGCGTCCCTGGTTAGAAGGAGATCAACATAAATTTACGATCTTTACAAGAACTTCGAATACTTAAAGGAAGCCTAGTTATCGAACCCCAGGCAGGCCTGCTGGGCACTGTTCTTTGAACATTTTAATTTTGAACTCCATTATCATCCAGTGGCAAAAACCACCCGAGTGGATGCCCTCTCCCATTCTTTTGAGCCAGAGGATACACCAGAAACACCTAGACACATCATTGACCCAGCTTGCATAACCCTCGCAGTCACCAATACGGTGCCAGCTCAGAAGACAGTGGCCTCACGCCGTCTCCGGGAGCGTGTCCTTCACTGGGCCCATGACTCGAAGTTGGTTGGCCATCCTGACTGAGCTCGGACACTTGAGATAATAAGAAGATATTACTGGTGCCCAGCATGGTTAAGTACTCCCGCAGATGTCAACTCCTGCCCCATCTGTACGCAGCAGAAGCCTCCAACCGGCCATCCTTGGGGTCTCCTCCAGCCTCTTCTGGATCCCACTGAACCTTGTTCAAGCATCTCAACTGACTTCATCGTCGATCTGCTCCCGTCAAAGGGCAACACTGTTATCTGGGTTATTATCGACCACTTTTCGAAAATGGGCCACTTCGTTCCACTGCTGAGCCTCCCCTCGGCTCCTGAATTGGCAAGACTTTTCCTAAAGAACATTTTCCTCCTGCATAGGCTACCCAGGGAAATTGTTTCTGATTGGGGACCACAATTCACTGCCAAATATTGGAAATCTCTATGCACCAAGTTTAATATCACTCTGCACCTGACATCAGCCTATTACCCTCAAGCGAACAGCCAAGCTGAGAGGACAAACCATTCACTGAAGACGTTCCTGAGATCCTATGTCAACAATCAACAGAATGACTGGGCCGATCTCTTGCCATGGGCCGAGTTACCCCACAATACCCATGTCACCTCTTTCACTGACGTTTCACCCTTTTCGGTGGTCTTCGGTGGTCAGCCACTTCTGCCTCTTCCAGTGCCGCTCTCAGTCCCCTCACCCGTGGCTCAGTCCACAACACAGATAATCGTCGCTTATGGAACCAAGTCAAGGAAAGGTTAACCCATGCAGCTGAGAAGGCCAAACAGTTCATGGACGCTCATCATCACAATGCACCCTTGTTCCGACCTGGCCAGAAGATTTGGCTGAGCACCAAACACATCAGGTTGTGACTTCCATCCCAATGATTGGCTCCCAAGTACATTGGGCCATTCCCGGTCCTCAGACGAATAGGGGCAATAACCTATGAGCTGCAGCTTCCATGTCTCCTTATTGAAACCATTGGTGTTGAACTGGCCTTCATGCAGGCCTCCTGCTCCATCACAGCTCAACGCTGAAGCAGAGGATGTCCTCCAGGTAAAGGAGGTTCTAGACATCCAGTGAAAGAGAGGACATTGGGAATACCTCCTGTCATGGGAGGGCTTCGGTCTGGAAGAGAACTCCTGGGAGCCCTCCCACCACATATACGACAAGAGCCTCCTCACAGAGTTCCACAGGACCCATCCTGACAAGCCCAGGTCGGTAATGAGGAGGCCTAGAAGCGGGGGTACTGTTGCGCTTCCCGGTCGCGTCTGATCCACGGCTGGTCCTGCTCACCTCTCCCTTCCTTTCACAAGCTCCAGGCTTACCTCCTCTGCTGCCTCAGCTAGTTCGCGGCATCCCCGGCTCCCCCACTCACTGTCTCTGATGCTGGCCTCACAGTGGAGCTCCCGTAGCTCCTGTGTCTCCTGTTCCAGCGTCTCCTGTTCCAGTGTTTCTTGTGTCTCTTGTTCCAGCTTTCCTGTTCCTCCATCGGGCTGATCTCACGGTACTGACCATTGTCTGTTCTCTGACTATTCTTACTTGCTGCCTGGACCTGACCTCTGCCTGACCACCGACTACTCCTGATCACTGCCTGGAACTTGACATCTGCCTGACTACCGACTATTCCTGATCACTGCCTGGAACTTGACCTCTGCCTGACCTGACTACTTCCGGATTGATCACAGGTTCCGACCCCTGCTTTGGCTGACCATTCTGGACTGATACTCTGGCCTTGATCCTCGCTATACACTTGGACTCTCTGTTCTGGCCTCCTGTGACCCTCAGTCAGTCTGCTCTGAACATCAACCACGCACCCTTGTTCATGGTGGGCATGCCCCTGCACTTTTTCTCTAGGAGATCCTGCGAGGCCCACCTAAGACCAGGCGGCCCGGGTAACCAAGGGCTCAACCTGAGGGAACCCCGGGTTGCTATTGATGAAGCTCCAGCTAGCCTCTGTCTCCTCCTGCACTCTGCCTCCTGGTGGCAGTCGCTCTCCGGGTCCGACCGGAGGGCTGTACCAACCCTGCACCAGACCAAGGGTCCACCTCCAGCACAACATGATCTTGCTGTTACAGTTACTGGAAGAGGGCTAGCCACTCCTACAACCCTGAAGCAACAGCGTCTTATCCACCCTTTTCCAGAAGGAAGTGATGTCACCAGCCTGGCCTAGCTACCTGGCCCTGAGGTAAGCCAGGGGTATTCAAGAAAGGTATCAGCCATTACCCCTTGCTGACTCTCGCTATCCTGTGATCATCACATTCACCAACCAATCAAAACCCCCATCACTTAAGAAGACAAGCCACCCAAAAAACCCTTAACCTAGAAGGCAATAACATTCCTCAGCTACCACCCCAAATGTCATCCTGTGAACACTTAGCAGTACTACAGATTCAAACCTTCTTTTTTTTCTCTTTGTATTGAAAACTGCTTAAAGAGTTATAAAAAAACCCCCAAAAAACATTTGTTTAGAATAGGTCAAGCAATGAAAATCAAAGGACCTCCCCTATCCAAAACATCTTGTACTATTATACCCAAAACACACTATTTGGGGGTCTCCCACAAAAAGATGGTTATTTACCCTTTGAAATACTATAACATGGGGATACTCCATGAAACTAACAAGCAGTAGATTTAAAACAAATCTTAGAAAGTTCTTTTTCACTCAATGCATAGTCAAACTGTGGAAACTTTTGCCAGAATACTTAATCAAGATGACTAGCATAGCAGGATTTAATAGAAGTTTGGACAAGTTCTTGTAATTAAAGTCCATTACTATTATCCGAGTAGACTAGGGAAAGCCATCACTATCCCTGGGAGTAAGAAGAAATGGATATACTTTTTGGAATCGGCTGGGCACTTGTGATCCAGAGTAGTTACAGAAGGCTGGAATCGATGAACCTTGGTCTGACCGAGCTCTTCCTAGGTACAGAGGAAACCTGATAAAATATTTCTTTACTGAGATGGTGATTAATGCCTGGAACAATTTACTGTCAGAAATAGTGGTAACCAAAATAGTGATAAAATTTAAATGCTTGTGACAGACACATACTATGGTGGCAAAGATATCTAAGGGGATAACAAGTAGAATAAAAGACCAATAGGGACATACCTGGGGCAAGTGTGGAGCAGGCTTGAGAGGTCAGGTAAGAAACACATGGGATCAAGTAGATAGCGTTGGTTTAGGCAATGAGAATCTGTAAACTAATTGCCTATCTCAAAGTAGTAGACGCATGCTATAGAAAAGCAACTCTATCTAGGGAGACTAGATAAATCAGTTGGTCTTCTTGTGCTTTCATTTACTGTATTACTCTGTATGATACTGTGTTTCCTTGCACAAGTCACTTTATTTCCCTTGCTTCTATCGAACCCAGCTGAAAACAAGGTATTTGTCTTAATTTGTCTGAGTACCTTTTAGCTGAGTTGAGGAAGTGGAAGAAAAAATACTAGAATTTAAGAAGGAATGGGATAAACACAGAGGAAAGGAAAAGGAAAGATTACAATAGAAATCAAATAAGGGAAAACAATCAACAGAGGCCTTAGTCTCTATCTGACACCATATTCTACATTTCTATGGGGTCTATTCATAGGCTACAAGACAGGTGTTTTTCATTATAAAAAAAATCTATTATTGGTGCTAAAAAAAATTTTCCATATACATTCAAGAGTAATTACAAGGAAATATCACACAAAAAACAATTTTTACATTGTGAAAAGCTATTTCATCCAAAAATTGTGCAATATGGAAATTTCAATAAAAATGACAACTTATCACAAAATTCATTTTTCCAATGAAGGTGAAAATTATGTGACATATAAAGTAGGAAAGTAATGAGGTTTTTCTCATGAAATTATGCATTCAGGTGTTATTTAGCAATTTGCAATAAGATGTGAAATCCTTATCACTTGCAAAGAAAAGGTCAGGTTTTTAGTGCCAGTTCCAGGGTAGCATTAATGCTTGAATAAGGTCTTCTATAATTTTAACACTAATTTCCCTTTTCAGACAGTGAAGCTTTTTTGTATGATAGGGATTTAGACATATGTGATAGAATACATGACAGAAAGGCCCAGACTGCCTTAAAGGACCGGCTCCAGCTATCTGGCCTGGTCCACCTTAAGACAGACAGGAAGGGGATCCTCAGGATGGGGTGTTTCCCTGAGGTAAAGGATAAAAAGGTGAGGCCCTGAGAGAGAGAGGAGGCCCCAGGAAGAGGAAGGAAGCTGTAATTAAATGCTGTGTCTGTTCTGGACGTTTTCTTTTGCTTGTCAGTCTACTGAGGTAAGCAGCCATTTTCTTCTGTTCTGTTATATAATTTTGTAAATAAACTGGTGACAAGCCGACCAGAGTCCAGCCTGGTCTGTTCTCCAGCCTACCCCGGTCTTAGACTGCTCCAAAGGACATCACATATGGTGGCAGAAGCGGGATTACCTATTCTAAGCGTCTGCAGAGACAGGGACCCACACTAGAGGGAAAAAAAAATTGGGGGGGGGGGCCCTGGATGCAATGGCAGCCACACAGGATTTTTTTTGTTGATTGGTTCCAGCTAAGGGGAGAAGCTCCGCCAGAGGGAGGGAACAAAAGAAGTGAGTCAGAGCTGGAGAAGCAGGCTTTTTCTTTTGTTTGGTTATTTTCCTGAAAGAAGGGGAAAGGTTTCTGGCCTTGAAGGGGCAGGAGCTCAGAATAGCCTTTGCAGGAACCTCCCTGAGAAATGGAGCAGTTACTGCAAGCCCTGGTGGAGGAACAGCAACAGCTCCGGGCAGCCGCTCAGACCCTGTATGCGCAGCACCAGCAGCTACAGCAACAATTGCAGCAACACCTGGAAGCCCAAGCACAAATTAACGCCCAATTACTACGAAGGACACCAGCACTAGGGACCACTGGAGTACACACCAAAATGGAACAGAGTCCACCCCCACTAACAATGGAAATCTGGCTGACAAAGATGGGGCCCCAAGATGACCCAGAAGCATTCCTGATCACCTTTGAGAGGGTAGCGGAGGCCATGGCCTGGCCTAGGTCCCAGTGGGCCATGAGAGTGGCCCCATATTTAACCGGTGAGGCCCAGGCCACATACCGGGCCCTTGACAACCAGCAAGCCCAAGACTATCAGGAGGCCATACTGGATAGACTGGGACTGTGTAGGGGAGTCTTATCAGAAATGTTTCCGGGGCTTAACCTTTACACCAGGAGAGAGGCCCCGGGTTCTGACTCAGAAATTAAAGAACCGGTGCTGGCAGTAGCTAGAACCCGATAACAAAAGGGGAGTTGAAGTTGAGGCAGCTGTTGTGGCAGAACAATTTGTGGATGATCTCCCCTCCCGAGTGCGTGAATGGGTGCGGAGACAGACAGCAGTGACTCTGAAGGATGTGGTTTCCATAGTAGAGCATTATTTGGATGCTGCAGACACAGGCCGTGGGCTTCCTCCAGCAGAGAAGAATTCCAGAATAAAGGGCTTGGAGAAAGGAAGGAGAGAATTGAGGGGAAGAACCCTAATCCGCTATATCGGGTGAGAAGTGGAAAGTCTCCCTACCACACAAGCCCCTGATAACGTATTAGAGGGACCTGAGGGCGGAAGGAGTAAACACCCAGAAGCAGTGATGCCCAAAGGGACCTGCTTCAACTATGGAGAGAGGGGGCACTTTGCTCGTGACTGCTATCGAGTGGAGGATGAGCTTATGGACATGAATTTGGTGGCCCCTCACTCCTGCTCGTTTGTGGACATTCCCCGCTCGGGGTTTACAACCTTTGTGGTTCCGGTGGAGCTAGATGGCGACCAGACCCAAGCCCTAGTAGATTTGGGAAGTGTAAAAACTCTCATTCGGAGGAAACTGGTCTAAAGAACACAGATTGATTATGAACAGACAGTGACCCTTGCTTGCACGCTTAGAGACCAGAGACAATTCCCAACCAGTCTGGTTCTGTTGAAGAATCCAGTGGGACAAGCTACAGTAGAAGTGGGAGTGCTCCCCTGGATACCATATCCTGTGATACTGGGATGAGATTATCCAGATTTTGGGATTCTTTGGACCCAGCACATGAGGGGCCCAGATGACTTCAGCAAGGAAGAGACCTCATTTCCGGGGGTCTTTACATTAGAAGACCCAGACTTGTATATTAATAATCCTAAGACACCCAAGCCTCGTAGACAATGTAGGATAGAAAAGTATAATTATTCCCAAGGTTTAGAGGCAGTCATGGAGTTAGAGGGGGCTCCCCAACTCATAGAGGTTCCCTCAGTCTGGACAGGAGAGGGAAACCCTGGGAATTTTAGGTGGGCCCAACAAGAAGATGGGACACTAAAAGGGGCCCGGGAGAATATACAGATGGGGAATTAGTCTCTGGGGTGGAGGGTCAAAAGCCAGCCCCCTCTTTTTTGTACTCAAAAAAAATCTAGTATACAGAGTAGCAAAGGGGAATCTGGAGGGTGAAATGGCTGAGCAGCTTTTGGTTCCCCAGCAGTATCATCAGCAAGTGTTATGGCTCACCCATAGTCATCTTTTGGGGAGCCATCTAGGGGAAGAGAAAAACACGAGAAAAAGATTCTAGCCCAGTTCTATTGGCCTGGCTTGTATCGACATGTTCAGGACTACTGTCAGTCCTGCCCTACCTGTCAGCTGACTAGACCGGCAGCAATGCAGCTCCCCTAGTACCAATGCCAATTATGAGACACCTTTTTAGAGGGTCGCTATGAACTTAGTAGGCCCCTTAGAAAGGTCTAGCCGCGGAAACAAATATATCCTGGTCATTCTCGACTATGCAACCAGGTATCCAAAACCTATTCCCCTTCGAGATATGAAGACTCAAACAATAGCCACGGCCTTAGTGGAGGTGATTTCCCGGGTGGGGTTACCCAAAGAGATATTAACCCACCAAGAGACCCCATTTGTCTCTAAAGTGATGAAGCAAGTTTGCGCATTATTGCAGGTAAAAACCCTGCGAACATCAGTTTATCATTAGAGATGTGCTTCGTTTCGTTTTTTTGAAAAACGAAACGAAGAAACCCGAAACCGGGCCAAAAAACGAAACGGCAAAGGAAGCTTAAAAAAAACCCACCCCAAGCATTTAAAATCATTTTTTTATATACATACACTAACCCCCCTCATCCCGATCCCTCCCCAAGACTTATGAAGTACATCCCTGGTGGTCCAGCGGGGTCCCGGGTTCCATTTGCCCTCCGTGCCCGTGCTACTGCAAGCCGTGCTCTTTAAAATGGTGCCGCATAACCTCTGAACTACCATGTCACAGGGGCTACCGGCGCCATTGGTCAGCCCCTGTCACATGGCCATCGGCGCCATCTTGTGCTCCTGTCATGTGACTGGAGCTGACCAATGGCGCCGAAAGCCTCTGTGACATAGTATGGGCAAAGGCTATCGGCGCCATTTTGATTACTGGCAGCCGACAACGAAATCGCTCCCGGACCCCCGCTGGACCCCCAGGGATTATTGGCAAGCCTTGGGGGGGTCAGGAGCCCCCTCCTGACCCCCACCCCCCCAAGGCTTAATGTAAATGTTTGGGGTGGTTTGGGGTGGTTTTTAATTTAAAAAAAAAATTGTGCCCCTCTCCCCAGGCAAACCCGAAAAACGAAATTTCCCCGAAATTCGGGGAAAATTCTTTTTGGGTTTCGGGGCCTCCGAAACAAAAACGAAGTAGGAAATTTCGGGTAATTTCCTATTTCGGGCGAAAAACGAACCACATTTCTATTTACCATCCACAAACTGATGGGCTCGTGGAGCATTTTAACAAAACTCTCAAGCAGATATTGAGGAAGTTCATCATGGAAGATGGCAAAAATTGGGACTTACTCTTGCCATATATATTGTTTATCATTCGGGAAGTCCCTCAAAGTTCGACCGGGTTTTCCCCGTTCGAATTATTGTGTGGTAGAAGACCACGGGGAATGCAGTACGAGAGACCTGGGAGGAGGAACCCAACTCTGGACGGAATTTGGCTAACTATGTGATCAAGATGCAGGAACGACTGTGGAGGGCAGGGGAGGCTGCCCGACTATGCCTGGAAAAGGCCCAGGCTACCCAAGCCCGGCAATATAACAAGTCCGCTGTTTATCGGGTCTTCCAGCCAGGAGACCGTGTACTAGTATTAGTACCGACTTCAGAAAGTAAATTGCTGTTCCGTTGGCAAGGTCCATATGAAGTACTGGAGAAGATGGGCCTAGTGAATTATAAAGTGGCCTAACCCGACAAATGGAAGTAGGCCCAGATCTTCCATGTGAATCTACTAAAAAATGGACCAGACTGCTCTGACTTGCAGTCTGGTCTAAGAAGAAGACTTTGGTCCAGACGTTTTGCAAACTTCTGGGTCCCAGATGATCCCATATGGGGACCAACTCTCCACAATGCAGAAAGTGGACCTAGATAAACTGGTGGCTTGGAATAATGATGTCTTCTTGACTATTCCTGGGAGAACTCATTTAGCTTTTCACGACATTATTACAACCCCAGGAGTAATAGTTAAACAATGGCCCTACCGGATTCCCAAAGCCAGGAGGCAGGTTGAAGAAGCTGAGGTGAAAGAAATGCTTTGACTTGGGGTAAAAGCGATTGGTCCTCACCTATTGTACTGGTACCTAAACCGGATGGTAGTATCCGGTTCTGCATTGAATTCCGGAAGGTAAATGAGGCTTCGAAGCTGGATGCATAGCTGATGCCCCGTGTAGATGAACTCATCAAATGCTTGGGAACTGCCCAGTTCATCTCCACGTTTGTTTTGACAAAGGGATATTGGCAAGTTCCCCTGGCACCAACTGCGAAGGAGAAGTCGGCTTTCTCAACACCGGAAGGACACTTCCAATTTATGATGCTGCCGATCAGACTTCATGGGGCTCCAGCTACCTTCCTGCGCTTGGTTGACTGCTTGTTACGCCCACATCAGGGTTATGCAGTGGCCTATCTTGACGACATTGTCATTTACAGTGGAGACTGGGAGACACATCTAAGGCAATTACAGGCAGTACTTACAAGTTTACGAAGGGCTGGACTGACAGCCAATCCCAAGAAATGTAAATTAGGGGGTCAAGAGCTACAATATCTAGGATACTCCCTTGGGAGAGGAAAAGTCCACCTGCAGGCACAGAAAATAGAAGCAATTACCCGAGTCCGGGTCCCACAGACAAAGAGTAAGGTGAGAGCCTTTTTAGGTGTCATCGGTTACTATTGACTGTTCATACCAAACTTTTCAGAAAAAGTGGAACCCCTCACATGCATATTACAAAAGAGAGCCCCAGAGAAGGTTAGATGGTCTGCAGAGGTGGAGGAAGCCTTCCAGTGTTTAAAGAAAGACATATGCTCAGAATCTGTTGTTACGCTCTCCTCCTCCAGAGGGGAGGAGTTAGCAATCTGTTGTCACTCACCCCGCCAGGAGGAGGAGTTAGCAAACTGTTCTGCTTTTCTCCTGAAAGGGGAAGGAGTAGCAATCTGTCATGATCTGCTCCTCCAGAGGGGAGGAGTTAGCTATCTGTAGTGCTGACCCCGCCAGGAGGGCAGAGTTAGTAATCTATTAGCAAACTGCTGTTAGATGCTCCTATAAGGAAAGGATTTAGCAATCTGTATGGATCAACTCCCCAGGGAAGAGGAGTTGGCAATCTGTTCTATGACACTCTTCTGAGGAGAGGAGCTTACAATAGGTATATTGTACTTCGCTACTGAGATAGCAATCTATCATGCCTCCGCTACGGAGTAGAAATCTGTTATATAGGCTGCTGGCAAGTCCCATAGAAAGAGAAGGTAGCTATCTATATAATACTTCTGTAAGCAGTGGTAGTGTTTGGCTCCCACAAAGTGATAGTAGTGTAAGGAATGACCACTTGGAAGAAATGGTGAATCCCTGGGCCGATGGCAGATGACAGCGCCCTCAGGAGGAGATCCTGACAGGAACCACCGGCTAGGCTAGAATATGAAGTAAACACAAATAGCTCTTTATTAAGCTGGAAGCTGGACCACCACTGGTGGCAGTAGTGAGTCGATGTGTCCAGTAGGGCTGAAGTCCTTTTGATACTGGAATATAATCTCTGGGTCGCTGAGTTGTAGAGAGAGACTAGAAGTAGTGAGTAGACATGGTATACTATATACAAGATGGTACACTCACAATAGTAGATGTCTGCAATGGTCTCTATGCCACAGAGAGTCTTCAGTATATTCAGGAACAGGAGCCGTAGGGGTGCACTGGTTCCTCTAAACAGTCTGTAATAAGAACTCACAATAGCTGTATATGAAATGGCTTCTAGAGTAGAAGAGAGTCTGTAAAGGATTCTAGGAACATGGGCTCTCGTGGAGTGAGTACTGGTTCCTATGTGCAATGTAACTTTCCTATCTGCAATGTAACTCACCTATCTGCCAATGTAACTCTCGATCTCCGTACCTGCGATAGCGTCTTGGACAGAATGGAGTCTTTAGAGCTATAGGAATGTAGGTCCTCGTGGAGCGAGTACCGATTCCTATCTACAATAGAACTCACTGTGTTCACATCTGCGATCGCCTCCAGGCAATGAGGAGTCTTCTGAGTATTCCGGCAATCTGAAATCAAGAAGAGAGAACGGAGCCCCCTTGGAGCGGGTACTCCTGGTAAGTTTGAAAAGGCCGAGCAGTGGAGAAGGATTCCCCTGGCTGACTCGGATTGTTGTTGCAAGTATCGTGGACTGCTGAAGCAAGACCTGTTGGAGTTCCTTGCCAACTCATTAGAGGTTAGCAAACAAAGACCTTTTAAAGTGCAAATGGATGATGTCACTATGGGGGGACGCCCCCGAGGTTCGCGCCCTTGCTGGTACAAAGTCTGGAACGTGAGCGCGCGCCCTTACATCATCAGGAACATGGTGGATTCATAGCGTCAAACCAGCCCGGGGATTCCAGGACCAAGAGGCAGGGAGAAGCTGCGGCTGCATCTGTCCGTCAGAGCCGAATGGAGTCGCTCCCAAGGTAGAGAAGGTGGAGCGAGGGGCAAGAAGAGGCACGAATGCAACACCTGTTCTGCTAAGTCCGGACTTTACTAAGCCCTTTATAGTACAGACAGATGCATCAGAGGTGGGGCTAGGAGCAGTCCTCACACAAGAGAAAGAAGATGAAGAACACCCAGTAGCCTTCATTAGCAGGAAGCTACTACCCTGAGAGAGATGATATTCAATGTTAGAGAAAGAGGCCTTAGCTGTCAAATGGGCCTTGGAGGCTTTTTGTTATTACCTACTGGGCCGCCAGTTCACGCTGGTAACGGATAACTAACCCCTTGTCTGGGTTGCTCGGAATAAGGAGTCCCATTGACAAGTAATGAGGTGGTTTCTGGCACTCCAACCATTTGACTTTAAAGTCCGACACAGAACATGGAAAGCAAACGTAAATGCAGACTTCCTTTCTAGGGAAGACTCCCTTGTATAGGCAGGCGCTCAACAAAGGAAGATTGAGCTGAGGGGGAGGAAATGTGATAGAGTACATGACAGAAAGCCCCAGACTGCCTTAAAGGACTGGCTCCAGCTATCCAGCCCAGTCCACCTTAAGACAGACAGGAAGGGGATCCTTGGGTAGGGATGTTTCCCTGAGGTAAGGGATAAAAAGGTGAAGCTGTGAGAGAGAGAGGCAGTTCCAGGAAGAGGAAGGAAGCTGTAATTAAATGCTGTGTCTGTTCTGGACATTTTCTTTTGCTTGTCAGTCTGCTGAGGTAAGCAGCCATTTTCTTCTGTTCTGTGTTATAATTTTGTAAATAAACTGGTGAAAAGCAGACCAGAGTCCAGCCTGGTCTGTTCTTCAGCCTACCCCAGTCCTAGACCGCTCCAAAGGACATAACAGCGTAGTAGACAAAGATTAATTCAAAGAGATTAGGAAAAAGAGAGAGAGATTAGGAAAAAGAGAGAGAGATTAGGAAAAAGAGAGAAGAGCCAGAAATAGGTATAGGAGCAGAAGATGTAGAATAGGAATAGGAGAGAGCTAAGATCAAGAATTTTTAGATTGATAAATTAGTAGAATTTTCAGACCAGTAAGTCCTAGTAAGGTACAGGTTGAGGCGAGACCAACAAGTTTTATGTAGTACTTAGTTTTTTCAAACTATTCAGATCATTATATATATTTTAACCCAGGAGTCTTTTAAGTCTGCTTTGGTTACAGTAGATAGGGATGTGCAATCATTTAAAACAAAAGTGCAAAATATGATGACTAGGGCTAATTTGTTTCATTCAGGAGGCCCTGAACCTCCCCGAATTAAACAAACCTTATTTGTTCATTTCATTTTAAACAAATGCATCAGGCCTAGGTCTAGAACCAAAGCTGAGGCCTCTTGTATGGTAAAGGATGAGGCCCAAAGCAGGGGCCGCAACTTATGTCTTAGGCAAAGCCCCAGCTTTGGGCCTAGACTGAGGTGCCGATGTTACACTCAGGCAGAGACTGAGGCCCAAAGCAAAGACCATGGCCTAGTCCCAAGTGTGACGCCAGGGTCTTGGTGGAGGCATGAAGCTGGGGCCTTGGCTGAGACCCCCGAAAATAAAAAAAACAAAAAAACGAACCTTATCTGATCTGTGATTTGTCACGTATCCATCAAAGGCTGGGATCTGTCATCGGGGTCTCAGCCCAGACCCAGGCCCGACACCATGACCCAACCTGGGTCCCAATGCCAGGGCCTTGGCCCAGAACCAGGACCGACGCCCAAACCAACTTGGAAGCCATGTCTTGACGCTGGGTCCTTGGCATAGGCTGGGGTTCGGGCCCATGACCAACGCTGCACCTGGACCCACAAGCCGGGTAGAGAGTCCATCAAGCTAGGTTGAGAGAACATTGCCCAAATCTCATCTTGGAGTGAATTTCCTCACTTCGAAGGTCATGAAATCTTCACAAGAGATCACTGCTCTGTTCGTATGTCTCACTTTGAATGTCAAAGTGGCCCCTAACCCCTACACTAATACCTAAACCTCACCTCGAGTTACTAGGTAGGCCCCCCATAGAGATATAAATACCTATCTAGTGTTAGGGCATTATGGCTTCTCTCTCTCTCTCTCACCCTGATAGTAAACATGATTCCCCCAGCAGTTGTATGTAGGAAATACCACAATCCTGGCACTTGTCCCAAAGCCATTACCCATTTTAATCATGTCATCTCTCTTCCAAGCAAAATATCCTTAATCTGTTTAGCCTTCCTTCATAAGTGAGCTTTTCCATCCCCTTTATTATTTTTATCACCTTTGCCTGTACCTTTTCTATGTCCACTATGTCTTTTCTAAGATAGGGAGAAAAGAACTGAGCACAATTTTCAAGGTGCAGTTGCACCATGGATCTATACAAAGGAATTATGACATTTCAGTTTTGTTCTCAATTCCTTTCCATATAATTTCTAGTATTCTATTTGCCTTTTTGACTGTTGCTCTGAACTGAGCAAAGATTTCAAGGTATTGTCCACAAAGCCTCTGAGGTCCTTTTCCTGAGTGGTAACTTCTAATATGGAACCTAGCATTGTGCACCAGTACTTGGGCTAATTTTTCACAACATGCCTTACTTTGCACTTTTCCATATTTAATAGTATCTACCATTTAGAAGCCCAGTCTCCTAGTCTCACAAGGTCCTTCTGCAGTTCTTCACAATCTACTGCTATTTTAATGGCTTGAAAAATGTTTGTGTCATCTGCAAAATTTTGTCACCTCACTCATCATTCTTTTCTCCAGATCATTTATGAAAATGCTAAATAACACAGGTCCCAATATAGAGGCCTGGGGTACTCCACTAATGACCTTTCTCCATTTGGAAAAGTGACTGTACCCATCTTATCCAGTTACCAGTCCACAAGAGGACATTGCCTCGGATCCCATAATCTCCCAATTACTTGAGAAGTCTATCTCCGGGGAACTTTGTCACAGGCCTTCTGAAAATCCAAATTCAGTGTATCACCTTTGTCTACATGTTTATTTACATCTTCAAAAACCTCTAGTAAATTAGTAAGGTAAGACTTCCCTTTGCAAAACCCATGCTTGCTGACCCTCCCCATTAAACCATGTCCATCTAAGTGGTCAATAATTGTGTTTATAAGAGTAGGTTTGACCATTTTGTCTGCTATGCCATCAGCCTCACCAGTCTATAGTTTCCTAGATCACCTATGAGCCCTTTTAAAAATGGATATCACATTGACCACTGTATAATCTTCTGGTACTATGAAATTCATTTTTTAGTTTCTTCAGAACACTGGGGTGAATACCATCCGGTCCCAAGAAAGTGGTAGTATTTAAGCAGAACAAGTGCACGCACCTGATTTATATACAGCTAGGGCAGCAACCAGACCTTTGAACTGTTCTATTACCAGGTCACCCCTCAGCCACTCTCCTCCTATCATGTTTCTGCCCAGATCCATGACACCTTCTCCATGAGGAGTCTTTTTGAATCTAAGTATCATTCCTTACAGAGATCTGAGATCCCTAAGACTACTGACATCCATGGTTATGACCTTCATGCTATGTCCTTGGCTGCCATCGACCTCTTTGTGGGTTCTTTCTCACAGAAGAGTGGATAATGATCCAGGATCTATCCCATTAGAAAGTTCTCCTTAGGGCTGAACCAAATGTTGCAAGTAGGGGATTTCAGTTGGGGTGTCACTGTACTGCTTCCACATGCTTTACTTTCAAAAATTGGCATGAAAACAAAATTTCACAGTCACTTTTTGTGTGGGTAAAATTTGCTTAAAAGGATGCTCATAGATTTGAATATACAGAGGTCAGTATTCAGCTGCTCTGCGGCTGTGCTAGTTAGCTAGTTATATATAACCAGTTAACAAGAAGGGTATATTCAGCAGCAGTGCAGTCTCATCACTGAATACAACTGGCTCTCTTAAAGTCAGCCGGTTATGTATCCGATTATCGGAGTTAGCTGGTTACCTTTTGTGGCTAACGCCTCTCTTCCCAAAAATGCCTCCTGCCTGTCCCCATAATACCCCTGTCTTATCCAGCTAAATTCTAGCTGGATAACTAGTTATCTGTCTAAATAGCTTTTGAATATGGACTTCACAATGTACATTTTTCTTTCTTTTTTTTTTTTTTTTAATTCACATTTTATTAATTTTCGAAAAGTAAGCATTACATCTTATCCAACAGAAAAAGGAAGAATATGCAACATATTGTAAATGAAAATACATTAATCATCAAAAGAAAAATATTACCAGTTACAACACATTCCACCAAGGAAAAAATATAAAGAAAAACCAAGAAGCAGGCCCTGATATACTAAGGGGAGTATATAAGAAAACAAACATCGGATACGGTAGATTACAATAATTTGATTATTTTAAGGGATCTGTTCCCCAGGATTGATGTTCAGGCTCCTGGCATTTAAGAAGGATTTAAATTGCTCTGATATAGTGAAAACAAAACATTCTTCTTTACCTCTAATTATACACTTACAGGAGTATTTTAACACAAATGGTCCGATATCCTGAAATGTAGAAGAGAGAGAAAGACCCCCGAGGAGCGGTTGTCTAGATGAGAGGACCCTGAAGGGTAGTTGGAAGCGAGAGACCCCCGAGGAGCTGGTATCTTGAGCTTGTACTGGAGCGAGGCCCTTGGAGTGAAGCAGCATCTAAGCGTGCAGCTTAGAGCGGTCAGAGTAGCATAAACCGAAGTCCTTGCTAGCTCAAGGTGGTAGCGGAAGCGGAGGCTAGATATACCCGGAGGTACTGATGTCGTGTGGTGGGGCCGCCCCTGAGGTTCCCGCCATGACGTGTATTTGAGCGTAGAATATGTGCACGCTCGCACCCTAGGAGGCCACAGGAGTGAGCAGGGCGGATGGGGACGCCCATGCTGGTTTGGAAACACTGAGACCCTCGGCACTCAGCATCGGAGGCAGCCATCTTGCCCAAAGAGAGAGAGAGAGGGGAGAAAAAGAGGTAAGGCAGAGTGGTCGCAGCTGTCTGTGACCGACGGACGTAACAACTAGCCCTCCAAGGTTAGCAACAAGAGCCCATAAAGCATCCAGGATCACCACAACCAGTTTCAGGGGCAACTGAAAAACTCACCCTCTTCCCCGGTATCTGCCACGCCTGGAATGTCCATCGCCTGTGCCGCTGTGATCCTCCTTTCCTCCTCCACAAGGTCCACTGGAGATATAGATGGTTCGAACTCCTTTAGAACCTGCGGTGTTGTTGCTTCCAGCATACTGGAGGAGAACTGAAGTTTCAGCTCCATTCCTCCAACTCAGCTTCCCCCTCCCGCCAAGAGGATGATGTCATCTTTCTGCGCTACTGCTTGTAACTCCATCAGTGACGCTGGTAGTGGTGGAGGGCGATAATCGGGGGAGCTTAGAGTAGTTTCCCCATACAGTGCTGGAGTTCTCTCTCCAGTTGCTGAAGCAGGGACATTTCCACCCCCTTTCTCCACCAAATCATCGCATAGGGAACAATCAACATCTGCTCTGAAGGTAAAGTAAGTTCGGAGGGAAAAACCCGAACCTTCCCTTTTCTTTTAGGAGGCATTCTTCAGAAGGGAACAAGTAACTAGCAGAGCGGTTTCCTTTGCGACCGTTCACGCTGCCATCTTGGGCCTCACAATGTACATTTTTCTTCCCATGACTGAAACAACCCCTCTGAAACCATTCCTTTTAAAGTAGCTAATAATGGAACAGCATGCTGACTTTTAGCTGCATTGAGGATGGGCAATTTTCAGTCAGCTTTGAAAATTGTCCTTTTAGGGCCTGATTTACTAAGGCACTTGTCCCATTCTGTGTATATGGGGGGAAAAAACTATGTTAATGAGGTTATTGAATAGCACACAAATAAAATATGCAAAATCATAAGAATAAATTTATTATCAATGACAAGCAAACAACAATATCAAGAGTAGTTCAAGAATATCAAGAGTAGTACATGAAAAAATAATAGATATGAAAAGAAAATAAACCACAAAATGCAAAATATTTATAACATCCACAATGACATATCAGAAATTTTGGTTTCTATATTCTAACCAATGAGTGGCAACCTATGCATTATACACATTGGGGCAGATTTTAAAAGTTATGCCCGCGGCCTACATTTGTGCACGCTACCCGGTGCACACAAATGTACACCCAATTTTATAACATGCGCGAGCAGCAATTGTGCACCTTGCACACGCTGAGCTGCGCTGCCTTAGTCCGTTCCCTACCCCCACCCCACCTTCCCTTTTCTTCCCCTAACTCCCCTTCCCCTAAAAAGTTTTTTTTTTGGGGGGGGGGGTGTCGGGAGAGTGGGGGAGGCTAAGGGGGTAATTTTAAAGGGTTGGGTGGGGTTTTTTTTTATCGGGCCATCGGCGCCATTTATATTAGTGGCAGCCAAAATGGCGCTGATGGCCCGAGAGCAGGAGATCGCGCCGGGACACCACCCCCCCCCCCCCCCACTGGACCACCAGGTAATTTAAAACATTTTGGGGGGTTTGGGAGGGTGGGGGATTTGTTTTAAAGGGTCAGGGTGGGTTTTAGGGTTGTTTTGGTGTGCCGGTTTCCCCGCCCTCCCCCTCCCCCTCCCCCGATTTACGATTTTTCACGATAAATCGGGGGAATTTCTATTATATCGCGACTCTAACGATTTTTGACGATTTAAAATATATATAATATTTTTTTAAATCGTCAAAAAACGATTCACATCCCTACTTACATTATCTGCCCATTATTATACTACTACTGGAAGCAATGGTGCCAAGTCACTAAATGATATACAAATACAAAATATTTTTTTAGCATGTATGCAACTATTATGATTAGAAGCTAGCCATTAACCTAATGAATCTGGTAAAAGGCTAATGAAAAGCTAGCATGAGCCTTTTACCATATGTACACTCTGTATGCCACGGTCCTCTGCACTAACCTTTCAAGGTGCAAGGGCCAGTTAGCACACTCGATATACTAAAGTCAGTTGGAGGTGGGAGGAAGCCGCCACCTCCTAAATTCCTTGGGAGGGAGGGGGAATGTTCAGTTAGATGGCATCAAAGGCCCTAATCTTTGCATCAAGGGGGTGGCATTGGGCTCTCCCATACTAACCTGCAGTTGCAACTTGGACTGGTTAGATTGGGAGATTTTGTCCTGCAGTCTGAACCTGGTGAAAAGCCCATTCTCCCTTTATCATAAGCCATTCTGCTTCTCATTGGGCTAGTGACTGGGCTACTAACCACACTTCAGCAAACCTTTTTAAAAGTACAATTCTCAAAGCTATTTACCTCCTCTGCCTAGCTGAAGGTAACACACTGGCTTTCACAGTGCATATGCTTTAGCCAGGTTGAAAGAAAAGGGCACTCCCGGCAGCACATTTAGGACGAGGGAGTAAGCCAGTGCACATGCATTTGATATTCAAACATAAACATACTGGAAGCAATTTTCAAGGGAGTTACATGCATAAATTAACATACTATCATAGCAATTTTCAAAAGCCATTTACTCGAGTAAAGTGCACCTTACCCCAGTAAATCCTATGGACAGTTTAATGGCATGTATTGTAGCAATTTTCAAAAACCCACTTACTCGAGTAAAATTCATTTGCTCGAGTAAAACCCAGTTTTACATGTGTAAATGCTTTCAAAAATCAAGCCCACTATGTTTGGATCCTCCCCTCCCCCTGTTTCCATACAAATAGGAGGTGCATACATAGCCTGCCGGTGTTTTTAGTGTGCCCTTTGTGATTGCTCAATGTCAGCAGGGAAGAATCTGGGCAGTTTTTCTTTGAAACTTAGCCGCAATGTCTGTGGGTGCAAAATGTCTACGTACATTGCAAACAATGCAATCTATTCAAAATTAATCCCTTAGTGATTTGTCCCCTGTGCCTATAATAAGAGTAGAGGTTGTAGTAGTAATAATATAGGCAAAATGTATATTGATGCTGAAGAGGAAAAAGCACCACAATATTATAATAAAATCTGTTGGTAATACATGGTTAATATATGTGAAATTCTAAGAGCAAAGGAACCTGCTCATCTAGTATCACAGCAAAATGCTAGGCTCAAGTATACAACTATATGTCTCTTTGTGCAAGCTTCGTCTTTGTTTTCTTTTTAATTTGCAAAACACAGTGCTTTTATGTCCAAAGAAAGACTCCTGTAGTTTTGCATATGATGCTCTCGTCGTTTCGAGGTGCTGTGACTGGGCAAAGTATCACTGCACTCCTTTTATCGCAGTGTGATAAACACCAGATGCACAAAAATGAAAGTTGAAGTTAATCAAAATATTGCCTGACAAAGCAAATAATTGCATTGCACTCACAATGCACGGTGGTAGACAATAATTATCAGGCAACATCGCCAGCAATTGACGAGAGCTTCTCATTTCCATTTTAACACCAGAGATTGCTGTCTACACATTTTTTAATGGTGCCCAGGATAATAATATATTCTGTTTTTATTCATAATCCACGTTGCAGGAAATGAAGCCTGCGATTTTCCCAGGTGCTTACCAAATTACTACTGCAAGCTAATTCTCAGCCCCCAAGTTATGAGTTTCAACGCAGCACACATTAACAGCCTGCTTATGTTCTTCCTGTACAACAGAAGGTAAGTTATAATATCTGCTTCAATTATATCCAGTTTGTGCATTTAAAGCACTCTGTGGACAGCAGGAAGAAGGCTGTGGATGTACTTAGCCTCCTTTTCTAATGCTTCACTATATTACAGTAGAGAGAGCCGGAGCATATGAATGTGAACGATTGTACCATTTTACTAGGGGAATCAATAAGAAACAGAAGTACATTATTAGGGAGCATGGCCAAATTTCTCCAATCTCTTGGCATTATGTAGGAATCTAATCCTGATTTGATTCATTCTAGATTTGTGTCATTTGATAAAATGACTATAGTTTACTGGTGAAAAAAAAAAGGAAATTAAATAAGAGAATCTGCTTTACAGATTTGCTTTCTGCTTTGATGTAGGTAAACGTTTCAGACTACAGATTATTAGGACCTGTATTTTCACTAAACAAATATTCCCCTTGCATTTTGACTGAATTAATATTTAGCATGACCTTATTTAACGGTAAGTCAAAGTCAAGTTTATAACTATAAAGTTTAAAGGGACTATGTACTAAAGTGGCAAAATTGATCAGTCACTGCAGGTAAATCAACCCCAGTACCCAGCAGAAAAAACAGGCAGATATTACCCTGTGCTAATGACACGTACAAATACTTCTCAGAATTGTTCCTGTGGTAACACAGGATATTTTGTGATATTCAAATAAAGGTGCATTTTAAAAGTCCTGTGCATGCCAAGACCAGGCGATATGCGCACAAGTTGGGCCGGCATGCACCAATAAAGCCTCCCATGGACGCGCATAGCTCCCGCTGCACACACAAGTGAAAAGATTTAAAAAGTGGTGGAGCATGGGTGTGGTCTGGGCAGGATGTGGGCGTGTCGGGTCTCACCATGAAATGAATGCATAAATACTTACATGTCCTTGTGTGCGCTGGGGTCCCCTTCCTTCCACATAAATTTACTTCTGCTATGGATGGAATGTAAGTATTAAAACAAAAAAAAATCTAGGATAATCCATGGGGTTTTAGGGGTTGGGGCTAACAAAGATGAAGGGTGGCTATTAAATTAGGGGGGGGGGGGTTGGAAGTCCTATCCTTTAACTGGGTGAACTAGGAATATGCCGAGTGGCGTTAGTGCGTGTCCCTTACAAAATTCTCCCCACTTATGTGGTAGAAGCAGCATTTGCCTGGATTTTCCCACGTCCATTTAAAATCGTGCGCACATGTACGTGCATCCAGGCTATTTTATAATATGCATTGCATGCATATACATGCGTATACATGCATATTACAAAATAGACGTGTCTCTGGACGCAAGCTGGCAAACGTGTGCACAAACTGTACATGAGTGCCTGTTTAAAAGTTACCATCTAAAGGCTCCAGTCCCTCTCCCTTGTTTTTCCTGAGCTCCCTCCTCCCTTTTTCTATTTCTTTCCTCTATCTTTTGCTTCTATTTCTTTGTCTTTTTCTATTTTTCTGTTGTTTCCCCTCTTTGCCTCTCCTACTGAATCCAAAGCATCAGCAAGGCTTCACCCTAGTAAAACAAGTCTTCCTGTTAAGTATGCCCTTTTATTCATGCTATAATTTGCATATAGGGGCCAACATACTAACATACAGGTCGATACAGCAAGGCCGCGTTAGAAAGAGTGCGGCAGTGCCAGGCGCACCCTCGTTCCCCGTACGCACAGTCCTGCTCACATACCGCTCGATACTCTATTCAAATTGCTTGCAAATGCAAGCCGCGTCTGCGAAGCGTTAGGCGAAGGGTTAGGCCCCGCGCAACCCATTTTACTGTATAGGCGCTTAATACAGTGCCTATACAGTATCCTGGGTGCGCTTGTACCTGTCATTTCAAATGTCATTTCAACTGACATTTGAGATGACAGGTACCAGGAAGTGGATGGTTACCCCCCTCCCGGGAGCTGGCGGGCACGCGTTTATCCAGGCGGCAGCGGTGGGAGCCGGCGGGCGCGCGTTCATCCGGCGGGCTGTCATCGAGGCGGGAGCCGGCGGACGGGTGATTGTCAGCCCTCTCACCTCCTCCCGACGTCACGACGTTTGGCGTCACAGCATGTGACATCACGTCTTCAGCGGCCGTGCAGGCGTCCATCTTCGCGAGCAGCTGGAGGCAGGAGAGGTCGTCCGATGTCCGGAGGGGGCTGCAAAAAGTAAGTCGCTTCGCCGCTTTACACTGCCAGTCCCTTCTTCCCTCCTCCTGGAGCAAGGCTGCTTTTCACACCCTGCTTCGGGAGGAGGGGAGAGGGGACTCGCACGGGGGATTTCGATACGATATAGCCAAGAAAAAGCACAGATTCTTTGTGAAACTCGCATTTCGACAATTTGGCGCAGAGACGGTGTTCTCAAAGTCTCAGTAATACTTGTTTGACATCTGCTAGATGAGTAGACATCTCTTGTGAAAAGATCAAGATGTCATCTAGGTAGAAAATGACACATTTGTACAGAAGGTCCCACAGAATGTCGTTCATCATGTTCTGAAAGACGGTGGGAGCATTGCACAGGCCGAAGGGCATCACCAAATATTCAAAATGGCCATCTCAAGTGTTGAAAGCAGTTTTCCACTCGTCGTCTTCATGAATGCGAACCAAGTTATAGGCTCTCTTCAGGTCAAGATTTGAGACTATCTTGGCTCCTTGAAGTCGATCAAAAAGCTCAGAGATCAGAGGTAAGGGGTATTGGTCTTTAATTGTGATCTCGTTCAGACCTCGATAGTCAATACAAGGATGCAGTGTGCCGTCCTTATTCCCCACGAAGAAGTAGCCTGCACCCGCTGAAAACTTAGATGGTCTAATGAAACCATTTTTCAAATTTTCCTCAATGTACTCAGACATGGCTTTGTTCTCCACCACTGACAGTGGGTAGACATGTCCTTTAGGAGGTTCAGCATTAGTTTTATGGCACAGTCATAAGTCCTATGTGGCGGAAGGATGTCAGCAGCTTCTTTGGAGAAAACATCATGAAATGATGCATACTGAGACGGTAGTCCTGGCATCACTGGAGTTGTAGGCATACAGAGAATAGGAGTGACCTCCTTTAGGCATTTGCCCTGGCATTCTGGGCCCCAACGGAAGAGTTCCAACATGGCCCAATTAAATTGCGGCATATGCAGCTGCAGCCAGGGTAACCACAGAACAATAGGGTGCATGGTTTTCTCCAAAACAAAGAAGGAAATTAATTCCATATGGAGAGCTCCGCTGCGGAGGGATACCGGTTCGGTATAACAGGTAATTGCACCCGGTAAAGGCTCCCCGTGTATAGATAAGAGTAATGGAGTCTTCACAGTGGCGAGGGGAATCCTCAAATATTCCACTAGACGTTGAAGAATAAAATTACCTCCTGCCTGTGAGTCCACCAGGGCAAGGCTCTGAAATTCCAAAGGTACGCAAATCAGAGAGACAGGGAGAGAGAGCAGAGGAGAGGAGAGGGCATAGTGAGGCCTAAGAAGAGTCCTCCCGCAGGACTTAGGCCCGTCTGTTTCCCAGACATATCGGGCATGTTTGGACTGCATGACCAGTTTGTCCACAGTACATGCATAACCCATTCTTCTTCCGAATTCTTCTCTCTTTGGATGTCAAGTGACTGTGACCAAGTTTCATCGGTTCTTCCCCACTGGCAACAGGAGTCAAAGGAACCATCCTGAGTGCAGGTTTAGCACAAACTTCCTTCTGAACAGGTCCTTTACAAGGCTTGAGTTCTTGCACCTTATCACGAAGCCGGTGATTAATTCTAGTAGCAAAGGCCACTAGCTCATCCAGCAAGTCAGGTGTTTCATGAGCAGCCAGCTTGTCCTTCAAGCGGGAATCCAAACCATTGAAGAAGAGAGTTTTCAGGCATCTAGGGTCCCAATATAATTCAGTCACAAGGGTCTTGAACTCTATAGTGAAATCAGCGAGTGATCGGTTGCCTTGCTTCAGGTCCACCAAGTCAGAACCAGCAACAATATACCGGGCAGGATCATCAAAAACTGATTTAAACAAGTCCATAAATCCGTAAATATCCTGAAGTATGGGGTCTTTGCATTCCCACAGCACGGAAGCCCAAGTCAAAGCCCTTCCATCAAGATAAGATAGAATGTAAGTAGTCTTGGCATAGGCTATAGGGAAGTGAGAGGGTTGTAATGCAAAATGCATACAACACTGGTTTAAGAAGCCTCTAGTTCTCTGAATCTCCCCAGAAAAACGTACAGGGGCAACAAGAGGCACAATAGTCTTTATAGTTACTTCAGGTAACTGACCTTCATTATTAGATGAAGAACCTTGATTCCTCTGTGCGTGCAGCTGATGAAATGCAGTAGTCATTTCATTTCATTTCATTTAATAAAATTTATTAATCACCTAACACTAGAAGGCCTAAGCGATATACATGATAAACATACATTTATTTTATTTTATTTATTTATTTGCTTTTATATACCGACATTCGTTGGCGTACATCATATCGGTTCACATGAAAACAATTGGAATAGTATGACAAGGGCCGTACTATTTTACATTTAACAAAAACTGGTTGGAACTGAGTATACAATGTAACAAAAAATTTGCATTTAACAATAACTGGTTGGAACTAAATATACAATGTAATAAAAATTTAGGGAATGAGCTTTAAATAATCGAGTGGCGGAGAGTCTTGTGGGGGCACATGTTTCAGGATAAACATTTGAGCAGGGGAGACGGAGGGTGTTATATGGGGGGGTGGGTTAGGTAGGGTGGTGGTAGGCGTTTAGGAATAACCAGGTTTTTAATTTCTTTTTGAAAGAGTGGAGGGAGGGTTCCAGTCTGAGTTGGGGGGGAAGCTTGTTCCAGAGTGTGGGGCCTGCTACAGAGAAGGTGCGTTGTCTGGTGGAGGAGAGGTGTGCTAGTAATATAAATAATAATAAAAACAAAAACATAAATATTACACTCATATTTATAGTCAATTTCTCCAATGCGTCTTGTTGTTCAGCAATGCGCAAGGCTAGGCCTGGAATGGCCTGCAAGGTGTTGAGTTGAGCCGAATCCATGGGGTTAGCAATCTGTTATGGTTGATGGTGTATGGGTGGATCCTTGGACACTGTGGCAGCTAACCACACCCATGGGGGGCAGTCCTGTGAGGGACCACAGTGTCAGGCTAGACTCCGGACAGACAAACACAGATTGAATCTTTTATTAAACAGTTTGAGTGACCACCAGAGGTGGCAGTAGTAAGTAGTGGCTGTAGAGCCCAGTTGGGCGCATCTCACACAGAACGCTGGATCAGCGGATCCTCTGCAAGGCAGTGCTTTAGTGGAAAGAGACTGAGAGTTATGAGCACACAATAGAATGAACATTCAGAGTCCCAATGTAGAAGTAGGAGAAGCTCTGAGACAGGGAGAGCAGGACTTTGAGGAGTGAGTACCTGGTCTCTTAGAGCAGAGAGACTCGGTAGTGTTGTACTCATTTAGCAGTAACAGAGATTTCACTAGACGAGAGGTCTGGCACCGGAGCAGAGAGCAGGCCCTCAAGGAGCAAGTACCTGATTCCAGTGAAGCAGTACTGTGGAGAGAGATGGTTTCTGTACTCACTGATGGTAACTATAAGTTAGTTCTTCCAAGTAGAAGTGTAGAGGTTGCAGGCAGTGGCTCAGGGAACATGGGCCCTCGAGGAGCGAGAGCCGGATTCCTGATAGCACCTGAAAGAAGCAAGGAGGGGCCCGAGGAGTTGGGTACCCCATTAGAGACCCCAAAGAGTAGTAAGAGTTCCAGATAGTGCTGGAGTGGCAGAGTAGCTTAGGAACAGAGAGTGAATCCCATCCGTAAGAATCGTGTTGCTAACTCAACGAGCTAGCAAATACTGTAGGCAGATATACCTGGAAGTCGTGACGTCAGAACAGGGGGACGCCCCTGAAGTTCGCACCAACGTCGAGTTAAAGATGAGGGCGGCATGCGCGCTCACACCCTAGAGGTACCTTGAAGGAGAATGGCGGGAGGCAGCACCAAAGCCACTTTGGGGGACGCTGGAGAGAATGGCAAGCAGACGCCGCAACGGCCATCAGTCCAAGGTGAGCGGGAGGAGCCAAAAGTAGAGAGAGGTAGGCGAGGCAAAGCCATCGAAGACCAACGGATGCAACAGGTCCACACCCCGGTTGGCAACAGCTTGCAGAGGCCATGGACTCGATGGACCGCTCCAGACATTCCCAGGTTGGCATAGAAGCTTCAGCAGCAGCAGCAGTGACTTGAGATGGTAGTAGCCACCATTGACTGCCTCAGTGAATGTCTCAATGACCTGACAATGGCAGCGGCCCAATCCATCCCTGCGCCACCCATTCAACTGACAGCCTCTGCTCCTCTATGGTTACCGGTCCCGCCCAGGTACGCAATGGACCTGAAACTTTGTCGGGGATTCCTGAATCAATGCCAGATCAGTTCCCCACCAGTGCAGTTAAGATCACAATTATCATATCGATTTTGGATGGCAAGGCCCTGGATGGGGCATCGCCCCTGTGGGAATGAGTGGACCCTTTGCTTCAGGATATCCAACAGTTCCTGCAGGCCTTTAAGCAGGCATTTGAGGATCCTGAGGGCAACAAAATGGATTAGACGTTAAAGGGTTGTCCGATTAGAAACTTTAATTGAATGGAGACGTATTCTTTATATATTGAGCCCGACTCAGGCCATGTTTTGCCCCCACATTGGGGCTGCCGCAGTGGCTAAAATACAAATAACAAATATGACTTAACAATACAGGACATACAAGAACATAATTTGAAATCATAATAAATTCTACATACGTATATAATTGTAACATATAAAGTGAAACAGCTTGCTAGAATCACATGCAAATGCAACATTTAGTAGGGCAGTATAAATCAGAAAGAAAAAGAGATTGGCATAATTGTATGATTTTACCTGTGTGCGGTGAATCTTTTAATGTATATGAGTATGATCTCATAACAATCTTATCTGCTGGTCTGTAAAGGTGTGCATAGAGGAAATAAAAATTGTATTTAAAAATCAAAATATTTCTAAAAATGAAATACGTAAAAACATAGAAAAATAAAAAAAAAATAATATGTGAAAGCGGTTACAATCGCTCTTCTGTATGGGAATAAAAGGTGCATATTGATTTACCGCGGTGTTACTTATATGAATGCTGCTGAAAAATTTTCATTATAATCTTAAACCTAAAATTGGTCACGCGGCAATGGCAAAGCATAACAAGTACAAGGAAGAAGGAAGCAATTACTTTAGACAGTATTGAATCCGATTGCCAAGCTGAACTGCTTCTATAAAAAACTGAATGATCAGTAGCATTAAAATAAAACTTCAATAGGCATTTTAATCTGCCGTGATTTTACTGAATTTAAAGAGTGCTGAAAAATATTCGTTTTGGTTTATCACCTGGACTCAGTCTCTAGGCGTGAGCGAAGCATAGCGATTAGAGGACCAAACCAATATTATTAAACCGTATCTGAACCGATTACCTAACTGTACTGCACCTATGAAAATGTAAATGATTAACACAATATAAAAAGATGTTAAAATTTGATTTAAAAAGTGAAGTACTGATGCAAAATAGCGAAAGTGAAGAGCTATTGTACAATGTAAAACTTACTTTTGGGTACACAGAATGAGTATGTGCTGTCTCCACTCTAATCGCAAAAAGTGATTGAATGGACCCAGTGAGTGTTTAAAACGCTGAAAAACCCGCCAAATTTAATGTCAATCAATGATATTTGTTTTAACCTTCTTTTTCTAATGGGGGCTGCAATTTATAAGCAGTAACATTGTTTTGACTACTGCGCTGTTTTTTTACTCATTTTAAGCTGTCATTTACGGGCATTTTCTTGCCACACCCCCATCATTGATTGACATTAAATCAATGTCCCGGGACTTAGAAAAAGGGGTGGGAAGGGGGCAGGGTCGTGGGCATGGCACCAGTCTGGGGATGGTCTGGGGGCAGTCCTGCAAGAGGCAGGCGTAAAAAATAAAATAAGGTGGGGGGATTTAGGTAGGACTGGGGGGGTCTAGATAGGGGAAGGGAGGGTGGGTTAGGTAGGGGAAGGGAGGGGAAGGTGTGGGGGGTGGAGGCCTCTGAGGGAACGGGCAGCGCACGCAGGGCTCGGCGCCCGCAAGTTGCACAAATGTGCACCCCCTTGCGTGCGCCGACCCCGGATTTATTTATTTATTTATTTATTTATTGTTTTTGTTATACCGAGTTTTATGATAGGCATCACATCAACCCGGTTTACAAATAACAAGGAGTGTAAAGCATAACGTAACGTAAAAAACAATATTTTCAATAAGAACCTTGAACTTTAAATACAGTGAATCAGAAAAAGGGAGAGGGAAAGTTACAAAAAACAAGGAAAATAAACTTGGGATGGAAGGGGAGAAATTGAACAGCACAATATTTACATTTCAGCCTATTGATACATTAGAATAGCAAGTGAAAAATGAAACGGTACATAGGTAATCAAATGAATAAATATGACAGTTGTGAATGGTAATAGTATGATAAATATTCAGCAGGAATTAGTGAGAGAGGGTTTGAGGTTGGTTGATTCGTGTTTACATTCCATTATATAAGATACGCGCGGCTACGCGCGTATCTTATAAAATCCAGCGTACTTTTGATCGCGCCTGATGCGCAAACAAAAGTACGCGTGCGCTTTCTTTTAAAATGTACCCCTGTGGCTCAGCTCAGCAGTGGTCTTCCTTGTCAGGGATTCTTCTAAATACTGACAATCTGCTGGTTAAGATTCCCCGATACAGAATTCAGCCATAGTCTCTCTCTCTTTTTCAGTAACGTTCCCTGGGTCCAAGATTTCTTTCTCCCTTTACAGAAAATTCAAGCTAGCTCTAATTGTCTAAATATGGATCAGGCTAACCTTTAATATTTATGACTAAAATATAGCTCCAAGAAGGAGTCTTCTCTAATTTCTGTAGCCAGAACACTGAATGTGTTTCTCAGAGAACCTTAAACCAGCTCCTGAACAATTCCCTAGTCAACTCCTGAGCACATACGTGGTGGGAGCAGAAAAATTGCTTTAGAAAACAAAAACTTGCATGAAGCTGCTTTTTTTTTTATTAGCTATCACATTCCTTGTGCCTTACCTTGGTACCAGTATTAAATAAAAATATTTTTGTGAACACGTTTTCACTTCACACATACTCCCCCATTTTAAAGCGAGGTGTCAGGGCACAGGACAGAGAACTCTGTTCAGGCTGTCCATGTTTTCCCCAGAGTGGATTTTAAAACCTGTCTTAGCTTTTCACACAAATAAAATGCCCCAAAAGTGCCACAAGGGTTATTAGTATTATGTAATATTCTCTCTTGCTCTGTATTATAATCCACTGACTTTTTACCAACCTTCACTTTCAGAACCTCCAACTCATCCAAAGCGTTTACTCTATCTTCTAATTGGCTCATGTGGTTGGGGCAGTCATAGCCCTTTCACTGGTACTTGCTTGGACTATTACGACTCCTTCCTCCACAAATCCTGTGGCAGCCGTAAAAGCCAGCTGCTTCTGTATCTCGTTCTAGACTTGTGCATGATCATGGCACTCTGGTTCCACCAGGGTTATCCAAGGGGCGTCCAAGGACATTGGTGACAACACCAGGCAAATAAAAACTTTTACTTTTTTCTTTAACCAGTGTAGCCTAAGCATTCCAAAAATTCTGTAAGTCAAATTCCTCTATATACCCTGTCACTCAAGAGTAAACTTACAAAATGTTTACTTTTTTGTTTTTAATCCACTGTACTCCTATATTCATTGGTGGGGAAACAGCCAAAAACAATTTACTCCATCTTCCACTCGGAATTTGCTTTCATTTGAATAATGAAGATAATTTCAATGACATTGGCTATATCATTTCATGTTTTTACAAGAAATAAAAAGACTAAATTGTTTTGTTTCTCAGTTTTAGAGCGCACTAATTCAAAACAATGTGCACTTACTCGACTAGCATGCACTAACTTGAAACAGGGTGCATTATTTTCAATTAGTGCATACTAATTTGATTTAGTGCACACTAAAAACAAAACAAATTCAAAAAGAAAAGAAGAAGAGGATATTTATTTATTTTTATTTTTATTTAAACATTTTTATATACCGGCATTCGTTGTGGACATCATGTCGGTTTACAGTAAACAGGTTAAGTTTGGAAAATTACATTTTAACAGGGAAGTTCAACTGGGAGAGGGGGTAACGACAGGCAGCTAAGAAAGACAGGGTAACCAAAACAAGGTTCCTCGAGGTGAGGAGATGGAGTATAACAAAACATAGTTCCTCAATATGAGAAAAAAGGGGGCAGGCCTATTGTGGTCTACTTTGGCACGGATTGATGACTTTTTGTTCTGGGTAAGCTTGGTTGAACAACCATGTTTTCAATTTCTTCTTGAAATTGTTCATACAAGGATCGAGGCGTATGTCCAGCGGTAGTATGTTCCAGTGAGTGGGACCTGCAATCGAGAGCGCACGGCTGCGTGTGGAATCGAGATGGGCATTCTTCAAGGAGGGCACAAGTAGGGTGCCAGATTTTGCCGTTCTGGTGGGTTGACTGGACTTAGGAGTTGTAAAAGGGAGGTCTAACCAGTTAGAGTTGTGAGTGTGGATTGCTTTATGAATTATGGTGAGTGTTTTGTAGATAATGCGTAATGTTATGGGGAGCCAGTGTAGGTCTCTGAGGATGGGGGTGATGTGATCATATTTGCGGGTGTTCGCAATGAATCTCGCTGCAGCATGTTGTAGCATTTGTAGAGGTTTAATGGTAGAGTAGGGGAGTCCAATAAGTAAAGCATTGCAGTAGTCTAATTTGGATGTGATGGTCGCTGGGATAACTGTACGGAAATCATGGGTGTGTAGGAGAGGTCTAAGTTTTTTGAGCACATTGAGTTTGAAAAAGCAGGCTTTGAGTATGGAGTAAGTATGGAGTATGGAGTAAGTATGGAGTATCTGAAGGCTCCCAGTTTGAGAAAGTAGGCTTTAAGTATTTAGTATCTGAAGGCTCCCAGGTTGAATAAATGGTGTGAATGTATTTGGATGAATGAGTGTTTGAGGTAGAGTGCAGAGCATTAATGGAGTATATGTGGTAAATCATCTTCCTGGGCACTCTGAATATTTCCAATGTCATGAAGAAAATTTTCATTTTTCAACAAAATCGGTTTCTGCTTCTACAACAGTTGCTATTTGATTTTTTTTTCTACCTTTTACCCTTCAAAAATAATTTGGCTGAAGTGAGCCTTGTGTCAATGATAAGAATTGTATATTAATTTGCATAAGTATTGTTGTTACAATGTGATTCAAAAGGTCTTCTATTTCTTTAAAGCCACTTTTCTTATATTAGAACATTTCTGAGTAAAGACTAAAAATATATATTCACAAGTATGCAATTAGAAATAATGATACTAAGGTATGCTGGAAATAATTTTAGAAAGCATATTTAAGAGTAATTTCACCATTTTCATTTTACAACCTACAATTTAATACGTACTAGAGGTGGGTCAAATCATGAACAAAATTTCTACACATAAATCTGGATATTTTCCATTGAATGGTGTTAAATGAAAGGCAATCCGAGATCAGACGAAAGTAATCTGATAAAACATGTGTCTAAAAAATGAAGGAATAGGAAAAGAAATGGAACATGAAAACTCTGCAACTCAATCGAAAAAGAAAACAAAAACTAGACAGAGGGATTAAAAACAATATACAAAAATGAATGCAAGAAATATCTGTGAAAGTCTACTGAGAGTGTGAAGACATACAGTAAAGGGAGTGGGGAAGGTTTTTGCAAATAAACACTTGTTTAACTGCATGAAAACAGAATTTTGAGTATTGCTTCCCTACATTTAGGGTGGTTAAAATTACACCCTTAGATTCAAATACTTTTATCCAGTGAAAAAAAGGGCAGGGTTAGATCAGGGGATGGAAAGTGCATGTGGAGATTTCACTGTCAAATCACAGCACATACAATTCATTATTATTATTATTATTATTATTATTATTATTATTAATAAACACTTTTATATACAGACATTCGTTTGCACATCACATCGGTTTACAGTATAACGGAGAACTATGGAAGGGAAATTACATATTAACAATAGGTATGATGCCATATGAATTCCAAGATGCAAAGTTTTCTTGTTGGCATCACAAGTACATGAAATTATCACAACAACTTGTATATTAATTTTACCTCAGAATGTCATTTTTCATGTAAAATTGTGTATGGGGAGAGGGCGCCAGACTGTAAGGTTTGCCTAGGGTGCCTAATACCCTTGCACTGGCCCTGAGAGTCAGCATTTCTCCTCATTGAAAGGATGGTTACCAGTTGCTCAGAAGATTAAGATTAAACTGTTAATGCTGATTCATAAATCCATATATCTAGATTCTTTTAGCCTGAAGGACAAATTAATTTATTGGTCTAATCATTCCTTATGCTCTGCTTCCCAATGTTTACTTAACGTTCCATCTATGGCTGTAGCTAGGCTGAGTGTTACAAAAACAGACTTTCTCTGAAATAGATCGTGAATTATGGAACTCTGTTCCTTGGGAGATTTGCAATATGTCAGATTATTTAAAATGTAGGAAGATTTTGAAAGGCTTTTTATTTTTGCAAGCTTTTAAGTTTTGCTTCATTCTTTATGTAGGTTTTTATTGTATTGTATGAATCTGTTTTTATTATGCTTGTTGATTGTAATCCACAATGTTTTATGGAAAATTACAAAATAAAAGAGGAAATACATTTTAAAAAAAACAACATTTTTGCATAGATTTTTCAAAACTTATGGGCAGATGTAATTGTGTATGGGTATAATTATGCATGGAAGCCTGCTTTGCAAATTGATGTATCTTACACACATTTTACCATCGTTCTTTGCCAGTTGTTTGAAAATTAACCCATGAATTGTAAGTCTGAATTTAGGACCCTAAATTTAGGTGGATTTTCATCCAAATCTATTTTGTACCCTAAGGACCCAGCATTAGGGATGTGAATCGTTTTAGGACGATTAAAATTATCGTCCGATAATTTTAATATCGTCTTAAACCGTTATGGAACACAATACAATACAGATTCTAACGATTTATCGTTATAAATCGTTAGAATCGTGAGCCGGCACACTAAAACCCCCTAAAACCCACCCCCGACCCTTTAAATTAAATCCCCCACCCTCCCGAACCCCACCCCCAATAACTTAAATAACCTGCGGGTCCAGCGGCGGTCCGGAACGGCAGCGGTCCGGAACGGGCTCCTGCTCCTGAATCTTGTCGTCTTCAGCCGGCGCCATTTTCCAAAATGGCGCCGAAAAATGGCGGCGGCCATAGACGAAAAAGATTGGACGGCAGGAGGTCCTTCCGGACCCCCGCTGGACTTTTGGCAAGTCTCGTGGGGGTCAGGAGGCCCCCCACAAGCTGGCCAAAAGTTCCTGGAGGTCCAGCGGGGGTCAGGGAGCGATTTCCCGCCGCAAATCGTTTTCGTACGGAAAATGGCGCCGGCAGGAGATCGACTGCAGGAGGTCGTTCAGCGAGGGTTCCGGCGCCTCGCTGAACGACCTCCTGCAGTCGATCTCCTGCCGGCGCCATTTTCCATACGGAAAATGGCGCCGGCAGGAGATCGACTGCAGGAGGTCGTTCAGCGAGGGTTCCGGCGCCTCGCTGAACGACCTCCTGCAGTCGATCTCCTGCCGGCGCCATTTTTCGTACGGAAAATGGCGCCGGCAGGAGATCGACTGCAGGAGGTCGTTCAGCGAGGGTTCCGGCGCCTCGCTGAACGACCTCCTGCAGTCGATCTCCTGCCGGCGCCATTTTCCGTACGGAAAATGGCGCCAGCCATACGCGTATGGCCGGCGCCATTTTCCGTACGAAAACGATTCGCGGCGGGAAATCGCTCCCTGACCCCCGCTGGACCTCCAGGAACTTTTGGCCAGCTTGTGGGGGGCCTCCTGACCCCCACGAGACTTGCCAAAAGTCCAGCGGGGGTCCGGAAGGACCTCCTGCCGTCCAATCTTTTTCGTCTATGGCCGCCGCCATTTTTCGGCGCCATTTTGGAAAATGGCGCCGGCTGAAGACGACAAGATTCAGGAGCAGGAGCCCGTTCCGGACCGCTGCCGTTCCGGACCGCCGCTGGACCTGCAGGTTATTTAAGTTATTGGGAGGGGGGTTCGGGAGGGTGGGGGATTTAATTTAAAGGGTCGGGGGTGGGTTTTAGGGGGTTTTAATGTGCCGGTTTTTCGATTTTTCGATTTTTCGATTTTTCACGATTTTTCACGATTTTTCACGATATTTTACCCCCCCAAACGGCAACAATACGATTCCCTCCCCCTCCCAGCCGAAATCGATCATTAAGACGATCGAGGACACGATTCACATCCCTACCCAGCATGTATGCTAATAAACCAGAATAAGAAGATGTTAGTAGATTAATGAATACATACCCAAATATAAATAAAGGAAAAAGTATGAAAATTAGGCTTTAATGAGCATATGGGAAGTAGCATGGCATCCTCTGCTATATGCACTGAGTGTGCATGCTAAAGCCTAATTTTTAACACCTATCTTATACCAGGTATTGACCTTTTTACATGCATGTTACATAAAGGGCTCAGCTGCCAGAACACATTGTGTGTTGTAAGATGGAAGCAAAATGGCTGTTGGATCAAATGGATCTATGGCAGTAGTGAAGAAGAGATTGTTATGTGAGCCGTCCATGGCAGACCCACGGCATGGCCCTCTCACCTATCTACAGTAACTCCAGTGCCTGGTTCCTTGTCTCACCCCTGGTACCTCCGGCTCAGCTACAGACCATGGTGTTCCCAGTTCAGCTACCACTTCCACTGCTCCACGTCGGGCCTCTCTGCATGGCCCACGGAAAGACGCTGGTACTCGGTGCTGCACCCCTCCCTAGGAGTGCGCACACCACTGAAGCTTAAGTAGGGCCCGCGGCGGGAATCATCATCAACAGAACACCGGTACTTAAGCCTGGGCTCCGCTCCCTAGCTTTGCCTTTGCAACAGGTCTCCTCACTGGTCGAGTACTCGTTGCCTCCTGAGAGTTTCAGCTCTCTCCCATGTTCCTGTTTCTCACTGATCCTGGCTCCTGATTCCTTTGCTCCTACGTTCCTGCTCTTCTCCCTTCCTTGGATTGACTACACGGACTTTGATTCTGCTTTGCCTGACCACACTGTTGACTCTCTCCAGACCCAGACCGCTGCATTGCCTGACTACGTCGTTGCCTCTCTCCAGACCCAGATCTCTGCATTGCCTGACTACATCATTGCCTCTCTCCAGTCCCAGACCTCTGCATTACTTGTCTATGTTTGACTATCTCCGTGACCTCAGCCTTGCTTGCCACTGCTTCCAGATTTCCTCCAGCCCTGACTCTAGCTTGTTCTATGATGCCTCTTCAGCCTACATCCTGAACTTGGCCTATTCAGGCTTCAACCTGCTCTTGCTCAGGTTCCCCCTGTCTTGGTTCCTTTGGCGCCTGGGTCTCCGGGACACTACCTTGTCCAGTACAAGACTGTACCATCTTTCTCCTGCTTACTCTGGGCTGAGGTTGACCTTCTCATTGACAACAACATATGGAGGCCCACCTAAGTCCAGGTGGCCCCGGCACCCAAAAGCTCAACCCGCGGAGAACGAGGGCTTTTATTGGAGAAGTGCCAGCTGGCCTCTGTACATCAGCCCACTCCGCCTGCCAATGGTGGGGACCCATAGGTCCCTACCTATGGGTTGTGTCAACCCCACTTCGGCCCAAGGGTCCACCTCCAGCACAACAGATATCAGAGGAGATAGAGAGAGAAAGCGGGAGAAGAGAAAGAAGTAGAGATGACAGAGAATGAAAGTGAAAGGAAAACAGAGGAGAAGGCGGATGGGAAAAGTGACAGTAGCATACTGAGAGGAAGAGGCCAGGACAAGCAGAGAACAGGAAGTAGCCACACCCAAGCATTTTCAGGGCCAGAATCACCCTATTAGGCCTGCCAAAGGATAAAGTAATCCACATGTCCCGCTTGATTTCCGAGGTTCATTTGAACTTAGGGTGACCATATAGCTCCATGACAAGGAAGACAAGTCAATCCAGTCCTGGTTTTACCAGTAGCCCTGGTGGGCTGTATAAAAGGTACACTTGCAATGATTCTGACTCAAAAAGGGTGACTTCGTATGGCGGAACAATGGTGGTAGGTGCAATTGTAATTTTAAACTTTTTCTTTATGATTAACATTAATCCTCCCCCCTTTCGTTGTGCTTGTGGTATAGAAAAAATATCATAACTGCTATTTGATATTTGATTTGTTACTGTTGTATCTGCTGATTTCAGCCAAGTCTCTGTAATTGCAATAAAATCTGGACATTTTCCTCTAAAATATCTGTAATAAGTGCTGCTTTTTTTGTTAATGCCTGAATATTGATAAGGAAGAAAGTAAATAATAAACAGTTATTAAAATGATTCTTATTATTTTAGCAGTAAATATTCGTTAAAGTATGGTTTAGGCATGTTCTTGTAGTTTTCCTACTGACTTTTTGCTTTTGCAAGTCTTCACGATATTTTCCTCTATTCATGCAGATGGTAATAGGTTGACCATATTCAGATGGTCTTGGCGACATTGTTCTATGTGGTTAATTATAGTAATGTATAAATCACTATATATTGGAAACTCTATCGCTGTTAGAGTGGTCTTATGTCTTGATGGTCGGTGCAGCACAAAGGGGCGCACAAAGGGGCAGGCCCCTTTGTCGTGCTCCTTCGTTGCTCGATGCCCGGCGCACAACGCTGGCCCGGCGCCGGTGCTTTCTGGATCCATGGTTGCCCCGGGATGATGTCAGTGAGGGGGCGAGTCACCGGACCAAGGAGAAACAAGCACAGCGAGGAAATAGGGCCATTGCAGAGCAGTTCTTACTTTTATTCCTTGGGGCCTCGGTTGTCAGCAGTGTCAGTAGCAGAGAACGCAGGCAGGCTTTGCTTCTACGCGGATGGCCTGGTGCCGGCGCTTTATGGCCCCTTGGTCACCCCGGGATGATGTCAGCGAGGGGGCGAGTCACCAGACCAAGGGGGGGACAAGTGTGGCGGGGAAACAGGGCCATCGTGGAGCAGTTCTTACCTTAAATCCTTGGGGCCTCAGTTTTAACTATCAAGTTGAGGAAGATGTTGAAGGCTGTTTTATTTGCTCAAATTTTTAATCTTTAATTGTATATGTTATTAAACACAGCTAGGTTGCAGTAATTTAGGCAACTCAATATTTAAAACAGGTTATATTTGTTATGTTTTTATCTGTTCTCTGTTTTAATTAATTTATTTTATTAATTTATATTTTAGCCTGTTTTATATTGTTTGTGATTGTATGTTTCATTTGATTAAGGAGTGTAACATTGAAAACTGCCTAGAAATGTTGACAGGTAGTCTACATATTTTTGATAAATAAATAAATAAATAAATAAATACATTGATTATTAACAGGCAATGCTGAGAACCACACACTGGTAGGGAGAAAGGTTAGTGTGGGGTTTTTTTTATGCTGGATTTTAGCACCTGGGTGAGGGCAAGAATTGTTAAGTGCATGTCAGAGATACATAAGCCATGTCAACTCTGCTACATATCTGAGTGCATATATACCATAGAATATACCTTAAAGTAGTAAGCTATGCCACCTGTATAGTTCTGATAGCATATTTGCCTGTATCCACACATACATATGAGAAATGAACAGAAGCTTTACTGTGTGGAAGGTGTACTGTGTGCCCTGATCTCGAAAAAAAACCCCAAAAAACGGAAGATACCTTTGGGGTGGAGTTTTATTTCTAAACAACATACCACATGTACTTCATCTTTTGTTGTCTTTGATCACGTGCCTTTGTTCTAGGTTTGAAATGAGCTCTGCAGCAGTTCTATTAGTGCCTATAATTCAGTGCATGTTTTTCCTGCGGCTGTCTGTATCAGGGCTTACCGTGGGTATTGTCGCGTGTATTAGGTATTCCATAGGGTTTTTTGCACGTATTTCATTTGCATGACGTCCCCTTATTACATCCCATGGAAGCACCTGCATGCACTAAAAAAATGATGCTCTGAAAAATAGCGGCAATTTTACTGCGGGTCTTATTACATTGGTCCCAAAGTGAGTAACAAAGGAAGAGATAAAGGCCAAGTTGAGGTCACCCAGGGTTGTGTCAGTCTGACAAAGAATACAAGGCAGACGTGTGTGGAAAGGGAAAAGTGCACACAGAGATTGTTCCTGCATTTTCTGTGGCTACTTATTCCAGCCCAAACAACCCCCATTGTTTTGAACATCCCAAAATGTGTGCATTTTTGCCTCCCTTGGGCTAACCACACTCATAGGAAAGTTTCCAAGCAATGTGGGCAAACAATTGTAGCCACATTGAGGGACAGCAATTCTCAGAGAGCCTATTGCTGCAGTTAAAACACGGTTTTGCCCACAGAAATTGCATTGGTTTTTGCCCTCCCCCAAAATAAAGCAAATTTATAAATAAAATCAAAGGGTAAAACTACAGAGAATTCATATAAAAAAAAATCCATTGATTAGGAATAGCTTCATTATTATAGATTTTCTTTTAATGAAGACCAATCACACTTCTGGGGTTCATCAGTTCCCCTGGCGACTTTAAGGTCGGCAAATATAAAGGAATCACAGGGGAGGGAAGAAAGAGGAAGAACATAAAACCTAAGTCATATTCCAAATCCAAAGAGAATGCACTGAAAGGACATACTAACAAATATACTTCTTAATATTAGAAACCTGGCAAAGAAAGCCTCAAATTTGTCAGCACAACTGCAGATATGACTCTATCAATAATCCTTGGCACTTTTGTATTTCCCAGCTGAGGCTATTATACAGCTTTGGATGACAGCCTGCTTCAACTTCATCATAAGATCCTTTGGGACAGAAACTCATAACTGGCTTTCAACATAGATCCTTCATATAAAGAGTAATAACTGCAGCTAGTCAGTGCAGGAGGATTATTAGTGAGAGCAGCAATGAACTGTGAAGTTTGGGGAAAAAGCAGTTTGACATAAACCTGACAAAGCCTTGTAAGGACAGGTGCCTTAACTATTATTTAAAAGGGAATAAAAAAAAAAAGGTAGAAGGCTTGCAGGAAGCACAGGAAAGTAGTTGCTTTGAAAACACCTTTGATGGAACTTCAAAGGCAAATAATGTAGTAAATGCAATTCAGTCCTTCTCATCAATTAAAACAAGATTCATCTGCCACAAAATATTTGCTGGTTTTCTGCAAGCGTACTGCTTGTAATAGAATTTTGAATTAAATAAATTAATAAAGTGTATTTATGAAAATGGATATATTCTGCAATATCGTTTCTCAGAAAGCATTATAGATGGGGGAGGGGTACCTTTTCTGGAGATGATTCTATAAGAGAATGAGTGTCAAAGATATTTACAGGGTTATATAACACTGCCTGTATGATCTGGCTGTCCAAACGCTGCCTCCCTGTCTTCCTAAAAGTACATCTGGTGATCCATGACTCACCCAACTTTAGCCACATTTAAGGGAGCTGCTCTAAAGGGCAGTTTTTAAAGGGGATTTTAAAATAATGTTATGTGTATTGCATTTTCAAATCTGCACGTGTTATTTCCCATGAGAAATTTTCTTGCATAGAAAGCAGATCCAAAAATCGGTGGGTACGTTCCTTTAAATTTTGGTGCAAAACCCATCATTATATAGTGTCTATGCATTTTGCAGTTTAAAAATTACCCTTTTAACAAATAGGTGTTTGAGAAGACAAGGCTACAGCTGACTACATTTTTTCAGATGTATCCAGCAATGGTAGGTAATTAATAAATTGGTTAATTTACTTATTTGATGTGCCCTTTCATAACCAATGCTTGGAATGGAATATGACATTTTCTTGAAATGACATCAAAATATTTACTTATTTATTTATTTATTTATTTGCTTTTCTGCTCATGATTTTTTTTTTAATGTTTATATTCCACACTCTTTCACAGATTTATATTTGGATATTAAACTATATGCAAGTAAAACTTATAGCAAATACAAAAATTGACAGATGTTCAATTTAAGACATATATGTTACAAACTTTTATTTGTGAAATGTCACGTTTGTTTTGAATTGAAAAACTGTAACTATCTTTTATGTTTTCTTTAGAAAGTTACATAAGAACATAAGAACATAAGAAAATGCCATACTGGGTCAGACCAAGGGTCCATCAAGCCCAGCATCCTGTTTCCAACAGTGGCCAATCCAGGCCACAAGAACCTGGCAAGTACCCAAAAACTAAGTCTATTCCATGTAACCATTGCTAATGGCAGTGGCTATTCTCTAAGTGAACTTAATAGCAGGTAATGGACTTCTCCTTCAAGAACTTATCCAATCCTTTTTTAAACACAGCTATACTAACTGCACGGACCACATTCTCTGGCAACAAATTCCAGAGTTTAATTGTTCGTTGAGTAAAAAAGAACTTTCTCCGATTAGTTTTAATGTGCCCCATGCTAACTTCATGGAGTGCCCCCTAGTCTTTCTACTATCCGAAAGAGTAAATAACCGATTCACATCTACCCGTTCTAGACCTCTCATGATTTTAAACACCTCTATCATATCCCCCCTCAGTCGTCTCTTCTCCAAGCTGAAAAGTTCTGGTTGTCTTTCCAAATATATGAGATTCTGTGTGCTAAAAATGCTCTCAGCATCAGCAGTTTGTCATGCTGTTAATTATACAAAAAGTTATGTGCACATATATTGGACACATGGTTACACATACAAAAAGGGGTCAGATTCTCACAAGTTTGAAACTTAGCATTAGTAGCAGTCATCAAGGCTTCTATGAATTTAGATTAATGCCCTCTCTACTAGCTGTTGGACACCAGCAGTAGAGTTGGCATATGGTTGCCCATATACTGTATGTCGTTGCAAGAACCTTTGTTTAAACATCAAATTATTCTAAAGGGACATCACTCCATCCAGGAATTATATCACATTGATCTTTGATTTGATTTAAGAGATCCTGGAGGGATCAAACATTCTGTCTGCTTTCTCTGTCTCTCTAACTTCACATTTTCCCTCTCTCTCCCTTCAGGACAGGAGAAGGGGGGAGGGGAACAACAGATGGAAAGTGACTGGATTAGGGAGCAGAGGGCCTTGTCTTTCATCTGCGACAGCCCCAGCCTTACCTGGTCTCCTGTTCCCTGCAGACTGTTTTTGAGGGGAGAGGCTGAAGGAAAGTACCTTTAGCCATTTTCAGAAGATTGAATTAGGAAGTGGGAAAGCTTCAGGTATGTTGACTTTGTGGGAAGTTGTCAGTGATATAGAAACATAGAAATGATGGCAGAAAAAGATGAAAAGGTCCATCCAGTCTGCCCAGCAAGCTTCCTAAGATAATAACAGCTGTTCCATGCAGTTATCCCCTACCTTATCATAACCCATTAAAATTGGAGCTAGCAACATGTTTTACTAGGTGATGAGCTTTCTTGAAAATTCAGACAGTGCTGCTTGATGTGCTTTGCTAATGTACTTGGCTGTAGAACTGGCCCAGTGCTTTTTCCCTTATGTGTGTGTGTATCAGTACCCAGACTGTAGAAGTTAGGACCCTCTTGGCTGTTGTCTGAATCCAATTCTCCTTGTCTCCCTGCCATCAAAGTAGGAAGCAATGTTGCAGTTGCATTTAAAGCATCAAGGCTTAACAGTTAAGTTTAGTTATCTCCATGATTTCTGCAAAGGGTAGAAACTGCTGCACCAGCAAGTTACTCCCATACACGCTTTCTTCTTTTCCCTTAGGACTTGACCGTCGAAGCAGTTCTGTGTTTTTTCCCTTATGTCTGTGTATCTGTGCATCGGTATCCCCAACCATAGAAGCTGAGGCCCTCGGTTGTTGTCTGAATACAATTCCTCTCCCCCGCCAACGCCCCCCCCCCCCTTGTCTAAGTGGGGAACAATGTTGCTGTTGCATTAAAAGCATATAAGTTAAGGGTTATAATCTCCATGCCTTCTGCTAAGAGTAGTAACAGCCATACCAGCAAGTTACTCCCTTACATGCTTATCTCATTTCCATCCTCTAGCCTTTAGAGATCCACAGTGTTTTTCCCATGCCCCTTTGAATTCTTTGACTGTTTTCATTTTCATCACCTCTTCTGGAAGGGCATTCCAGGCATGACCACCCTCTCTATGAAGAAATATTTCCTGACATTGGTTTTGAGTCATACCCCCCTGGAGTTTCATTTTAGACCCCCTAGTTCTATTGTTTTCTTTCCAATGGAAAAGGTTTGAAGTCCATGCATCATTAAAACCATGTATCATATATCTCCCCTGCACTTCCTCTTTTCCAGGGTATACATATTCAGATCCTTCAGTCTCTCCTCATAGGTTTTCTGATACAGACCCCACAACATTTTTGGCACCCTTCTCTGGACCGTCTCATCCTGTCTCTATTCTTTTTGAGATACGGGCTCCAGGTGGGGCCTCACCAATGACCTGTACAAGGGCATTATCATCTCCTTTTTCTTACTGGTTATTCCTCTCTCTATGCAACCCAGCATTCTTCTGGCTTTAGCTATCACCTTGTCACATTGCTTCACCATTTTCAGAATACCACCCACTATCAACACAAGATCCCTCTCTTGGTCCGTGCACATCAGTCTTTCACCATCTTTATATAGAAACAAGCCAATTATAGTTTTTTTTCCATGGCTGAACAATCACGGGAAACTAGATGTCCTGATATAGAATTTAGAGCAAGGCAAGAAATACAGTGGCATCAACGCTCTCAGACAATGAAGATGAAGTATGGCAGGAAGAAGAGTGTCATCAAAATCCCAAGACACAAAGTGTACAATGAGGTAGCAAGCACAGTGGTATCAACACCTCAAGAATTTCCTGTGATCCTGCAGTCAGTTTTGTGGCAATCCTGAAGCCTGCAAAATAGTTTCCAGTCAGGCCCATCTACTCGTCTATCAAAGTAAAATTTCTCTGCAGGGTTGAATTTTGGAATCTTTACAAGTCAGACTTAGTTCACTTCTAACACCATGCCATGTTTATCAACCAATCATTCACAGAAGAGGCTGGAAGCAATTTAGTGGGGATTTTTACTGCTAACACAAATATGCATTCATTAATGCTCATGCCAGAACAAGCACTGTCAGCCATTAAGCAATCCTGACTCACATGCTCTGTGCACACATTTGTTCACACTAACCCAGCAAATCCTGCTAGGAATATATTCACTGTTACTTATTCTACATATCTTCTCATACTCATACTCACTTGCACATCACACCCTCACTTTCACTGAGATGCCAAGTGCAAACTCAGTCCACCTTCTGGTGTGTATTCACTATTACCCATCTGAGACAATCATATTCATCCACATATAATGCTGTCACACTCACATGTCTAGCACTCATCCAACACACCGTCAATTGCATTCATTAGTCCTCACCCACACTCACATGCCCAGTATTCATATTTAAGTCTGCACACACTCATACTCATCCAGTCAGTTCATTTTCTCATTCACTATTTGATGTCTCCTCCAGCATTTTCTACTTCCAGGTTCTCACTTCCAGAATCTTATCCCTCTGTCTCACTTCCAGAATCTTATCCCTCTGTCCCCCCATTCCATCCCCTCCATTATATTTATTCCCCTTCAGTTTTTCATTCTTCCTCCAGGTTTTCACCTCCAAACTTTCATCCCACCTTCTTTCTTATTTCCTATAGAATCTTTCCTCCAGTTTATATCTCTCTCTTCTGCTCCAGCCTCTCATCCTGCCTTCCTCTTCCCAGCTTCTAACAGAATAGCTTTCTCCGTTCACATAGTCAGCCCCACTGTCATCCATATGAATTTTAATATAGGATGTGTTGTGCTTGACAGCATGCAGACTGTTCCCACAAGCAGTTGCTCTCACCTTTGCAGCCAGCATGCTCCGGCTGGCAGCTGCCATGATCAACATGGCAGGACACCTCCAACTCTTCCTACAGCAGAAGGCCACCGATCACCATGCAGCAGGATGCCACCAGCTCCTACCTCTCCTGCCACTCCGTAAAGGGTCCGCAGAGGCAAAGGCCCAGGAGCCCCTGTTGATGACATCACTGTCTTCACCCTATTTAAGGGCAGCTTCCCTGATGTACTGTGCCTCAGTAACTGGTACAGCTATGTCCCATAATGCTTGTTACTTCCTGTCTTTGTCTGCCCAGCCTGTTCCAGTCTTTCTCTGCCTAGTCTGTTTCAGCCTTCATCTGCCCCGCCTGCTCCTGCCCTACCTGCCTCAGCCCTATCCATCCCTCTTCCTCACCCTCAGATGGACACCTGGTTTTGACCCTTGCCTGGACTCTCGCTACTCCTGAATGCTGCCTGTCTCGACCCTTGCCTGGACTCTCACTATGCCTGACCACTGCCTGCCTCTGACTATAGTCTGCCCCTGGACCATGACTCTAACCATCTCCAGAGACCTTTGCCTAAGTCCTGTCAGCCCTGGCACCCAAAGGCTCATCCTGAAGGGAATGAGGGCTGGTACAGTTGAAGTTCTAGACTGGACTTTGCTTTTCCTGGGTCCGCCTGCTGGCGGTGAGAATCTATAGTGCTCCTCCCTGTACAGAGCCAATCTCACCTGAGCCCAAGGGTCTACAGGTACAACAGGATTAATGTCAATGTAGCTATTTTTGTATGATTTCTAAATTAATGGCAGAGCAAAAAAGTGCATAGTAATCGGTTAAAGACCCTTCTCTCTGCATGTCAGAATTTCTCATTTGATTATAATCCATAATATTCACCTTTATGTTATATTTTAGCAATGAATACCTTATATATTTATATCTACACCAGCACAGCTTTTGTAAAAAGGTAGCACAGTTTTATATTTTAGAAGAAAATAGCATGTAAAATATCACTATATTATAACACTATTACAACTACTACTATTTATTAATTCTAAGGTGCAACTACATATTTGCAGCACTGTACATAAGAGCATAAAAATTTAAGATTTGCCATACTGGGTCAGACCAAAGGTCAATCAAGCCCAGTATTTTGTTTCCAACAATGGCCAATACATGGCAGGATCCCAAAAGGTCACTAGATTTCATGCTGCCTATGCCAGGAATAAGCAGTGGATTTCCCCAAGTCCACCTTAATAATGGTTTATTGACTTTCTTCTAGGAACTTGTCTAATCCTCTTTTAAATCCAGCTACACTACAGCTTTCACTACATCCTCCAGCAATAAATTCCAGAGTTTAATTATCATACTTATGTACCTGGGAACCTGATAGGTAATTTTCAAAGAAAATTTCTATTCAATTTTTTCTTTTGAAGATTTTCTAATAGAATACATGGAAATAAAATAATCCATGGATTTGGCACCTCCTTTTTCCTGCAGGGGGAAAGGGGGAAAAAGTACATGGGCAGATTTAAGAATATAATTCTGTATGTGTACTTACATCTTACACATATACAAGCATATACAAGCCCTCAAGACAGCTACGATCCATGGACAAATGTTTGCTAGAAGTACCAACAGTCAAAACAGTCAGCCTGGCTCTAATCCGAAAAAGAACTTTCTCCGTCGTCGGTCCAATCTTATGGAACTCTCTCCCCGAAAACCTCTGACTTACATCAAACCGTAAGGAATTTAAGAAAATGCTAAAGACATATCTATTCAAAGAAGCATACAACATACCATAAATCCAATAACACAATATACCGATAGACCTTTATTATGTCTAATTTAGAAGTGTTTGTCTATTTTAACCTTCATATGTAAATTTGCTGTGCTTTACTTATAACTTATGTATGTATATTTGTAAACCACCTAGACGGACATGCAAATGTCTTATTGTTTGCGGTATATAAACATTTTAAAATAAATAAATACTCTCTTGGCCTAAATATGCTCTCATGAATGCCCCATTTAAACGTGTCTAAAAGTGATGGTCCTTGCTTGATGGCGATTACAGTCTAGTCAAGACAAACATAAATGACAACTGAGTCCATGGGAAGTGTATGTACTTGCAAATATGACTCTTTATAAAACTGTGTGACCAATACGTGATTAAAATTACATAAAAATCGATTGTATGTTTGTATTTTTACACACATACAAGTGAGGCATTCCAGGTTATGGAGTCTGGATGGGATTGGATTTTAAACACATATTTCTTGATTTTATAAATTTTCTCTGACTCCATTTAAATTTGTGAAAAATTAGTTATTTGGACAAATTTTTGTACCATTTTTAAGCAGAGCTATATGGTCCCTCAACAAATTCATTGTCTACTATTGCAACCTAACTGGTGACATTAATCAAATAAGTGATGAGAATAAAAGGATTGCTGCAATGATCATTAACTTTTTAAAAACATATATTCTGATATTTCACACTGTTCTTCAGAGAAAATGGTCTAACTTCAGGCATTATGAGAAAGCAGTTAAATGGATGACTATTTGATTAACAGAAGGTGATTGGTCTCCCAAGACTTAATCTATAGCATCAGCTGTTTAGGTGGGCCTCATATTACCAGAAATTATATTTAAAGGTGACAATTCAGATGAACAGAAATAAATCTTAGTTAATCTGGATTATGTAATAGGGCAAACTGAAAATTAAAGAGTAGCAAATCACCTGGATCAGATGGGATATATTCTAAAATACTGAAAAAAGCAAAAAATTAAATTGCAGGCTTACTATTACTGAATTGTAAACTATCATTAAAAACATCTATGGTATCTGAAGATAAGAGGGTAGCCAATGCAATGCTTGTTTTTAAAAAGTGATCCAAGTATAATCAAGGAAACTACATAAGAACATAAGAAAATGCAATACTGGGTCAGACCAAAGGTCCATCAAGCCCAGCATCCTGTTTCCAACAGTGGACAATCCAGGCCATAAGAACCTGACAAGTACCCAAAAACTAAGTCTCTTCCATGTTACCATTGCTAATGGCAGTGGCTATTCTCTAAGTGAACTTAATAGCAGGTAATGGACTTCTCCTCCAAGAACTTATCCAATCCTTTTTTAAACACAGCTATACTAACTGCACTAACCACATCCTCTGGCAACAAATTCCAGAGTTTAATTGTGCATTGAGTAAAAAAGAATTTTCTCCGATTAGTTTTAAATGTGCCCCATGCTAACTTCATGGAGTGCCCCCTAGTCTTTCTATTATCCGAAAGAATAAATAACTGATTCACATCTACCCATTCTAGACCTCTCATGATTTTAAACATCACTATCATATCCCCCCTTAGCCGGCCATCCATTGCTCCTACCATGTGACAGGGGCCAACCAATGGCATTGGTAGCCCCTGTGACATAGTAAGGTCAAAGGCTATCTGCGCAATTTTGAATACCGGCAGCCGAGAGTGTGAGTGCAGGAGATGGCTCCCAGACCCCCTGCTGGACCACCAGGGAGTTTTGGTAAGTCTTGGGGGGGTCAGGAGGGTGGGGGTTTGTTTAAATTTGCTCCTTTAGACGGCCGAATAATTCGGCAAAGATTTGTTGTATTCATGGGGAATCGCGATACATTTCGCTTCCCCACGAATACAACGAATATGGCCCTATAAGTTGCAGATTACCAATACATAGGAAACAAATACACACCCCTAGTAATGGACTTCTCCTCCAAGAACTTATCCAATCCTTTTTTAAACACAGCTATACTAACTGTACTAACCACATCCTCTGGCAACAAATTCCAGAGTCTGTGCATTGAGTGAAAAAGAACTTTCTCCGATTAGTTTTAAATGTACCACATGCTAACTTTCTGGAGTGCCCCCTAGTCTTTCTATTATCTGAAAGAGTAAATAACCGATTCACATCTACCTGTTCTAAGAAAATAAGAACATAAAAAATTGCCATGCTGGGTCAGACCAAGGGTCCATCAAGCCCAGCATCCTGTTTCCAACAGAGGCCAAAACCAGGCCACAAGAACCTGGCAATTACCCAAACACTAAGAAGATCCCATGCTACTGATGCAATTAATAGCAGTGGCTATTCCCTAAGTAAAATTGATTAATAGCCATTAATGGACTTCTCCTACAAGAACTTATCCAAACCTTTTTTGAACCCAGCAACACTAAGGGGCGGATTTTCAGAGCCCTGCTCGCCTAAATCCGCCCAAAACCGGGCGGATTTAGGCGAGCAGGGCCCTGCGCGCCGGTGAGCCTATTTTACATAGGCCTACCGGCGCGCGCAGACCCCGGGACTCGCGTAAGTCCCGGGGTTCTCCGAGGGGGGCGTGTCGGGGCGGGCCCGAACCGCGCGGCGTTTAGGGGGCGTGCCGGGAGCGTTTCGGGGGCGGGCCCGGAGGCGTGGTTACGGCCCGGGGCGGCCCGGGGGCGTGGCCGCGCCCTCCGGACCCGCCCCCAGGTCGCGTCCCGGCGCGCAGGAGGCCCGCTGACGCGCGGGGATTTACGCCTCCCAGAGGGAGGCGTAAATCCCCCGACAAAGGTAAAGGTGGGGCTTAGACAGGGCCGGGTGGGTGGGTTAGGTAGGGGAAGGGAGGGGAAGGTGAGGGGAGGGCAAAAGGAAGTTCCCTCCGAGGCCGCTCCGATTTCGGAGCGGCCTTGGAGGGAACGGGGGTAGGCTGCGCGGCTCGGCGCGCGCCGGCTATACAGAATTGATAGCCTTGCGCGTGCCGATCCAGGATTTTAGTGGATACGCGCGGCTCCGCGCGTATCTACTAAAATCCAGCGTACTTTTGCTTGCGCCTGATGCGCCAGCAAAAGTAGGCCTATTCGCATAGTTTGAAAATCTACCCCTATCTGCATTAACCACATCCTCTCGCAACAAATTCCAGAGCTTTATTGTGCGTTGAGTGAAAAATAATTTTCTCCGATTAGTCTTAAATGTGCTACTTGCTAACTTCATGGAATGCCCCCTAGTCCTTCTATTATTCGAAAGTGAAAATAACCGAGTCACATCTACTCGTTCAAGACCTCTCATGATCTTAAAGACCTCTATCATATCCCCCCTCAGCCGTCTCTTCTCCAAGCTGAACAGCCCTAACCTCTTCAGCCTGTCCTCATAGGGAAGCTGTTCTATCCCCTTTATCATTTTGGTTGCCCTTCTCTGTACCTTCTCCATTGCAACTATATCTTTTTTGAGATGCAGTGACCAGAATTGTACACAATATTCAAGTTGTGGTCTCACCATGGAGCAATATAGAGGCATTAAAACATTTTCCGTTCTATTAACCATTCCCTTCCTAATAATTCCTAACATTCTATTTGCTTTTTTGACTGCTGCAGCACACTGAGCTGACGATTTTAAAGTATTATCCACTATGATGCCTAGATCTTTTTCCTTGGTGGTTCCTAATATGGAACCTAACATTGTGTAACTACAGCAAGGGTTATTTGTCCCTATATGCAACACCTTGCACTTGTCCACATTAAATTTCATCTACCATTTGGATGCCCAATCTTCAAGTCTTGCAAGGTCCTCCTGCAATGTATCACAGTCTGCTTGTGATTTAACTACTCTGAATAATTTTGTATCATCCGCAAATTTGATAACCTCACTCATCTTATTCTTTTCCAGATCATTTATATATATATTGAAAAGCTCCGGTCCAAGTACAGATCCCTGAGGCACTCCACTGTTTACCCTTTTCCACTGAGAAAATTGACCATTTAATCCTACTCTCTGTTTCCTGTCTTTTAACCAGCTTGTAATCCACGAAAGGACATCTCCACCTAAACCATGACTTTTTAGTTTTCGTAGAAGCCTCTCATGAGGGACTTTGTCAAATGCCTTCTGAAAATCCAAATACACTACATCTACCGGTTTACCTTTATCCACATGTTTATTAACCCCTTCAAAAAAATGAAACAGATTTGTTAGGCAAGATTTCCCTTGGGTAAATCCATGTTGACTATGTTCCATTAAATCATGTCTTTCTATATGCTCTACGATTTTGATCTTGAGAATAGTTTCCACTATTTTTCCCGGCTCTGAAGTCAGGCTCACTGGTCTATATTTACCCGGATCGCTCCTGGAGCCTTTTTTAAATATTGGGGTTACATTGGCCACCCTCCAGTCTTCAGGTACAATGGATGATTATAATGATAGGTTACAAATTTTAACTAATAGATCAGAAATTTCATTTTTTAGTTCCTTTAGAACCCTAGGATGCATACCATCCGGTCCAGGTGATTTGCTACTCTTTAGTTTGTCAATCTGGCCTACTACATCTTCCAGGTTCACAGTGATTTCATTCAGTTCATCTGACTCATCACCCCTGAAAACCATCTCCAGAACTGGTATCTCCCAACATCCTCATTAGTAAACATGGAGGTAAAGAATTAATTTAGTCTTTCTGCAATGGCCTTATCTTCCCTAAGAGCCCCTTTAACTCCTCTGTCATCTAATGGTTCAACCAACTCCCTCACAGGTTTCTTGCTTTGGATATATTTTAAAAAGTTTTTATTATGACATTTTGCCTCTATGGCCAATTTCATTTCAAATTCTCTCTTCGCCTGTCTTATCAATGTTTTACACTTAGCTTGCAACTCAAAAAAGGAACTGTTTCTCGGCTAACTGCACTTTAATATAACTTGCCTAATATTACACACGATGTAATTTTGTATATAATGCTTACCATGTAAGCACTTAAGTTTTCTGCTTATTTGCTTTTTCTCCAGTTAGAAATTGTTTAACCTATCCTTTCTCTAACAACCAAGTTCCACATTCCCTGTTATAATGTAATTTCTTGCTTCCATGGTTAACTGGTTTTTTCCCCCTAGTTCATTGTAAACCGGTACGATAAGACCTGGTCTTGAGCATCGATATATTAAAAGAATTTAAATAAAATAAATAAATAAACAAATCCTATTTTCTTCAGATGGATCCTTCTTCCAATTTTTGAAGGATGTTTTTTTGGTTAAAATAGCCTCTTCCGCTCACCTTTTAACCATGACGGTAATCGTTTTGCCTTCCTTCCACCTTTCTTAATGCGCAGAATACATATGGACTGTGCCTCTAGGATTGTATTTTTAAACAATGTCCATGCCTGTTGAACACTTTTAACCTTTGCAGCTGCACCTTTCAGTTTTTTCTATTTTCCTCATTTTATCAAAGTTTCCCTTTTTAAAATTTAGTGTTAGAGCTGCAGATTTACTTATTGTCCCCCTTCCAGTTTTTAGTTTAAATTTGATCATGCTATGATCACTGTTGCCAAGTGGCCCCACCACCATTACTTCTCTCACCAAATCTTGCATTCCACTAAGAATTAAATCTAAAATAGTTCCCTCTCTTGTTGGTTCCTGAACCAATTGCTCCATGAAGCAATCATTTATTACATCCAGGAACTTTATGTCTCTAGCAAGTCCTGATGTTATATTCCCAGTCAATATTGGGGTAATTGAAATCTCCTATTATTATTGCATTGCCAAATTGGTTTGCTTCCCTGATTTCTCTTAGCATTTCATCATCTGTCTGACCATTTTGTCCAGGTGGATGGTAGTATACTCCTATCACTATACTCTTACCCAACACACATGGGATTTCTACCCATATGGATTCTACTGAGCATTTAGTCTCTTGTATGACCTTTATTCTGTTGGACTCTATACCCTCCTGGACATAAAGTGCCACACCCCCACCAAGTTGATCCTACCTATCCTTGCGATATAATTTGTACCCTGATATAGCACTGTCCCATTGGTTATCCTCCTTCCACCAAGTCTCTGTGATGCCAATTATGTCAATCTAATCATTTGCTGCTATACACTCTAACTCTCCCATCTTACTTCTTAGACTTCTGGCATTGGCATACAGACATTTCAAAGTGTGGTTTTTGCTTGTTTTAACAACCTGCTTTTCAGTTGTTTGGGATAATTCTGAACTCATTAGATTTGGTGATTTTTTACATATAGACATATGAACTATGTTTGCAGTTAATGGAACCTCTCTGTTGGGATGCCCTAACTCTCCTGTTTCATAAGTATCCTTCAAGGGTAAATTTCTCCAAACCATGCACTGCTGAGTGACTGTCGGCTTTCCCCCTTGTTCTAGTTTAAAAGCTGCTCTGTCTCCTTTTTGAAAGTTAGTGCCAGCAGCTTGGTTCCACTCTGGTTAAGGTGGAGCCCATCCTTTCGGAAAAGTCTCCCCTTTCCCCAAAAGTTTCCCCAGTTCCTTACAAAGCTGAATCCTTCTTCCCTGCACCATCGTCTCATCCACACATTGAAACTCTGGAGCTCTGCCTGCCTCTGGGGACCTGCATGTGGAACAGGAAGCATTTCAGAGAATGCCACGCTGGAGGTTCTGGATTTCAGCTTCCTACCTAAAATCCTAAATTTGGCTTCCAGAACCTCTCTCCCACATTTTCCTATGTCGATGGTTCCCACATGTACCACAACAACCGGCTCCTCCCCAGCACTGTCTAGACCTCTCATGATTTTAAACACCTCTATCATATCCCCCCTCAGCCATCTCTTCTCAAAGCTGAAAAGTCCTAACCTCTTTAGTCTTTCCTCATAGGTGAGCTTTTCCATTCCCTTTATCATTTTGGTCGCCCTTCTCTGTACCTTCTCCATCGCAATTATTTCTTTTTTGAGATGTGGCGACCAGAATTGTACACAGATTTCAAGGTGCGGTCTCACCATGGAGCGATACAGAGGCATTATGACATTTTCCGTTTTATTCACCATTCCCTTTCTAATAATTCCCAACATTCTGTTTGCTTATTTTGACTGCCGCAGCACACTGAACCGACGATTCCAATGTGTTATCCACTATGAGGCCTAGATCTCTTTTTTGAGTGGTAGCACCTAATATGGAACCTAATATTGTGTAACTATAGCATGGGTTATTTTTCCCTATATGCATCACTTTGCACTTATCCACATTAAATTTCATCTGCCATTTCAATGCCCAATTTTTCAGTCTCAGAAGGTCTTCCTGCAATTTATCACAATCTGCTTGTGATTTAACTACTCTGAACAATTTTGTATCATCTGAAAATTTGATTACCTCACTCGTCGTATTTCTTTCCAAATCATTTATAAATATATTGAAAAGTAAGGGTCCCAATACATATCCCTGAGGCACTCCACTGCCCATTCCCTTCTACTGAGAAAATTGTCTTTTAGCCAGTTTGTAATCCACGAAAGGACATCGCCACCTATACCATGACTTTTTACTTTTCCTAGAAGCCTCTCATGAGGAACTTTGTCAAATGCCTTCTGAAAATCCAAGTACACTACATCTACCGGTTCACCTTTATCCACATATTTATTAACTCCTTCAAAAAAGTGAAGCAGATTTGTGAGGCAAGACTTGCCTTGGGTAAAGCCATGCTGACTTTGTTCCATTAAACCATGTCTTTCTATATGTTCTGTGATTTTGATGTTTTGAACACTTTCCACTAATTTTCCTGGCACTGAAGTCAGGCTAACCGGTCTGTAGTTTCCCAGATCTCCCCTGGAACCCTTTTTAAATATTGGGGTTACATTAGCTATTCTCCAGTCTTCAGGTACAATGGATGATTTTAATGATAGTTTACAAATTTTTACTAATAGGTCTGAAATTTAATTTTTGAGTTCCTTTAGAACTCTGGGGTGTATAACATCCGGTCCAGGTGATTTACTACTCTTCAGTTTGTCAATCAGGCCTACCACATCTTCTAGGTTCACTGTGATTTGGTTCAGTCCATCTGAATCATTACCCATGAAAACCTTCTCCAGTATGGGTACCTCCCCAACATCCTCTTCAGTAAACACCGAAGCAAATAAATCATTTAATCTTTCCGCGATGGCCTTATCTTCTCTAAGTGCCCCTTTAACCCCTCAATCATTTAACGGTCCAACTGACTCCCTCACTGGCTTTCTGCTTCAGATATATTTTTAAAAGTTTTTACTGTGAGTTTTTGCCTCTACGGCCAACTTCTTTTCAAATTTTCTCTTAGCCTGTCTTATCAATGTCTTGCATTTAACTTGCCAATACTTATGTATTATCCCATTTTCTTCTGTTGGGTCCTTATTCCAATTTTTGAATGAAGATCTTTTGGCTAAAATAGTTTCTTTCACCTCCCCTTTTAACCATGCAGGTAATCGTTTTGCCTTCTTTTCACCTTTCTTAATGTGTGGAATACATCTGGACTGTGCTTCTAGGATGGTATTTTTTAACAATGACCATGCCTCTTGCACACTTTTTACCTTTGTAGCTGCTATTTTCAGTTTTTTTCTAACATTTTTTCTCATTTTATCAAAATTTACTTTTTGAAAGTTTAGCACGAGAGCTGTGGATTTCCTTACTGTCCCCTTTCCAGTCATTAATTCAAATTTGATCATATTATGATCAATATTGCCAAGCGACCCCCACCACAGTTACCTCTCTCACCAAGTCCTGTGCTCCATTGTGAAATAGATCTAAAATTGTTCCCTCTCTCGTCGGTTCCTGAACCAATTGCTCCATAAAGCTATCATTTATTCCATCCAGGAACTTTATATCTCTAGCATGTACCGATGATACATTTACCCAATGAATACTGGGATAATTGAAGTCTTCCATTATTACCGCACTACCAATTTGGTTAGCTTCCCAAATTTCTCTTAGCATTTCACTGTCAGTCTCACCATCTTGACCAGGTGTATGGAAGTATACTCCTATCACTATAGTCTTCCCCGACACACAAGGGATTTCTACCCATAAAGATTCATTTGTGCATTTAGTCTCATGCAGGATGTTTATCCTGTTGGACTCTATGCCATCAAAATTGTTATATCACAAGAGGATTGTGAGAAATTTCAAGAGGACCTTGTGATACTGGGAGACTGGGCATGCAAATGGCAGATGAAATTTAATGTAGTCAAGTACAAAGTGATTTATGATGCATAGCTATACAATGTAAGGTTCCACATTTGGAGTTGACCCAGGCAAAAGTTCTAGGTGTCATCATGGATAATAATACATGTATGTTGAAATCCTCTTTTCAGTGTATAAAGGCAGCCAAAAAAGCAAATAGAAAGCTAGGAATTATTAGGAATGGAGAATAAAGTATAGAATATCAAAATGCTTCTGTATTGCTCCATTGTGATACTACACCTTAAGTACTGTGTGCAATTCTGGTTACATTTCAAAGAAGATATACCAGATTTAGAAAAGTTACAGAGAAGAGTGTCTAAAATGATAAAGAGGATGAAACAATTCCCCTATGAGGAAAGGCTAAAGAGGTTAGGGGTCTTCAGTTTGGAGATGACATGTTTGAGGGGAGAGATGATAGAGGTCTATAAAATAGTGAGTAAATTGGAACTAGCAAATGTATAAACTGTGTACTCTTTCAAAATGTACAAAGACTAGGGGACACACAATTAAGTTACTAGGTAGTGTTAGGTACTTCTGACCTGGCTTGGCCACTTTTGGAAACAGGATACTTGGATTGAAGGACCTTTAGTCTGACCTGGTAAGGCAAATCTTATGTTTTTATATTTAGTGAGTACTGTTTCCTGGGCCTTGTTTTTATACATGGACAATCAATGAATTTAAAAATTACAGAGCTCCTCCTCTCTCTGCCTACCCCCACCCTTACCTCCATTCACTGGGGATCATGCAGTTTGGTTCTTGAATTGGTTGATTAGGCCCTGTGTCTGACTAAATATAAATATCTTCACAGCAGAATTTCAGAGTTGCACTATGCAACACGGTTTACAGTATTGGTTTGAACACATTTGTGATTATACCAGTTGTGGCTGTTTGCTTACTGTACATTTTGAACAGTCATATTAGTTTGCTTTTCATAGTTCAGGAGTTTGTTTTGACTTTATTCCTTAATAATGTATAAATAGTATTAACAAATGTTGAAGTTTGATGGTGTTTTAAGTTGAACATAATGGGGTAGATTTTCAAACCAGCACGAGCACATTCATGTGTGCACGCTACCCGGCGCGCACACATGGACACGTGATTTTATGACATGCACGCGCAGGTGCGCGCATGTTATAAAATCGGCAGTTGGCGCGTGCAAGGGGGTGCACAATTGTGCACCTTGCGTGCGCCGAGCCCGCGCTGAGCCACACTGCCTTCTCTTGTTCCCTCCCAGGCCGCTGCAAAATTGGAGCTGCCTCAGAGGGAACTTCCCTACCCTCCCACCCCACCTTCCCTTCCCTTCCCCTACCTCTCCTGCCCTTTCCCCCCTACCTTGTTCTTTTTTGTATTTTTATTGCAAAACTTACTTCAGCCCTGGGGCTGAAGTAAGTTGCATGCACTAGCCGACTGCCGGCATGCGATCCCCGGCACAGCACCAAATGGCCACTGTGCCAGGAGCCTCTGGCCCCGCCCCACCCTGCCCCCCCGGACCGCCCCACCCCATCCCCCAGACCACCCCTTTTTGCAAGCCCCAGGACTTACCCGCGTCGCTGGGCCTTTTGAAAAAACGCCCGGCCCACGTAACCTTTTAAAAATCCGGCCCAATATTGTGTAGCATCAATTTAAAAAAAAACCCAACTATTTTGTTTGTTTATATAACAAGGTTTAGCACAATTTTTTAAAATGTATGTATTAAAAATATAATGATAAGCAAAATGCTGACCATCTAATTTATGGATAGTTTTTGTACTTATTTAAGATTTGTATAATGTCCATTTATTCTAATGAAGCATTGATGTAATTGACCAAATGTCTTTAAGATGGTGCATGAGTGCTATTTTACCTTAGGGTTATTGTATAAATGTATATATATATATATATATATATATATATATATATATATATATATATATATATATATATATATGTAGGATTCACAGATATGCAATAAAGAAGATAAGAAATGCCATGCTGGGTTAGACGAAGGTGCATCAAGTTGGAATCCTGCCTCCAAAAGTGGCTAGTCCAGGTCCCATGAACCCCTCAGATCCCAAAAATATATCTTATTACTTGCTTCAAGAGTAGAAATAGCTTTCTCTAGTATACTTGGCTAATAATGGTTTATAGACCTTTCCTCCTGGAACTTGTCCAGATCTCTTGCAAAACCTGTTTTGCTAGTTGCCTTGTCCACCTTCCTGTGGAAGTTTGATTGTGCATTGAGTAAAAAGTGCTTTCTCTAATTTTTTAAAATCTGTTAGATATTAGTTTCATGGAGTGACTCCTTTCTTTAGTATTATTTGAAAAGATAAATAACCATCTTTAGGTATGCATTCCACCCTATTCATGATTTTATAAACTTTTAGCATGTCCCCTCTCAGCCAACTCTTTACCACACCTGCACAGCTTCTCCACTAGGGGAATCATTCCACCTCCTTTATCTGTTTTGTCGTCCTCCTCTGCACCTTTTCTTGTTCTGTTATGCCTTTTCTGAGATTGTGTGACCAGAACTGCATACAATACTCAAGATGCAGTCAAACCATTGTTTTATACCGAGGTAATATAATACTTTCCATTTTAATAAATCACAGAATAATGCATAACCTAGTTTCAAGATTGTCACTACTTTTTGTGACTGAACTGCTAAGGTACATTACAGTTTAACATGAGGAGAAGTCATTGTGCCGTAGGTAAGCAATCCTTAACTTCTTTAATAACACATGTCATAAAACACATTGTGGAATGTCATGTTAAATTGTCAATTAACCTAAATCACTATTGTACAGTAATTAGTAGGGGTTTTTCAGGCTATTCTAATTACTGTCTAAAAGTTTCTCACCTAAGTGCAAGCTTCTTTCCAAATTTAATGAACTAACTGAGCACATTTCTATTTGTCCTCCTTTATAGCACATTAAGTGCCTGATTTATTTCTTTCCCATAGACACAATGAGAGAAAAGCTTTAGTAAATCAGACCCTACATTATGATTGATTTTACTGTTCAGAAATTAGTAGAAGCCAGAAAAAGGAACAGAATTAAGGTTACTGCATGCTGAACCTTGTTTGGTTTTATCCTTTAAAGTGAAAGGTCAAGTGAAAGACTTGCTGAATTCTACCCCCTCATATTTTACAATATCTGATACACAGTCTTCTGTGGGATCATAGAGCATGGCTGTCTACCAATGGATATCTAGAGAAATAAACTTGATAGCATTAGATTTATTAGGCAAAGGAAAAATAATTTCCACAGGGACTTCTCTGGGTAATGTAGTGTTTTACCCACAGAAATGTCTCTTTAGAAAATTGTACAACAGATATAGACATAAAATTATGCACATGTATACTGTAGTCACAAATTTTTGTACACATAGGGGAGAGGCACTGAAAGTGGTGGGATCTGGGTAAGGTTGGGACTCAGATTCATACTTTTTCATTTTAAAAATTCTTAAAGTAAAATTATACACACTAAATAGCAAATGTAATTGCATGTCTGTAGTTTTACTGGGATTATTTTCTAAGTGAACTTTTGTACATACATCCATTTTGAAAACTGGTATAAATTATGCACATACTAGCGAGTTAACTTATGTGCAATTTTACAAAATTAACCCCATAAATTATAATCTAAGGTCACAATAACCAGGAGCAACTGTGACTTTCCTGGGCTCAGCATGCTTCCTTTTCCCACAAGAATTTATATATATATATATATAAGGAATTGGAAGGGGTAAGAATTTCATTTTGTTTTTCATTTCATTTTTGGGGGATGTTCTCCCCATGAATTTCATTTTGTATAATGTTTAGTTTGTGTTTTTAGTTTAAAAAAAATGAAATAAACAATTAAAAAAAACATCCAAAATGGGGAAAAAAAGGAACAGGCCTAACAGGGACTCCTGAGCTCCCCTCCCATCCCTCTGACCCAGAAAAATGCCAGGGACAGAGTCCTTCCTAGCCACCAGTTACCTGGTCTGGGAGAGATCTGAAGATTAGGCCTAGGCCCCAGCTCAAACTGGAGCCTTTCATATGGCCTAGATCAAGGCTGCAGTGACCTACCATGGCCTAGGCCCTTTGCAAGGCCCAGGCTTGAAGGCCTGGACCTGACACCTGGGCCTCAACATAGGCCAGGATCCAGGCCCAGGCCAGAGGCCAAAACCCAGTCCAGATGCCAGCGAGTATAATTGCTTGACATTAGGTCTATAAGTTCTGAGAATAAATATGCCATTTTTCTTAGCTTGCCTGTAACAAGTCATGAGATCAGATATATTAATGAGCAGTTACTCATGAGGCTAACTGTGCAGATATCAATGAAAAGAGGATATCAACAACCTAAGCCATACCTAACTGTTGCTGATATGATTAGCACAGACAGTGGAGGCCTCAACATGTTCTTAATGCAAAATCTAATCTTGTATATTTTTATTACTTAGTCTTAGAATTATAAGTAAAACTTCTATACTTATAAATAGGTGTGTTGTGTATTCTATGACATAATAACCAATGATCAGCCTACCCTCTACAGTGAGTCACAAATATATTGCTAGTCCAATAGGAAGGTATTGCCTGTTTGCTGATCTTTATTTCTATATATGTAAGTGTACTTGCCTTTAAAATATACTACTCTACACAAACTATCAATACATCTACCAGTGTTTCCTCTTCTCATCATGTGATTTATTAGTGTGATCTAAACTGTGATAGAAAATGTATTTTATTACAGTTTTCTGCCCAAAGGCCTTGGGGCAAGAGAAGTCCTTCATCATAAATATGGCACAAGGAAGAAGAAATATAGTTTTAATGCTGGTTAGAAGAGAGGAAGATCTGTCCATGAGTGGTACTCACTTATCACTAAAGTGGAATCCATACCCTTGTATAATGGAATGCACATTACCCTGATGCTTTTGAATGTGAGTTCAATGGTGGGGGGGAAAGTCTTTATTATTTGAAATTCTTTTGGACAAACAAATAGATATGTTTACTTAACAAAAAACATGTGTAACCCCTCTCTTGATCTGAGGTTACTAATGCAGGGTTCACACAAGCCCAGGGCCAAACTCACTGTCCCAAGCCTGTTACTCTTATTTATTTTATGTATTTAGTTATATCCCACTCATACCAAAGCTCTAGGTAGCAAAAAAGCAAAAACATACATAATCAATAAAATAACAGATGGAAAAACAAGACAAAAAACAAACATAACAGCTCTTCATTCTGGACCAAACCATCCTCTTTCACAGACTTACAAACATTTGTCTAAGTAAAATGTTTTCAACAGTGCCTTAATGGATTTTATACAAGAAGTCAGGTGCAGATCTTGGGCAAGCAATTTTCATATAGAGGGCACTGCCACTGAGAATGCACACTTACATGTCACATCTATCCTTCTCACATCTTCTCTGCAGTAGTCAGCTACTGGGAAGCTGTGGTCCAATTGGTGGGGAGGAGGACATGCCTCCAGGACTCTGGGGTCTTTGAGGTAGATATCTTGAACAGTCTCTTTCTCCTCTCAGCCACTCTCCCAGCATTCTCACACTTGTGGATCTCAGCATATGTAAGCAAGCTGGTTCTAAGGTTGGAAGAAGCAGGCAGTGACTTGGAGTGGTGTCCAAGCAAAAATATTTTACTGCAACTTAAAAAATAGAATCCAGGCAAGAATAGCAACATGTTCAGCCTGTGAATCAGTGTCCGTTATCCATTGTTCAAAGTCCAAAATCCCTTCCTTGTAATAGGAAAAATATTCTCTTCTCTAAAAGATCAGGAAGATGGTGATGGAAAAATATCTTCCTCCAAATAAAAGGAAAAGCCATCTTCAGCACACACCTCTTCCAAAAAGTCAGTTCCTTCTCCTGAGACATATACCCCACTTTCAGTGGGAGGAGGGCAATGCAGTATCCTAACCCTGATAACTCTGCTAAAGCTGGGTGCAAAGCAGAAGAGCCAAAATCTAATCCCCTTGTAAGTTAAGGGCCAGAATATATTTCCTTTTGCCTAATTTTTATATATTCCATATTTTATATAGGCATTAGAAATTATTTTTTTTTAGATAGACCATGTAATTTGTTTTTCCTCACATTTCACTCTTTGAATTCTATTGACTTGTATCAGAAGTCCTGGTTTCCACTGTCCCACTGACCTTTCACCTTTATTGTATATTATCTTTAGAGATGTGCTTCAGGTAAAAATGTCGTTTTGGGCTTCATTTCAGGGGCCCCCGTCAGAATTTTGTTTTTCCCGTGGTTCGTTTTTGTTTTTTTTTCGAGGGCCCTGATTTTCGGGCTAATGTGCACTATCGGGAGTTAGCGCGCACTAACTCAAAAATGAATTTTTGCTGAAATTTCAGAAAAAAATCTATTGTTTTCGGTTCTCCCAAACCAATCCAAATTAGGAAATTTTGTTGACATTGCCTAATTTGGGAAAAATGATTGCACATCCCTAATTATCTTCAGTTTCCTATTACTTTTTCTGTTCTGTTAGATAAGAAAGAGGGGAAAGACCAGTTTTCTTAAGGTAGATGGCGGGTTTAGATAGTAATCACAATCTGATCTCTTAATTACCCAAAGGTTGGGAAACTGTCAAAAGTATACATCAATGATCATCAGCTCATCAGAGATAGACATTTGAAACTGCAAAAACTGCAAAAATAATTGTTGGTCTTGCAAAGTTCTGAATGTGTGACTTTTGTAAGTGAACTGTTTCAAATCCTGGTTGTCAGAAACACCACCTATCATATGGCAAGCAACCTCTGTTGATTTGGGAAAAGTTTTCATATCTTGCATGAACAATGCAGATATGATGTCATGGCAAGATTTCCATTAATTGATTTGGAAAAGTATAAGCAACTAAGAGACAGTTGCTGGCAGAACTCACTTTGAACATTTACTCATTCTTGAAATAACTTCTTATTAACCAATTCACTTATGCACAACCAGCTGTGCATGATTACAGTAATAAATTACTGTAATAGCAGTGTAATACATTCAGCTGTAAGACAGATTCACAGCACTAGTGATAAGACTAACACAAATGTAATAGTATCTGGAGCAGCCTTTTCATATGACAGAGAGAGAGAGAAACCCACATGAGAGAACTTCAGGACATTTAGGAAGAGACAGATAGCCACTGGCAAATCCCAGTTTCCAGCTTGTGGATGAGAAATTTCCATGAAGGATGGGATTTGTAAATGTTGTTTTTCTATTTTAAAACAAAGCAGATCACACATGTAAAAGGCAGTCATAAGTTTAGGGTAACAGAATACCAAATTGTCCTTATAATTTTCAAGGATATGTTTGATTTTAAACTGGGAGTTGCTGAGAATATTGTTGTGAATTGTTGTTGTGGCCAGTGACAAGGTTTATAAATCAAACTGGAAATACTGACAATTTGTCATAAAAATGTGTGATGATATATCTAGAGTGTTATTATGCAATATATTTTGCTTATTGTTAGGAAGCTTTATCAATAAACCTGGGAGAATTATTATTTTCTGTGCTCAACTTTTGTTGTATTTGGTGAAGGGTGGGGCCTTGAGATAAACAAAGAAAATTTATCAGGACAGTCTTAAACTAATTTGCTGAAGATAAGAGAATTGGGGATGGATTTAAGATAATTCACAACTTTTCTTCCCTAGTAGTTTACACCTTCAGATAGGGGGGTTTTCCCTTCTGAGTTAGGAGCTGTTCAGGAAAAATAGTCAACTCACTTAAACTCCAAAAGCCCTCTCATCTACTCTCCTTCCATAAGACAGAACCCTCTAGGACTGTGAAGAATCTAGCAAGGCTTAAGTAATTGAAAAATCCCTCCGGTTCAGCCTGAGGGGCCTATAGATTTCCACCAGAAAAAATCTCTATTGCTCTATTGCTCTCTAAAACAGACTCTAACTCCAAAGAAAGAAAACTTCCAACCTTAATTTGAGCATCTTCAAACCAGTTTATATGACCAATCCCAAAAACAGGGAGAAGGAAGATCCTGGGGAGGATCTAAAAATGCAAAAACCTCCCAGCAGATAGAAACAGGGAAAAATGTGTGGTAAGGGTGCAAAGGCACCATTAAACACATCTAATGGATTATGATGTGGTGCCATCTCAACTGGATAATCCAGGCTATAATGTTATATATCCAGGCTATAATGTTATATATCAACTCAGACAGCAGAATCAAGATGGGGTGGGGTAGCAGTGATCTACAAAGAATCTATCACTCCAGTTGATAGTGAACACTTTATTATTATGCCCTGAGAACAAAGACTCCTTTGGTCCAGACTATAATAATAATTTGCTAATTTATTGAATTCCTGGGGACATGTTTAATTTTATCCATTGGCTCATGGATACTATAGCAGAAATTGCCACTGACACAGGTAAATTACTAATCCTAAGTGATTCTAAAGTCCATATTGATGACCTTGCATCAATCCAGGCTCAGCATTTCTTGGAGAACACAGACTTCTTAAGTTTGAGCAGGTGACGGGGAAACCTACTCATTAGGTAGCTGAATCCCTTCATCAGTATTTATTCCTACCCTGGGGAACAATGGAACATCTACAATATCCATGTAAGATCTACACTATCTCCCCTATCATATGACTTTTTAATAAAAATATGTTTATAGGTGGTGTTGAATGGGGTAATACAGGAGATAATCTGGGGAAAAACCTAACTAGGGAAAGTTGCATGAAGAGGGTTTTCCCAGATTCTCTTGAAGTTCCATTGGTCTCGGTATACACTAACTAAAAAAAGCACAAACACCACAGGACTCCCAGCCTATAGGACAGCAACTCAGCTATGTTGGCCACAATGTCAGGGTATGAATGTGGACAAGCAACGGTTTCAAACCAGAAAAAACATGAAAGGTCACAACTTAGCTTGAAAAATGACTATTCTGCTAGCTTGTCTCCCTGAAGGCCTCAGCCTATATGCTTTAAGGGTGGCCACAGGTACGATAAGGACTGTAACTGCTATTACCAATCAGAACAAACAAACTACTCTGCAGATTTTCTAACCAAATTGCGGGTGCAGTAATAATGGGAGATTTTAATTACCCCAATATTGACTGGGTAAATGTAACATCAGGACATGCTAGAGAGATAAAATTCTTGGATGGAATAAATGACAGTTTTATAGAGCAATTCATTCATGAACCAATGAGAGAGGGAGCAATGTTACATCTAATTCTCATTGGAGCCCAGGATTTGGTGAGAGAGGTAATGGTGATGGGGCCGCTTGGCAATAGTAATCAGAATCGGGCAGATTTTTAAAATTATGACGCGCACAAATGTACACCCGATTTTATAACATGCGCGAGATGCCGGGTCGGCACACGCAAGGGGATGCACACTTGCCTTGGAGGGAACTTTTTTTTTGTTCCCCCTCACCTTTCCCTCCCTTCCCCTATCTAACCAACCCCCCAGCCCTACCTAACCCCCCCCTACCTTATTTTGTTGAGTTACGCCTGCCTCTAGCCATGCCCCCAGACCGCCCCCGGACTGCTCCGGACCGCCGCCATGCCCTCAGACATGCCCCCACATTGCGGCCCCGCCCACACCCCGCCCATTTTTGCAAGCCCAAGGACATACGTGCGTCCTGGGGCTTGCGCGTGCCACCGAGCCTATGCAAAAAAGGCTTGGTGAGCGCAGGGGGGTGTTTAAGGGTTACACGCATGACTCTTTTAAAATCCGCCCCAATATGATCAAATTTGAATTAATGACTGCAAGGGGGACAGCTCTATAGCTAAAGTTTCAATAAGGAAACTTTGATAAAATGAGAAAAATAGAAAAAAACTGAAAGGAACAGCCACAAAGGTAAAAAGTGTGCAAGAGGCATGAACATTGTTAAAAAATACCATCCTAGAAACACAGTCCAAATGTATTCCATACATTAAGAAAGGTGGATGGAAGGCAAAATGATTATTGGCATGGTTAAAAGGTGAGGTGAAAGAGGCTATTTTAGCCAAAAGATCTTCATTCAAAAACTGGAAGAAGGATCCAACAGAAGAAAGTAGGATAAAGTAAAAGCATTCTCAAGTTAAAGGTAAGAGAGAATTTGAAAAGAAGTTGGTCATAAATGCAAAAAATCACAGTAAAATATTTTTAAAATATATCCAAAGCAGAAAGACTGTGAGGGAGTCATTTGGACTGTTAGATGATCAATGGGTTAAAGGGCCACTTAGAGAAGATAAGGCTATCGTGGAAATATTAAATGATTTCTTTGCTTTAGTGTTTATTGAAGAGGATATTGGGGAGATACCCATTCCAGAGAAGGTTTTCATGGGTAATGATTCAGATGGACTGAACCAAATCACGGTGAACCTAGAAGATGTGGTGGGCCTGATTGACAAGAGTAGCAAATCATCTAGACCAGATGGTATACACCCCAGGGTTCTGAAGGAACTCAAAAATGAAATTTTAGATCTATTAGTAAAAATGTGTAACCTATCATTAAAATCATCTTTTGTACCTAAAGACTGGAGGGTGGCTAATGTAACTCCAATATTTAAAAAGAGCTCCAGGGGTAATCCAGGAAACTACAGACCGGTTAGCCTGACTTCAGTGCCAGGAAAAATAGTGGAAAGTGTTCTAAAGATAAAAATCACAAAACATATAGAAAGACATAGTTTAATGGAACAAAGTCAGCATGGCTTTACCCAAGTCATGTCTTGCCTCACAAATCTGCTTCACATTTTTGAAGGGGTTAATAAACATGTAGATAAAGGTGAACCGGTAGATGTAGTGTATTTGGATTTTCTGAAGGCATTTGGAAAAGTTCCCCATGAGATATTTCTAAGAAAAGTAAAATTCATGGGATAGGGGCGATGTCCTTTTGTGGATTACAAACTGGCTAAAAGACAGGAAACAGAGAGTAGGATTAAACAGACAATTTTCTCAGTGGAGGGTGTGGTGGCCAGTGGAGTGCCTCAGGGATCTGTACTAGGATCCGTACTTTTCAATATATTTATAAATGATCTGAAAAGGAATACGACGAGTGAGGTAATCAAATTTGCAGATGAAACAAAATTATTCAGAGTAGTTAAATCATAAGCAGATTGTGATAACTTGTAGGAGGACCTTGTGAGACTGGAAAATTGGGCATCCAAATGGCAGATGAAATTTAATGTGGATAAGTACAAGGTGATGCATATAGGTAAAAATAACCCATGCTATAGTTACACGATGTTAGATTCCATTATAGGAGTTACCACCCAGGAAAGAGATCTAGGCATCATAGTGGATAAGAACATAAGAAAATGCCATACTGGGTCAGATCAAGGGTCCATCGAGCCCAGCATCCTGTTTCCAACAGTGGCCAATCCAGGCCATAAGAACCTGGCAAGTACCCAAAAACTAAGTCTATTCCATGTTACCATTGCTAATGGCAGTGGCTATTCTCTAAGTGAACTTAATAGCAGGTTGGTTGGTTCAGTGTGCTGCAACAGTCAAAAAAGCAAACGGAATGTTAGGAATTATTAGAAAGGAAATGGTGAATAAAACGGAAAATGTCATAATGCCTCTGCATCTTTCCATGGTGAGACTACATCTTGAATACTGTGTACAATGCTGGTCTCCACATCTCAAAAAAGTTTATAGTTGTGATGGAGAAGGTGCAGAGAATGGCAAGCAAAATGATAAAGGGGATGCAACAATTACCCTATGAGGAAAGACTAAAGAGGTTCGGCTGTTCAGATGGCAGAAGGGGATATGATAGAGGAGTTTAAAATCATGAGAGGTCTAGAACGGGTAAATGTGAAACCTTTATTCACTCTTTTGCATAATAGAAGGACTAGGGGGCATTCCATGAAGTTAGCATATAGCATATTTAAAACTAATCGGATAAAATTCTTTCACTCAACACACAATTAATCTCTGGAATTTGTTGCCAGGGGATGTGGTTAGTGAAGTTAGTGTAGCTGTGTTTAAAAAAGATTTGGATAAGTTCTTGGAGGAGAAGTCCATTACCTGCTATTAATCAAGTTGACTTAGAAAGCAGCCACTGCTATTCCTAGAAGCAGTAGCATGGGAAATACTTAGATTTTTGGTACTTGCCAGGTACTTGTAGCCTAGATTGGCCATTGTTGGAAACAGGATGCTAGGCTTGATTAACCCTTGGTCTGACCCAGTATGGCAATTTCTTATGTTCTTATGTTCTTAAGTGGGACAACATGACTAGCGCTGAGCTGGACAGGCAAAGGGCATTGGTGAGCCCTGACGTCTCAATATTTCCCAATGGCTACCTGTGAAATGTCAGGCCAGGTTAGTAGCTTCTAACAGAGCTCTGCCTTGGGTTCAATGAGGTAAAACCTTTGTTATGTGACATGTGGGTGCTGTTATTATCATCACTGGGAAGCTCTGGCCTATACATTTCAGAGGTGATTTTCAACAATGTATGAAGGCATGACACTATCCTATTCCCAATGCAGTCTTCAGGTTGTCAGACCAGCATCCTTGTCTAGATTTCATGAGCAGCTATCATAACCAACATGACAGCCCAAAGGCCAAGACCCTGATTCAGGCCGATACACTATGTGCACTGTTAGCCAGCATTTGGTCGGCATTTGGACGCGCGTTTTCGACGCGCTAGCTTTACCCCTTATTCAGTAAGGGGTAATAGCGCGCCCAAAATGCGTGTCCAACCCCCCCCCCCCCCCCCGAACCTTATAGCTCCCACAACATGCAAGTGCATGTTGATGGCCCTTTAGGTATTCCCGCGTGATTCAGTAAGTAAAATGTGCTACCAAGCCACACATTTTACTTTCAGAAATTAGCGCCTACCCAAAGATAGGCGCTAATTTCTCCGGGTACCAGGAAAGTGCACAGAAAAGCAGTAAAAACTTTCCAGAACCCCAACTGAACATAGTTGGAGCAATGGATGGCTTACGCCATTTTTTAAGATGGTGCTGGACGTCCATTGCTACCATGTGACAGGGGCCAGCCAATGGCACTGATAGCCCCTGTCACATGGTAAAGGCAAAGGGCCACCGGCGCCATTTTGTTTACTGGCAGCCTGAGAGCAGGAGATCACTCCCGGGACCCCCGCTGAACCACCAGGTACTTTAGGAACGTTTTTTTTGGGGGGGTCGGAATTGTAAATTGTTAGATCTAAAGGGTCGGGGTTGGTTTGAGGTTTTTTTTTTCTGTGTGCCCTTTCTCCCTCCCCCTCCCCCCCAAAATGATAAGAAAACCACATGAAAATTTTGTGGGGTTTTCCTATCATTTTCAAGGACCCCTGATACTTGACGGATTAAAAAATATCATACAATATTTTCATCCGTCAAAAAAACGATGCATATCCCTGTATTTTCTAAACAGAAAGCAGACCTTCTTCCACCTCTTCGGAGGTTTGATTGTCCCATAAAACTCCTACCTGGGACCACGCCTCTCCAAGGACATATTTATCATCTGTCTCTTACCGAGACGAAGACCATGATGGAGTACATTCAAGCAAACCTTGCAAAGGGGTTCATCCGTCCCTCTACATCTCCTGCTGGTGCAGGATTCTTTTTCATGACTAAAAAAGATGGGTCTCACAGGCCGTGTATCGACTACCGGGGAGGAAATTTGACAATTTGCGCATATTCAGCATAGCCCTCTGCTTCAATGGCAGGGGAGGGGAGGAAATTTTGACAATTCACACATATCCAGCATAGCTCTCTGCTTCAACGGCAGGGAGGAAGTTTGACACCACGCATATCCAGCATAGTCCTCTGCTTTAACGGCAGGGGAGCAAGACTGATACTTCACTTTCAATACATAGCCAGCATGGCTCTCTGCTTCAACGACAGGGGAGAATGAAGAAAGGTTGATCTATATTCAGGCAACAATCAACAAGGACTGAATTACAGTCTGAATAAACAGATAAGCATGGGTGTAGCTTGCTTATTGCGGTGGTTAATACCCCTAACTAAATTAAGCTATTTCACTTAGATGCAGTTCCAACACTGCTCTCTACATTAATGGTGGGGGTGGAAGGGAAATAGAATAAAAAAAGGTTACTAAGAGCCAAGAGAAACATAAGTATGTGAGAGAAAAAAAAGTGCAAAAGCTTGCTGGGCAGACTGGATGGGCCGTTTGGTCTTCTTCTGCCATCATTTCTATGTTTCTATGTTTCTATATTTGATCGTCTACATGGAACATCCATATTCACCAAGTTGGACTTACACTGGACGTACATCTTGGTGCAGATTCACCCTGATGATATCTGGAAGACAGCTTTCAACACTAGAGATGGACATTACGAATATCTGGTGATGCCCTTCGGCCTCTGTAACATGCCCGCAGTATTCCAACGAATGATGAACAAAATTTTCAGAGACCTACTGTATTCAAAGGTAGTGGCATACCTTGATGATATCCTTGTCTTCTCTAAAGATCTGGCTATGCACCACACTGACGTCTGTACTGACCTTCAATGCCTTCAAGAGAATCACTTATTCGCAAAATTGGATAAGTGTTTGTTTGAGAAGTCCAGTCTGCCTTTCCTCGGGTACATCATTTCACAACAAGGATTTTCCATGGATGCAGCCAAGCTCAAAGGAATCCAAGATTGGCCATAGCCCATGGTTCTTAAGGTACTACAATGATTCTTAGGATTCTCAAATTACTATCATCATTTTTTTCCACATTATTCAACCTTGGCAGCCCCTCTGACTGCATTGACCCGCAAGGGTCAAGATATTCGAAATTGGATCCCAGAAGCTATTACAGCTTTTCACTGCCTCAAAGAAGCTTTTCTAGCTGGTTCCTGTCTCCATCACCCAGACCCAAACTGCCCCATCCTCCGCAATTGGGGATGGGGCAGTCCTGAGCCAATGTACCACTTCTGGATCTCTAGCCCCGTGTTCATTCTTCTCTCGCAAGTTCTCGTCTGCTGAATAGAACTATAGTATTGGAGATCACAAGTTACTCGCCATTAAACTGGCCCTTGAAGAATAGTGCCCATGGTTAGAGGGCGCTCTACACAAGTTTGTTGTATTCACTGATCACAAAAATCTGGAGCATTTGAGCCATGCCCAACGTCTCAACATCTCGTTATTGTCCAGCTGGGAAAAACCTCCAGGCAGATGCCCTATCACGCTCTTTTGAGCCAGAAGATACTCCGGAAGAACACAGTCACATAATAGATCCAGCCTGTATCTGCTTGTTTGCAGCTCACCCAGTCCCTATTGGGAAGACCGTGGTGCCCCAATGACTCAGAGAAAGTGTCCTCTGGTGAGCACATGATTCGAAGTTTGCTGGTCACCCAGGACGAGCACGAACCATGGCGCTGCTCCAGTGGTTCTTCTGGTAGCCCACTATGGTTTCTGACGCTAAAGCGCACGTCAGATCCTGTTGTTGTGTCCGTCAGACGCAGATGGCTGCGACCGCTCTGCCTTACCTCTTTTCTTCCCTTTTCTTCCTCCTTGGGCAAGATGGCTACTTCCGCTGCCGAGTGCTGAGGGCCTCAGCGTCTCCAGCTCAGCATGGGTATCCCAGTCCGCCATGCTCACTCCTGTGGCCTCCTAGGGTGCACGTACGCACATCTTCTACGCTCAAATACACGTCATGATGGGAACCTCGGGGGTGTCCCCACCGCATGATGTCAATACCTCCAGGTATTTAAAGCCTCCGCTTCACTTCCACCTTTGAGTTAGCAAAGACTATGCTCTAGCTTCTCTGACCGCTTTAAGCTGCATGCTTAGGCGTTGCTCTACTCTCTACAGCCTCGCTCCATTAGAAGCTCTAGACCCCCGCTCCTCGGAGTCTCTCACTTCCATCACCCTTCGGAGCCTCTACTAATTAGACATCCGCTCCTCGGGGGTCTATCTCTCTCTTATTCATTTCAGGATCTCTGGACTATTAGGTACTCGCTCCTCGAGGGCCTACCGGTCTATTATCCTGCACCACAGACTTTCGGTCCCACCATCTTTACTACCAGGAAGACACCTGCACTACGTTCCAGTGAGTACCTTTATGAGCCAGTTCTCCAACTCCACCCACCAGGCTCGGCTTATCCCGCACCACAGGGTCCTATCTACCTTGAACATCTGGGTAAGATATCTACATCTGAGACTGTCAGAATGTATTGGCACCTAGCCAGACTCCAGTGCCTTTCCTTCCTGCTTCATACCATCTATCTACAGCAGTACAATAAAGCTTTCCACTTACAAGTGTCTGCTCTCTGTGTTTAGCCTATTGCTGTGCTTCCCCATGGAGCCCCTCCCCATGGGAGGAGTCATCCCCACAGCGACTAAGGGTCCACAATACCACAAGCACAACACCTGTAACACTTGTGCTCAATAAAAAACCCCAGTCGGTGGACCCTGGGGTTTGCTGCAGCCACTTCCAGCTCCCGAGGAACCATGGACCCACCTGTCTACCAACTTCATCGTGGACTTGCCACCATCTAAGGGCCATACCATTATTTGGATAACAATAGATCGATTCTCAAAGATGGCCCATTTTGTCTCTCTACCGGGCCTACCATATGCTCCCAAGTTGGAAAGCCTGTTCTTTCATCACATCTTCCGATTTCGTGGCCTACCCAAGGACATTGTCTCTGATAGAGGTCCACAATTTGTTGCCAGATATTGGCGCACCCTTTGTCAGAAATTCGGTATCAACATCAGTCTGACAACAGCCTACCACCCTCAAGCCAATGGGCAAGCTGAGTGTATGAATCACTCTTTAAAGGCTTTTCTCCATGCCTACATAAATGACCGCCAAGACAATTGGGCCGAACTTCTTCCTTGGGTGGAGTTTTCTCACAACTCCCACATCGCCACTGCTACAGGTATCTCACCCTTTTCCATTATCTGTGGGAAGCAACAACGACCACCATTGCCCATACCATTATCAGTACCTTCCCCTGCTGTGCAGGCCACTGCTGATGCCCTCAAGACATTATGGGAACAGACGAACCTTCGCTTATGCCAAGCCGCTTCCCGGGCCAAGAGATCTGCTGACAGTCACCGACGCTCGACTCCTGAATTCCTTCCTGGCCAGAAAATCTGGTTCAGCACACAATATATCCAGCTCAAGATACCATCTCAAAGGTTTGCACCAAGGTATATTGGACCTTTCTCGATCACTCGACACAATGGACCAGTTATATATCAGCTTCGGCTGCCGCCTATGCTGCGAATCCACAATATATTCCACGTATCTCGTTTAAAACCAGTGGTCCTGTCCTGGCCTTCACAAAAGGCTCCTGAACCATCTCCATTGGTGGCTGAAACTGACATCACCTATAAGTTACACGAAGTCCTTGACATTCGCAGTAGGGGCCGCCGGTGGGAATACCTTCTTTCCCGGGAGGATTATGGCCCCGAAGAAAACTCATGGGAACCAGCCCAAAACATCTTAGATAAAGCCCTCCTCCTGCAATTTCATCGAGCCCATCCGGCAAACCCAGACCTATAAAGGGGGGCTACTTTTACGTGTGCCATCTGTGGCAGACCCACGGCATGAACATAACATAAGAACATAAGATGTGCCATACTGGGTCAGACCAAGGGTCCATCAAGCCCAGAATCCTGTTTCCAACAGTGGCCAATCCAAGTCACAAGTACCTGGCAAGTACCCAAACTGTTGCACTTCCTGTCTGCGCTGGTGGCGCGACCGGGCCTGCTCACCTGGTGTGCTCGTCTACCAGCTCCTCACTTGCAGCCTCAGCCAGCGCTGCACACCCACGGCACCCCTGGGCATCTCCAGGCCCATCAAGGCACTCTTCGCGTCGGGGCTCGGCATCCTCCATGGCGTTGTCCCCGCCCCCTAGTGCACATGCACGCAACTCCCGGACATTTAAAGGGCCAAGCATGGGAAACTCGTCCGCGGCGCACCCTGATGACGTCACCTGGACCCTGTATATAAGCAGGGCTCAAACTTCTGCTCTTCGCCTTGACAATCGGGCTGTTCCATTTCTCTCTGTTCAGTTTCCCGTGGGGGCCCACTCCCGGTCGACCGCAAAGCAGAGGTTTGGGCTTGTAACTCCAGTGCCTGGTTCCTTGTCTCTGGCAGCGGTGGGCTGACAGCTCCGTCCTCGGGCCACCCCTGGTGCCTCTGGCTCAGCTATAGACCCCCGTGGCTCCAGTTCAGCTACCACTGCTACTGCCCCACATCGGGCCTCTCTGTGCAGCCCGCGGAGAGACGCTGCTACTCGGTGCCACACCCCTACCTAGGCACGCACACGCTCATCGCTGAACCTTAAGTAAGGCCCACGGTGGGAACCGAGCCACGGCCCCAGATGATGACTTCAGCGGAGCACTAGTACTTAAACCCAGGCTCCGCCGCTCCCGAGCTTTGCCTTTCCAACAGGTCTTCTTGCTGGTCAAGTACTCATTGCCTCCTGAGAGATTTGTCTTGTTCCTGTGATCCTGTTCCTCGTGTTCCTGATTTCTGTTCTTCAACCCTTTCTCAGATTGCCTGCATGGTCTTTAACTTTGCTTTGCCTGACCACGCCATTGACTCTCTCCAAGCCCAAACCTCTGCTTTGCTTGACCACATCGTTGCCCCTCTCCAGACCCAGATCTCTGCCTCGCCTGACTTCTCCACTGCCTCTCTCCAGACCCAGACCTCTGCATTGCCTGACTACTCTGTTGCCTCTCTCCAGACCCAGACCTCTGCTTTGCCTGACTACACTTGACTATCTCCATGATCAGACTTCAGCTTTGCTTGCCACTTCTCCTGATTGCCGCCAGCCCTGACTCAAGCTTGCTCTATGATACCTCTTCAGCCTATGTCCTGGACTTGGCCATTCAGGCTTCTGCCTGCTCTTGCTTTCTCCACTGCTGTCTCTGGGCTGACCTTGATCCCTCCATCGATGACGACATATGGAGGCCCACCTAAGTATAGCCAGCCCCAGCACCCAAAGGCTCAACCTGCGGAGAACAAGGGCTGATATTGGTGAAGTGACAGCTGGCCTCCATACATCAGCCCACTTCACCTGCCGATGGTGGGGACCCGTAAGTTCCTACCTATGGGTTGCGTCAACCCCACCTCAGCCCAAGGGTTCATCTCCGGTGCAACATTGGGTGCCTGGGCTGGATGGACTTAGGCTCAGACCTCTGGATGGTGAGGTATCCAAAGAAGGATATTGGGCATGAAGGACAAGTCCATATGGACTGAGGTTAGGTTAGGCAGCAGAACAGCAGAAACAAAGACAAACCATGGTTGGGGGAGGTGCAGAACAAGCAAGGTCAAGATGAGGTCCAAGATCATCCAGGAGACAATCCAAGAAGAAGATTTAGTCAAGACATGCAGAGGTCCAAACCAAAAAGTCATTCCAGAAGGAAGGAGCTGAAGAGATGAAGGAGCAGGAATGGGAGCACAAGAACAGGACTGGAATCAGGAACCAGGAACACAGGAGGAGAGACCACTGGAGAAAGAACATTGGAGAATTCTGAATGAGAGAGGGATTTGTGAGAAAAATGTACTGAAAAACTGTCTTAGGAAGCAAACAGATTCTCATCCTGACTAACAAGGGGAGTCAGACCCTTAGGTAGCCAGTTCTCAGACAACACAAAAGAAATGCCAGGCAGATTGGAAGAGTGTGCATACATTCTCTTCCATGGTCCTGCCTGGGTCTTGAGAGAAGGTGACCCAGCCAGGCTGGGTAACTGTGAATGACTGGCCTTGAGCTTAGAGGAGCTAAAATCACTGAAAGCTGAGACTCCAAAGGGATGAATCACTGAACACTAAACAAGCCATGAGCCTAGTGGAGCTGTAAACCCAAGCCATGGAAAACTCTCTTACCAAGGGAGACTAACCAAAGGAGAGAAGCAGATCCAGAGGTGGAGCAGTCTCCTTGGAGGGTCTGAACCCCAGTGGCAGGTCCAGAGGTGCAGTTGGATTCCCCAGGAGGGCATGGACCCCAGCATTATTCCAGGATGTGGAGTCTGATCCCCCATGAGGTTGTGGACCCGAGCAACAGACCAGGAGCTGGAGTCAGATCCCCAGGAGGGAATTGGACCCCAGCATGGACCCCAGCATTGGCACAGATTTTTCAGTGGAGTAGAAGTAGCACTGAAGAGATAGCAGCAATTTAAATACAATGGACCCCCCCAGGCTAACACTTCCCACTGGCCCAGTTGCATCTTTTTACATGGGTGAGACTTGGGGAAAAAAGGGGAGGATAATAATAATCCTCCTGATTAAGCAGGAACACAAGGGGTCCTTTCCATATGGTGGTATACAGTGGGCTCCAGTTCAGCTACCACAGTGGGGGCCAACAACCCCAACTTGCCAAATATTAAGTGTCCTTGCTACCTTGTAAAAATGAGTAGATAAGTGTGCTGTTTGACATCCTATTAGTAATGTACATAATCATGTAGAAATGTATGTACTTATATAGTCTAATAAACCTCCATATATTTGTACATATTGCCAGCCTTGTTCACAGTCCCATTTGTTTTCCTGGGGTGAAGGGAAGGAAATCCCACCCATTAACACCCCCTGGTGGTGGCACCAGGCACCAAGAATGTGAGGACTGATAGAGTATGCCCAAGGGGGAGCTCCCGCCAGGTCAGTCCCAAACCTAGAAATACCCTGCAAGGTAAGTGGTCAAGCGGGCGTTACATTCAGTCTAATCATTAATAATTTGTATAATCATGAGTAATTATTCCATCTATTTGCATTTTTGTGAATTACCACTAATTCATTTTTTCCTCTTCAACAGAAAATGCTAGATCCATCAATTATATATAGTGAACTGCAGGTACCAGCAGTATGCTTCAGTGGATAATACCTAAAATCTTGGATCTGTTTTGGGAGAAGAATAATGAGATAAATATATAAACGAAAGTGTTCCAGTCTATATAAAGTTAAGTAGGTTTTGAGACCAGGACAGTAATATTACTTAAAATGTTCTGCTTTCTGTAGCACAGCAGCTGTAACACGTAGTCGAACACTGGGAAAATCAATAGCAGCAAAACCGTAAGGACCAAAAATACATTTTTCTAGGAATGCCAAAGACTCTGAAACAAAGAAAAACTAAACAGCAGTATATTTGCGTTACTGACAGCCACATGAAGAATCTCAGTCTGGCAAAGGCTACATCCCTTTCCTTCCTTCTAAGCACAAAATCATATGAGTAAACACAAGAACGTCAGTGGCACTGGCACCAAAACCTCTCATAAAATAGAGAAAATAAAGCTGAGGGCTTGCTGCACATTTCTGCAATGAGAACGAGAAGAGACAATCCCTCACTGCTTTGGAAGTAAAGGCACCAGCCCTGCTCTCAGCTGCTTCACTATTCAGTTCTTCTTATCGTTTTGAGGAGTCTAAGGAGGATGGGCAGAGGGTGTTGGGGGGGGGGGGGGGGGTCCCTAATGTTATATAATTGTTGTCAGAGCTTATTGTGACTGAAGGATTAGCTATAACTAAATCCGGATGAATGCCCGCTTACATTATCCTGATTGTCCCTGAATTATTTTCGGCTTTCATTAATCTCTTTTACACCAAATTCAGAATTTCTGACCAGCTCGCTGGCACAATAGCAGCATGGTGGATTGTCATGCGGAGGGCGTGGGTTTGATTCCCATGCCTGGACTCTCCTCCCCAGGCTAGCCAGGGATCGGATGTGGAAAAGGAGCACAAACCTGGAGGAAGGGAGGTCTCAGTCATTCATTTTCAGCATTATCCAGTACTGGCCTGATTCGTGGCCCACAATTACATGTTCTAAAAGGGGCTGCTGTGCATGGTCACCATCCAAGGACTGGTAGTGAAAGGGTTGAACAAAACTAAGTGAGAGGGGCTACAAAAATAGGGTGGTTAATCCTCAGGTAATTGCAAATTGCAGATTCATGGTTTGCTCTCTTTGATTCCATTTAAACGGGAGGTCAAATGGACCAGGAGGGATACCACTGGCCCAAAATAGATAGTATAAAAAAATATGAATTTTCGGTGGCAATTTGGTTTCTTTAATTCAGCTGGGGTCCATTTGTCACCATATGAAATTTGCATGGGATGGTTTTGTATAATCTCGTATGTCAAATACTGACCTTAAGTTGTTAAAATCTTACTACAAACCAGTAAGCATGGTCTTAAAGTATGAGACAATCCTAAAATCAGATTTACATTGAAATATGAATTTCTTTTTAAAATAAAGTAAATAAATTGATTGATAGAGGTAAACATACGTGTGTTTGTATGTAAATGTGTCACCAAAGTAGTTCCTTACTCATAAACTCAGTGTCTCCAATAGCACTGCTAGACAAGGTAAGAGCAGGGTTACCTTGTGGAGTGTGCAACTTCTGTGGCCACGCAGGGTGCCATGCTCATAAGGGGTGCCGCTGCCTCTTACCTCTCGCACCCCTCCTTATGATGTCTGCTGGCAGGAGATTATGGAACTCAGTGCAGAAGAAAGCAATCTACACTATGAGGTGATAGGTAAAGGATCATCCTACAGAGAGGAGGAGGGTAGGGGAGAAAAAGAGGGGAATACTGCTGGGCAGGAAAGGGGAAAGAGAGTGAAAGGGATGTTGGGCACAGAGGGCAGGGGGAAGAGAACAGAGCAGAGGTGATACTGGTGCTGGACAGAGGGTTAGAGAACTATGTGGTGGTGGTGTGGGGGGGGGGGGGGGGAGGGTGAGAGATGGATATACTGTGCATAGCCCCTGCCACTGCTAAAGGAGGACGTGCTGTGCCAGAGCTGCCGCTAGGTGGGAGCACCAATTTCGGTTCTCGCACAGGGAACTGCTTAGCCTAGAGCTGCTCCTGGATGAGAGAGAATAGGAGTGGAAAAGTCTGACTGACTTTCCCCAGTGGGAGGTGTCTTTTTCTATTCTGATGTTTTTACAAAACCCATGAGCTCACTGGGCTCCTGGATCTTTTTTTTTTTTTTTTTTTTTGGGGGGGGGGTTTCACTGGCTGAGACTTCAGTTCAGCTAATTTTTTTTGGGGGGGGCTTTCTGTCTATCTCTTGCCCACAAAAGCTAGGTGGTGGAATCAAAGTTAAGGATTAGGGAGATTTGTCTGTGGGTCCAAGTGTTTCTGATATGTATTCCAAAGAACCAAAGAAAATATCTCTAAGAAGAGAGGAGGTAAGCTCGTACTTCTTATTTATCAGTGTCCTAAAGAAAGTGGATTTTCTTTGTGAGGAGAAGGTTCTGCTACCTAAAAGAAAGCATCAGCTTAGGAGTTTCTGACAAGTATCAGCAGTTTGCAGGTGCAGGTACTGTACCTTCGGGGCGAGTCCAAGAAGCGTCCCGTCTGAAGAGTGCCTAACTCCAGTGATGACACATTTACCAGTGACTGCGTCTGTGATTTTATTCTGCAACTTTTTTTTTTCTCTATTCATGTTCACTATTCAAAAGTGTGCCACTATGATTTTATACCTGCAATCAAGTTTTCAGTGAAAAGATTTAATTTTGCTCAGCCACCATGCACCTGTATGTTTATTTTTGCTGGACAACTGCAATTCAAAAGTATAGAGTCGTTAAACAATATCGTAGAGGATGTCTTCAAAAAATTGTTTTCAATTTTCCACAGGTCTGCATCTAATTAGTTTTTGCTTTAAAAGGGGATGAATAAACCAATGTGCTGAACCCACAGAATATTTTAACCGTTCCATGAAATTGGTAGCAAATCACATTGAAACAAAATCACAGGTCCCTAGTTTGAGGTCTGAGGAAAAAGTGGCAAGTTTTAAAAAAGACATGATAGTTAAACTTATAAATAAATTATGTTTAAAACCATTAATATTTCCACTCATGCCCCATGCCTGCAGCTCACCTGCAACTGGATGCCATGTGTGGATACCCGTTGTGACCTGATGCCAGGTGGAGCCCTGCAGTGGTGCATTGTACCTCCTCTGCCTGACTCCCATCCCCACCGGTCCTCTTCCCCCTCTCCCATGTGCAAAGTTTCTTGGTGTCATTGTTGTACCAATAACGTGGTCCTGGGGGAGGGAGGCAGTGCAGTCACATCTTGATGACATCACGGCCTGCTTAAAGGGCTGGGACCGGGGCACCGTCACCCCTTTTTGTTCCCGGTCAGCCTTGAGAGCAGTGGCTTGAAGGCATCAGGCATCTCATCGGCTCCAATCTGACCATCAGCAGCGCTTGGATTACGGGGTGGGTCAGCTCTTTATTCAGCGGGGGCAGTGCAAGTGCCTTCTCTGGTGGTGCTGCGCTTCTGCTACTCAGCTCCAATAAGAAGTATATCCCCGACACACATGGTCAGGCCGTGGCAGAAGGATATCACCGATACACGTGGTAGGGCCATGGCAGGACAGGCCCCAGATAGGAGCAGAGGCAGTCAGGTTTGCAGAAGAAATAGCAGGATATCGCCCTTGCTGCAGTGTCCCACTTTTGCACCAGGAAGAGAAGCAAGGCAGCAGGGTGGGTTAGCTGAAGCACGACCTGGGCTTCACTTTTCCTCCTCCCGTTCCCTCCCCTCCCCACAGCGCACCTGGCTGAGACCATGCAGGAGCACAATTTGGGTTCCAGAGCCATCTACAAAATGGCTCTAATGGTGACCCCTGCAGGGGGAGGGGAAATGGGCTAAGTCATAGTGGGGGAGAAAGGCCAAGCAGCAGAGCGCTGGTGGCAGAAGGGACACATTGCTACAAAGCACCGGATTGGTGCAGAGGCAACCCATGGGAACAGTGCACAAACAACCCAGGGAAACAGAGTGATGGAGGTGCCTTATCCTGTGATGCAGAGAGAAATTAATAGTGTATGGACCCAGCACACATCACAAATTTCAAGGCATGCAATGGCCAAAGCAGCATATTATGAATGCACACCAGAGCTCCCCAGGCATACACAGCCACGAGGCTTGCAGGACACAGGGCATTTCCAAGGGCCTTTTCTCCTTATCAGGGGCTATAGAAGCAGCACAAATGGGAGCAGCATATAGGCAGGCCTCGAAGGCCCATATAAGGCAGTCAGTACCTAGGGGGCCAGCCATCCAGCCTGCCATCCAGCCTTGCTCACCCCATGCACCCTCCAACTACGTCCCAACATCCACCCCTTTGACAGAGCAACACACTGGAGTTTCCCATCATCTATCAACTACATTGGACCATATCCATGCCTCCCCCCCCCCCCCCCCCATGCAGGTACTGGCCGGCTCTCATCCCCCAGTGTAAGTTGCAATGACAAGGTAGCAGTAGCCGACACATGCTGATGTCATTTAAAATTCCAGTCATTCAAGAGCACCCTCTATTGATGGACACACCGCAGGTCGATCAGGCCTCGCAAAGGAACCCAGGAGCATAGCACAGTGTACAGATGCCTCCACCAGGCACAACATCCAGCAATTCAGGCTCATCAAGGCAGAGCAATGAAGAAGTGGAGGGTGAGTCTCAAGGGAACACTGGGGTTAGTGCACGGGTAGATTAAGAGCAGATGGTAAGTAAGAAAAAAGTCTAGGCTAAGTGCAAGTAAGTTGTAGATCCTCAGAGACATCTGAATCAGACTTGGCATCGGACCACAGCCCACTTAATCCATAAACTGAGGCCAGGTAGGCATCCAGGTAAACTCCAGTCCTTACTATCTTATCTCAACTTTGAGAGAGGGTCCCTATATCCTTTCATATGAAGATCAAAAAATGTTCCTTCATTGACATTTTCAGGATTATAGAAGGAAGGCATAGTAGGGGGCACATGAAAAAAGGTGAAGGACAAAGTAGCTGCACTCAGCACAGACAATAAAGTCCCCAGGAACATTATTAATTGGATACTCGCATTCCTGAGAATGATAAGCCTCATCAGGCAAGATGATCCCTCTCAGAACAGCCCCATGCTAAGTTATGCAGATACTATCCTTGAGGGCTACAAGGAGTATGACGGTTGGTCACGACTGAATTCTGACAAGAGATTCTGGGACAAAAAGAAAGAGAATTGTTTTATGTTCTGGGGGATGCAGGACATCAGTCTATGGCTGAAGCAGATGACATACAAGACAAGCAATGCAGGAGCATACACACAGGTGCTTTAGAAGCCCTTTTCATCAACCATACAGGCCACCACATCATCCCAGGTACCCGACTATGTTTGAAGGTGCTGGAACAGATCAGCATGAAGTTTCCAGGACTGCAAATTCAAACTTCTTTGTTCATATTGTGAAGTACATCACCCAGTCGCCATGTGTGTCAGAAAACCAAATGGGAAACAATGGAAAATCCAAATAGGTATCACCAGATTTACAAAGCACTGTCACCCATAAACCTGCCAGCTATGTTTCCTTGGCTGGCCCACTACTCCAGGTGCAGTGAGGCCTGGCATATTGCACAAGGTTTCCATAAAAGATTCCTTATTCCCTTTCAGGTTCATGTCAGGGAGCCGACCACCAGTAACACCCCATCAGCAGTGTGGCAGGCAAACATCCTTCACAGAAATTGGATACGGAGCTGACTCTGGGAAGGATGGCTGGTCAATTTCCTTCTCGGCCTTTTTGCTAAGTGTTCCTATTACCTTTGGAAAAGGTAATAGGAACACCCCAAAAAGAGCATAAAATGTCTTTTCTCATACAGATCCTCTCCTACTGTTATGACTCATCAGTGAATGGCCAGCTTCTCCCTGAAGAGTGCATGGTCCAATATGCATCATTTGACTGTGCCATTGCCTTGCTTAGGCACTTGATTTGAGTGCCTTAATGACCAAGACTGATATATAGTCAGCATTCAGACTGCTTCCTGTTCACCCAAGCAGCTTCCTGTTATTGGGCTTTTAGTTTCAGGATCAATACTACTTTGACAAATGCATATTGATGGAGTGTTGAGTTTCATGAATCTACTTCAAGCTTTTCAGTTCCTTCCTCCAATGGGTAACATCACAACAGGCTAGATCGGGCAAAATTATACATTACCTTAATGACTTCTTATTCAATGGGCCAAGGGACTCCAATTCATGTGCCCATCTACGTCAGGAATTCCAATCCATTGCTGTTGACTATGATGTTTCCCTCATGCATGAGAAGATGGAGAGCCCTTCTATGGTCATTCATTTCTTGGGCATCAATTTGGATTTGATCAACATAGAGTCTCAGCTTCTGGCTGATAAGGTTGCAAAGTGATGAGTTAGTATTCAGCAGACACTGAAGGCTAAAGATCTTATGCTAAATCTGTGCAAGCCAACCTGGGCACATTGAATTTCACCTGTCGTGTGATCCCCATGGGTCAGGTGTTTCTGAGGAGGCTGGCTACTGCCACAATGGGCATGAGTAGGCTGTATCACTTTGTGAGGGTGAAAGGTCATACACTTAGACATATCCATATGGGCAACATTCCTGGCCAAATTCAACAGTGTGTCCTTGTGGCATGGACCCCCTCTCTCAAGCCAAGACCTGGACATACATTTGGATACCTCTGGGGCTGGGGTTTTGGGTTATTCTGTCAAAAGGCATGGTGCACCATGCCCTGGCCAGCCACCTGGGTAGAGGTGGGGTTAACTCAGAACATTACTTCCTGGAACTCTTCCCCATTCTGGTAGCTTTCGTCATATGGAGCGAAATATTAAGAAACAAGCATTTTATATTTTTGTTTGATAACCAAGTATTGAACAGGCAATTGGCAAAATGTCCCCAGGTTGTCAACTTGCTAAGGTAGGTGGTCCTCACTGGCTTGCGCATCAATACCTCGTCTCCTCAGCCAAAGATATTGGTGCTTCCAGAGGCTCCGTGGTTAGACATCTAGTGGCGGTGGCCTGTTTTTACAAAGGCACGCAGATGGGAATGGATCTCTCCAAGTCATTTCTGTCATTGTTTAAAAAATCAGGTGAATCAAGTGCTGAAATCAGTGTTCTTTAAGTTGAAGCTGTTAAACCACTAAGAAATTTGCTGCCTAATGATCTATTTAGATCAGTCCCATAGGATTTGCTATATATGCAGCTAGATTATTGCAATAGCCTTTATATGGGTATGCCTAAAAGAATATTTAAAGGCTTTGCAAATGATTCAACATTTGCCTGCCCATATGTTACCAGGAGTGTCTCGAACAGACCATGTTAATCCAGTCATGCATGGCCTTCATTGGCTGCCTAGTAGACTTAGAAGTAAATTTAAAATTGTTGTCTTGGTTCACATCTAGTTCACCTTGCTTATTGGCAAACAACTTGAAATTATATTACTCTCAAAGTCAATTACGTTTCTCTAATACTCATTTATTGGTGGTTCCTTTGGTCCAGGCCTACAAATTGCAGGCAACATGTTTTCGTGCATTTTCATACTATGGTCCAGCGTGCCAGAATGTGTTATCATTTGAATTGTGAATGGGAAAGATATTAAAAAAAAAACCTCATAAAACAGGTAAAACCTTTACTATTTGTAGAGGCTTATGGAGAAAATGATTGATTCTGAGGCTTGCTTTTGCTATTTCAAGTTGATTGTTTTATTGAATATATATGTTTTTATTGTACTCCACACTGAAAATTGTAAAAGATGTGGAAAATAAGTACTTTCATAATAAAGAAAGAAAGAAAATGTTGACTGGCTGCTCAAGAAAGATGTGGCCTACAGTGTACTCACAGCTTTCAATTATGCAATTTATAGACTTCTCCTCCAGGTTAAGTTACTAGAGAAGTCTATAAAATGATATCAATCAATAGGGAATAGCCACTGCTTGCTGCCGGCATTAGTTGCATTGGATCTGTTTAATGTTTGGGTACTTGCCATGTACTTGTGACTTGGATTGGCCACTGTTGGAAACAGGATACTCGACTTGATGGAGCCTTGTTCTAATCCAATATGGCATATCTTATGTTCTTATGTTAATGTATGGTTCTGTTAGCATCCATTTGCACTTCTGAGTCTGAAACCAACTTGTTTCGCCTAGACTTCTCACTGGTCTTCTTTTGCATTTTATGCATGAGCAAGTTTGTGGCCAGTGGCATCTAGCTGTGGAATGTGATGTATATGGTCCAAACAATCTACATAAGGATATAAGGGTTGAAAATTGATCATGCGTGAAAGGGCATAATCCACTCCTTGAAGCGTATCTGTGTTGAGTGGCATAGGAGTGAGGCCTTAGTGTTGTGGCATAGTTGACACTGCTTCTTAGGTGAATCTATGAGGCCTACGCTGACAGCTGGTGAACGCACCATAAAGTAGGACAGTCTAAAACTTCACTAATACCAGCCACCTTCCCTGCTGGTTGAGCCCTTGGATTCTTGAGGCCAGCAGGACTTAGGTGGGTCTCTAGGGTGGTAGATACAGCAAGAGTCCAAGGGCATGCTAAGATCAGAATAGGCAGTAGGCTGGATATACTGGGAACTGATATCAATCACAAAAAATATGCCCAAAAAATTCCTGAATTCCAGAGACCTTCCAAGAATTTACTCCAGCAATATATATCTCTCTGGTCCACTGGTCATATATTTCGAAAGCTTTTTTATTTTTATTTCTATATTTTTTATTTATTTTTTATATTATCAGTATGTAGAACTGACACTGAGTCAGCTTCTAACATTAAAAAGCCACTCTTGGTTTAAAGCATTTTGTACAAGGATTGACCAATATTAATAATAAGAAGAGAGCCTTTATATATAAAATGTTTTAGGTTGGACAAATTTGCTTGAGGCTGAATGATATGTGAGCATATTGAAGACAAGACCCCCTGATGCAGATTGGTTTTCGAAACATGGATTCATGTTGGGGTTATTTGATCTTTATATGTCTGGCAAGATAATTATTATTTCAATTTGGACTTGTTCATGTTGCAATGGCTTTAGGATAAAGATCGAATATACCTATTGTTATTGCTCACCTCTTATGAGATTGATATAAAGATTTTTTGTTAAAAAGTTTTTCTATATAATAATGAAATAATAAAGTAAAGTGGACTTTAAACCAAGAGTGGTTTTCAATGTTAGAAACTGACTCAGTGTCTGTCCTACAAACTTATAATATAAAAATTAAAAAATATAGAAATAAAAAAGCTTTTGAAATATATGACGTGGACCAGAGATATATATACTGGGAACAGGCCAAGAGCTGGGGCAGGTGGCAGAAAAGCGGAAACAGGTCCAAGGCAATAGAATAGGTCCAGGCAGCAAGCAAGCATGATTAGGTCCAACACAAGAAGTCAGTTCCAGGCAGAAGGCAAATGTGGTCAGGTCCAATGCAAGAGATCAGTACCAGGAGATCAGGCCAGGAGTGGACAAAGATGTACAAAGAGACATATGTAAGTAGGCCTAGGGATGGAACAGGAAGATGGTGGCATCCAGACATGGTGCGCCACATTCGGAGGTGTTCCTCCATTGATGGCATCTGTGTCATAGAAAGAGGCCAGCAGGGTCTGGGGTGAGTGTGTCAGCTCACAGGGCCATCCTGTGAACTGTAAAACATAACAGTATTGAATCGTTCATAACTTGTCCTGTGCAGAACATGGAGAGGCACTTGGCCGTTCAGCCCTTTGGCGAAGTACATTTGCTTGTGCATGCTGACCAGGTCCCAATGACAAAATACCAATTCTCCGCTGTGTTCAAATTATCAGTAACCAAAATGAGCATGAATGCCAATAAATTTACTACCCACTCCTTCAGGATTGGAGCAGCAAAAATCACAGCGCAGGCTTACAGATTGATACTATTCAACAAATAAGAAGATGAAGGTCCACTGCAGTTAATAAAGGATCAGGCAAACACAGCTATTCATAATGTTTAACTATCATTGCAGATTAACTCCTGGTTCAACGGACTGCATGGATTATCAGGCATATTTTCACTGGGCCACTAGGAGAGCGTGGATTCCTCCCAAAGGACCACATTTAGGGCTGGCACTTCACAGGCTTATTGTGACTTGGATAGGCAGGTGAAGTATGCACTGGGAGCAGTTGTTACTCCTTCAACGACAGCAGAAAAAATCATCAGCTGCCCCTAACACCCTCATAATATATCTGGCTGGCAATGACCTGGAAGAACTATGAAGGAAACAGTTGATTAAGAGGATTAAAGCTGACCTGGCCAAATTCACCTCCTGGTTCCTGCATACTCATTTTTTATGGTCTAATATCATCCCGTACCCAAAAGTAAGCAATTTCAAGGAGGGGAGGAGGGGGCTCAAGAAGATCAACTGCCAAACTGATGTATGGGCTTGCAAGCTCTGTGGATGCCATATTAGACATGGGTGGGTAGACGTGCAATGTGACGACATGTACAGGCCAGATAAATTTCATTTGTCAGATATTGGTTATGATTTATTCAACAATGCTCTTCAAGACACCTTGGAGGACCTTTTCTGGGGAAGGGGCATTGGCCACAGCTAAATGTTAGTGAGGGGCATGAGGCAAGGACATACCCTATCTCATGCTTATGGCAGGTACCCGAGCCAGTGGGGGGGGGGGGGGGGGGGGGGGGTGTTCAGACAAGGTACAGAGGTGCATCACTGTCCAGGTCAGCAGTAGACAGGTATTTGGGAGGTGCATGGTGGGGCATCATTACACCTTGGGAGGTCTTCTTGCTTGGGGATAAGGTGGGACTGGGGGCTGGGTTAAGATGTTGCCTTGCTTGGTATTATGGTAGATGGTGGAATAGGGGTGTAGCCCGTTTTGACGATTATCATCTAGGTTCGGGTACAGATTATTTAAGGAGAATATGTTGCTGAATAAAGCTGTGGCCTTTTACATCCAAATAGCATGCTTCAATCATAATTTCATTGCTGGGCATACTTGTCTGATTTCTATGCCTAGATGATATGGATATGCAATGGATTTGGGGGGAGAGAGGGACAAGGTAATTCCAACACTATTGTTGCGGCTGCTACAGTTAACACCTAAGGTATATCGTATGTCAATAATTCCAGTGGCCACAATAATACTCTGTTGAATGTACTTTATGTATATCTAATGTTGGTATATTTTAAAAAATAATGAACATTCCATTATTGGATGTCTATATTTTGTGTCTTGTTTTGTGTCAAATTATGTTATATAAAAAATAATATATTATCTTATTTCAAGGAAATCTAAAACAATTACTTTGCCCCAGTGCAGGTTATATTTGTTATTTTAAGAAAAAATATTCTTCTTTTTATTTTTGAGGAAGCGATGTTTATTTTTTTATATATAAGCAGTTCTGTCATAAGTTCCATGTTCTCTACAAAATTTTCATCAAATTTTCATTTGATAATTAATTATTCAACTCATGATTAATTTTGGTCTATATTTACGAACCAGCTGAAAATTCTGAGTCAAAGCAAAGTTAGCATAGGCTTGGAGAATGGCGAGATTAGGACCTGGCACTTTTAATCTGCCTGTGTTTGTTTTAGGAAAGAAAAAGCTTCAGTTTAGTTAGTGTGAAGTATAACCATTCCCTCGTTCCCGCAACACACATACATCTCTCTCACATACACACATATCACCCTCTCATCATCCCAGCTCAGATGAACCTCAAATTAAATCCAAAACCAGTTTTCACAACCCTAGTAGAAACCTAGATTGGAGAAGAAATGACCTCTTGGCAAATAAACTGCAAAGAGAGAAAGAAAAATATGGTCTCCTTGCAGTTCCTCCCAGTGAGATAAAACAGACTGTCTAGTCTTATGAAGTCAGAGCAAGAAATAATGAAGGTTAGGGTGACCCTGAATAAAGTATGAGTTTAAACACCAAATTCACAATACAGGAAAAGTTTTCCTAGTTGATCCTGCCCCCAATTTAAAATACCCATAATGCCTTCCTATAGATTTTTTTTAGATTAGAAATAGCAAACTTTTCTTGACATTTAAAGAAAAATCATTTCCAAATACTGCAGAGAAATCTCTTTAGCTTTCTGACTTTATTTTTGTTATTTCTTTTCAGTTCTGTGATCGTTATTTTTTTTTCTCAGAAATCATTTTCAAGTCAGGAATGAAAATCATTGAGGTAAAACTTACTAATGCCCAGAAATAAGTGGCAGAATTTAAAGAAAAGATATCTGGCTAAACTTATTTCCTTCAGTTCGTCTTCATATTTGCTTAAAAAAAAAAAAAAAAGTAGCAGGTGAGACTTTCCTTTTTTTTAAGCATTGTGAAGTGAGTCACAATTAAGAAAATGAGAGGTAATGAGTGCTAAAAGTGATGTTGTCATATTTCTCACATGCCCTGGGGGTTTTATGAATCATGGGCTACAGTAGTTTAGGAAGGAGTTTGGTCATTGGAAATGTGACCTTCCAAATTACATTTGCCAGGATGCTAAGGTTGCTGGTGGATAAGAGCTATGAGTTTCAGGTGCAAGAAAAACCCCAGGAATGTTCCCTAAGGAGAGAATGTCTGAGCCAGCAGGAAACAAGAATCACGCTAAGATTGCGGAAGCAGGGCTTAATACGATGGGAAGTGCTGCTGCTGCTTCAGCTCAAGCAGTGTGCAGTCTGTTGAGTCATTGTTTTAAGGGTGCTTTTCCCACAAGGTTTCACACACAAGGAGTACAGTCCTTTAATGCAAAGTGCATTAGCAATGAAAAAGCCATTGTTAGACTAATTAGTAGGGATGTGAATCGTTTTTTGACAATTTAAAATATCGTCAGATATATTTTAAATCGTCAAAAATCGTTAGAGACGATATATAATAGGAATTCCCCCGATTTATCGTCAAAAATCGTAAATCGGGGGAAGGGGGAGGGGAAGGGGGAGGGCGGGAAAACCGGCACACTAAAACAACCCTAAAAGCCACCCCGACCCTTTAAAATAAATCCCCCACCCTCCCGAACCCCCCCAAAATGTCTTAAATTACCTGGGGTCCAGTGGGGGGGTCCCGGTGTGATCTTCCACTCTCGGGCCACGGGTGCGTTGATAGAAATGGTGCCGGCGCTACCTTTGCCCTGTCATATGACAGGGCAAAGGTAGCGCCGGCGCCATTTTGGTTCCTGTCCCCCGACGTCACGAGCGCAGGAGATCGCTCCTGGACCCCCGCTGGACCCCCAGGGACTTTTGGCCAGCTTGGGGGGGGCTCCTGACCCCCACAAGACTTGCCAATCGTGTTGCCGTACGGCCGGTGCCATTTTGCAAAATGGCGCCGGCCATATGGCCATTTTGCAATACGGCAACACGATTCGAGTGCAGGAGGTCATTCCCGGACCCCCGCTGGATTTTTGGCAAGTCTTGTGGGGGTCAGGAAGCCCCCCCAAGCTGGCTAAAAGTCCCTGGGGGTCCAGCGGGGGTCTGGGAGTGATCTCCTACGCTCGTGACGTCGAGGGACAGGAACCAAAATGGCGCCGGTGCTACCTTTGCCCTGTCATATGACAACGCACCCGTGGCCCGAGAGTGGAAGATCACACCGGGACACCCCCCCCACTGGACCCCAGGTAATTTAAGACATTTTGGGGGGGTTCGGGAGGGTGGGGGATTTATTTTAAAGGGTCGGGGTGGGTTTTAGGGTTGTTTTAGTGTGCCAGTTTTCCCGCCCTCCCCCGATTTACACGATATTTAAAAAAACAAAACCGCGTCAATCCGATTCCCTCCCCCCCCAGCCAAAATCGATCGTTAAGACGATCGATCACACGATTCACATCTCTACTAATTAGTGCTTTAGAGAACAATTTTCAAAACCTTCTATGCAAGTAAACAGCTGTGTGCCCACATAAAATGTGCCACTGAAAATTGACACCCCCCACCCATTTTCACTCACTGCAGGTTAAAGAAACCAGGCTGTCAAGGACACCAGTGCTTTAACCCATCACCAAAAGCGTGTGGAGTTAGGTCACTGAAGGGAAGTTATACCTGAGTACTGCATTTTTAAATCCTCTTGTGTACTTCCCCCATGTACAATTGCACATGCTTCAAAGCAGGTGGTGAAGTGCATGCAGAAATAGGAGCCCCATTCCCCACCAGCCTGCATTTCCAAAAGGAAACTCTGTGCTATTTTCCATTTGAATATGTGCTTAGACCTACATTCACATTATATATTGCCCCATTAATGTTGTAGCAGCTTCACCAACTTTACTAATCTCACTACAATGCCCTTTATTCAAGGAAGCTTATCCTAAATCCTGCCTTCATTTTGAGCATTGCTTGTATGTTGAGAGGAGCTAACCTGACCAACAAGGAATTGCTATTCCATATCAGTGCCATAACCAGGAAATGTGGGAGTTATGGCCACGTGAAAAAGTGTACCTTGCCCTGAACACCAGTGTTTCTTGAGTTGCTCCTGGATTTTCAGGATATTCACTATGAATATGCATGAGATAGATTTACATGCACTGCCCCTATTGTGTACATACAATCAGACTGGTTATTAGATACTCCCAGACCAGCTTGAGAAACACTGCTTTATCCAACACACAGCACTCAACACCTACACAACACAAAAGCTGAAAGACTCAGGTAAATTATTCTCATGTCCCTTCCCATCAGGCACCACCTTTTACCTCTCACCCATTCTCCCTCAGGTACCTGAAATTCTCCCTTTCTGCCCCTCTAAACCCCTTCCCCATCAGGTACGTTCTTATCTCTTTAGAAACCTCTCTTTCCCTTCTCCATCAGGCACCCCTCCTCTCCATTTATCCTCTCCTCTTCTAGTCTATCAGCCCCCCCCCCTTCCTATCAAGCACCACTTCTCCCCCTTCCATAGAAGAAACTCCTCCTCCTTCCTCTTCTACATCAGGTACCCTCCTAACTCCTCCCAACTCCCGTTTCCTTCCCCTCCCCCATCAGGCTCTCCTTTTCTCTTCTCCTCTTCCCCTGAAGCATCTCCCTCCTCATCAGGCATCCCACTTCTCCCCAAACTCCATCATGTACTCCCCCTCCTCCTCCTTTCTCCATCAGGCACAACCCTCCTTCCGCCTTGCCCATCTCTCAACTGGCACCCTTTCTTGCCTCCTCCCTCTTTCCTATCAGACATATCCTCATCCTATCAGGTTTCCCCCTTCCCATCAGGCACCTCTCCTCTCAATTAGGCACCCCCTCTTTTTCCCCCTTTCCCATCAGGCACTTCCCATTCTCCTTCTTTTCCATTCTCTTGACTCTTCCACATCAGGCACCCCTTTCTTTCCTTCTCTCCATCATGCACCCCACCTTTCCTATCAGGTACTTATCCTGCCCCCTCTTTATCCATCAGGCATTTCTTCCCCCTCTCTGAGACTCTTTTTTCCACAATTTCCAGACTTTAAGTGTTTTCCCCCTTTCCTTGATATCATGTGTTCAAACATTGACTGGACTTGGTGAAGTTCTCTGCAGCTCCTCCATTCACTTGTGCTGCTCCTCCTCCCCTCTCCACTCATGGGAATTCTATGGTCTTATGAACTGTGTGAGGTTTTGCTAGTACATTGAACTGCACCAAAGGGGAAGGAGCAGCGTGGAGGTTGGGGGGGGGGGGGGAGAGTTGCAGGATTCGGGGCCCATCTACTGCTTCTTCTGGCTCCTGTTTGGCCATCCCCATGCTTTATGGCTACTGCTGATTCAATCTTTTGCTCCCTGCAGGTGACAATGGAAATCAACGGGGTGAGCTGTAAACATGTGTTCCTCCTACAGTGCCAGCCCCCCACACTCTGGATAATTGCATGTGGTAGCTGGCAGTGCTGGGCCCTTCCTGCTCTGGGGCACCAATGGCTGAGACTGTATTGACCATAGGCTAACTATGGAAATTGTACGCTGTTCTTATTTCATTCCTGGTACAGTAGGACTCTCTTTGTCATTGTAATGTTGGATTAGATTTAATTCTGTTCTGACATGTTAAAGTCTGAACAATGAACTTCTTTTGTTATATGCTGTTATGTGAAATATATGTAACCACTAAATATTCCATCCTCTATTTTATGCATTGCTTGTATGCTGAGAGGAACTGATTTGATCAACAATGAAATGTTATTCCCTGTACTTGCTTCATTCCATATGTCACTGAACAAAAATCCTTTGGATCATCTGAGTTTTGTGTTCATTTTTACTAAAGAACTGAGGGAGTTGGTTGAGCTATAAAAAGGGAGATTTCCAATTGCAGGTACCTGTGTGCAGATGGCAAGAGTGAATCTCTATTGGGAAAGGAGAGCAGCATAAAACACAAGCACCAGCCTTCATTCTCCTTGTTTGATCAGCTACAGGAAAAAATAATCTGTTATCTGTCTTTTGCCTGTCTCCTTGCATCCTGGTCTTCCATGAAAACATAGGATGAATTGTTCTGGCTGTCCTGGCACCAAAGATCTTACTGAAGAATTGATCAGGATACTGGGCAGGATTTAATTTGAACATTACATAACTTTGCACTAACATTGCACACTCACTTAACCCCTACACTACTACCTACATCTCACCTCAAGTTACTAGGTGGGCCTCCTATAGAGATATAAATACCTAATATCTCTCTCTCTCTCTCTCAGCCCAGTTTGGGAGGGGTGAATGTATGGGGTGACAGGAGGGAGAGAGGCAGCCTGGTATGTGGAGGGGGGAACCTGTCACCCCAACCAGACTCTCTCCCACCCACCACCCCAGTCACTTCCCCCCACCTGACAGACACCAGGGGAATTAAAAGTATGCATGTGAGGGGGGCTGGGGGGGGGGTCCATGTGGTATATATATTTTCCTTGGGGGATTGCATTTGTCATTGTTGGGGCTTGTTGGATGCTGAAGGATGCCTGTATTCAACACGCTACTTGTTCCTTTGTTTTATGCTAAATTGCAATAAAAATTGTTTATAAAAAAAAAAAAAAGTATGCATGTACTAAATGCCAGGGTCCCTTTCCTAAAATACAAAGGGGTTTGCAATACTTGCATTTGCTGACTAGAAACTTGATGGTATTAAATATCAATTGTTTGTTACCAGGCACTGGCCATCCCCCACAACAAGTAACTATGGGAATGCGTAACCATAACGCTAGCTAACAAATTGCTCCCCAGTTGACACTTTTTAACTGATTGATAACATTTTCAGTTAGTGTGCCCTAACACGAAATATTAATTTTTACGAAATTTTGTCAATTTGTTTTTTCATTTCATGGCACTTCTGAAAAGAGACGAAATAGACAATTTTGTTGCCATTATCTATTTCATTTAAAATCAATGCTCATCTCTAGCAGGAAATGACATCATGTGAAAGAAGATCTAATGTCATTAAGGAGAAGAAATATAAAGAGAGAGGGAGGCTGGATTCATACTGGGGAGAAAGAATGAAAAGATGGAGGGGGGGGGCAGTCGCAGTGTAAGGGAAAATGGATTGAAGCTGAGAATGGGACTCTGGTGATGAGGAGACAGAGGAGGAATGGGAAGATTGGAAGAGAGAGGGGAAACCATGCCCAGCCTTCTCAGACTCATGAGCTCATGCATTTCCTAGCCTCTGACGCTGCAGTTAGTGCAGTAGAATGGAACAGTCCACCTTCTCAGATATTTCAGTCAGATACTATAAGTCCCGGAAAGATGAATTAGGAATTATAGCATCTTTCTTAATAAAAGTATAGAATAGTAGAATCACAAAAAGGAATTCTACAAGATCACTGGCCTACCTAATGTGATAGGTGCAATGTTCTACTGATGCTACCTTGTGAAAGGGAAGTGATCTAACACAATCACAGACACAATCATTCCCTAAATATGCAAATGTCGTGTGATAGGCATATGAACATCCTAAATGTGGTCACCAAGTTCTTAGTGTCCTACCATATTTCTTACTTTCTGTTATCACTGAGCCTTTTTTGATAAGTTTGAGGTGGGCATGCATGAACAAAGAGATTTACTGGATGAAGACTCTTTTTTTATTCCACATTTTATCTATAGAGACTGTCTGTACCTCACACTGAGAGATGGAAATGCTGCAAAGGTCACAAAATTAGGCTGTTTGCAGCATATTACATAAACTTATTCATAACAACCTTTGATCCTTACTAGGTGTTTTCCAGTGGCACAAGGAATGCTAAAACTCACAGGATATCCTATTGCCTAGCAAACTAGCACACTTTTTCCTGGCTGTTCTTTGTTTTGTTTTGTATTCAAAAGTGATACAGCATAAATAAGGGTCAATACTCAAGTTGTAGGTGATGCTTGTTTAATGAACTAATTAACACATCTATGATTATCTTCCAAGAGCTAAGCTCCCTTCATCAGTATCCCTTCAACAATTTGTATGTTGACTCTTGTTTATGCATTTTCAAGTGGACTAATACAAACCAAAAGTAATGCAGGATCTGGATATCTGCAGTGGTTGCTCACTATTTTAGGTAAACTAAGAGGAAAGAGGTCAGCAAAGAGGAAATAGAATTCACTCTGTCATCAAATGCATATCTGGAGTGCTTAGTCTAGTAACATATCCTGAGAAAATATCAAGCCAAGGCAAATTCTATCTCCAAGGCAGACAAGAAGATCAATCCACAATGCATGAGATTAGCATACCAACTCACAAGTTGCCATATTCAAGTTAGGAACTTCAAAGGGTGGGCCAGTTGCAACTGGGACACCTCCTGCACAAATGCAAGAGGAATAGCAAGCAAATTAGGGCAAAGGACATAAGAACATAAGAACATGCCATACTGGGTCAGACCAAGGGTCCATCAAGCCCAGCATCCTGTCTGCAACAGTGGCCAATCCAGGCCATAAGAACCTGGCAAGTACACTCTTCCTTTCCTTGAGGCAGGAGGAAGAGTGAGCCAATCTGGGCAATGACCACTACTCCCCTTAAGGCAGAAGGATGAGTAGATTAATTGGGGCAAGGGTCCCTCCATCCCTTGAGATAAGAAGAAGAGTAGAGCAATGATAGTAAGGATCCAGCCTCTTCCAAGTGGCGGGAAGAAGAACGGGTGATTGTTGCAAGCACCTTTCCCATGGAGGTAAGATGAAGAGCAGTAATCGTGTCAAGGCACTCCCTCCTCACCCTCCAGAGGAAGAGCAGTGCAATTGCAGCAAAGTGCCATTATCCCTAGAGACAGAAAGAAGAGTGGATTGACAACAGCAAGATCCCATCTTACCCAATGGAGGCAGGAGGATCACTGCATTGGAGACCTCTCTTTATTGAGGCCCCAGTCAGGAAAACAAGAAGAGAAAAGCCAATCATGGTTCTGTAGAGGTGGCTCTTTATTTGACCAGCCCATGAGAGAATTAATTTGCAGCTAGCTGACTGAGAAACTGCTGTGGACAGTGGTAGATTGTGAGTGTCCCCTTTCCTTTCTATGAGTGTCTCTCATTGTTTGGGGGAAGAGGGTATATTTTGGGGAATTATAGAAATTAGGATTTGATGGGCCACTGAGGAGCAGAGTGGTAAGTGCATTATTTTGCTCCTGCACTCTCCTTCCAACACTTTTCTCTGCCCCGCCTCTCTTCTACTCCATTCCTGCATCACCCTATCATCCCTACTCCCTTATTTCCTCTCTCTCCTACTTCCTCTCCCTCCCTATCCTTCTTCCTTTCTAGCCCCTCCCTCCTTCTGCCACACTAGCCCCCTTCCTTTCCCTCTACCCCATCCTTATTCCCTCCTTTCCCTTTGCCCTTTCCTTCTCTCCTACTCTACTTCTCTTGAGGGCTAGAAAAGTTTTGGAAGTCAGGTCCCCTAAGCCTGGCCAGTGCAAGGATATTAGGCACCTTAGTCAAAACTTTAGCCATGCACCCTCCCCACCAGCCTCAGCACACTCATTCCCCCTTCCCCTCCACCTCAAAGCATGTCTCTGATCCTCTCACACTTATCCCCCCTCCCCTCCCCTCCCCCTCCAAACACATCTCCAGTCCCCTCACACTCATTCCTCCTTCCCCTCTCCCTCCAAGCATGTCTCCAGACCCTTCACACTCATTCCCCTCCTTCCTTCTCCAAGGACATTTCCAGTAATCTCATATTCCTTCCCCCCTTTCCTCCCCCCTACTTCTCCAGTCTCCTCGCACTCATTCCTCCCTTCCTCCCTCTCATGCCACAAGGCAGCCAGAGTTCCTCATTATGCTGCACCTGACTCAGTCATCCGACCCTGTTGCTTGCTCCCATTAGTCCAGGTTCTGTTGTGCAGTGTCTACCTACATGCTCTGCTACGCTGCCGCAAATGTGCCTCCTCTGCAGACTCCTCTTGGGCAGCACAGCCTCAAGGCAGCTTTCTTTGTCTCTGGCCCACCTGTAGCTATAAAAACCACACCACAGTGTTCCTTAGTATAGTATTAAATCTTTTATATTGGATTAGCTATATATGTAGGACCTTCATGGGAACAACTTGGAAAAATGGACAAGATGTGTATCCTTCTGGTCCACTTTTATTTAATTTATTCATTCATTGATATGCTTTCATTTTTATATGTATATATATTTTTTTTTGTCTTTTTAAATTTCTTAAAAACAGTCCCAACCAGTGAAGATCCTTTAGTCGGGTCAATTCTCAAACATCGCCTCTCATTTCAAATATCATAAAGAGAGCCACTAAAACTTATCTTTTTATCCAGAGTCCAATCGTGAGTGAATTGGACTCTAGATAAGAAATATAAAAAGACAAAAAAAAAATATAAAAATGAAAGCATATCAATGAATGAATAAATTAAATAAAAGTGGACCAGAAGGATACACAACTTGTCCATTTTTCCAAGTTGTTCCCATGAAGGACCCTTGAAATGTTGTACTTCTCGAAGCTGTTGTTTGATGCCCTGGTTTAACAAAGAAAAGAGATTGTTACAAGAAGCTGAACACTGCTGGCAGAAGTTTAGCTCTGATAATAATCTTGTGGTTTAGAATTTATGCTAATCTCAATGCAGAAGTCTAAACATTGAGTCTAAAAAGCAATTTTTCTCTGCTAGGGTACTAGCTTCAGGCAATTATTCTAGTAAGCTATTTTATACTGTAAAACAACTGACATATAATATATAATATAATAATGTGGTAATCCAGGAGTAACTGAGCATTATATTCAACTACCTGCTTTCTGCGAGAAATTTGCAACTTTCTCTCACAATAAAATTTCTGATTTAGCTGCCCAGTGTCCAACAGGACCAAATCCCTTGGTAACTAGAGAACAAATTTGTGACATGGATTGGAAGGTGTTTAAGTTAATCTTAAATAGCGAGATAATTCAACATCTAAATCAGATGAACAGTGCATCATGTCCATTAAACACTTGCTCCTCTGTGATCCTAAAAGTACTTAGGAGAGAGATTGGCAAAGCTCTGGCAAAGATTGTTAATTTATTTTTGTCAGAAGACTGCTTGCCATCTCAGTTGAAATGCTCCTCAGTATGCCCTATTTTGAAGAATCTGTGTTTAGATTAGTCACTTCTTATGACCTATTGTCCTGTGTCTTCTTTACTGCTTCTCACAAAAATTACTGAGACCATGGTCTTGAAACATTTTATTGACAAAAATGAAATTTTAGCTCCTTCTCAATATTTTTGCCCTAATCACAGTACAGAACCATTGTTGCTCTCTAATTTATATTTTTATGCAGAAAAGATCTGATGATGGTCAGAAGTTCATTCTGGTGCTTCTTCACTTAACATCTGTATTTGATACTATTAATCATAAGATTAATTTGGTATTCTTGGCTGATATAGGTATTTGTGATGCTGTTTTGCAATGGTATCTAATGGGACATTTCCATTAGATTAGAGATGGTCAGGCCTCTTTATCTTGGATTGCTGTAAAAACAGGTGTACCTCAGAGATCTGCTTTGTCAGATGTCCTATTTAACATTTATTTTTAGCCTTTATGCAGGCTATTAGAGCATGGGTATGCACCCATACAGATAGATTTTCAAAATGTTGCTTGCACAAGAACATCCCCAATACACACATATGTGGGCTACGCATAAGCAACATAAATTTTAAGAAGCTGGAAGATACGTGCATCAAGAATAAAAAGGCAGAAAAGGGCATTCCAGGATGTATGTAACCCCTGAATTTGTTAAGGATGACCATGGCAATGTACACCAGGTTAGACAGGTAACTTTACTGCTTGTCCTGATGAGGTACAAGTCTGGGCCATAGGGATCCTGATTACTGGGGGGAGAGAGAGAGAGAGCATCTCTGTAAGAGAACAATATGCCGTTCTATATATCTCCCACTGTAAGAGGGGCACTTTCATCTCAGGCTGGGCTTTTTTGAAGGGGGGCAGTGTTACATTGGTCTGCCTAGGGTGCAAGGGTCTGGAGACCCTTGTAACACTGCCACCCCCAAAATCCAACCTGAGTTGAAAGTGCCCCCCTTGCAGTTGGATATATATAGAGAGTGTCAGATTGGTCTAAAAAAGGTCTCTCTCTCTCACTTGTGCAATAAAATCAAGTGTGTTTATGGACACACACCTTTCAAAAGGTGTACAGGCACCACCAACTTTAAATGGACTGTGCCAGGGCTGGTGGAAGCACTACTCAGGACTTTCAATCTGTTTTACAGATACTGCTTATCTCAGGATTAGACTACTACAATGCATTATGGGGCCGATGCAATATTATGCATGAAAAAAACATGCATCCAAACTGGGTGCCCATTTATTCAATACACACACATCCACCTCTCCTGTGCACCAGATGCAATAATCAAATAAGCTGCCATGCAAAAAGGATGCGCGAGGGATAATTTGTACATCCCTAGTGCATCCTTGCCATTGGGTACCTAGGTGATGTATGCTGTGTGTGTGGGTTATGAAAATGGATGCTCAATACAAGCATTCATTTTATTGCATGGCAGCTAATTTACCAGCACAATACATACGAACAATATACACAGCCTGGAGCATGCATATTGTAGGTGTATATTGTACGCCACAATTTTTTTTTTTAATGTCAAGCCTTTTTATTTTTTCATGATGCTGCTTTCTGTGGCTCATCTTACTTAGTATTGCAACAATTCTTGAAAGGAACCATAGAAAAGCAGTATCTTTGCTTTTTAGTTGATGTGTGGCAAGACATAACACCAGCTTTGGGGCTGGTGTTACGTTTTCTATGTTAAAAACTGTGTGTCAGGTGCATGGCAATTTTTTGCATCAGGGTAATAGTTAACAGTGCTATTAGCTATGTGTCCAAAATGCTCATCCAACCATGCATCAAGCTGTGTGCTAGGCTGAGCACATTGCATTGTATCGGCCCTATAAGTTGACCTACTAGCTTATACAATAAGCTAGTAGGTCAACCTAGTGGTTATACAAAATGCAGCAATATAAGTAGTGATGGGAGTACGCTGTACTGAGCATGAGTCTCCCATATCGTATACCCTGCATTATATACCAATCTCTTGGCATTTTATGTTCAAAGTTTTATATGATATTTTAAGTGAAAATACTGTAGATATTTTATAACTCACAGAGACATAGCTATTTGATGCTGATACTGTCACTGTGAATCAGCGTTGTCCTCCATCCTATTTGGCTTATCTGAAGTCTCTAGCTTGTAAGCAGGCAGTGTGATTACATATCTCTGTTAAAAAGTCCTTAGCATTGTTATTCTACTATAGTATTTTGAAATAGACTAGTGATGTGAAATGTAATTGTTGGCAGCTACAGTTTTGATCCTTAGATCACTGCCCAGTCATCATAGCATTAGTTGCAGCCACATTTGACTTACATAGGATATTTTTATATCACCTAATATGAAAGCATTGTAGTTTGTGTTTAGCCTTAAAGGTTTATAGGCCCTTTTTGTTTACTGAGATCTCAACAGAGGAATCTATCAGATAGTCCTTCTTTTTATATTGCTCATTTATGCAAAGCAAGGGAGCAGGTGTTTTCAATTGCAGGTCCCACCATGGGGAACTCACGTCTGGATGGGATATATACTGAATCTTGTTGCATCACTTAGGAAAATAGTAAAGACACTGCTTTTTATTCAAGCTTTTGGGTCCTGAATATGCACTCCAATTTTATTCTGTAGGATTGTACAATATCCTATGGTGATATAATAAGCTGGTCATTTATATTAATTGTTTTTATGACTTATATGTACCCTGCCTGGTATCTCAAGATAGAGTGGGTTAGAAATATTTTAAAATAAATAAATACATAAATCACTATCTGGTGGTTTGTCCCCTTTTTCATCGGTCTGCCCCATGGCTGAAGCATTGCAACAACAGTCCTTGGTCAAGGAAGCACAGACAGCAGCTTCGTCAACAACCTGGTGCACGTGAGCCCCCAGTCTCACTCTTGTGCTGTGGTGGAGGCTTCCCTTCCCCTGCCCTGGCCACCCAAAAGAGCAGACGCCAGGCTCAGGAACTGAGCCCAAGTCTCTGGTAAAGTCAGGAACAGCCTGCCAGCTGCCACTGCCTGCGACATTAGATTGATGAAGATATCAAGCAAATTAAGAGAGTGCAAGGCTTTACCCTCCGATTCATAGCAATGGGGTAGAAATAGAAAACATTTATTCTAAAATACGTATAATTGGGGTTGTTTTTTTGTAAACTACTGAAGACTAGGAGGTCGAAATTAAGTAAGCCGGGGAGTCGCAAAGTTACCTGGGTAAGTTTCCCTGGATAATTTTAGACAGATATTCAGCCAAACTTAGGCCTAGATTTTCTAACCTACCGTGGTGTCATGAATCGCACGGTACAGGGGGGCGGGGGGCGGGCCTGCGATAGCTGGCGGTGCGATCGCTGCCGGCTTTTGTGTCCAATAGCGCCATCGTAAAATGTGGTGCTATTGGGCATGAAATTGGAAGTGAAAAGGCTCCTTACCTTTTCGCCATTCATGCTGTCTTCACGGCATCCGCCTCGGTGCCGCCTTGACTCCTCCTGTTCTGGTCTTGATGTTGCCCCTTTTTAGTGATCGCATGCAAAAAGGGACTTTTCACATATGAAAAGTCCCTTTTGGCGTGCGATCGCTTTGAAAAATGACCCCCTTAGCCAGGTAAGTATTTTGCTGAATATATATGGCTATAGTTACACTGGTAAACTTCCCCAGATACATTTGGTCAGTGATTTACCTGACCAGACTGACCCAGATAAATTCATCTGGCTAGTGCTGAATACCAGCGCTAGCCACAGAACCTTTAACCATGCCCCCAGAATGCTCTTTTTACCTGACCAAATTCTAGCCAGGTGATGATTTACCTGTCTAGAATTTTATCACCAAAAAGTGTAGGAAATTGAAAATTTGGAATTTGTAGGAAAATTTGGAATTTGTCCAGGAATTTGTAGGAAATTTGAAAATTCAGAATTTGTCCAGGAAACTTTTGAAATGTTCACAGGCACCACCAACTTTAAATGGACAGTGTCCAGGGCTGGTGGAAGCACTACTCAGGACTTTCAATCTGTTTTACAGATTCTGCTTATCTCAGGATTAGACTACTGCAATGCATTATGGGGCCGATGCAATATTATGCATGAAAAAAACATGCTTATTGACCTCCAGGATTCTAATTAGTTGAAAGCCTTCTTCTGGATTCTACCTTGGTTCCATTTACTAGGTGACCATTAGATGCAGGGTTCTTAGTGGTTTCTGAATCGGAAAGGCTGTGATCACAAAGGTGTTTCAGAGTATGGGCAAATGTTATTCCCCGCTTCACATAACATTTGTTTGTAGTTGAACAACATAAAGGCCAAGAATGAGAGAAGTCAGCACAAGAGGCAGATTGCAGATTTTAGCCAGCATTCTCAAAGTGGTCTTAACTTATGTGCCTGTTTGTTTTGAAAATACTTGGGTAACTAGCAAGGTACTCTCATAGATTTGCTCATGCAAAAAGTGAAAGCCATGTAGGTTTACTTGAGGCACACATATTAAACCCAAAACGTATGTTGAGGTCCAATTCCACCTCCCCAAAATCTTTCTTCAGTTCATGTAAAGGTATGCACGCACTTTGACACAGGAAGAGCCCATTCTGTTCTGTAAGAGTCATTTACATGCATAGAAATGGGCTTTGTGTGTATAAATAGCTTTGAAAATCAACCCTTAAATGAAGAATTTAGAATCAGACCCTAGGAGACATTAAAGAAAAGGAAGGTCAAAGAATAAAGAGTCAAACTAAACAAAAAGGACATAAAAGAAACCAGCATTGCATGTAAGTTTCAGTTTTTATTATAATTTGCATGGATGAAAATAAGATTTACAAACCAAATTATGGCATTTACAGCACTGCAAAAAAATGTACCTTCCCTTTGGTAAACCACAGAGCTATCAACTTTTTGCTTCCTTTCAGCCCTGAATTCCTGTGAGAACAGCGCAGCAACAGGTGTGCAAATGCCGTGCTCCAGCTTTAATTGTCTCGAAAAGACAACTGTGCCGGGGATGGAAGTCAATCACAGCTGCAGCACCTTCATAGTTTTCTTAGTAAAAAAAATGAAAACAAAAATGTAAAAACTGTAAGGGTAATAAGGACTCATTAACAGATTTTCCTTATGAATCTGATCACTTTCCAGTACTATGGATTGTTTACAATATCATTGTGTAATGTTGTAACTGAGGCATAGACTGTAGCTTAGACCATGGAAGCTGTTGGTTTTGTTACCTTGAATGCCATTCCGTCACTTTCACGGGAATGAGAATTGAGGACATCTTTCAACAATGAGGTGATGCTGTCACAGAGACCTGGTGCATGAAAGACCATGACGGGGATATAATTATATCAGGCTAAAATCTATTCAAAAAGAGCTGGGCAGGATGGAAGGGAGGAGGCATTTCATTATATATAAAAACTGTAGGGGTGTGCATTCGTTTTGAACACATATGTAAAACGCAACTTATATTTTTAAAAGAGAAAAAAAAGGTTTGATGTGCAACGCATCGCGACATCCAACTTATTCAACATAGCTATGTTGAATACGTTGAACCTAAATAAACACTTAAACCCCCCACCCTCCTGACCCCCCCAAGACTTACCAAAACTCCCTGGTGGTCCAGCGGGGAGTCAGGAAACCATCCCTGCATTCCTTTGCTATTGGTCAGTCCCTGTCACATGGTCACCGGCGCCATCTTGTGCTCCTACCACGTGACAGGTAGGTCATGTGGCAGGAGGTCGCTCCGGGACCCCCGCTGGACCCAACCGGAACTTTTGGCCAGCTTGGGGGGGCCTCCTGACCCCCCCAAGTTGGCCAAAAGTTCCGGTTCGGTCCAACGGGGGTCCGGGAGCGGAGGAGCACGTGACGCCGGAGCGGAGTAGCACATGACGCCGGAGCGGAGTGACGCCGGCGTCACGTGCTCCTCCGCGCCTCCGCTCCGGGACCCCCGCTGGACCCAACCGGAACTTTTGGCCAGCTTGGGGGGGTCAGGAGGCCCCCCCAAGCTGGCCAAAAGTTCCGGTTGGGTCCAGCGGGGGTCCTGGAGCGACCTCCTGCCTCATGACCTACCTGTCACGTGGTAGGAGCACAAGATGGCGCCGGTGACCATGTGACAGGGACTGACCAATAGCACGGGCAGCCCCTGTGACACAGGCTATCGGCGCCGTGAGGAAATCGCAAAGGAGTGCAGGGATGGCTTCCTAACTCCCCGCTGGACCACCAGGGAGTTTTGGTAAGTCTTGGGGGGGATTAAGGAGGGTGGGGGGGGTTTAAATTTTTATTTAGGGAACCGGGAAAAGTATGGACAGATCCTCAACTTATGGAATTCTCCATAAGTCCATATTGAACAAAATCGACACCCCACGAAAACTTATCAACAATTCAATGAAAACTTTTTGTCTGCACATCCCTAAAAAACTGTATAAAAGCAACAGCATTGCTGGGCTTATAAGGTAAGAAGGAGGCACTGTGGGTTAATATGGAAAGCAGAAATGGAACATCTATTTATTTTGGTGCAATGTACTGATCTTCATCACAGACAAAAGAATTGGATAGAGATTTAATGGAAGATATTCACAGGATTGCTTCAAACGGGGAGATGCTATTGCTCAAGGATTTCAATCTGCTGGATGTTGATTGGGACATCCCAGCTGCAGTGTCTTCTAGTAGCAGGGAGATCCTGGATTCCCTGCAAGGCGAACTGTTCTGACAACTGGTAACAGAAGCCACACATGAGGGACAGTATTTCTGATGTTGTAGTGAATGATCACCTGAGATCCAGTGATCACCGGATGATAGATATCAGGAAAATAACTTTCTTAAAGTGAGGGAGTACCTAAGGAGTCATGCTCAATGGGAAAATCTAAGGGAAGTAGAAGAGCAGTGGGAAAAACTAAAAGAAGATTTCATAAGGGTAACTAATTTGTTTATTAGGGAATTAAATAAAGGAAAGAGGAAAAAGAGGCCACTATGGTTTTTTTAAAGAAGTAGCTGAAAAAGTAAGAGAGGAAAAGTTAGCATTCATAAACTAAGGAGATTACAGAAAGAGGAAAACAGGTGACAATATCTGGAAAAATTAACTGGGAAAGTAGTCAGGAATGCAAAAATGCAAATGGAAAATAATAGCAACTATGGTAAAATGGGGGGGACAAGACTTTTTTTTAGATATTTTAGTGATAGAAGGAAATGCAAAAGTGGCATTATGAGACTCAGAGGTGAAGGAAAGGAATATGTAGAGGCTGATGAGGAGAAAGCAAAATTTCTTAACAAATATTTCTGTTCAGTGTTCACTGTGGAAGATCCTGGATCAGGACCACATAAAAATAACACAAATAAGATTAGAAGTAAGGTAAACCTCAATTGTTTTTCAGAGCAGTGTGCTTATGACTAGCTAACTAATCTTAAAGTAGATAAAGTGATGGGGCTAGATGGGTTATTTCCAAGGATACTAAGGAAACTTACAAATGTCCTGGAAGCTCTGCTGGTTGACATTTTCAATGCTTCTTTAGAGTCAGAAGTTGTTCCGGAGGACTGGAGAGGGGCAGATATGGTTTCCTAGTCACAAAAGTGGAAATAAGGAGGAGGCTGGGAACTACAGATCAGTTAGTCTGACCTCTTTAATGAGCATACAGAAACATAGAAATGACGGCAGAAGACGACCAAATGGCCCATCCAGTCTGCCCAGCAAGCTTTCACACTTATTTTTTTCTCTTTCATACTTATCTGTTACTCTTGGCCCTTAGTAGTAATTTTTTGGTTCTAGTTACCTTCCCCCCCCCCCCCCCCCCACCATTGATGTAGAGACTGAACAGTGCTGGAGCTGCATCTAAGTGAAGTATCTAGCTTAATTGGTTAGGGCAAATTAATGGGATCACTGCTAGAACAGAGGATAGTGTAGTTTTTGGAATCTAATGGGTTGCAAGATCCAAGGTAGCATGGTTTTAGCAGAAGTAAATCTTGTCAGACATATCTGATCAATTTCTTTGATTGAGTGATAAGAGAGTTGGATCAAGGGAGAGTGCTAGATATAGTGTGTTTAGATTTCAGTAAGACCTTTGACACTGTTCTGTGTATGAGACTTATAAATAAATTGAATGCCCTTCATATGGGATCTAGAATGATTGACTGGTTTAGAAACTTCCTGAGTGGGAGGAAACAAAGGGTAATGGTAAATGGAGTTTTCTCTGAGGAGAGGGCTGTTACTAGTAGTGTGTATCAGGAATAGGTCCTTGGACTGATTCTTTTCAACATTTTCGTGAATGATAGGGTGGAAGAATTGTCATGAGAGGTTTTCTTTTTGCCTATAATACCAAAATCTGTAACAGAGTGGACAGCCAGGAAGGTGTGGAAAACATGGGAAGGGATCTAGAGAATTCCAAGAAATGGTCTAGGATCTGGCAGCAAAGATTTAGGGGCAGATTTTCAAAGCCCTACTTGCATAAATCTGGGAGGATTTATGTGCGTAGGGGCGTTACGCGCGCTGGGCCTATTTTCAAAAGGCCCGGCAGCACATGTAAAGCCCCAGGACGCATGTAAGTCCAGGGGCTTGAAAAAAGGGGTGGGGGATGGGCGGGGAGTGGGCGGGATGGGCAGTCCAGGGGTGGGGCTGGAGCCTCTAGGCACAGCGGTCATTTGGCGCTGTGCCCGGGATCGTGGGCCGGATGTCGGCCGGCACGCGCAACCTACACCTACCCAGAGGCAGGCACAACTTATAAAATAAAGGTTAGGGGGGGTTAGGTATGGCTGGGGGGTGGGTTAGGTAGGGGAAGGGAGGGGAGGGGAAGGTGGGGGAGCGGAGGGACTGGGGAAAGCCACGGGGCTCCCCTAGGGCTCGGCACGCACAAGGTGCACTAATGTGTACACAGTTGCGTGCGCCGAACCCGGATTTTATAACATGTGCACGCATGTTATAAAATCGGGTGTATATTTGTGCATGCCAGGTTGTATGCATAAATGTACGCCCATGCGTACATCTTAAAATCCCGCCCTTAATGTGAAAAATACAGAGTAATGCATTTAGGATGCAAAATCCATGGAAGAAGTACATGTTGCGGTCTCGGTCGCCACGCTGGCGCCCGAGGCCTTACCTTCTCTCCGGGTCCCGGAGAGCTCCCGTGTTCCGCGGACCCGGGACCTCGGCCGCAGCTTCCCCCTGCCGCTTCAGCTCGGCGCGGGCCTACAGGGCCATCAGGCGCCATGCGCCAGCTCCTTCTCTGCTGCCGGCATTCTCTCCCGGCTGGCCCCGCCCCCAGGAGCGCGCGCGCGGCTGATCTCCGTTTTTGAAGGGACCAGCGCGGGAAAACACGGCTCCTCCCTCTTCTGACGTCAGACGCTGCAGGGCTAATTAAGCCCTGCAGTTCTGAGCCTTCCTTGCCTTGCAACGAGGTTCCCTACTTCTGGTAGCTCTGAGTTGCGTTCCTGGATTGCCTGTTTCCTGCCTGACCCCGCTTTGCCTGACTCCGCTTGCCTGTCTCCTGCCTTGACCTCGGATAGCTTGACCACGCTTGTCTTCAGCCTGCCTTGACTCCGGTCCGTGACTTCGACTCCAGTTTGTCTTCAGCCTGCCTTGAAACCGGTCCGTGACTTCGACTCCTGTTTGTCTTCAGCCTGCGTTGACTCCGGTTCGTGACCTCGACTCCTGCTTGCTCGCCGCCTGCCCAGACTCCAGTTCGGATTCCACTCCTGGGTTTCTTCGTTCTCGCCTAAGTCCCAGCGGCCCGGGTCCCTACGGGCTCCTCCTGGGGGGACCTCGGGCTTCCAGGGCGAAGACTCCTAAGTCCTAGCAACCCGGGCTCCCACAGCTCCTCTGGAGGAGTCACGGGTTTCCAGGTGAAGCTCCTATTGCCCAGTGGGAGTTCTGCCTACCGACTGTTCCCTCGGGTCGGTCGGCCTAAGGATCCACATCCGGATTTTCTCCATCACAACAGTTTGCAAGGCCATGGATCCGGCAGACCTCGCCGGGCTACAGGCCATTCCGGGTTTGGCCCAGCGGTTAGTTCAGCAACAGCAAGTCCTGGATTCTCTGGCTGCTACAGTGGAGCGGCTGGCGTCTCGCATGGATACCGAGCCGCCCGCGCCTGTTCCAGTACCAGCACCCGTTCCTGCACCACTGGTAACCCTCCAGTCCCCTACGCAGCTCCCAGCACCCTCTCGCTATGCCGGGGATGCCAAGGCGTGTCGAGGGTTCTTAAACCAATGTTATGTGCGCTTTGCACTACTGCCGAACCAGTTTCCTACTGATGGTACTAAGGTGGCGTACATTTTTGCCCTTCTGGACGGACGGGCCCTGAATTGGGCTTCCCCCATGTGGGAGAATAACGATCCTGCACTGGGGGATTTGAACCGTTTTGTGGAAGAGTTCAAAGCGGCCTTTGATGAGCCAGCACGCCAGGCTTCCGCTACTTCAGAGTTACTCCAGCTCCGGCAAGGATCGCGGACTTTGGCAGACTACGCGTTGGAATTTCGCACCCTCGCCCACGAGGTAGGCTGGCAGGATGAGGCTCTTCGGGGCGTGTTCCTGGAGGGTTTAGCCGGTCGTATTAAGGACGAGCTAGCGGCTCGGGACCTACCGGAGACTCTGAGTTCCCTGATTGACTTAGCGGGTCGAATTGATCGGCGTTTGCAGCAGAGGGCGAAAGAGGGGCGCCCTTTCCGACGTTCGACGTCCGTGACTCCCAGGTTCTCGAATTCAGGTTCGGGGTCACGGGGAACCGCACCTTCACCAGCAACTGCCTCTGACGAGCCCATGCAAGTGGGCCGTTCGTCTTTGTCACCCGAAGAAAGACAGCGACGCCGTGACTTGAGGCTGTGCCTGTACTGTGGCGGAAAGGGCCACTACCTTGCACAGTGTAAAGAACGGGCGGAAAACTCCCGCGCCTAGGTGTAAGGGAGGAGTGTCCCCTAGGCTGCCTTAGCCCTGCTCCTCAATGTACTATACCGGTAACCTTGGAGTATCCTGGTGGTTCCTTCCTCACGCAAGCCCTAGTTGATTCCGGGGCTGGTGGCAATTTCATTACTAAGGATTTGGTGCAAAAGCTGAATCTCCCTACGCGACCCAGGACTCCTGCCTTACGGGTAACCTCTATTCAGGGTACCCCTTTGTCGGGGGTGCATCTCCACCGAGACCGTACCGTTGATTTTGCAGACGGGGCTTATTACACTCAGAGGAGATTTCGTTGCTAGTGTTGGAGAAAGCTGTACATCCGGTGGTTCTGGGTTACCCTGGCTTCAGAAACACTCTCCTGTGATTTGCTGGAAGGATTTTCAGATTACCAGTGGAGTTCCGAGTGTTTCCAATCCTGCCTCCAAGTGAAAAGATTCCAACGGATTCCGCTGGCTCACACCTCGCCGGTATTACCGGCTCCGTATGCTGACTTCCAGGACGTCTTTTCCAAGGAAAAAGCGGAATTGTTACCGCAACACCGACCTTTTGACTGTGCGATAGAGTTGCTTCCAGGTACTACTCCCCCCCGAGGACGAGTTTATCCTTTGTCTCAGCCAGAGACCCGGGCTATGTCCGATTACATCACCGAGAATCTGGCTAAGGGCTTCATACGCCCTTCCAAGTCTCCCGCCGGAGCAGGTTTCTTTTTTGTTGCAAAAAAGGATGGGGCTTTGCGGCCTTGCATTGATTACCGTGGGCTCAATGCTATCACCAAGAAGAACCGGTATCCACTTCCCCTCATTCCGGAATTGCTGGACAGACTCCAAGGAGCCCAAGTCTTCACTAAATTGGACCTCCGCGGCGCATACAATCGAATCCGCCCCGGGGATGAATGGAAGACGGCGTTCAACACCCGGGACGGCCATTATGAATATCTAGTGATGCCGTTCGGACTGTGCAATGCTCCCGCTGTATTCCAGCACTTGATGAACGAGATTCTGCAAGACTTATTGCACTCCTGCGTGATCGTCTATTTGGACGACGTTCTCATACACTCCCCAGATCTTACCTCCCATCGGCAACATGTGAGGCAAGTACTCCAGATCTTACGAGACCACCATTTGTATGCTAAGTTCGAAAAATGTCTCTTTGAGCAAGAGTCGTTACCCTTCCTAGGGTATATTGTGTCCCTCTACTGGTTTCCGGATGGACCCCAGTAAGGTATCCGCTATCAGGAAGTGGCCCCGACCTGAGGGGCTAAAAGCTTTGCAACGTTTTTTGGGGTTTGCTAACTTCTATAGACACTTTATTCCCCAGTACTCTCGCTTGGTGGCACCTTTAACTGCGCTAACTCGGAAAGGGGCAAACACTCGCCTTTGGCCTGAGGAAGCTACTGAGGCTTTCGAACAATTAAAGAAGGCGTTTCTCCGGGATACCTGTTTACGTCACTCGGATCCAACGCGGCCATTCTTCGTCGAGGTCGATGTCTCTAACATTGCTGTGGGAGCGGTCCTCTCGCAAGTCTCTACCTCCGGACATCTCCTACCCTGCTCCTATTTTTCCAAGAAATTCTCGTCAGCCGAGTGCAACTACGGCATTGGGGATAAGGAGTTGCTAGCTGTCAAACTTGCGCTGGAGGAATGGAGACAGTGGTTGGAGGGCTCCCTTCATCCGGTTACAATTTATATGGATCATAAGAACCTGGAGTTCCTTAACCAGGCCCAACGTCTTAATCCTCGACAAGCACGTTGGTCCCTTTTCTTTAACCGTTTCAATTTCATACTGAAGTACCGGCCCGCCTTGAAGAATGTACGGGCTGACGCGCTCTCCCGTTATGAAATTCAGGAGGAGAAGGAAGACCTCCCACAACACATTATTGATCCCGCTAAGATCCAGTTAGCCAGCACCACGGTTTCCACCCTAGGACGAGTGGTGGTTTCCCACAAAGACCGCAGAAGGGTATTAGCTTGGGCCCACGACTCTCTTTCAGGGGGTCACGCCGGCAGGGAGAGGACGCTCGATCTGCTTAGACGCTATTACTGGTGGCCTCGAATACGACAAGATGTCCGAGTATATGTTGACTCATGCCCAGTATGTGCCCGGCAAAAACCGCCTAGTGGTCGGCCCTGGGGGCTCCTGCAGCCACTGCCTATCCCCGTGGAACCATGGTCCCACATAGCCACGGACTTTGTAGTGGATCTGCCCCCCTCGGAAGGTAATATGGTGATTTGGGTAACCGTAGACCGTTTTTCTAAGATGATTCACCTGGTACCTTTGCCTAAGCTGCCCTCTGCACCTGAACTCGCACTTCTGTTTATTCTACACGTCTTCCGGGCTCATGGACTACCACAGAGTATCGGATCGGATCGAGGGCCACAGTTTACGGCTCGTTTTTGGCGTGCCCTTTGTAGGAAATTTGGGGTCCAATTAAATTTGTCCACAGCCTTTCACCCCCAGACTAATGGCCAGACAGAGCGCACGAACCGCACTCTTAAAACTTTCCTCCGCAGTTTCATCTCCGAAAAGGGAAATAACTGGGTTTCTCTCCTGCCTTGGGCAGAGTTTGCCTACAACAATCATACCCATGCTGCCACAGGACAAACCCCTTTCCAGATCGTGTATGGACGTCACCCAAGGCCTCCTTTGCCGCTTCCTATTTCCATTCCATCACCTGCTGCCTTAACCGCAGCACGTCAAGTGCATCATCTCTGGAAGGGGATTCAACTCAAACTGACCACTGCAGCAAGAAAGTCCCAGCAGTATACCAACCGTCATCGACGACCAGCGCCAGTTTTTCTGCCAGGTACCAAGGTGTGGTTAAGCACTCGGAACCTCCAACTACCTAACCGCTCTCGTAAGTTGGCCCCTCGATACTGCGGGCCTTTTCAAGTTGCGGAGCGTATTGGTACAGTATCCTACAGACTTCGCCTTCCATCTTCACTTCGCATCCATAACGTGTTCCACGTATCCTTGCTGAAGCCGGTGGTACTTTCCCGGTACCACCATCCTTTCACTGACGCACTATCATCTCCTTCGTCTACGGAAGATACATATCAGGTACGAGAAATCTTGGACATTCGCTTCCATGCCCGTCGCTGGGAATACCTGCTGGCATGGGAGGGGTGCGGCCCCGAGGAAGACTCATGGGAGCCAGCTCGGAACATCTTGGACAAATCATTGCTAACTCAGTTTCATCTGGACAATCCCGGGAAGCCTGGCCCTCGGCGGAGGGGGCGTAAGAGGGGGGGTACTGTTGCGGTCTCGGTCGCCACGCTGGCGCCCGAGGCCTTACCTTCTCTCCGGGTCCCGGAGAGCTCCCGCGTTCCGCGGACCCGGGACCTCGGCCGCAGCTTCCCCCTGCCGCTTCAGCTCGGCGCGGGCCTACAGGGCCATCAGGCGCCATGCGCCAGCTCCTTCTCTGCTGCCAGCGTTCTCTCCCGGCTGGCCCCGCCCCCAGGTGCGCGCGCGCGGCTGAGCTCCATTTTTTAAGGGACCAGCGCGGGAAAACACGGCTCCTCCCTCTTCTGACGTCAGACGCTGCAGGGCTAATTAAGCCCTGCAGTTCTGAGCCTTCCTTGCCTTGCAACAAGGTTCACTACTTCTGGTAGCTCTGAGTTGCGTTCCTGAATTGCCTGTTTCCTGCCTGACCCCGCTTTGCCTGACTTCGCTTGCCTGTCTCCTGCCTTGACCTCGGATAGCCTGACCACGCTTGTCTTCAGCCTGCCTTGACTCCGGTCCGTGACTTCGACTCCTGTTTGTCTTCAGCCTGCCTTGACTCCGGTCCGTGACTTCGACTCCAGTTTGTCTTCAGCCTGCCTTGACTCCGGTCCGTGACTTCGACTCCTGTTTGTCTTCAGCCTGCCTTGACTCTGGTTCGTGACCCCGACTCCTGCTTGCTCGCCGCCTGCCCAGACTCCTGTCCGGATTCCACTCCTGGGTTTCTTCGTTCTCGCCTAAGTCCCAGCGGCCCGGGTCCCTACGGGCTCCTCCTGGGGGGACCTCGGGCTTCCAGGGCGAAGACTCCTAAGTCCTAGCAACCCGGGCTCCCACAGCTCCTCTGGAGGAGTCACGGGTTTCCAGGTGAAGCTCCTATTGCCCAGTGGGAGTTCTGCCTACCGACTGTTCCCTCGGGTCGGTCGGCCTAAGGATCCACATCCGGATTTTCTCCATCACAACAGTACAGTATTGGAGATTAAATTCTTGTAAGCACAAATGAAAAGTGGGATCTGGGGGCATTTGTATCTGATGATTTTAAGGTGGCCAAACAGGTGGATAAACTAAAAGTAAAAGCCAGAAAGATGCTTAGCTGCAAAGGTATGGAATGGTTAGCAGAAAAAAGGAGGTGATATTGCACCTCTATAGGTCCCTGGTCAGAACATATTTGGAATACTGTGTACAATTCTTGAGACAACATCTTCAAAAGGATATAAACAAGATGGAGTCAGTCCAGAGGGTGGAGTCCAGTCCAGAGAGTGGCTACTAAAATGGTCAGTGATCTTCGTTCAAAAGTATATGGGATGGACTTAAAAATCTAAACATATTTGCCCTAAAGGAAAAGAGAGATAGGGGAGAAATGATAGAGACATTCAAATATCTCAAAGGTTTCCATATATATATGAGGTGAGCCTCTTTCAAAAACATGAGGGAGAAAGGAGATAAACTCAACAGTAATTTTAGGAAATATTTCTTTCCAGAGAGTGTTGTGGATGCATGAAACAGCCTCCCAGTAGAGACAATAATATTATTTGAATTCAAGAAAGCATGGGATAAATACAGTGGATCTCTAAGGAAGTGATAGGAATTATAAAGCTAAATTAATTGGGTGGATAGGAAGACTGGATGGGCCATACAGTCTTTTTCTGCTGTTATGGTTCTATGCTTCTGTGTTTCTAATAGGTTGAAGATGAATGGGGATGATACAATTATGGAACCTAAGCATTTTTTTGACAGTAGGACAAGCCAGCCTGCCAAAGCTCTCTTGCAACTAGTTGAGAAATTGCACATGGCACAGATAGACCATACCTTGATGTTCAAAAATATCTGAAGCAACTTCATCAAAATATACAAAGGACTTACTAGACATATAAAATAAAACATGTTGCCTACCTGTCAAATTTAATAAGAACATCAACTTGGCTAAAAGCTTACACTTTTTGTGTAAAGTGCTAGTGATGATGTTCACTATTATCTTGCCAAGTTGTGTTGCCTGTTCTTGCAGTAATTTTTTCCCAGTAGTTTCTCCTTTTTCCTGTTTTGTCCTTGCTCAATCAGAACCCGCACTGGGATTCTGCATCATAAGTCTTCATTTTCAACTACCTGGGATTTTTCTTCTATTTTCGTAGACCCTCCCTCCTATTGTTTCTAGTTTAGTCATTGCAGTAATGGTTCTGAGGACAGGAGCCATGCACCAGGGCTCCTTCAGGAACCCTGTATCATCAGCTCTAAATCTGACCACCAGGTGACATCTTTAATGATTACCTTGACTTTCTCCATCCACAGTATCCCCAACCCCAGTTGACCCAAGGTCCAAGAATGACAGTTTGCTCTTAGAATGGCTGACCTATCTACACAAGTTCAATTTACACAGGTAACAAGCTCCATTCAACCCCCAGGTTTCAAACAAAAACTTTCCCTTTGAACTACTGAATCCAAAAGTAGGAAAAAAAAAACACTAGTGTAAGGCAATCTCTTTCCTTCTACTCTTTTTTTCTAAACCTAAGCAGTAATCATCCCAAGAAATGAAAAAAGCAATGCAAAATATCCTTTTTTTCAAAAATGAAAAGAAAAGCAATTAAGAAACAATATCCCCCTTCAAAATAAGGTCTTGGTAGTTGAATTTAAGGCAGAAAAATTGTCTGTTATGTGGACAAGCAGACGTTTGGTCTTCTCCTGCTGTGATATTTCTCTTTCTATATTTATATTTTGGGTATTGCAACTGCAACAGTCACTGTTATTACTTTCTCAAGACACTCATCGGGCAATAATTGAAGTATAGCCAACTTGTATAAGGCTTGGCTTAAAGATGATGAACTTCTCATGTCAGTAGACAAAGATACTGTCCTGGATATTTATTTTCTTGCACTTTAAAGAAGTCATCAACCATGGTGGAAGCAAAGAATACTTCAGTGATTGAAATACCTGCAGTGTATCCTTCCTCCTGTCCATGTATAACCTAGAACGAAGGTTCTCAATCCAGTCCTTGGGACACAACTAGTTAATCTGGTTTTCAGAATATCTACAATGAATATGCATAAAATAGATTTGCATCCATTGCCTCCATTGTATGCAAATCTATTTCATGAATATTAATTGTGAATATTCTGAAATCCTGAATGTCTCGGTGTATCCCAAGGATTAGGTTGAGAACTCCTGGCCTAGAGGAAAGGAGAGTGACTGAAGTTTAGTAGAGACATTTAAATAGAAGAAGCATTTTTAGCAGAAAGGTAATTAATGATTTGATGTTTAAAAGGCAACAGATTCAGAAGTAACATTTGGAAACATTTCTTCATAGAAGGAGAGGTGGACACAGGTGCTTCTCTGAGATTTTCTACAGCTATAATATGTACATTTTGTTTTTGTGATGCTTTGGTACATTTTGTGATTGAACCAAAGAATTAGAGCCAGAGAAGGCTGTGTAAGTTAGAAATGGAAATCAAACCAAAGCATTAGCTAAATAGTAAAATGGTAGCTCTGGACTCATCTGTTGGATGTTGCCAAGGCTGTGTACTATCCCACAATACATTTACATGCAAGCTCTCTAGGGTGGGTACAAAAATGTTGACTGAATATTTGCAATAATGTAAGCCTCTTTTGGGTGGCTACCGAAAGCAGAGTAGCACATGCTATCTAGCAAATGGTGCCAAAAGTGAGTATTACTCTACTATTCAAGAACAGTCTCTGGGGTGGATACCGAAATCTTTAGCTATGAAGCTAAAAAGTAAATTCTCCAAAAACAGAATAGTACACGCTGTCTGGTTCATGGCTCCAAAACTGCCTACTACTCCCCTATATATGTAAGCTCTATGGGGTGGATATCAACATGTCATCAGCACGATTTATTTTGTTGCATTGCACACAGCAATTTAATAGGTTGTTGTATTTCCAATTTGTTTGCTGGAGATGCTGGTTACAGCTGTAAGGCCCCTCTGTGGCAGGCTCTTCTGTATTTCAATCAGCCTTTGACCACCTTGAGAAAACACAAAAAAACACATCAGAACTAAGTATTACATCCTTCTGACTCTCTGAACTAGCCCGTCTCAACCCGGAGATATATTCCCTGTCATACTCACTTGCTCCTTCATCTGTATCAATTAGGGGTGTGCATTCGTTTTGACCGCATATGTAAAACGCAACTTTTTTTTTTTAACTTAAAAAAGTGATGAGGCGAAAACGATCGCGATTTCCAACTTATTCAACTTAGCTATGTTGAATAAGTTGGAAATCGTGATTGTTGATCCTAAATAAAAATTTAAACCCCTCACCCTCCTTCATCCCCCCCCCCCCCCAAGACTTACCAAAACTCCCGGGGAGTCAGGACGCCATTCCTGTATTCCTTTGCGAGGAGCACGTGACGTCGGCGTCACATCGGAGTGACGCGGACGTCACGTGATTCACCGCGCGTCCGCTCCGGGACCCTCGTTGGACCCAAACGGAACTTTTGGCCCCCCAATCTGGCCAAAAGTTCCTTTTGGGTCCAACGAGGGTCCCGGAGCGAACGCACGGGGAATCACGTGACGTCCGCGTCACTCCGACATGACGCCGACGTCACGTGCTCCTCGCAAAGGAGTACAGAAATGGCGTCCTGACTCCCCGCTAGACCACCAGGGAGTTTTGGTAAGTCTTGGGGGTGGGTTTAAGGAGGGTGAGGGGTTTAAATTTTTATTTAGGGAATCGGTGCACGTATGGACATAGACTCAACTTATGGAATTCTCCATATGTCCATATTGACCGAAATTGACCCCCCCTTTCGACTTATGGACTTATGAACATAAACTTTTGGTCTGCACATCCCTAAAAACAAGTACAGAAAAGCAGAAAAAACTGCTTTTCTGAACTTCTTCAGTAAAAAAACAAACAAACAAAAAAAAACCTTGGCAGACCGCCGAGTTATTGAAGACCGATGCCGATCCGACGCCGGACCGTCAAGTTTACCGGTGTCAGTCTTCATAACCAGCAGCCGCTGCAGGGTCGCATTAGCAAGGAGGTTCTAAGGTCACATAAGCGACCCTAGCACCTCCTTGCTAGTGCGACCCCCTAATTTGCCTATTGCATGGTGCCCTCCTTGTGGGCACCATGGGTGCGATAAGAAAGCGGGCGCTGAAAAGTCAGTGCCTGCTTTCCGCGAAAATTATTGCTTCGGCCCCATTGTCTGTCAAATAATCTCTATTAAAGAACTTTTAATATTATAAAACCTTTATTTGAAACACCACTCTGAATGTGAAGAGGGTTGTTATTGTTATGGGTCCTTGTCATTACATTCTATGAGGTCTTGAACCAATGCCTATTTATTTATTTATTTATTAGAATTCCTAAACAAATACATTGTTCTATGTGGTTTACAAAAATAACTTACAGAATATCATCAAATACATTTAAAACAATTTTAAAGAAAAACAGAAAAATATACTTAAAATAATATACTTCAATACTAATTATTACCAAAAGCCTCAACAAACAGAAAACTTTTAAGCTGCTTAAGATATAATTTAATATCAGTGATTAAATGTAGGTCTCGGGGCAAAGAGTTCCATGAAATAGGACCAGTGATGCTTCCCTCTTGCATAGGAACAAACCACAATCAGAGCCCCCTTCCTAGTAAGGACACAAGAGAGAGTTACATAAGCTTTTCGCATTTTCTTGATTTTTGGAGTGTGTGTGTAATAGGCACATTTTCCTGATATATCCTTTATTACACATAGGGGTCCATGATATTAAACTAAAAAAAAAAAAAATTATCAAGTGAGTCAGTAAAAATGTATCATGTATTCTTAAAAGTCCCTTAATGGGCAATGTAAAGAACATAATATTCAAAGGCATGTAACATTTTTTCCACTAGCATAGTCACAGTTCTAAAATACACAGCCAAAATCCTCCATGCGTACAGGTAGTCAACTGGAACAATATATTAAGAATATAAGAACATGCCATACTGGGTCAGACCAAGGGTCCATCAAGCCCAGCATCCTGTTTCCAACAGTGGCAAATCCAGGCCATAAGAACCTGGCAAGTACCTAAAAACTAAGTCTATTCCATGTTACTGTTGCTAGTAATAGCAGTGGCTATTTTCTAAGTCAACTTAATTACTAGCAGGAAATGGACTTCTCTTCCAAGAACTTATCCAATCCTTTTTTAAACACAGCGATACTAATTGCACTAACCACATCCTCTGGCAACAAATTCCAGAGTTTATTGTGCATTGAGTAAAAAATAACTTTCTCCGATTAGTTTTAAATGTGCTACATGCTAACATCATGGATTGCCCCCTTGTCTTTCTAGTATCCGAAAGAGTAAATAACCGATTCACATCTACCCATTCTAGACCTCTCATTAATTTTAAACACCTCTATCATATCCCCCCTCAGCCGTCTCTTCTCCAAGCTGAAAAGCCCTTCTCCATCGCAATTATATCTTTTTTGAGATGCGGCGACCAGAATTGTACACATTATTCAAGGTGCGGTCTCACCTTGGAGCCATACAGAGGCATTATGACATTTTCCGTTTTATTCACCATTCCCTTTCTAATAATTCCCAACATTCTGTTTGCTTTTTTGACTGCCACAGCACACTGAACTGACGATTTCAATGTGTTATCCACTATGACGCCTAGATCTCTTTCTTGGGTTGTAGCACATAATATGGAACCTAACATTGTGTAACTATAGCATGGGTAATTTTTCCCTATATGCATCACCTTGCACTTATGCACATTAAATTTTATCTGCCATTTTGATGCCCAGTTTTCCAGTCTCACAAGGTCTTCCTGCAATTTCTTACAATCTGCTTGTGATTTAACTACTCTGAACAATTTTGTATCATCTGCAAATTTGATTATCTCATTCATCATATTTCTTTCCAGATTGGTTAGCTTGGTTAGCTTCCCTAATTTCTCTTAGCATTTCATGTCCGTCTCACCATCTTGACCAGGTGGACGGTAGTATACTCCTATCACTATAGTCTTCTCCGACACACAAGGGATTTCTACCCATAAAGATTCAATTTTGCATTTAGTCTCATGCAGGATGTTTATCCTGTTGGACTCTATGCCATCCCTGACATAAAGCGCCACACCGCCTCCCGGGTGCTCCTCTCTGTCATTGCGATATAATTTATACCCTGGTATAGCACTGTCCCATTGGTTGTCCGCCTTCCACCATGTCTCTGAGATGCCAATTAAGTCTATGTCATAATTCACTGCTATACATTCTAATTCTCCCATCTTACTTCTTAGACCTCTGACATTAGCATGCAAACATTTCAAAGTTTGTTTTTTGTTTGTATTTTCATTCTGCTTTTTAATTGATAGGGATAATTTAGAATTTTTTAGCTCAGGTGAGTTTTTAGTTATAGGCACTTGGACTACTTTTCTTATTATTGGAACCTCACTGTCGGGATGCCCTAATTCTAATGCATCATTAGTATCCTTTGAAGATACCTCTCTCCGAACCATGCGCTGCTGAGCCACTGTCGGCTTTCCCCTTTGTTCTAGTTTAAAAGCTGCTCTATCTCCTTTTTAAAGGTTAGCACCAGCAGTCTGGTTCTACCTTGGTTAAGGTGGAGCCTATCCCTTCAGAAGAGACTCCCCCTTCCCCAAAAGGTTCCCCAGTTCCTAACAAAACTGAATCCCTCTTTCTTGCACCATCGTCTCATCCACGCATTGAGACTCCGGAGCTCTGCCTGCCTCTGGTGACCTGCGCGTTGAACAGGGAGCATTTCAGAGAATGCTACCCTGGAGGTTCTGGATTTAAGCTTTCTTCCTAAGAGCCTAAATTTGGCTTCCAGAACCTCCCTCCCACATTTTCCTATGTCATTGGTGCCCACATGTACCACGACAGCTGGCTCCTCCCCAGCACTGTCTAAAATCCTATCTAGGTGACGTGTGAGGTCCGCCACCTTCACACCAGGTAGGCATGTTACCAGGCGATCCTCACTCCCACCAGCCAGCCAGCTATCTACATTCCTAATAATCGAATCACCAACTATGATGGCTGACCTAACCCTTCCCTCCTGGGCAGTAGGCCTTGGGGAGATATCCTCGGTGCGAAAGGACAATGCATCACCTAGAGAGCAGGTCCTTGCTACAGGATCCTTTCCTGCTGCACCCGGTTGATGTTTTCCAATCATGAGACCTTTTTCCTCCAAGGCAGCACCAGGGCTGCCAGTCTGAAGTTGGGACTTGGCTACTATGTCCCTGAAGGTCTCATCTATATACCTCTCTGTCTGCCTCAGCTCCTCCAGGTCTGCCACTCTAGCCACCAGAGATTGGACTTGTTCTCTGAGAGCCAGGAGCTCTTTGCATCGCATGCTCATGTACAACTTCTCACTGGCGAGTAAAAAATCATACATGTGACACTCGATGCAAAAGACTGGGAAGCCCCACTCTTGCTGCTGGGCTGCTGCCTTCATCTCAATTTTGTTCAGTTCCTAGTTAAGTTTTAGGTTGCTATGGGAGTAGGAATGTGTCTAACTAACGTCCTTTAAATGTATTAGTGAATTCACTATATGTCTGGTAGTGGCCTACAAGGGACTAATCAAAATCTCAATAAAGTTTTTGTTGTTGGTTTTTTTTTTGCTTGTTTTTTTTTTTTTTTTTGGTGAAAGTGGCACCTGCCTTTAAATTAAAGGATGAGCTAGGGGTGGGAAATGCAAATAGTCTAACTTCAGCTAGTCAGCCAGAGTGACTCACTGCTCTCTTGATTATCAAATGTTGGTATCTAATCAAACCAAATCATACTACCTCAACACCTTTCCAAGGTGAGTAATTGAACTGAACTTTTCAACCTTTTTACTTAGGTATACACTGCTCCTTGCTTATATCTAGCTTCAGGCTAATTTTTTTTTTTATTTTTTTAAATAAAAACACTCAGTTCTACTTACTAGTTGCCTTTCAGACTTTTAAAAATAAACACACTAACTACTGCTTACTAGCTGCCTTACTGACTGACCATTTAAAAATACAAACATTCTAACTTTGTATTCACTGCCTTACTATTAAAAGCATAAACACACAAACACACTAAATAATATTCCCAAATAGTTAACTTTGCCCCAATATGTTGAAAAAGACAATGTCCCAAGCAAAAACTTACTGATTCCTTTCAGCCACCAGCAAGGTGATCCTCTCCTCTCAGTGCTTTTATTTAAAATGTAACAAAATTATGTTAACCAAAAATAGGAGTGGTATAGCGCTAAATGTTCATGGATCCTTATATTGGATTAATTCATAAATGAAGCGAAGGGAACGGTAAATTATGCGTCGTCTCCAATGCTTGAGGAGACAACATCGACTTACTTCAGCTGCCTTTCAATGTTGCTCATTTATGTCAGACCCCTTTTCCCAGTCTGAATAATTTGGTCAAAATGTTGGCTCTGTATAGACGCTGATGGTGACTGTTTCAACAGTTGTTTACTGTGCCTGTTTACTCCTTCTCGATAACCCCCGCAAGGCTCTTTTGACTTAATATCCGCATTTTCTCCTGTAAGAGCACATGGATATGATTATAGTTTCATATATTGAAAGCCCTCTGGCAGACTCTTATCAGTTGATTTTATGGGCCTCTGTCCCTCCCGACACAGCCCATGTGGCAAAACATGGTCCGTGCTGGGGGACCGAAACCTCCTTCCAATAACTTATGCATAAAAGATGGAAACGCTTAATTTACCATTCTCTTTGCTTCATTTATTGATCAGTCAATGTAAGGCTCCATGAACATTTAGTGCCATACCACACCTATTTTTGGTTATCACCGACTGAGTATACTGCTCACCATCTCCACTCTATTATTTACAAAATGATGTTAGCCGTTTGGAAGCCAATGCCAGTATGTTGATTTTCAAGCTCAAAATATAGTTTACTTAATTTGAATTGATTATCTTTTGTGCATTTTGTGATATTGTTTTTGAAACAAATAATATTCTCCACATATCACAGTGAAAGAGAAAGTTAATAGGGCATAAAAGCACTTGTGCAGCAGCATCACAACATGAGGATAGCACTCGGTCACCCAAAATGTGCTAACTTCTCACTGCAAGGGATACCTGTTTGAATTCACATGTTGATAGAGGATATATTGGTTATTTTGTACAACTTAAAATTGTGTTTATAGGTAAAACATTTAAACTGGAGGTAAAGGACAATTCTGACTTAGCACAGGATCACAGCTACTTATTTTAGGGTGCCCCATACAATGAGCCAGTCTGAGGACTGATGCTAGACAGAAACTAGCTGGACACTGGAGAAAGACTGCACAGGAGAGATTTTTATTCTATTTTTGCCACCAAAAACCAGGTAAAGGAATACTCCCACTTCCCCACAACCTTTCTTTTTTGGTTTGTTTTATTAGTTATTTGAAGAAAAAATGTGGAACTAAAGCCATGGATTATTGTTAATGAAACTCCTGAGACAGAAGCGACATCTGATAGGATTCTGCATGGGCCATTGTTCTGGAATATCAGTAAAAATTGCTGGAACCTTTAGCAGCCAACCACAGCGTAAGGGCTCTTCCTACTACCTCAAAATAATATGATGCATGCGGCCTTTTAAATTAGTGAAAGAACTACAGTTTTTCACATCCTTGGTCTTCTTTGTCTTGGTTTTATACTAACTCCCTAAATGTAAGACTGTGAAGCTATATTTTAAAGATGTTTAATTGTCCATTCAGGGAAACTTACTAAGTAATAAAAAAATTGGCATGGCTCCTCTGAGAAATGTTTAATTACTGTAAGAAGTTCACTGCCAAAGTAATAGTTTTGCAAGTTAAGTCGTTTTATTAATAACGCTGAGTAAATTGCCATGGAGAAAACCATGGAAAAGTTAAAGCTTTTAATAATATCAATATGTGCCGTTCTAGTGCCATTAATTTCTCTGCCTACTCAGAAAAGCACCACTAGGAATTCATCAATGTGTTTTCAAAAGGGTCCCAGCTCCAGCACGCAAAGGCTCCACTTGAAGAAAGGAGGGCTTGCACTCTTTACCTAAGGGGGAAATCTTTGCAAGGCCCAGAGATTTTTGCTCCTTCCAGTGCTTTTATTTCTATTAAGAGGTTTAATCCTCCCATTTTTGTGCCATGAACACAATGTTCTCATGTCCCCGATAGGCCTTAAAAGCTCATATTCCGCTTTCCCCGCTCCCTCTCCCCATATTGCAGAGGTTCTCAATTCCAGGCAAAAAGACCAAGAAGGGACCATCCTCAGTTATTGCCTCAGACCTCATGCTTGATCTACAGGAAGTAAAGAATCAATGACTAAAGCCAACCTGCTTTCCATAATAACGTAAGAAAGGCAGATTTTAAGTAGCCATATTAATCCTGGAGAAAACTGAATTCTTTCTAGGTTGTTATATCTTTTATTGATCAAACAAACAAGGTTCCAGAAAGATAATAACATAGAAGAAAAAAAATCTATATCAAATATTTAAACAATTCTCTGTCAAAAAATATTTTTAATTATTACAGCAAAAAAGAAAGAGGGAGAGAAGGGAAAACCTGAGAGAGCCCCACAGCATTTGACAGGATGCCTAAATGTGCTGACACATACTGGCTTCCCACAGCCCCATCATAGAAATAACCCTTCTAATATGTGCAAGTGATGCAAACGTTCTCTAAATCAATATATAACCCCTGAGCTGAGGTCCTCAATTAAGACATCAAAGACACTTTATTTACATGGTCTTATGATGTCCTCACCTCCCATATTTTCCATAAATCCTTTCTTTTTCCAGGATTCCCTGTCAGAGGGAGATTATTCTCAGTGGCCCTGAACATTGTTCTAGCAGTCTATAATATCCATTGTAATAAGCATGCTGGCTGGATGCAATTCCAACATAACTTTACTTATACAGTAAGTCCAGCCACTGATCTCGCCGCCTAGCCAGCCAGCCGCGCCGCCCTTCAACGCGGCTCTAAGTCCCGCCTACCCGCAAGAGAAAAAAAAAAAAAAGAAGCTGCCTTCGTCCTATCAGAAGCAGAGAGGGACTTTTAAATTCCCTGCTTCTCAGGCACCGCGCCTGATCTCTCTCGGCCTCCAACGCTGCTGCTGCCGCTGCATCCGTGATCGCGAGGAGGGAGGCCTGCGCGATCGGCACCCAGACCCGTCGGGGTAAGGCCATTCAACTCCCCTTTGCCCCCGGCGAGTCCAGCCACCGATCTCGCTGCCTAGCCAGCCAGCTGCGCCGCCCTTCAACGCGGCTCTAAGTCCCGCCTACCCGCAAGAGAAAAAAAAGAAGCTGCCTTCGTCCTATCAGAAGCAGAGAGGGACTTTTAAATTCCCTGCTTCTCAGGTGCCGCGCGTCTGCGTCGCACGCCGAAGGAGCGCGACAAAGGGGCTGGCCCCTTTGTGCGCCCCTTCGTGCAGCCACTGAGTAAAGCATAATTTCTACAGTCCTGGTTATTAAGTTTTTGCCTCCTATCTATATTCTATTACCCTCCATTACCCACATTTATAAACGGCTTTTCAACCTTATCCACCTACCCCACTGCTCACTGAAACCTCCTAGTCCATACCACTCTGTAAGGAATACCCTGCTCAAACTGACCATTCTGCAAACTGTTTCGCCTTCTGATACTTTTCAAACCACGTTTATCCTTTACTAGTAACTGACCCACTCGGACTCCAGCAAGAATTGAAGCTCCAAATATTTAAAAGCTCAGGAAGTGTTACTAAGAAACAACTTCTAACATCCAGTATCGAGCCCTGTATAGTCAGGGCCTGCTTGCAATAAAAGAGACCTGCATATTCCCTTAGCCCTTCTGTTCTGCATAAATCTATAACACAAGTTATCTTCTGAATTGCTTGTTGCTGCTCTCTAAATGAATATGATCACTCGCCACATTCCCACTATCAAATACTTCAACTCGAACCATAAACCGGCTAGATTTATCCAACACTCACCTTTAATCCGAACATTAACTCCCATTATGGTAACGCCTATCACTCAAATGATATTAACTTTTTCTATTTTTCTCTTAAATACACAATCAATACAAAAAAAGATCACACTACTAAGCAATATTCTCACAGAAGAAAAGCCAGACATATGTGCGATCACCGAATCATGGCTGAAAGACACCGACACAGCCATAATAAATCAACTACCTACTGACACATTCAATGTTTATTCCATTCCAAGGAACAAAAAGAAAGGTGGAGGCATTCTCCTGGCTGCCAAAAAGAAATTTAATCTCTCAGTTCAAGCTACTTCACCATCTCACAAAATTGAGTATGGCCTTTTCAAATCTAAAGAACTTCAAATCTGCCTGATCTTCTCCCCCCCTAGCATACTTGAAAATAACCCATCTTTCCTTACAGAATTTATCACCAAAAACATTGATATACATCTCCCAACAATTATACTCGGGGACTTGAACCTACATTTTGATTGCCTCCCTTTAACCCCAGCATGCGAAGCATTAATGACTTTTATGAATGCCCTAGGCTTTCAACAAGCTGTGACCAACCCAACTCACAAAGCTGGTCATACCCTTGATGTCATTTTTATTAACTCCCTTATTGAAACAAAACACCCCCGCTGCACTCCTATTCCCTGGTCTGACCACTTCCGGATTGATACTTCCTGCACAATTAAGCACTCACCAACTAATGTTCACACCAAAAAAACTATCTACTTCCGAAAACAAGGTCAAACAGATGAAATTATTCATGTGATCTCAGAAGACCTTAAAAATTTAGATCTCACTGATGCAGAAACAGCTACCTCATCTTGGTTTAAAATTACCAGTAACATAGCAGATAATCTCTGTCCCATACAATCCAAAGAAATCAATACTGAAAAGATAATTAAAAATAAACCATGGTATACTCCCGAGCTTAAAGCTATGAAAACGGAGCTTCGTAAAACAGAAAAAGAATGGCGCAGAAATCAAAATTCTACTACTTTACTAAAATTCAAATCTTTACTACACAAATATCGCCAAAGCACCGATAAAACGAAGAAGGATTTCTACACTGCCAGAATCCATCAATATAAATTCAACCCTCAAGCACTCTTCCAATATGTCAAAAGCCTTATAACTGCACCAGCTCATACTAGCTCAAATAATAACGATGATTCAAAATGCGAGGAACTAGCTACGTACTTTTATAACAAAATACAATCTATTCTTATGCGATTTAAGTCACAAATTACACTGAACTCAAACTACAACCTTAACTCCACCCACATTAGCAATCCTACTGATTATACCGCTTCTATATCCTCCAATCAAGCTACATCAGCTACTCAAAATAAACCTGAAACAAAGCTTACCAATCTTGAAATTACTACTAGTATAGAAGTTGAATCAATTCTAAAGAAAATGAAACCAGCTTTCCACCCCACAGATATCATGCCTACTAAGATTCTTCTCTCAATACATTCTACTATAGCTAAACCCATTGCTAAGATTCTTAACAAATCCATCACCTCAGGCATTGTTCCTTCTCTACTCAAACATGCTATCATAACCCCCATGATAAAAAAAATCAAACCTTGATTCATCTGATCCAGCAAACTTTCGCCCAGTTTCAAACCTACCCTTCCTTTCAAAAGTAATGGAAAGAGTCATCAACAAACAACTAACTGATTATCTAGATGAACATCATCTACTCTTCCCATCCCAATATGGGTTTAGAAAATACCACAGCACGGAAACACTTTTAATATCACTTTCAGAAGTATTACTAAAAGCTTTAGATATTGGAAAATCATACCTTATCGCCCTTCTAGATATTTCAGCAGCATTCGACACAGTAAATCACAACACCCTTATAAACCACCTCTCTGAAATAGGCATTACTGGCTCAGCACTACTATGGTTTCAGTCATTCCTGAACAACAGAACTTATAGTGTTAAATGTGGACAAAGCGAATCCAAGCCAAGAAATCTCTCTCAAGGAGTCCCACAAGGATCCTCTCTTTCCTCGACATTATTTAATGTTTACCTTACACCATTATGCCGGCTACTTTCTAAACTGGGTCTTCAACATTTTATCTATGCGGATGATGTTCAGATTCTCATTCCTATTACTAGCACAATCACAAATGCCCTGAGCTCCTGGAATGCAGCATTATCAGAAATTAAAACTATTCTTACAGACAACCAATTGGCTATCAACACCAATAAAACTGAGCTAATGATTATTTCACCTCCAGTAAATGCAACTCTGAACAACACCAGTCTTACACAAGACATCTCTACAATGTCTCAGCAAGTACGTAGCCTTGGAATCATCATTGATAACAATCTTACTTTTAAAACATTCATCGCTGATACAGTTAAAAATGGATTCTTTAAACTACACACATTAAAACACATTAAACCTCTACTATACCAATATGACTTCCGCACAGTCTTCAAGCAACTATTTTATCAAAAATAGATTACTGCAATGCACTGCTATTAGGTCTACCTAAAACTACAATCCAACCTTTGCAAATGTTACAAAATGCAGCTGCCCGCATCATCACCGATACGAGACGCCACGAACACATCACTCCAGCACTTCAGTCTTTGCACTGGCTACCCGTGGCTTCTAGGATAATATATAAATCCATGACACTTATTCATAAAGCCGTTCACAACAGAGATATGCTATGGTTCACTGATCAACTACAATTCAAAACATCAATCTGCCCTACCAGATTCCAACATTTAGCCAAACTGAAGATTCCAGCGCCTAATTTGACCAAACTTTCTACGACGAAAGAACGTTCATTTATCATTGCTGGATCCACAATATGGAACACCATGCCTTCAGAGTTACGCCAGGAACTTTGCCACAAAAAATTTAAACAAAACCTAAAAACCTGGTTATTCAAAAAAGCCTACTATTAATAAACTGAGTTCTACTATTTACCTTCCATTTTACTTCTACAGACACTCTTATTTTGGTTTTCGTTATCTTAATACAAAGTTACATATTGTCTAGTATTCCTTCAGTTATGATGTTATATTGTAAAGCACCATGCTGAATTAATGTTTGAATGTAAACCGAGGTGATGTTATTTACGTACCCCGGTATATAAAAAACCGTAAATAAATAAATAAATAAATAAATAAATAAATAAATAAATAATTTAAAATTGAAATGAATGACAATGTTCAAATACGTATTCAAAACAGTCCATTGCACAGTCCTCTTTAGATAAATCTGTGGCTCTGTATATACGCTATTATATGTCCATATCTTATTCTAATTTCAGGGGCAGTTCAATCCCTGCAATTAAAAAAGTTGCTAGCTCATGTGCTTTACCGTAAGGTGAATTTAAACGTCCTACAAATGCTAAAGCCGGGAGATATGCGCAGAAGTCGGGCTGGCGTGCACTGTGCAGATTTTATAAAGTGTGCAAGTATGCACATATCTCCCAGTATGCACACACTAACTTTTTTGAAAAATGGGGTGGGGCAGGGGCAATGGGTTGGGCGAGGCATGGGTGCTCCTAGATTTCTCAATAAAATCTCTGCATAAGTATTTACGCGCATAAGTGTGCCCCAGAGCCTCCTATCATGTAACTTCAGCTATGGATGGTGTGTAAGTCCTGAAACAAAAAACACTAAAGAGGTTAGCGGGATTTTAGGGGTTGGGACTCATAGGGTAAAAAGTAGGCTCGTTAACTATGGGGGTAGAAAGTCCTATCCTTTACCCTGGGAACAAACTGGGGAAACTGGTAATTGTGTTGGCGTGCATGTCCACTAAAATCCCCTCATTTACGTGGTAGAGGCAACATTTGTGTGTACATGTGCACGTCCATATAAAATTGTGTAAACGTTTCACGCTTATAGCCTATTTTATATCATGTGCGCATATACTTGCGTATGTTATAATATGGCCATGTCCTTTGGCGCGAGCCGGCATATGCGCTCACATGTGCACCCATGTGGCTGTTTCAAAGTTACCGGCTTTGTGCTGTATATGTGATTAAATGGCCATGTGACATTGTATATAGGTAAAACTTCACGCTGCTTACATATACAGTTAATTGAACATTGAAGCTGCTTAAGAAGACAATGTGAAGAGGCGTCCTCAGTTTCACTATCCTCAGTGCCACATTTTTCACAAATGTGACATATTTTTAAAGAACTTACATTTGTTGCACTTGATAGAGTACCTAATAATGTTCGAGGACGTGATCATGATCGATTTCTCCTTTAATGGGAACAGCGATGGATTTTCATATTGAATACTGTTACACTATTTGGTCTAAATAATGAACTTGATTTATCTGGGGGGCGGGGGGAGGGGGGGTTGTAGATGCTTTTTGTATACTGTTCTCTGCTTGGCATTTTAAACATCCAATTGTGTGACACGTAATATTGTGCATGATTAGATTTAAATGGTATCTTTCTGTTTCTTTCCTAGGAATCTTTTTGATGAGAGACTGTAGGACCAGTACAATTATTGCATGTTAAAGTGAACTGAGAATATTGCTGATGCCTCGTGCTTGCTGTTATATCCCTTGGTCTATACCTTGTGGTGTTCATGCCACTTTTGCTTTTGCCCCTGTTTTTGTACCTTTTTATGCTGTTTCTTATCCTCTTTTGGTGCTTTGGGTTGTTCATGCCACTGTTTGTGCTGCTTTGCCTCTCTCAGGGTGGCTTGGGCTGTTCATGCCAATGTTGGTGCCTTTTTGCCTCTCTTTTGTTTCCTGCAGTGATATTGCCACTCCTTGTTTTCTGGGGAACTGTTGTTTCTGCTACTAATGCCTGCCAACATACTTCATAAAACTTGGATGGGAAACCACAAAGTTAGAGTAAAAAATAGGATGTAGTGCTTCTCCTATTAACCTTAATGGAAACAAATGAAACTAATGAGCTTTTGATATGCACTGAACAAAATGTTAATTGATGAAATGCCAGTGGGATACGTTGAAAACTGAATTGAAAATCTTAACCTAACTGAAATTTGTATTCCATGCATATCCTTATAGTTGATGTCGGGTTGCAGACTTGCTTAGGCCTTTATCATATTACTAGTCTCTGCAGTCTGGATGGTCACAGGCTGGATGTTTATGCCTTCTGGCTGGGGATTCTGGCAGTATAACTCTCCTGAAACAATTGTGGCCTCTGCACCTGTGACCAGAATAGTTTTGTCAGCATATCATTGATGGAAACTGTCACTTGCATATTACGTCTCTTTCTGGTCACCTGGCCAGTGATAAGGGTGATTTCATAGCTGGACCCTCTGTGATGTTTTCTTCCTTCTAGCTGCCTGGTTCAGGGATCACTAGTTCTATTGGTGTCCAGATGTCAAAGGGCCAGTTAATGAGAGCATTGTCTCTTCCAGCATACCTTTTCTTCACACTGAAAACTAGGGATGTGAATCGTTTTAGGACGATTAAAATTATCGTCCGATAATTTTAATATCGTCTTAAACCATTATGGAACACAATACAATAGAGATTCTAACGATTTATCGTTATAAATCGTTAGAATCGTGAGCCGGCACACTAAAACCCCCTAAAACCCACCCCCGACCCTTTAAATTAAATCCCCCACCCTCCCGAACCCCCCCCCAAATGAGTTAAATAACCTGCGGGTCCAGCGGCGGTCCGGAACGGCAGCGGTCCGGAACGGGCTCCTGCTCCTGAATCTTGTTGTCTTCAGCCGGCGCCATTTTCCAAAATGGCGCCGAAAAATGGCGGCGGCCATAGACGAACACGATTGGACGGCAGGAGGTCCTTCCGGACCCCCGCTGGACTTTTGGCAAGTCTCGTGGGGGTCAGGAGGCCCCCCACAAGCTGGCCAAAAGTTCCTGGAGGTCCAGCGGGGGTCAGGGAGCGATTTCCCACCGCGAATCGTTTTCGTACGGAAAATGGCGCCGGCAGGAGATCGACTGCAGGAGGTCGTTCAGCGAGGCGCCGGAACCCTCGCTGAACGACCTCCTGCAGTCGATCTCCTGCCGGCGCCATTTTCCGTACGAAAACGATTCGCGGCGGGAAATCGCTCCCTGACCCCCGCTGGACCTCCAGGAACTTTTGGCCAGCTTGTGGGGGGCCTCCTGACCCCCACGAGACTTGCCAAAAGTCCAGCGGGGGTCCGGAAGGACCTCCTGCCGTCCAATCGTGTTCATCTATGGCCGCCGCCATTTTTCGGCGCCATTTTGGAAAATGGCGCCGGCTGAAGACAACAAGATTCAGGAGCAGGAGCCCGTTCCGGACCGCTGCCGTTCCGGACCGCCGCTGGACCCGCAGGTTATTTAACTCATTTGGGGGGGGTTCGGGAGGGTGGGGGATTTAATTTAAAGGGTAGGGGGTGGGTTTTAGGGGGTTTTAATGTGCCGGTTTTGCGATTTTTAGATTTTTAGATTTTTCACGATTTTTCACGATATTTTACCCCCCCAAACGGCAACAATACGATTCCCTCCCCCTCCCAGCCGAAATCGATCGTTAAGACGATCGAGGACACGATTCACATCCCTACTGAAAACAGAGGTATCTGGATACTAAAGTAGAACTGAGAGTATGTGAGCAGAAATATGCATTTGGACTTCTGGCATCAGAATGATTTTGGCAGCTGACTCTTGGTGCCCGGAGATTCCAGCTTTAAATCCTTTAGACTTCTGGGTCAACTGTTTTAACTTGTCATATATCTAGTTTATGGTCTTTAGCAGTTATCCCTCCTCAGCAGCCTTTTTCACTACAGAGGTCTGCATCCTTCAGACAGGCAAGCTATACTGCCTTCTGACATAGGTAAGCATCTGCCCTAGAAACTCTGAATGTGTCATCTCCCTTCTGCTTCTTACCCCAGGATAGCTCAGAAATTCAGTGCATGTGCCTTAACTAGTTACCAACCCTCCCCCAGAGTCATGGAGTTCCAAATCATGAATTTATAGGCTTCCCACTAATTTTTCAGGTCCTTGAAAAAGGTGTTAGCAGCAGACTGATTTTGCTTCTCAAGTTCTACACCCAGGTAGGTTCTGGTCTCTAGCCAGCATACCTCCTCTGCAAATTCTGCTGTGGTTTTTGTCCTATTAGAGTTTCCTGCATAAAGTGGTGAGTGGTTCCAATTGGCCAAACTATTGGACTGGTTACTCTATCTATAGCGTGTAATTCTTCCTAATGTAGCCTAAGAGTGATCAGATGTAGTGAATGGCAGCTATCCCCAGGTATTTATAGAAGTGATTTAACCTCTGGGTTCTGCTCCATCCATTTTCCTGGGCTATACATGCGAATGAAACTACCAAAAATTCCATGTCTTTAATGTCATTATAAGTGGCCATCTTAATTCTTCAAACTGACAGCATTGGTAGGTGCTTCCCCATGTCCAGTTTATTGCACCGTTTATTGGTATATAGTCTTTTCTTTGACCTGGCAGATTTTGTGTCCCAGTTGCTTTGTTGCTTTAGAGAGCATTGGATAGTTGACAGAGTAGCTCTAGGTGGGTAAATATCTAGCAGCTGCATAATATAGTATGGGTAATGGTAGAGGGCACTAGAAAGCCCAGTCTGGTGAGTTCCATGGGAGGGCAAGATTGCAGGCATGGTGACCATAGGTAATCATAGGTATTTGCTTCCATTGGCAGTTATCCTTTCCATAGGAGTTGTAAAAGCTGGGTGTCAGAATTATCAGGGCTAAGCTGTCAGGGGCCACCCTAGATAGGAAGTGCATACCTGGATAGGATAGGTCCAAGTCATGATGATGCTCAGGGGCTGAATAGGAGTCAGAAGAGAAGTAGCAATCAGGAACATTGCAACTGGATTGCAGGGCAGAACCATTAGTGCAAGAGAGCAAGGCAAGAATACTGCATCATGGTCAGGAATTAGAAGCCAGATGAACACAGTTTCCGTGGAGCATAGGTTGAGAGGTTTATTTGACCAGCATGTATGTATTTTGGTAGTTCCTTATATATGAATCTGAACTTTGGGCACACACAGTTCTGGTCCAATAGGAATGCTGGAGGCTTGAGGCCAGCACTCTCTAGAATACAGGGTAAATACGCCATGATTCCCTAGTGAGTCAGCAGCCTTTGTAGCTGAACTTTAGATTCCCAGGCTGCAACCCCCAGAGCTGAGGATTAAATCCTATTGGTCCTGACAGAATGCCCCCCTCTGGTTGAAGAACTCTGGACACCCCCAAAGACCTCTGTGGTCCCAGGCCCAATCCAAAAAGTTACAGTCCAGAGCAGGCATAAGGCCAGATTTGCCAGATTGGAATCAAGAAGAGTCTGGCTTGGGGTCTGGAGCAGATGCAGAACCAGGGGCATTTACAGTCTCTGGAGTCACTGGAGTGAGGTAAAGAATGGTGGTGACCTCACTCCAGTGATGGAGATAGTGATGGAGAAGGTACAGAGAAGGGCTACCAAAATGAATGAGGGGGGATATGATAGAGGTGTTTAAAATCATGAGAGGTCTAGAACGAGTAGATGTGAATCGGTTATTTACTCTTTCGGATAATAGAAAGACTAGGGGGCACTCCATGAAGTTAGCATGTGGCACATTTAAAACTAATCGGAGAAAGTTCTTTTTTACTCAACGCACAATTAAACTCTGGAATTTGTTGCCAGAGGATGTGGTTAGTACAGTTAGTATAGCTGTGTTTAAAAAAGGATTGGATAAGTTCTTGGAGGAGAAGTCCATTACCTGCTATTAATTAAGTTGACTTAGAAAATAGGAACCAGAGCTGTGAAAACAGTTGGCACTAGATTAACTGGAGCCAGAGCTATGAAAACAGATTAGCTGTATTAACTGTATCTGAGAAGACAGGTGGTACTGGAGTCGCTGGAATGAAGTTGCGTAAACAGCCAGAACTAGATTTGCTGGAGCTGGAGTGCCATGAACAATCAGTGCTAGATTTATGGATACAAGAACTGGAACTGAAGCTGTAGAGACAGCCAAAGCTGGATTCATGGATGCAAGAGCTAAAACTAAATCTGTAGAGACAGCTGAATCTGGTTTCATGGATGCAGGAACTGAAGATGAAGTTATACAGTCAGCTGGCACTACATTCACTGATGAAGGGCCTCAAGCTGGAGCTGTACAGACAATGGCACTAAAGTCACTAGTGTAGCATCTGGAGTTAGAAGCCAAAATCACAGAAATGTGCCCTTCAAGAGATTCATATATGAACAAGGAATAATGGACTTCAGGAACCCCAGGTCACTCCTCTCTTGGGAGCTGAAATAGTAAGATACCTTCTATAGGTGAAAGCTCCTGTATTACCTCAGAAGCCATAAAAGCAGGAGTCAGTACCCTTCTGATGATGGGGCAGGTCCTGGAGTCAAAGATATGGTTCTTCCCTGGAGGATATTTATTTATTTTATTTATTAAAATTTCTATACCGGTATTTAGCATAGCCATCATATCTGTTTACATCGTACATATAACAAAAATTAAAACATATAAAATATATTATAACAGACAATAAAACAAAATTGCTAAAATTTTTCTTATACATTTTTGTAGTTAAAGTCCTAAACATGTAAACACATAGGGGCGGATTTTAAGAGCCCTGCTCGCCTAAATCCACCCAAATCCGGGCGGATTTAGGCGAGCAGGGCCCTGCGCGCCGGTGAGCCTATTTTACATAGGCCTACCGGCGCGCGCAGAGCCCCGGGACTCGCGTAAGTCCCGGGGTTTTCGGAGGGGGCGTGTCGGGGGCGTGTCGGGGGCGGGCCCGAACCGCGCCGCGTTTTCGGGGCGTGTCGGGAGCGTTCTGGGGGCGGGCCCGGGGGCGTGGCTACGGCCCGGGGCGGTCCGGGAGCATGGCCGCGCCCTCCGGACCCGCCCCCAGGTCACGTCCCGGCGCGCTAGCGGCCCGCTGGCGCGCGGGGATTTACGTCTCCCTCCGGGAGGCGTAAATCCCCCGACAAAGGTAAGGGGGGGGTTAGACAGGGCGGGGCGGGTGGGTTAGGTAGGGGAAGGGAGGGGAAGGTGAGGGGAGGGCAAAAGAAAGTTCCCTCCGAGGCCGCTCCGATTTCGGAGCGGCCTCGGAGGGAACGGGGGTAGGCTGCGCGGCTCGGCGCGCGCCGGCTATACGGAATTGATAGCCTTGCGCGCGCTGATCCAGGATTTTAGCGGATACACGCGGCTACGCGCATATCTACTAAAATCCCGCGTACTTTTGCTGGCGCCTGATGCGCCAGCAAAAGTACGCCAAATCGCGCGGTTTGAAAATCTACCCCATAGTGTAGAACATTCAGCAAACATTCTTACTCATCACCTTTTCCAGGATGGATTCGTAATACTCAAGTACTATCGCCTTCATTGAATGCCTGGTGAAACAGCCAGGTTTTAACCATTTTTCTAAAAGTTGCCATATTTGTTTCCAATCGCATCTCGACAGGTAAACTGTTCTAGATTTTTGGGCTGGCCAAAGATAGAGCTCTTTCTCTTACTGCCGTTAGTTTTGCTGATATCATTGAGGGAATAGATAAGAGACCTTTATTGGCTGATCGTAAGTTTCTTTGAGGTGTATATAACCGTATTACGGCGTTCAGCCATTCCACCTTTTCCCTGTGCATTGCCATATGTAAGATACATAGTGACTTAAATTGTGCCCGCTGTTCAATTGGTAGCCAATGAAGCTCCTTGAGTATAGGAGTGATGTTTTCTTTTCTGTTTGTGCCTGTCAATATTCGTGCAGCTGCGTTTTGTATTATTTGTAGAGGTCGGATTGTTGAGTATGGTAAGCCAAGCAGCAAAGAACTGAAGATTTGATGCTGAGGATTTTAGGGGACTAGTTTCAGAATTGGTTTCTGGAAGATAAACAGAAGTTTGCCCTTTATCGGGGGCCAGATACAGATGAGAACCTCCTTTAGTTCCAAGTTCATACAAGGTAGAAACTGAGATTTTTCTAGAACTGAAGATGTAGATGGAGTAGTGTCCTTGCCCCTCCCTCCCCCTGGGATTATAGATCCAGACAGGACAAAAATCATTGACCTAGAAGTATCTTTTCTGGGTGTAGGTGTAGAGAAGAAAAGAAAGAAGTTGGTTGCATGGGAAGAAAATTCTATAGATCAGGCCTCCCAAAGGCTTAAGCCAAGGCCCCCACAAAGTCAGTGTAGTCCTCTAGAAGGAAGCTGTCATGTTCTAGTAAGGGGCAAGCCCAGCTTAAAGCCTTTCCAGATAGCAGGTTAATCAACAGAGCTAGCTTATCCTCATATTTAGGGTAGTTTTGAGGAAATTTCTAGAACCAGAGCCGGCATAGTTCCACGAACTTGAGTCACCTCCCTTGAGTACTGTTAAAGCAGGCTGGGAACTTTCTGCAAGGGTCCCTAGAGCCCTGTACAAGAGTCTCTTGAAAAGCTGAAGTCATTGGTGTAGCTGGTGCAACTTGGCTTAGGGTTGCTGGAATTATTGGAGCAGTCAAGAATGGAGTCTTTGGATTTTCCAGTGCAGCCTGGAATGGACTCCCCAGAGGAGCTGAAGCAGCCTGGATATGGTGCCTTTGGAAATGCTGGCTCAGCCTGGAGTGGAGCATCTGGAGCTTGCTGCTGTGGGCAAGATCCCTTTCTATAAAGCTGACTGGAAGCATAAAGTTATGCATGACTAGGATCTTGTTCCTCATCTTTCATAAGGGCTGGTCATAACTTGGAGACCTAATCAGGCAGGTATCTTGTTGCTGCTCTCCATGCAGACTTTGTTCTTGAACATTCCCAAAGAGACTAGAAAAGAGCCCACAATATTCCTTCCTTGAATATTAGGTGGCTCTGGGAATGATTAGCTAGGTGAGACAATTTTTTGCAAAAAGTGTAGCACTGAGCCTATAACCTTTGTAACCCAGTGGTTAAAATAAAAGAAGGGGAGAGGGTAACACTTTTTTAAATTAAATATAATAGATAAGAAAATGCCTTAAAACTGAAATGTATTGTAAAATTGGCTATCACAGTGTAGAGTTTCAGGGATCCTATTCCCAGCTCTCAGTGGAAGTTGTTAGCTGATTGGGACTGTCATAGATGCTAGAAACTGTTAGGCTACTGTATCCATGGTAACCCAAGTGCTTCAAGCTAAATTGACAGAACAGTTGTTAAAGTTGGGATTCCAGTCAGAGGGGCCGATGCAATAAGGTGCGCTGAGCCGAGCACACTGTTAACCTGCAGTCGGATGTGGGTAGAATAGGCGCTAACACAATAAGGGGATTAGCGCATATTCAACGTGCGTCCAACGTGGAGTGAATCTAATAGCGCTCATCACATGCAAATGCATGTGAATGAGACTAATAGGCATTCACTCCCGATGCAAAAAAATGTGTGTCTCGAACGCACATTTAACTGTCATCTATTAACGCCTGCCAGGAGCAAGCGTTAATAGCTGTGCATATCAAAAAAAGATGAAAAATAAAAGAAATAAAACAAAAAACCCCAAAATTGACAGTCAGACCCTTCACGAAACCCGACGCCGAGTTTATTGGCATTGGTTTACCTTACCGGTGGACAGCCATGAAAACGGACGCCGATAAACCCGGTGTTGGTTTTCGTGATAACTGTTTGCCGCTGAAAACCGACGTCGAGTTTATCAGCATCGGTTTTCATGTCTGTCCGCGAGTAAGGAATACCAACACTGATAAACCCGGCGTTGGTTTTCATGACTACCATTCGCCACTAAAAAGCAATGCCGAGTGTTGCAGTCTGACACTGCAGGCGAAGTAGTGGACCCTTGGGTCGACCTACCTCGAGTGATAGGGTAGGCCGGGAGGCGGAGCCGGAGGCTCAAGGTGTTCACCCGGGAACCAGGAACCCCCCCAGGAGGAGCCCGTAGGGTTCTGGCTCCTTGGGACTTGGGCAACTAGAGAAAGTCCAGTGACAGGGGTGAGAGCAAGGAAGTCCAAAAGTACTTGGTAGGGAGGAGACCGGATACCTGAGGCTGGCGGGGGATGGTAACAGAGTCACTGCAGCCAGCGGGGACAGGAGCAAGCGTAGCCTGGAACAAAGTCTGTACGAGCAGGAGCTTGGTGCACGCTGTAACCTGGAACGGGTTCCGTAGCAAGCAGGAACTGGAGCAAGCTGAAGACTGAAGCAGGACCAGAGACGAGCCGAGATCAGTGGCAGGCGGCAGGCTGGGCAACAGGAACAGGCCAAGCTCAGGGCAGGCGGCTGGCAAAGCGTAGTCAGGAACAAACCAGGGTCAGAGGCAGGCAGCAGGCAAAGCGTAGTCAGGAACAAACCAGGGTCAGAGGCAGGCAGCGGGCAAAGCGTAGTCAAGGCAATCCAAGGTCAGCGACAGGAACTAGTGAAGACGAAGCCAACTCAGAACTACAAGGCAGTAGTGAACCTCGTTGCAAGGCGATGAGACGGCGTCCGGGCGCCGGTTAAATCGCCCTGGGTACGTGACGTCATCATCGCAGGCGGGGCTCGGCTTCCGGATGCTGGACGCACAAAGTGAGTGCACTCGCGCACGCGCGAGGCCGCGGCGAAACAGGCAGGAAATGGCGGACGCCACGTGGAGCCATCGGCGTCTTGGGATCCTGGGGTCGCGGAGCGCAGCGTCTCCAGCCGCGAAGGTAGGCACTGGTCAGGCACAAGGAAGAGGAAGCGGTGTGGACCGCAACATGCCGAGTTTATCTGCATCAGTTTTCCTTACCGGCAGACAGCCACGAAAACTGACGCCGATAAACTTGGTGTTGGTTTTCCTGCGAACGGTAGACACGAAAAGCAACGCAGGGTTTATCAGCGTCGGTTTTTGTGGCTGTCTGCCGGTAAGGAAAACCGATGCTGATAAACTCAGCATCGGTTTCCCTTACTGCCATACGCCGGTCATGAAAATCGACGCGCCAGGTTTATTGGCATCAGTTTTCGTGGCTGTCCTCCGGTAAGGAAAACCGACGCCAATAAACTCTGCGTCTGTTTTAGTGAATGGCAAACGGCAGTCACAAAAACCGATTGGGCTTGCGTTAGCAAGGATGCGCTAGGGGCCTCCTTGCTAACATGTCCCCCTAATTTTAATATTGCATGGCACCCCCCTTAGGGGCACCAAGCATGTATTAAGAGAGCGGGTGTTGACTATTCAGCGCCCGCTTTCTACTTGACTTTATTGTATCGTCCCCAGAGAGTGACAGTTGAGAGAGACTGAGCAGAAAGGATTTTATGTTCCAGCTCTACCAGAGTCTGTTCAGAAACTTTAGAAAGTAGTAGAAAGCACAGAGAAGAAGGCTCACAACAAAGAGTGTATGAGTATTGTGCGTGTGAGTCTATACAGAGAGTTTTAGTAATGGTGGAGTCAGTATATTCCAGGTAAGAGTCAGGATAAAGACAGTTAATCCTTAAGAGTAATAATTTTGGCTGCAGGGCATGTGATTTTAGCAGCCATTGATAGAAAATTATTCTGCTATCTGAGCCTGATAAGTGTGATTATGAAGAGAATTTCTGTTCACACGTCCAGTTATTCCATTGTGTATATTACAGCTATATCTCTGTTTCTTTGCTATTAAGGGGAACAGGAGAAATTAAAGTCCATGAGAGAAGTTTATCTCCTGAGAGAACCTCTGCTATGTGATAACTGGATTCTTAGAGAATGGAGAAACAGACAGCCTCAGTAATCTGGGACAAGGTGTCTGGCAAATTAATATTGGGTTTAAGGATCAATTCCCCTAAACTGCTGGTCAAGTGGCTGGTAAGGTAAATGAGTACCGGAACTCCACTCTAAGAGCTGTACTGATAAAAATAAAATTAGAGAGTTCAGTATTTAAAAACAGCATCTCCCACCATATCAAAACAGTCTCAGAAAAGCTCAGGATCCTTAATATTTTCAAATAGACTTTGCAGTCCCTACAAAAGCTCAATTTTCTACCTGCATAGGTATTTTACACATGCTTCATGGACCTGGCACTGAAAACATCACAGCTTTGAGGGTGTTACAGCTACAGTTTTAGCTGTGTTGCTCTGCTCCTACCATTCGAGTTTTGAAAAATTATTAAGTAACACCATGTCTTCTGCCAGTGCTCCAAGCCATATCATGGTGCCCACTCATTCTGCTGCTCTGTGCATGTGCAAGAACTGGCAAATGCCTTTGAGGATGTCTAAGCTACCCTTCTTGCTGCATTGCTCTGCTCCTCCCATTCTAGTTCTTAATATATATCAGCATCACTACTGCCACTGCCATTCCAAGCTGGTCTTGGAATGCTTCCTCCACTGCTCCAGCTGTGTTCAAGGTTCTCGCCAAATCCCCTTCTCCTACAGTCTTACCCTAGCCATGCATTGCTTTGCAAACTTACTAAAACACTCCTCAGGCTTTTAATACCATTCTTCCTCTATTAAACTCACCTTCTTTCCATCTTTTGCTCTTGCCATGGCTATACATTGTTCTGTCACATACAATATGCCCAAAACTCTTATTCCAGAATCTCCAAAATTGTCACACACACATCAAACCAAACCAAGGTACCTGGTATTCTAATTATCAACAATAATAATGTAGAACCACATACAAATGCTAATTGTAATTAATATTGTGTTTGTAGGATAATTAGAATATTGTGTTTGTTGATAATTAGAATACCAGGTACCTTGGTTTGGTTTGATGTGTGTGTATACATTGTTCTGCACATTTGCTGCACCACTCCATGAACCGTAACTGATTTCAAGGCCCATTCACAGTTTCACTGGCTGTGATGTGCATGGCTTACTCCATGACACAAACATATGCTACTGGACTGGTGGATCAGCCAGGTGCAGCCATACTTCGATAAGAAGAGGCACCCCCCTATTCAGTTGCTTTAATGCTTCAACAGAATGACTGGCATCTCCCATGCCACTCCTCTTTAATGCTATCCCCCTCTTCTTCATTTCTTTCTGCCACTGTACCTTCCTGGCATACTCCAGCTCTTACAACTTGAGGTCTTCTTAGCAATCTGGGGTGCTGCTTTTGAAATCTTGATACCACTCTTTCTGATTCTTGGTCCCTTTATCCTCATCTTGGGATTTTTCCTGCCATGTTTTCTGCTTCGCTCCCTCTTCATGGTGCATTAGGGTGATGATGCCACTTTTGGTGCTACTTTGCCTCTTGTGATGCCATCAAGTCACTATTCATGTCACTATTGCTTTTTTGCATCTTGGGGTATTCCTCCTCTTGCTGCTTCTTTGCTCTTCTCACAGTGTTTTGAAAAACTCCTGCCAATGCATGGAGCCTTGTTCCCCTTTGCCACTTTGCAGAGCCTTAGGCTAGTGTTTATGCCAGTCTAAGAATCTTGCAATTCTTTCCCCCTTCTGATGATTTCTTCTCACAAGTTTCATTAGAATTGTTTAGAAATTCACTATTGTGGAGTCCTGAATAGACTGCAGTGCTTCCTGCATAGCTTTCAATGGCAAACAAATAAAGTAATGAAACAAATACTTTTTTTTATATTGAAATTAATGAAAAGAATTTGGATCCCAATGAAACAAATGAACGAACCAAAACATTTTTTTTTCTTCTGCACATATCTACAGCTTGCCCTCCTAAACTGTAGGAGAGCCAAATATTTAGTGGAGTATGTTTAATTACTCAATAGGAAAATGAGGTTTGGGATGAATATAGTTGGGTTTCACTCCCATTTGATTATATCCATCATATCGCTAATTGATTTTCCATAATATTTCATTTCTTACCAATACAGGGGCAATAAACAATTAGATCACAAGGTTATATGTTAGTTTTCTTTAATAGGGTTTGTAATTTTGTGTTAGGGACCAAAGAATTTTCAGTTACACCAGTAATTTTCATCTAAGAAATAATGGCACTTTTGCAGATTTAATGTGATTGGTTGATGCCATGTAGCAATCAAATGATTGCAGGACCTTAAAGCATTTGCCAGTGAGAGCTTAGTTTTAAAATGTTTGCTATTGTCTCCTTTAGAACTTGGCTAGCTTGCATGTAGCAATGTATTATTTCACAATCAATAAGCTTTTGTATACGATATTGTATGTGATTTCTACTAGTAGAATTTTAATAGAAAAAATAAAATAAATTCTGATCAAAATTGTGAAAAAAAGTATTTTCTTTTAGCGTGTTGACATTTCTTAAAAATTTAGAACCATAGAGGTGCTCAAGAATATAGTGCAGAATTCAATGGAAGTGTTATGGAATGTTGATGAGTCCCATAAAGCAGCTCTTCATTGATCTTCTTAATCCACCATTTCTCCGAAGAAAGCGACACTGCCATTGTACAGAGTTGTAGTTTCTTTAAGATTGTTCCTTTATTTATCAACAGCTCCTTTAAATAGGTACACGAAAGATTTCCAAAGGCATTTACATGCTTAAAACTAGGTTTTACACATGTAAATGCACTTTACCCATGTAAGTGAGTTTTTGAAAATTTCTACAATATATGCCATTGAATTGTCAATAGGTTTTACATGCCTTATGTGCACTTAACATGGGTAAATGGCTTTTGAAAATTGCTACAACAGTATGTCACATTTACAAGTGTAAATCCTTTGAAAACTCACCTGTTTACAAGTAAATACAATTCTACCTTCACTCAGCCTGAATATTATTGTGTATTTATAAGCTTAAACTGATGTATGCAACTGGTTAAACTGTGTTATTCTGTAAATACATTTTTAAGAACCCCAAAACTTAAGGGTTTCCTCCTGGAGATATGCTTAAAATAGGTTATATTTAGCAACACTAGCTTTCACATTAAAAATAGCCAATGAAATCAATAACAATAACCTAATGCTTTGCTTTCCTACCACTCTCAAGTACCTTTATTCATATAGGTAATTATTAAATCTCAGTTGGCTTATGTCAAAATTAGCAGCAGACTTCTCAGTTCCAGCTTACCACAAGAGACATAGTCGTAACTGAACTAAACTGTCTTTGAACATTATTTGAGCAGCAGCTTAAATACCCTTGACAATAGTAATAATTCTTACTACTGACTGTCACAGATTTTATAAATGTACATCTTTAACACAAAAATTGTTTTCCAAGTCTTCAGATGCTTAAATGTGAAGAGTAGGTAATATTACAGATAACCAAAAATATTATAATTTACTATACAGAGTGCTCATTTTATTTATATATACTTAGTATTAGGGATAATACTTTTCTTCCATAAGAAAATAATTTTACATTTTTATTTACATTTTTAAATATCATTAAAAACAATTTTTCAAAAGTGACACAAACAATTCACTCTCCACATTACATTTATATCACTCCAATACATTAAAACAATTCCCCTACTAAAATCTAATTCTTCAAGATGACATTAACATCTTAGAAAATACTGTTCATAATTTTATACAACATCAAATAACATCCAATAACAACTGTCCAATGTTTTCTTTTTTACTTATATTTATTTTACAATCTTATTAGACTGTGCAATTCTCCACACTCCTTAGCGTTGAAATCAGTTGAAATCCTGTTGCAAATCTGCACAGCCCTCCAACATACCGGTAGCTATGTTTCCCCTCATTAGGATTTTTCAAGGAGACTCATTAGCACAATCATTTTTTTGTGTCACACAAGGTCACATACTGTGCTCTCCTCAGCTAACTTCTCTTACTCTAAGAGTCACTCAGCATACTCTCAGCAACTTTAAATATAGGGGTCGGTTTTAAAAAAAAAGCAAGAGAGTCCATGTGTGCGCGGTTCCCAGCGCATGCATATGGACGAGGCTACTTTATAACATGCGTGCATTGGTGTGCACATGTTAATATAAAATATGATTCCCGTGCACATATGTGCGACGGATTTTAACGTCCATGCACGAATGTGCGGGCGGGTGCCCTCTCCCATGCACAACAGGGGGATTAAAAAAAAAAAATACCCACCGCGACACGATTAGGGTTTTCCCAGTTCCCTCCCAGTTCGCTCCCTATCCCCCTAACTATACTTCTTACTATTTTCCCTCTCCTCTCCTCCCCGACCCCTAACCCCTAGCTAGGTAGTTTAATTTTTTTTTATTTTAATACTTACTGCTCCTTCAGAGCACATGTTTCTTCAGCATGCCAGCTAGCTGCCGGCTCTCATTTCCCCGTGGCAGGGCCTAATGGCCACTGTCCCTATCTGCCCTCTCCATGCCCCTCCCCACCCAGGCTCCGCCCCAACTCACCCCTTTTGCATGGCCCAGCACTTCTGCACATTCCAAAAGATACATGCATGGCCAAGCCATTTCTAAAATGCACTCGGCGCGTGCATGGTCCAGCCACAGTCGTATCTCCCAGATTTTACGCTCGCCAGGCTTTTTAAAATTCGGGTGATATTGCATAACCAAAGGTTCCCAAGCTCTCAAAAACACCATGATTTAGTGTTTCAGTTACTGTAGCCACAATTAGAGATGTGAATCGTGTGCCCGATAGTTTTATCGATCAGGTTCGGATGGTGGGAGAAAAAAATCGTATCGTTAGAGATGTGAATTGGAATCGCTTCCGATTCCAATTCACATTGTTAATTTTTTAGTGAGGCCTGAGCAGATAAAAAAAAACCCCACCCCAACCCTTTTCAAATGACCCCTTTGCTCTGTCTCCCTGTGACAAAGTGAGGGCAAAGGCGATCGGCGCCATTTTGAAACCTCCAGCACCGGCACCGAGGGTATGATTGAAGGGATGGCTCCCGGACCCCCCGCTAGACCACCAGGTATATGTAAAAGGTTTTTGGGGGGGTCGGGAGGGTGGGAGAAGCAAAGGGGTAATTTGTAAAGGGTCGGGGTGGTTTTTTTTTTATCGGGCCATCGGCGCCATTTTTATCAGTGGTAGTCAAAATGGCGCCGATGGCCCGAGAGCGGGAGATCGCGCCGGGACCCCCCCCCCCACTGGACCACCAGGTAACAACATTTTGGGGGGGTTCTGGAGGGTGGGGGAGGGTAAGGAATTGGTTTTAAAGGGTCGGGGTGGGTTAAGGGGTTGTTTTGGTGTGCCGGTTTTCCCGCCCTCCCCCAAATAATTCCCGTGCCCTATTTAACGATACAATACAAATGCCCCTGATGATAAATCGGGGGCATTTGTATTGTATCGTGCACTCTAACGATTTAGAACCATTCTAAAATTATCTGACGATAATTTTAATTGTTCAAAAACGATTCACAATTACTTCTGTTTCAAACTGTTACATACTGTGATCTCCTCAGTAGCTTCATATTTTAACAGCTCTTGCTCTCGGTGACTTTCACAATTATAACCACAAGCCTCCTGAGCTCTCACATGTCCCTGACTTGGCATGTGCTGTCTCCAAATTTCTCTCCACACTTTCTTCCAGCATAAGTAACAAATTCTTAAAACATTGCATATTTAAGTCCAAATTTTAAAAGCCTGGTATGTGCAAAAACCGGGGATAAGTGCTTGGCAGGTCCGTGCACGTGCCAAGTGCATATCTCCTGCTATGCGTAGAAGTGCCGGACTTTGTGAAAGGAGTGGGCCAGGGGGCAGGCTCTGGGTGGGGCGGGGCAGGGCAGGGCTGACCAGTACAGTGGCCATTAGGCCCAGTCCCAGGAAAGTGTGCACTGAAAGCCGGCCGTCGTGTGGAACTTACTACATCTAGTCATATGAAATAAGTTCCAAAAGGGAGGCAGAATAGGAAGGGGGAAAAGGAAGTTCACGCCCAGTCCACTCCTTAATTGAGCCAGGCTGAGAGGGAACTGGAAAAGGCCCGATTGATTCATCATGCATACTTTAAAAATTACCCCCCTGTGCATGCAAGTCACGACCCGCTCACAGATGCACACCCAATATTAAAATAGGGCACACATAGGTGCAAGAGTATTATATTATATAACATGCGTGCGGCAATGCGCGCATGTCATAAAATCAGCTCATCCAAGTGTGCGCGCCAGGAACCGCGCACACATGGACGTGCACTCGCATGTTTTAAAATCTACCCCTTAATACCTAAGGGGGTCATTTATCAAAGAGCTATATGGCGTTTTCGCATGCAATAAGGCGTTTCGCATGCGTTAAGCACCTTTAACGTATGTGAAAATGCCTTTAACGCATGTGAAAGCACCATACACATGATGCGATGAAAATCAGAAAAAGGGGAGGCGTTTGGGGCCAAGTGGGCTGGCTTCACAATTTTGCGAAGCTCTATCGCACGGCTGTAATGCCGATTTTAACTACACCTTTTTCATTTGCGTAGGTAGAGAGTTCATCAAGCTAGGTTGAGAGAACATTGCACAAATCTCATCTTTGGGTGAGTTTCCTCACTCTGCAGGTCATCAAATCTTCACAAGAGAGCACTGTTCTGTTCGTACGTCTCACTTTGAATGTCAAAGTGGCCCCTAACCCCTACACTAATACCTAAACCTCACCTCGAAGGACTAGATGGGCCTCATATAGCGGTATAAATACCTACCTAGTATGAGGGTATTACAGCTAGGTACTCTCTCTCTCTTTCTCTCTCCCTCACTCTCATACATATGTGAAATGCTAAGATAGTGCGCTTTGCGATAAACTGCCTATTACCCTAAAACATGCCCCTTTTCCTATTGCATGCGATATTTAGTGCATTTTGATAAATCCAGGTCTAAGAGACCAATGTGCAGCACCTCTTAGCTGAATAAGTGGTACTGTTTCAATATTTGGCCACATTCAGCAGCTGCCACTTAACCAGATACATTTTTATCGAGCTAAAAAGGTATCCAGATAAGTGAGGGGCACAATGGGGGTGGAGGTATTCTGAGGCAGAGCTACTTATCCAGCTGACTTAGGGGGTTATTTTCTAAAGCATTATCGCGTGCGTTAGGGCCCTAACGCACACGATAAGGCCATATCGCATGTGAAAAGGGCCTTTTCGCATGTGATATTATGCAAATTAGGGGGAGGGGCTGAGTCGGCGGTGGTTTTGCTGCCAGCAATAATGTTACTGACATTATCGTCGGCAGTAGCACACCGAATAGCACCACCTTTCACGGTGATGCTATTCAGTGCGAAAGCCAGCAACCGGCGCACTGCCGTAGTGCGAAGACTGTGGGCTTTTGCACGCCCGCCCCCCCTTTGCCCCCACCCCCCATTTTTGCAGGATTCATCATTCTCGAAGAATGATGAATCCAGTCCTTAGCCAGATAAGTTAGTTGGTATAAAGTTTGCCGGGCAAACTTATCCAGCTAATATTAGATAGCTGAATATATTCAATGGTATGGCCATGGCATTGAATATCTCTGCGAAGTTAACTAGATACGTTTATCTGGCTAACTTGCTCAGTCAGATAGCAGCTGAATATCGACCCCTAAGTGTATAACATAAAAATAATGGGGCAAATTTTCAAATAGTTATTTGCATAGAAATTAACATAATCGTGCATATGTAGCATCTACTCAGATATATGCTATTTTATAAACAGCAGACATGCACGCGTATTTTTTGTTTTCATACACATATATACATGCATAAGAAGAGGACATATAGAAGCATTCTGGGGCAGGACCTACATTTATATGTGTATGCTGGTATTTTAAAAGGCATGTGTGTACATTTACCAATTTACTCATATAATTTATACCTGCTAATTGTCTTGCTCAAATGATATTAAACTTCTTTCTTGAGTTCTATTGGTCAGGTGGGAGATTTGGGTGAACTGTGGAAAGTTCAGGTGAAAGAACCCGGAGGGTCTCAATGACCTGGAGAAGGACTGGGCGAATTGATGGAGTAATTGGTAAAACTGGTCATTTCAATTACACACACATGTTTAAAATATACCAATTTACATAAGTCCTACTTTATTGTCATGCAGAGAATATATGAGCATATATTTTTTCAGATAGGTAGGGAAATTATGTGCATTTGATGCACTGAAATGCGTACTTTCCATGGATTCAGTATATTCACGCATAAGCATACATACGCACATATTTTGCTGGGTACAGATACGCGTATTTTATTATAGGTGTGTATCTGATATGCATGGCTTATCAAATGCTATCATAAATCTCTGCATAGCCATATGCATGCATACACGCCACCACACGCAGTTGTAAAGTTATCCTCCTTGAGCCCATGTAGAACTGAAGTCTATATGTACTTTAAAGATGCAGACTTCAGCCCTGATTTTCAAAGTGGATTTATGCATGCAAGTGTACTTTGAAAATTAGTGGAATCGTGCGCACCTTAGTGTAGCTTTAGGCATGTACTACAGAGGAGGCGTCTATGTCCCCAAAGAATTACATGCATGGGGATAATGTTTGAAAGGATTTATACTCTGATAGCTGGGTTTTACACATGTAAATGCACTTCACACGCTAAGTGGGCTTTTGCCACTCTGCTCCCTAAACCAGTCCCTCCCCTCTTGTTCCCCATCTCTCCTCCTGTATTGCAGGGAACAGAAGGAGAAGGGGTGATGCTCAAGCACACACTGCAGAGCAAACAACAGACACACACAAAAAAAAAACAAAAACGGTTTGAATAAGCACAAGTTTGAATCTTATGAGCAGGAGTACCAGTTAACCTTGATGAATGTCACTACTGCTCACAACTTTTAACTTGTGCTAATCCAACCCATTTTTGTGTCTGTTTACGGAGGGCTTAATTTCTGGTAAAGCAACCCAGAGCAGTGTTCTGCCACCTTTTTTCAGGGAACTGAGAAAGTGGAGCAGAGCCGGTAGAGTATATCATTTCTGGCTCCCCTATGGGAAGAGAACAGAGCCGGTACTTGTATGGATTCCTTATGGCTGCCCAGTCCTTGGAAGAAGCAGAGAAGAACAGAAGTTGCTGGCACTGCTTACCCTGAGACGAGGGCAGTCACATTGCTTTGATTGGGGTAGGCATGTGTGAGAGAGAGTTTACCCCTGGCCTTGGCCCCACCCGTCCATCACCCTCCACAGTTCCAATCCCTTTTTGTCTACAAATTTAGCCCCTGCGTAAATGATATCCCCACCCCAACTCTGCCCCCCCTCGAACACCTCTTTGCAGCACTTGTGAAAGTGTACATGAAATTGCTTCCTTTCATATTTTTACACTTACAATCTCCAAGGTAATTTTCAAAAAATACATTTATGCCCGTAAAACACGGTATTAACACCTACCTACCTGCTTTGGAAAATTACCCCCAATAATAACAAATTTCTGCTATAATTTTTCATTGCTATCTCCAGGGTAACCTTTTAGCCTCGGTTCAATATGAACAGAGGCTTATCAGATCGTACTGATATCTGGATGTGCTGCAGTTTCAGAATTTGTATGTGTGTCCCCACCTTATAAATTTGGAAAAGCTAAAGCTAGCTCAACCAAACTTGCTGTGGAGCTAGGTAAATGGGGGGGGGGGGGGGGGGGACACAACATTACACAATTTCAGTTTTCAAACTTGGGAAATGCTTTTTAGGGTGCAGTGTGTGGGGGGGGGGGGGAGGGGGAACAGGGAAACACAGGAGAGGGCCACAGTTTTGATTTTTGACTTTGCCATGGGACCAGAAACCGAGGCTAGATAACTATTTGTTGTTCTATGGGAAACCCTTTTTTTTTTTTTTTTTACAGAAAGAGGTGAGGTTGTGGGAAGGAAGGCCTCCTAAAAGTTTTAGTAATTAGAGCAAAAACGTAGTTTAAACAATTAATTTCAATCTTCATATTTGGGTACCAGTAAGGCAAACCCAGTAGGAAGGTGATTTATAATAGCATGTTCTTACCCATTCTCTCTGCAGACAGTGTAGCAGCTATGCTGATATCAGTGGGACATTCAGTCTGCTTGGATTCCAGGGCTCCTTTAGCTTTTCTCCCTTGATACTTAGTGAAGGGTGTGTCATTTATGTGTTCTGATCTGTGGCATTTTCACTAGCAACAGCCCTTACAAGTCACAGAAACACTTCTTAAAATACTCAGCTGTCCTACATGAGACCCTCAAGCAGTTGACTTCTATTTCAATAGACCTCCAGTGCTTTTTCATTGAAAGAAGAGACCTCTTTGTTGACATATTGCTGAAAAGGATAGGGTAATGGTGAATCTGTGCTTGAGCAGCATATTGTTCCATTCCTGACTGAAGGTAGGATAATGGATGTGGGATCTCATTTGGATGTTTTCTGGTGCTGGTTCCTGCCTAAATGCCATTTGCATCCATTCTGTATGTTGAAGGACTCCCTCAGTTCCTAACATCTCTGATATCTTCAAAATCCTCTCCTGATCCCACTTAATCTCCTTTCATGCTCCCTCCCATCTTCTCCCATCTCTTGCTTTCCTTCACTTCTCCTCCTTCTGCACCAGTCCTCCACTCCTCCTTTTCTTTGCTCCTCTCCTCCTCCTTTCTCTGCTGCCACCTTCTCCCCTTCCTCTTCCTTAATTCCCTCTCACCCCTATCATTCCTTACTATGAACATGCATACACACTCACTCAGTCCCATCTTCTCAACAGCCATGTAGACTCACTCCTCTCTTGGAGACCAAAGACAAATGTAAAAGGATGTGAATGAACATGACCAAACCAACAAAGACTTTCACACACTCAATTACTCCAAATGACAAAGACAAACCAGTAAGAACAAAAATAATGAAAGAAAATACCAACAGTAGCCATTCCACCCATAAATTGGAAATCACCTCTCTAAATCATTTCCTATACCACCAAACTTAACCTTCTTTCTTGAAACCAGTTTCTCTTCTCTCCTACCTTGCAGCACTGACAGCAGTGCAGTCCAGCCTTTTATATGTTTCCTGAGGAGCAGGATATCATGCAGTAATTTTCAAGTCACAGTAATAAATTATCATGCAATAATTCTTATAATGCATGGTATTGCAGTTCATATTGCCAGTGTTAAATTACCATTTAGCAATATGCTTGCATATCATAAGTCCTTCATATATAGGGTGATATCAGCCAAGCAAAGGCATTACAATGGAAAAATCGGGTGAGTGTGTGCCCGTGATTGTGTGTGTGAGACAGCATATCCCAAATTTTAAGAAATTTCTCCCTTGGCTTCCACAAGAAGCTGGGGGGATATAAATATAGGCAGATAAAGGCATACACTATATAAACTCTGTTGTAATCTTATATCTTTCAATGTTATTTATTTCTTTTTATATATTCTGCTTTTTGGCACTTCAAAGTGAATTACATTGAGGTACTATAGGATATCCCTATCCCCAGAGGGTTTAAAATTTTAGGGGGTAATTTTCAGAAGCATTTCCATGTGTAAATGCATGTTACCCATGTAACTGGGGTTTTTAAGTTTCCTTAGGTTTTACACACAAGTGCATTTACACAGGTAAACAGCTTTTGAAAATTGTTATGAGAGTATGTTACATTTACATGCATAATCCATTGAAAATTCACCTGTAAGTGTGTACCAGAGGGTAAAATAACTTGCCCAAAGTCAAGTAGTAAGATTTGAACCCTGGTGTCCTTGGGTTGTAGCCCACTGTAGTAGCCACTAGGTTACTCATTTACTCCTCTATAGTTTTCTGAATTATAGCATTGTTTGCTAGCCCAGGAAGGATAGTAGGCTTTAGATCTCACAAAATCAGGCTGTGAAAATCCTTCAAAGGGATTCAAGAATGAGAATGCCACTCAAGAGCCTAAAACAAGAAGGAATAATGCTACCAGTTAAGCTATACGATATTTATTTTCATAATTAACAAGCTGATCCAACTAAGTGCCCTTCAAAGTTGTATTTAAAATATTGTCAAAAAATGATATACAGAAGACCTCTTTAATTTGTCAGGTTAATAGATGGAAATATTAAGGGGAGCTCAGAGATATTTACAGTACCTGAATCTTGATGTGTATTTCATTAATGCTTCATCAGGAGTTATCATATCAAACCACTTTCCAGTCATCTAACTCCTACACAAATAATCTACTGCATCAAATATGCAGGATATTAAAATGATTATAAAAAGATCTTAACTAGAACTCCCATGCCACATTATTTAGAATCACGAATATTACTCTTTTTATATATTTAAATTTTGTAAATCTTATGTTATAATAATCTTCTTTTCATATTTCACCTTTTATAATCAAAGTCTCAAGTTTCTTGCTGCATTTTATGGGTAGATTCTGTAGCAAGAGTTAAAAAAAATTCTGTGACAAAATTTCTGAAATCCTGAGATGATTCTGTATCACATTTGAACAAATGTGCATCTTTTTGCATATTAAATAATATAGATTTTATTTAACATTTTAAAAATAGTTTGCCAACCTTGCTTTTGTATCAGTGTAATTTATTTTGGATGGCAAGAAAGGATCTGAGGGAGAGAAAAGAAACAATGTCAAGGTCCAAACAAGGTTTATTTAAATCAACAATTTCTTTAAGTCTTCAAACAGAATTTAATTCAAATCACCGAATTAATAGATAACAAAGATAGAAGGTTCCTTCCCCCCAGGGGAAATACAAGCTTCTTTAAGGCATGGAGTCAGGATAATTCTTGCTCTTTTTAGTTCAGAATCAGACTTAGTGCTTGTCTAAAAGTAGCAGGGCTTAGACAGACAAGTAACAAATCCAGTTCAAAGCATGAAGTTCAGGTCAGGGTATATACTTACAGGTCAGGAGCCATAGCATTGTGCTGGGTAGCCTTCAAGGTGCTGTTAGAATTTGTGATGCTGTAGCCTGAGGATAGGCAGTTTTTGAGATGCTGGACAGCCTATGACCTACTCAACTGCTGTTAAGTATTTTATTACCAACAATCTCTTTTCAATATCCAGGGGTCAATTATTGTTTTTCAGATGCATAATTACTAGTTATTACATCGGGTTCAATACTAGACTGCTACCCTTGCATAACCTTGCATTTGCCACACAGTGATTCATGAGCAGGGCTGCTGCTCCTCATCCATTTCTGGCCAGACCAGATCTGTTAGAGAGGGCAAGAGTAGATTTAGGGATAAGATTCTGAGATCTACTATGAAAAAGGAATTTAATGAATGCAGAGGAAAACAAGCAGAAGAAAGCTAAGAGTGTCTGTGAGCAGGAGCTAAAGAACCAGTAGGCTGATGCAGTAATCTGTGGGATAAGCGCCTGTGTGCTGAATTTCGGTGCACAGATTACAATTTTTTTAAATTATCTGATGCAGTAAACAAATACTATGTTAATGCATCAGGAGTTTTAAATGTGCGTTCATTGTAAAATGTGTGTTCAATAGAGATGTGAATCGTGTCCTCGATCGTCTTAACGATCAATTTCGGCTGGGAGGGGGAGGGAATCGTATTGTTGCCATTTGTGTGTGTAAAGTATCGTGATAATCGTTAAAATCGTGAGCCGGCACACTAAAACCCCCTAAAACCCACCCCCGACCCTTTAAATTAAATCCCCCCCCAATGCCTTAAATTACCTGGTGGTCCAGCGGCACACTAAAACCCCCTAAAACCCACCCCGACCCTTTAAATTAAATCCCCCCCCCCCAAATGCATTAAATTACCTGGGAGTCCTCCGTAGCGGCAGTTCGTGGCTAAATCGGGGGAAGGGGGAGAGCACGAAAACCGGCACACTAAATCGTGAGGTCTTCAGCCGGCGCCATTTTTCAAAATGGCCGCCGCAAAATGGCGGCGGCCGTAGACGAAAATGATTCGAAGCAAGAGGTCGTTCCGGACCCCCGCTGGACTTTTGGCAAGTCTTGTGGGGGTCAGGAGGCCCCCCCAAGCTGGCCAAAAGTTCCTGGGGGTCCAGCGGGGGTCAAGGAGCGATTTCTTGCCGTGAATCGTTTTCCGTACGGAAAATGGCGCCGGCCATACGCGTATGGCCGGCGCCATTGTCCGTACGGAAAATGGCGCCGACAGGAGATCGACTGCAGGAGGTCGTTCAGCGAGGTCGTTCAGGAGGTCGTTCAGGAGGTCGTTCAGCGAGGTCCGGAACCCTCGCGGAACCCTCGCGAGAGGTCCGGACCTCGCTGAACGACCTCCTGCAGTCGATCTCCTGCCGGCACCATTTTCCGTACGGAAAACGATTTGCGGCAAGAAATCGCTCCTTGACCCCCGCTGGACCCCCAGGAACTTTTGGCCAGCTTGGGGGGGCCTCCTGACCCCCACAAGACTTGCCAAAAGTCCAGCGGGGGTCCGGAACGACCTCTTGCTTCGAATCGTTTTCGTCTACGGCCGCCGCCATTTTGCGGCGGCCATTTTGAAAAATGGCGCCGGCTGAAGACCTCGCGATTTAGTGTGCCAGTTTTCGTGCTCTCCCCCTTCCCCCGATTTAGCCACGGACTGCCGCTACAGAGGACTCCCAGGTAATTTAATGCATTTGGGGGGGGGGGGTTCGGAAAGGTGGGGGGATTTAATTTAAAGGGTCGGGGTGGGTTTTAGGGGGTTTTAGTGTGCCGGTTTTCCTGCCCTCCCCCTTCCCCCGATTTACGATTTTTGACGATAAATCGGGGGAATTGCTATTGTATCGTGGCCCTAACGATTTTTGACGATTTAAAATATATCGGACGATATTTTAAATCGTCAAAAAATGATTCACATCCCTAGTGTTCAATACAAGCTGAACACACTTTTTTATCTCAGGAAAGGAGGGGTATTATTGTTGACCCGTTATTGCTGGCACTTAAAACCCATTTAAAAAGTTTTTAAAAATTGAGAAAAATGTAGTTATCGCTGACTGGAGGAGACAGCATTTATCCAGCAGCCAGATAGCCAGATAAATCAGTACTTATCTGGCTGAATGACAATGGTTGGCACTTAGCTGTATAAGTACTCTCTCCTCCCGGTCAGTGATAGCTTCTTTTTTTCCCCTTTTTTCCCCTTTTTTCCCCTTTTTTATGAGTTTTAAGTAACAACAGAGTAGCGCTGAAAATGTAACTCCAGCTCTGACCAAGAGTTTTTTCAGTGCTATGCAAACCAAGGTTTGGCCAAGCGCACCTCTTTTTATCAGGAAGTACTGCTTAATGCCCTCATTTGCATGGAATTTCCATTCAAGAGTGCTAAGCGAAACTCACAGTTTTGAATGCTCATTTAAAGGTGAATTTTAAAATCCCGGGGCATGCCAAAATCAGGAGATGCAAGTGCTTAAACATGCCCACATATTTTAAAAGCCACCTACATGCAAGCACATCTCCCACAGCTCGCATATCTCACTTGGTTTCAAAAAAAGGGTGTGGTTTGGGCATGAGTGTCCTGGGGGAGGGTCAATGGATGTACGTGTAAATACTTACATGCCTGGGCATGCATCCGTGTCCAGTGCTGTGTAAGTTTACTTCTGCTATGGAGGAATGTAACTTTAAAAAAAAAGCCATTTCTTACAGGTTTAAAAGGTATGGGGTGGGGTAACTGGTGGGAGTGCACTGCAGGCTATTAAACCAGGGGGGATTTCAGGAACCTATCTCTAGACTGGGTGAACTGGTGAATGATCTGGTGAAACTGGTCAAGGCATAGATGCGCGCCGGTTACAAAATACCCTGACTTACATGGTAGAAACCCAATTTATGCAGCTAGATGTGCACACTCTTAAAATTACCGGCACATGTGCACAGCCAGGCTATTTTTATAACGTGCGTACACACACGTTATAAAATGGCCACATCCCTGGGTGCAGGCCAACATATGTGTGCATCTGTATGCCCGCACCCCGGTTTGAAAGTTACCATCCCTGTGAGCGTAAAACTCCTTTCTGCTCCTTATATCAGCAGCAAGGTTTACACTCACAAAATAAGCATTCACATGCGGGTTAAATTGTATGGTCATTTGAACGCACCTCTCTGCATTGCCCTGCAAGAGTGTGTGTGTGAAAAACATAAAAACATAAGAACCATGCCATACTGAGTCAGACCAAGTGTCCATCAAGCCCAGCATCCTGTTTCCAACAGTGGCCAATCCAGGCCATAAGAACCTGGCAAGTACCCAAAAACTAAGTCTATTCCATGTTACTTTTGCTAGTAATAGCAGTGGCTATTTTCTAAGTCAACTTAATTAATAGCAGGTAATGGACTTCTCCTCCAAGAACTTATCCAATTCTTTTTTAAACACAGCTAAACTAACTGCACTAACCACATCCTCTGGCAACAAATTCCAGAGTTTAATTGTACATTAAGGTATACATTTGCTGGGAACATATGCCTTGAATCAGATCTGTGAAAGATAGAGAGCTATGTGAGGAGAAAGCAGGGTAAAGAAGCTTTGAAAGTCAGAATAATAGTGAGATCTCCAAGCCCAAGAAGATAGGTGAGACTTGTTCTTGGAGGGAATAATTATAGGGAGAAGCAGTTTTAAAACTGTACCAGTGAGAATCTGGGAAGACAAAGTCTTTCAGAGAAGTAAGCATAGCAACTGGGAGAGAAAAAGGAAGGAGAAAGGAAAGAGGTTTTCTTAATATGCCAGGCAATGTTCTGCCTTTACTCTTTCTGCTCTTTTCACTAAAAGTAAAGCTATTTCATAAAATTCAGCCCTTATTGTTCATGTTAACTAAACCACCTCATCTCAGTTCATTTTATTGGTCAATTGGCACTAGATTCTCAGAAATTATTATGGTGCAAATAACATTTTGAACAGACTCACTGCTTTGAAACATATAAGCAGACAGAAAAGATAGAATATTTTCAAATATTTTTGGAATATACCAGTAATCTAGTTTTTTAAGGGTTTTGTTTTTTTTTTTGATAAATCAACTATTTAGAGGTCTGTTTTCAGCCACTGGCTAGGAAAATTAGTTGCTGATTAATACTCATACATCTTAAATCACTACTACTATTTAAATCACACAAAGAGAGGAACACAAGGAAGAATATCTGGTGGAACTGAGGGAAACAAAGAAAGCAATCAAGAAAGTGAAAATTCAAGCGGAAGAAAGGATTGCCAAAGAGGTAAAGCGAGGTGACAAAACATTTTTCAGATACATCAGTGAAAGGAGAAAAGTCCAAAGTGGTATACTGAAATTGAAAGGTGAAAAGGATCACTGGGTGGAGACAGATGAAGAAATAGCAAAAATATTAAATGAATACTTAGTTCGGTATTCACTAAAGAAGACCCCGGAGAAGGACTGACGCTAGTTAACAAGAAACTGGAGGGAAGCAGAATGGATGAAACTCCATTTACGGAATAAAATGTATGGGAGGAGCTAGGAAAACTGAAGGTGGACAAAGCCATGAGGCCTGATGAGGATCATCCCAGGATACTGAGGGAGCTCAGAGATGTGCTGGCGGCTCTGCTGTGTGACCTGTTCAATAGCTCCCTTGAAACGGGAGTGGTGCCGAGTGATTGGAGAAGAGCGACAATGGTCCCACTTCACAAGAGCAGGAGCAGACAAGAGGCTGGAAACTACAGGCCGGTTAGCCTCACATCAGTGGTGGGAAAGGTATTGGAGTTGCTGCTGAAGGAAAGAATTGTGAACTATCTACAAACAGCAGAATTGATGGACCAGAGGCAGCATGGTTTCACCAAAGGAAGGTCCTGTCAGACAAATCTGATCGATTTTTTTGACTGGGTGACTAAGGAATTGGATTGATGAAGAGCACTCGATGTCATCTACTTGGATTTTAGCAAAGCTTTTGATACAGTCCTGCACAGGAGGCTGGTGAATAAAATGAGAAGATTAGGAGTGAGTGCCGAGGTGGTGGCCTGGATTGCAAACTGGTTGATGGACAGAAGACAATGTGTGATGGTAAATGGAACTTACTCTGAAGAGAAAGTAGTGTTGAGTGGAGTGCCACAAGAATCGGTGTTGGGACCGATCCTGTTCAATATCTTTGTGAGCGACATTGCGGACGGGATTGAAGGTAAGGTTTGTCTTTTTGCAGATGACACTAAGATCTACAATAGAGTGGACACGCCGGAAGGAGTGGAGAGAATGAGATGGGATTTAAGGAAGCTGGAAGAGTGGTTGAAGATATGACAGCTGAGATTCAATGCCAAGAAGTGCAGATTCATGCATATGGGGTGTGGAAATCCAAAAGAACTGTATTCGATGGGGGGTGAAGGGCTGGTATGCACAGAGCAGGAGAGAGACCTTGGGGTAATAGTGTCTAACGATCTGAAGTCGGCGAAACAATGTGACATGGTGAAAGCTAAAGCCAGAAGAATGCTGGGCTGCATAGAGAGAGGAATATCGAGTAAGAAAAGGGAAGTGATTATCCCCTTGGTGAGGCCTCACCTGGAGTACTGTGCTCAGTTCTGGAGACCGTATCTCCGAAGGGACAGAGACAGGATGGAGGCAGTCCAGAGAAGGGTGACCAAAAAGGTGGAGGATCTTCATTGAATGATGTATCAGGAGAGATTGAAGAATCTAAATATGTACACCCTGGAAGAAAGGAGGAGCAGAGGTGATATGATACAGACTTTCAGATACTTGAAAGGTTTTAATGATCTAAAGACAATGACAAACCTTTTCCATTGGAAAAAAAATCAGCAGAACCAGGGGTCACAATTTGAAACTCCAGGGAGGAAGACTCAGAACCAATGTCAGGAAGTATTTCTTCATGGAGAGGGTGGTGGATGCCTGGAATGCCCTTCCAGAGGAAGTGGTGAAGACCAAAACTGTGAAGGACTTCAAAGGGGCTTGGGATAAATACTGTGGATCCATAAAGTCTAGAGAATGTGAATGAAGAGAAGAGGCCTGGGGATAGCTTGTGGGAATGACAGCTACTACCTGACGATTAATATCCTTATTCAATAAACATACTCACTGTCAATGCGACTCCAGCATTGCTCTATGCTTCAACGGTAAGAGAAAATGTGGTAAAAAGGATTTGCATTCACAAAAAACCGGGGAGTAGCTTGCTTGTTGCGGCGGTTACTACCCCAAACCAAATAAGTCTGATACTTCACTTTCAATGCATATCCAGCATAGCTCTCTGCTTCAATGGCAGGGGGGAAAGAGGAAAAGATAATTTATATTCAGGCAACAACCAACAAGGACTGAATTACATAGTCTGGGTAAACAAATAATTATGGGTGTACAAATAATTATGGGTGTACCTTGCTTGTTACTAGATATTCCTCTCTCTATCCTGAATCAATTAAGCCTGATACTTAACTTGGAATACATATCCAGCGCAACTCACTGCTTCAGCGGCAGGGGGGAATAAAGAAAAGATGAATTATATTCAGACAACAACCAACAAGGACTGGATGGCACAGGCTGGGTAAACAAATAAGCGTGGGGAGTAGCTTGCTTATTGCAGCAGTTACTACCCCTAACCAATTAAGCTAGATCACTTAGATGCAGTTCTAGCACTGCTCTCTACATCAATGGCGGGGGTGGAAGGTAACTAGAACCAAAAAGTAACTAATAAGGGCCAAGAGTATCAGATAAGTATGAGAAAAAAAAAAGTGTAAAAGCTTGCTGGGCAGACTGGATGGACCATTTGGTCTTCTTCCACAGTCATTTCTATGCTTCTATTTTTCTCTATTAACACTTCTATAGCACTACTAGATCTATGCAGCACTGTACATAAGGTGCCAACTGGCTCCAGATTTTCAGGATAGGTTGTTCCAGTCCTGGTTTTGCTCCCATGACTGCAAATACTTATAGTCTTGCTTTTCTTAGAGAATGCAGTAGGAAAATCAGAATAAGTCCCAGAATGCAATGGGATAAAACCAGGACTGGATAAACCTGTCCTGAAAATCTGGAGCCAATTGGTAACCTTAACTGTACAAATAAAATTAAGAGACAGACTCTGTTCAGTAGAGCTTACATCTAATCAAGATAAACATATAGGGGCAGATTTTTAATCCTACACACGCTGGGTACATTTATGCGCGCTACCTGGCACGCATAAATGTACACCCGATTTTATAATATGCATGCGCTGCTGTGCCGCATATTAGGGCTCGGCACCTTGTGTGTGCCGAGCCCTAGGGGAGCCCCGATGGCTTTCCCTGTTCCCTCCAAGGCCGCTCTGAAATCGGAGCGGCCTTGGAGGGAACTTTTCTATAGCTCCCCCCACCTTCCCCTCCCTTCCCCTATCTAACCCACCCCCAGCCCTACCTAAATCCCCCCTACCTTATTTTATTTTTTATGCCTGCCTCTTGCAGGCGTATCTTGCGCGCGCTGGCCAGCTGCCGGTGCGCGAACCTCCGGCACAGCCGCTGTGCCGGAGGACACGGGACCGCCCCCGGACCGTCCCCGGACCATCCCCAGATCGGCACCACGCCCATGACCCCGCCCCTTTTTCAAAGCCCCAGGACATACACACATCCCGGGGCTTGAGCGCGCCGCCGAACCTATGCAAAATAGGCTCGGCATGCGCAGGGGCAGGTTTTCAGGGTTACACGCATAACCCTTTGAAAATCTACCCCATAATGTAAAGGAGACTTAAGGAATTTCATGTATTAAGACAATAGAGAAAAATGAATGAAGCTGTAAGTAGGACAATCAGGAGTTAAGAATTACAATCAGCCTCAAAAAGTGGGATTTTAGACAGCATTTAAATAAAACATGAGAGAGAGCATGATGCTCCAGCTCAGGAAGTCTATTCCAAGCATTTGGTTCAGCCAGGTGGAAAGCAAGGAGTTGGGAACAGGTGATAGAAGAGAAGGGCATGGATAGGAGTGACCTGTCTGATGAATGGAATGCATGAGGAGGGGTACAGAGAGAGACAGGAGAAATGAGATAGTGAGAAGCTGCAGAGAGAAGGTTGTAGATGATTAAGAGGAGCTTGAACTGTATGCAGGAACAGATAGGGATTCAATGTAGTGACTTCAGAAGAGGGGGTTATATAGTGAAAAATAAGTTGTGCAGCTGAATTTTGGATAGATTGTAGTGGAGAGAAATGGCTCACTGGGAGAATTGTGAAGAGCAGTCTAAGTGGGAAGTGATAAGAATGGATAAAGGTTCTGGTAGTATGTTCAGAAAGGAAGGGACAGATTTTGGTGATGTTATAGAGAAAGATACAGCACATTTACCAGTGTTTTTAATATGTGTAGTAGAGAAGGAGAGAGAGGAGCTGAAGATGACTCCAAGGCTACGGGTTGAGGGGACTGGAGGATTGCAAATCTATCTATAGAACAGAGAAAAGAAGAAGAAGGAAAATGGGCTTTGGGGGAAAAAAAAGGAGGATTTTTTAATCCAAGTTGAGTTTAAGGTGAGGGTGAGACATCCAGTCAGCAATGCCCCCCAGCCCTACCTAAACCCCCCCTAACAATGCCAGACAAGCAGGCTGAGATCTGGGACTGGATTCCTGCTAAAATTTCTAGTGTAGAGAGGTAAATCTGGAAATCATCAACATAAAGACGGTATTGAAAGCCATGAAAGAAAATCAGAGCTCTGAGAAAATTAGTACAGAGAGGTGAAAAGGCCCAGGATAGAACCCTGAATCAATTGATGGTGAGATGGAAACACTATAAGTGTGATGGGAAAGGCAAGAAGAGAATCAAAACAGGGCAGAGTCCAGAAATCCAAGTGAGGACAGAGTATGAAGAAGCAGGTGGTGATCAAAAATGCCAAAGCAACAGATAGGTCAAGGAGGATAAGAACTGAGTAAAGGCCACTGGGCTTGATTTTGATAAGCATTTACATGCTTAAAATCTGCTTCTTGGTATATTTCCGATCTAAGAAATCTTAAACATCTTTTAAGCCATTTGGAGTACTCATGGCAGAAACACAGGAACTTACAGAACCTTAAGCCGGGATTTTAAAAGGTCTGCACGCATAAATCCCGGGATTTATGTGCTTGGCCGGGCCTTGCGCATTCCGGATGAATTTTCAAAGTGGCCCAACCATGCATGTAAACCCGGGTACATGCACAAATGCCAGGCCTCTTCAAAGGGGTGGGCCGGGGGGGGGGGGGTTGTTCTGGGTGGAGAGAGGCAGGGAGGGGCAGGGTGGGACAGAGGCCGGCTGGGATAGCAGTCATTAGCCACTTTCCTGGGGAAGCATGTGCTGGCAGCTGGCCAGCACATTTAAATTACTTCTGCTCCTAAGGAGTAGCAAGTAATAAAATAAAAAAATTAAGGCCAGATAGATAAGCTTTAGTGGGTGGAGAGGAGAGGGGAAATGAAGGAAGGATAGGGATGGGGTTAGGGAACTGGGGAAAGCCTGATTACGTCGCTGCGTGGAGTTTGCAAAAGTACACTCCCCTTGCGCGCATTGCATGCACATGCGCGCACGGATTATAAAATCTGGCACACATGTATGTGCAGCCACCCAATTTTATAACATGCATGTACTGACATGCGCATGTTATAAAATCAGCTCGTCCATGTGTGCGCACTGGGAACCGCACGCACATGGATACGCGCGTGCACATTATAAAATCTACCCCTAAGTTTTCCTAAGGCAATACTCACTATCCTCTTTAGTCAGCATCTAAATCTTCTTTTCTTCTCAATACTCCCACAGTATTGTGTTTTCTTATTTTCCTCATTAGGGACTGTATTCCATCTTTTAAAAGAAGCCTCTTTAGCTTTGATAGCATCTTTTAACCATATTAGCAAATTCTTATTCTTATTCTTCTTTTGAACTTTTTTAATTTATGGAATACATTGTATCTGGGCTTCTATGATGATGTTTATTTTAAACAAATGTCTCATTTAAGTCTTTTGACCCTTGCAACTGCTCTTTTTAGTTTCCTTCTAACTAGTTCTTTTATTTTATTATAGGTTCCCTCCAAAGATTACCTCAAATTTGGTTGCATTATGATCACTATTGACAATAAGTATTTTGCTGAGAACTAGATCTAAAGTACCCACACTCATGTTGATTCTAGTACTAGTCACTCCGTGAAACAATCATGTATGATGTCTAGAAACTGTACCTCCTTGTTCTGCCCTGATGAGACATTCACATAATCATTATTGGGGGTAATTGAAAATTCCCATTATTTTTCTGTTTCCACATTTAGTATACTGTCTAATCCCTATTAGCATTTCAAAATCTGTTTCATCATAAGAATCTGCAGTACACTGACACATTGTATTGTGTTGTAGTGTATTTATTAGGACATTTAATTGTAGGCAAGATATTTGTAGGAGGGGTGGAGCACAAATTTAAATCTAGATTTCTTCCTGACTCCATTTGTGAAACTTGGAAATTTGCTTTATCTCCCATTATCCCTTTATCTCCCTTTATCTCCCATATGGGAGATAAAGGGAGATATGGAAATATAATGGGTTTTTAATAATATGGAAATATAATGGGTTTTTAATAATAATTTAAAATGACTATTAATGATAATGCTCTTTTTTCACTTTTATGTAGTCCATACACCAGAAGTGTGATACAAGACCATCCATCCCAAGATGGCTGCATGAAGTGTTCTTTTATTTCAAAGAATACAGAATCCCATTTGGATTAAAGGTGTTATTTGAATCCAAATGATTACGACAATAATAATAATATTAATAACAATAATAATGAATCAGAAAAGTACAGTGGAGATAAAATAGAATACAAAGCCCCTAAAGATATTGGGACGGATTTTTAAACCTACTCGCACGGGGTACATTTGTGAGCACTACGTGGTACGCACAAATGTACATCCGATTTATTAACATTCGCGCGCAGCTGCGCGCATGTTATAAAATCCGGGGTCAGCGTGCACAAGGGGGTGCATACTAGTGCACCTTGCGTGCGCCGAGCCCTAGGGGAGCCCCGATGGCTTTCTCTGTTCCCTCCGAGGCCGCTCCCTTCCGCCCCCCACCTTCCCCTCCCTTCCCCTCCCTTCCCCTTCCTAACCTGCCCCCCAGCCCTACCTAAACCCCCTAACCTTTATTTCATAAGTTGTGCCTGCCTTTGGGCAGGCATAGGTTGTGCGCCGGCCAAGTGCCGGTGTGTGATCCCCCGGCATGGCCACTGTGCTGGAGGCCTCGCTCCCACCCCCTCCCTGCCCCCACCCCCGGCCAGCCCCTTTCACAAAGCCCCGGGACATACGCGCGGCCCGGGGCTTTGCACGCGTCGCCGGGCCTATGAAAAATAGGCTCAGCACATGCCGAAGCTGTTATGCATGTAAATCCTGAGGATTTACACCCGTAACCCTTTTAAAATCTGCCCCTATAGGTCTTGGTTGATTACCTGAAGAAATAAATCCTATTACTGAGCCTAAAAGAAAATATATTTGATAACTTGAAAGGGGCCATTGGATTCAAGAATCATTTGACAGTTTTGAAAAGCGTTCTCCATTTTATGGCCCTCAGAATACATTTTTAAACAGCATTAAGCATTCCAAAATGATGCTTAAAAAAAAAACAAAAAAAAACCTAACTCAGGATTTCACTTCTCTATACCATTTGAATGCTTGACAATAGCATTGGTAAAGCTCCAAGTTTTAGAGACACCATTCTAACACACAGACAGATTTGATAGACTGGTATCTTTTAGCAGAACACCATTTGACTTTAATGTAAATAAAGATCTGTACCTCCTTTCCCAATCTTCATTGCAAGAAATAAGCCATATTCTGTGAAATACAATATAGAATTTGCAGACAAATACAGTTTTTACTTGCATGTTCTATTTTCTTCCATGCCAATGAATTTGACAACAAACCAATGTTGGAAACCTAGAATGAGAGATTTGTGAAGAGAAAATGCCTGCTTATTGGAGAAGGCTAATTTTTAAAAAAGAGCACATTTCTGTGTCACACAAGAGAAGCCCAAACATAAAACGTGTCCATAACCAACTGTTAAAATAAATGAAATAGAAGACAGAATCAATGCAAGACAGCCACAAAAGCGTATTCCTTTTCATTTTCGAGAGTGACAGGAGGGCCTTTTACAGTAATCACCATGTGCCAAAAAACTAGAAATCAGGAAATGGGGAATAAAAGAGGCATTATTTTGCATTCTCGGTTGTTTTGTTCAATGATTCCACAGTCAGATAACTAGCTAGGTTCAATAAGCAATCTTTTGGATTTCTGCCAATACAATACAACAACTTTAATATTGATAAAACAATACAAACTCTAACATGAAACAAAAAAGTGAATATAACCATAATTCCTAATATCAAAAAGCACATAATACAGATTTAACACAAAAATACAAATACAGATGTAAAGAGGGCTTCAACTCTTTACTAAATATTTTTCCTTCTAGCCAGTTTTAGGAGGATTTTTGCAGTTTTGATGCCTCTATAGTGTTATGCCCATGTCCCTTTTTGTGATGGGCCTTTCTCCCTGCATACTGTATTTTTAGGTAAACATGCTCAGATTCAGAGGGAAGATGAGCTTGAGAAGACTTAGATGGTAAGTAGACCCCTCTAGGTTGGGGAAGAGAGAAGTGCATATTTTTTTGTGAGAGGAGTTTTTTGATGGATGTCTGCTCTAGGGATGTGAATCGTTTTTCTGATGATTGAAAATATCGGAAGATATTTTCAAACTCGTCAGAATTCAGGGGGCCCCCGAACCCGTGGGGTTCTCTTATCGTTTTTTGGGGGGGCGGGAAGAAAGGGCACTTAAAAATAAACCCCAAACCCACCCCGACCCTTTAAATGTAATTCTTTCGCATTTCCCACCCTCCCAGGCCATCCATTGCTCCTACCATGTGACAGAGGCTGGCCAATGGCACGGATACCCTGCCACATGCTAAGGGCAAAGGGCCATTGGCACCATTTTGATTAGTGGCAGCCGACAGCCCGAGAGTGGGAGATCACTCCCGGGACCCCCGCTGGACCACCAGGTACTTTAAAAATGTTGGGGGGGGGGGGGGGGTTGGAAGGTGGGGGATGCGAAGGAATTAAATTTAAAGGGTCAAGGTATTTCGTTTTTTTCGGCATGACACAGCCGATTAAAATGGGTAAGAATCACGGGAATGAAGATTTCCCGCAGTTTTTACCCGAACGCAATACCGGAAATGAGTCCGGTACCAATTCACATCCCTAGTCTGCTCACCTGTGGAGTGCTATTGAAAAGGGTTATTTTTTATGAGTTTGGAGATTTCCTACAGATTTAACCAGTTCCTGAAACAAGGATCAGTTTATCCCCTTGTTGGAAGGGTTGGAGGTTTCTACCCATGACCAGTCAATAGTGGATTGAAACTGTTGGAATCTGCTATTTTGGATGGAAACTTTGTACCATCTGATGAGAGAGGGATGTTGTTCCCTCCTAGCAGATGCTAGTAGAAGAAAACAAATTTTCCCACTTTTCTTGGGGAGGTTTCTTGCTTGATTCAGAGGAAGGTAGGGGAACTATTAGACCATGCACGATGGATAAAGAGACTGTGGCTTTTGTGATTATGATTTTTCTGATGCTCTTTAGGGTTTTTGCCATATTAGCATGGATTTTATTTTTTAAACTTAAATTTATTTATTTATTTATTTATTTATTTAACATCTCTTTTATACCGATATCCGTTCGCACATCGCATCGGTTCACAATAAACAAAACTTTTGGGCGGTGCCCTTACATGTAACAGATAACTTAGTGAACTATGAAAAATACAATTAACTTTTGGGAGGAGCCCTTACATATAACAAACATCAATGGGTAGATGCAAAGCAATAGAACTGTAACTATAACTATATACATGAGAGTGCACAGTACAAAATCAGCGGACATAAGGCGTTCATAACAAAATGACATTGTAAAATTCACAGGGGGGTTTTATGTAATAGGGGGTGACATGCGGTAGGCTTGTTGAAAGAGCCAGGTTTTAAGTTTCTTTTTGAAAGTGGGGGTATATGTCTCCATGCGAATATCATGGGGCAGGGAGTTCCATATGGTGGGGCCGGCAAGAGAAAAGGCTCTGTTTATAGTAGAGGAGAGTTTAAAAGATTTGATAGATTGGGCACGAAGTGTTCCTTGGAGGGCTGGGCGGGTAGGTCTCTTGGAGGTGCGAGATAGGAGGGGGGGATTAAGCCAGTTGAGATTGGAATTTAATAGACTCTTGTGTATGATAGATAGAGTTTTATATAGAATTCGTGACTGTATAGGGAGCCAGTGTAGTTCGATAAGTGTGGGAGTGATGTGATCTCTTTTCTTTGTGTTTGACAGTATCCGAGCGGCGGCATTTTGTAGGAGTTGTAATGGCTTAGTGTGTGTTGCGGGAATGCCAAGGAAGAGGGCATTGCAATAGTCAATTTTCGATAAAATAATAGACTGGAGTACTGTGCGGAAATCAGTGAAGTGTAGTAGGAGTCTGAGTTTCTTTATCATTTGTAGCTTAAAATAGCAATCCTTTATGATGGATTTAATGAATGGTTTAAAAGAAAGGTGATTATCAATAATGACTCCTAAATTACGAGTGTGTGATGGGAAGTTGGTAGACGAGTAAGCAAGTGAATACATTTTTTAGTTGAACACCATAACTGATTTCATCAAGAGGATTCCTTTACCTGTGAGTACAAGCTGACCATTAATTTTGATTGGAGTGAAAGCACGTGACTGTGATAGAGTCAATGCACAAAAGGCCCCAGAGGTGTATACCTCTTCTCTGCTGGTAAACACCAGCATCCAGGGCTGAAGTCTGATATGTTTGGAGCAAGTGAGAGATCGGGGAAAGAAACTGTGGCCCTGGGACTTTGCTGTAGGTTCCGATTAGGTGGCCCCAAACCAAGAAGTGGTTACACAGTATTGAATATAAAAGTAAAATCCACTTGCCCAACCCTATTTTGCAACCAAGGTAATCCAAATCCATTTTAGTTGTCTTCCTCATTTGTCCTCTATCCTACTGAGTAGATGAACATGCAGGTTCCCATACTCAATCCAATATCTAACCCTTGCTGCACTCTAACCACTCCATACCCCACCCCTCATTTTCCATGTCTTAGTACCAAGCATTGTAATAAATTGAACAGCTACAGAACTAGAGAGACATGTTGCTCAAACATTCAGCTGTCTAGGTCCTTGTGTCTTTGCTCGATGATACCCGACCTCCATCCACTTGCCGGTTTCAACATAGTTGGTATCTGAGGAAGATGTTACTTGCTGGTTCCAACTTGTCTACCCCTTGATCTGTGATGTCTTTAGGTTTTACTTTTCTTGTCTGCACGTATGCTTGAATTCTTTCACAGCATTAGCTTCCCCCACTTCTGCTGCTAAGTGATTCCTACCATCAACCACCCTTTCAGTAAATAAGCATTTTCTTACATTTCCACTGCTTCTTCCTTCTTGCAACTACATGTTGTGACCATTTTGTCATTGAAAGTTTCACTTTCCTGTAATTCATTGAAGCCAATAAGTACATTTTAAAATATTGAATTTTAATGTTTCCTCGTGTTTGAAAATTCAGGAGAGAAAGAGGAAAAGAGAGAGAAATTTATGGAATTTCATTTAATTTTATAAATGGGAAGGGCCAGTTCAATGGTCCAGTATTTCCATATGTGAGACCCAGTTTGCCTTCCCAGATGTGACTACTGCTCCTTGAAACAACAAGAGGCAACATCCAGGGTCACAGGGAGAAAGCAAGTCCCACTCATTACTCAAGAGTGACACTTCCTGGCTTGCTGAACAGATTCCAAAGGCAGCTGAGATCTATATCTCTCAGCCCTAGGACTGTCACTGAATCAACTAGTCTAGGAGAAGCAATAAAATTAAGGGATATGACAGAGATCTACAAAATCATGAAAGGATTTGAATGGGTAAATGTGAAGTGGTTATTTACTCTTTCAGATAATAAAAGGACTAGGAGGCACTTCATGAAATTAACAAGTAGCACATTTAAAACAAATCGAAGTAATTCTTTTTCACTCAATGCACAATTAAGCTCTAGAATTTGTTGCCGGAGGATATGGTTAAGGAAGCTTGTGTAACTGGATGTAAAAAAGGTTTGGATAAGTTCCTGTAGAAGTCCATAAACTGCAACACTCTTTAATATCTACCTACTTCCACTGTGCCATCTTCTAGCTGGCCTGGGTATCATACACTACATATTTGCCGATGATATTCAAATATTACTACCAATCAAAGACTCATTGGAAAAAACACTAAACCTAGCAATCATGTACCTTGACATCATTAAACAACTACTAAACCAAATGCAGCTAGTCATTAACATAGAAAAAACCGAATTCCTTCATCTTGAAAGAAAAAACATAGTCATCCAATCTCCTATACTACTAAAAAACAATCAGAAAATTGAAATAGCCGAGAAAGTACGGAACCTCGTAATAATAGACACAGAACTCAGCCTCAAACAACACATATCATTAAAAGTCAAAGAAGGATATGCCAAACTAATGGTCCTCAGAAAACTTAAACCGTTACTAAATCAAACGAACTTCCAAACTGTCCTACAAGCTTTAATATTTGCCAGCACTGACTAATGTAATGCCCTACTATTAGGATTACCATACACGACAATAAGACCACTCCAAATACTCCAAAACTCAGCCGCAAGAATTTTGACAGGCAAAAAAAAGAGAGGTCATATCACTGAAATGCTAGCTGAACTACACTGGCTGCCAATTGAATACAGGATAAAGTATAAAACCCTTTGCACTATACATAAACTAATCCATGACGAAAAAGCTGAATGGCTAAACACAGCACTCCGCGTCCATGTCCCACACAAAAACCTGAGATCTGCCAACAAAGTCCTCCTAACCATCCCCTCAGTCAAAACTGCAAAACTAACACAAGTCAGAGAAAGAGCACTATCATTGGCAGGACCGATACTATGGAACACCATGCCCATAGAGATAAGACTATAGAGAGATTACAAGACTTTCAAAAAGAGCTTAAAGACATGGCTCTTTGGAGAAGTTTTTTCACAAAAAGAGCGAGAAAGAGAAAAACGCTGAAAGATGAACACACAAAATCTTTATACAGCACTAGCACATTATGGGATAGATTTTCAAAGGGGTACGCGCTTAAGATTCGCGCGTACCCCCCGAAAACCTACCCCAAACCCCCCCTGCGTGCGCCGAGCCTATTTTGCATAGGCTCGGAGGCGCGCGCAAACCCCGGGACGGGCGTAAGTCCCAGGGCTTGCAAAAAGGGGCGGGCAGGGGCGTGGCCAGGGGGCGCGGTTAGGGATCGAGGCATGCCCGTGGCATGTGGGTGCTCCGGGGGTGTGGCCGAGTGCCCCGACACAGTGGCCTGTGTCGGGGCCTGCCGCGCCAGCTCGCGTAAGTTACTACTGCCCAGAGGCAGTAGTAACTTCTCCGATAAAGGTAGGGGGCGGTCTAGATAGGGCCAGGGGGGTGGGTTAGGTAGGGGAGGGTGCAGGGGGGTAGAAAGAAAGTTCCCTCTGAGGCCGTTCTGATTTCGGAGCGGCCTCGGAGGGAACGGGCAGCGCGTGCAGGGCTCGGCGCGCGCCTGGTGCGCGAACAAAAGTACGCACGCACGTATGTTTTTAAAATCTACCTCTATATGTATGTACGTCATGGTTTGTTTATTGCACCTCTTAATTTAATGTATAATCTAACAGTCTTTATTGTAGTCACAGGTCAGATTAGACAACACTGAACATATAGCCATTATTATGAAACTATGTTACCGAGCTTATCAGGCACCTCCATTACTAATAATAGGAACAGATGCATGTACAATTAACTATAAGTGCCTCTATATAAACCGTTGTGACGGTAATCTACTGAACGACAGTATAGAAAAAATGTTAAATAAATAAATAAATAAATAAATAAATAAATATTAATCAACAGGGAATAACCATTGCTTGATGCCGGCATTAATAGCATTGGATATATTTAATGTTTGGGTACTTGCCAGATACTTATGACTTGGACTGGCCACTGTTGGAAATAGAATGCTGGGCTTGATGGACCCTTGGTCTGACCCATTATGGCATATCTTATGTTCTTATGTTTTGGATAGTCATAAATTAAAACTGAGGGTTTGGTATTCTCAAATTTGAATAGGTTGAATAGGTTCTGATGGACAAGAAGCTAAAGAAACAAGATTAAGTTGTTGGGCACCAAATAAAGAGGGACAAATTGTGGAAATTGTGAAAACATTTCTTTAGTTATTTTTTCACTGTTGCTTTGGAAATTTGAGGGATTCAGTAGATACAGGAATTTATACAGTATGGACAGTTTCCTGTGATTATCTGCCACAGGTCATATCTTGGTTGCATTTTGGATATGGCTTGACTTTGAATAACTGTTTTTACATTCAATCCTAAATCAGCATTTGATACCAACATGCTATACACAAAGATGCTCTCTGAAATAGTGGAGCTGATCATTTCTTTCTCTGAACTCAATTTTGTCTTCAAACAGCATCATTGAAAAAGGGAAGATAATGTTGTTTTCATATCTTAAATGCAAGCCTTCCCAAATTATTGATTCATATAAACACAGGTGTTAAGTTCATCAGATGGGGAATTTAAAATAATGTAAACACAGGGCATAACTAATAGCAATATGCCTTGAAAATATCATGAATATGCATGAGTACCTTCACCTGATAAAATATTTTATGCTGCTTGAGAAACACACAGTAAGTAGTTATTATTAAACAATCAAAAAAACTTAAAGAACTGCAAAATATTTTTCATTAGAAAATGGATGCCACAAAGTACAATTTAGTGGGAAACATACCAAAGTGTGTAAAGGCCTATGCAGCATTCACTTGTGTTAAACACATGTGAACTCACACTAATGTGCTTTTAGTGTGCGTCAACTCTGCATTAGTCATAATGTACTTGTAGATTACTTTGCATTAACATTAACACAGAGTTAACTCAGGCTAAAAAAGATAAAAATACAGTTTTAATGAGCTACATCTCATGGAAATTCTTGCAAACCAGCTCATTAATAGTAAAATGGTGATAGTGATATTGGCCATAATATCTATTGCAATGAAGAGCTCGCCTATTCAAGCCGATCTTCCTGCCTGGATTGAACAGCAAGACTTCTCTAGGCCATATGACCTATCCACCCCAACTCTCATGTCCCCCTCCCTCTATGGTGGGGACATGAGAGGGGAGGAATGGTAAATAAAACGGAAAATGTCATAATGCCTCTGTATCGCTCCATGGTGAGACCCCACCTTGAATACTGTGTACAATTCTGGTCGCCGCATCTCAAAAAAAGATATAATTGCGATGGAGAAGGTACAGAGAAGGGCGACCAAAATGATAAGGGGAATGGAACAGCTCCCCTGTGAGGAAAGACTAAAGAGGTTAGGACTTTTCAGCTTGGAGAAGAGATGACTGAGGGGGGATATGATAGAGGTGTTTAAAATCATGAGAGGTCTAGAACAGGTAGATGTGAATTGGTTAGTCTTTCAGATAATAGAAAGACTAGGGGCACTCCATGAAGTTAGCATGTGGCACATTTAAAACTAATCGTAGAAAGTTCTTCTTCACTCAATGCACAACTAAACTCTGGAATTTGTTGCCAGAGGATGTGGTTAGTTCGGTTAGTATAGCTGTGTTTAAAAAAGGATGGGATAAGTTCTTGGAGAAGTCCATTACCTGCTATTAATTAAGTTGACTTAGAAAATAGCCACTGCCATTACTAGCAACGGTAACGTGAAATAAACTTAGTTTTTGGGTACTTGCCAGGTTCTTATGGCCTGGATTGGCCACTGTTGGAAATAGGATGCTGGGCTTGATGGACCCTTGGTCTGACCCAGTATGGCATGTTCTTATGTTCTTATGTTCTTATCATAGCACAGAAAATGTTGAAATGGCACATAAATACTGGTGCCTCCTGTCTCACTGACTCCGCCATAAAAATAGAACCTGAATGACCTGAAGGGGCCCCCTGGTAGCAAAGGACCACTTGATTTGGCCAGTGCCATATCGTCTTGCTAAGTCAGACAAAGGCGTGCTCTTCTGGCCTAAGCTCCAGGAAGGAAGGAACATGGGGCAGGACAGATTTGGGGAAATCCAGAGTGTGTCTTTCTCTTCAGTCTGGAATTTGGGGAAGAGAGACATCAAAGCCTACATCAGGTCTCCTGATAGCCAGCACAGTTACCGACACATTGGCATTGTCTGCCCCATAACACCAGGCATAATGCTCTTTACTGCATAATGTATTTATTTAAAAACATTTATAATCAACCTTATCTTTCGATAAAGATAAATCACCTAAAAACAAGCATAATAAAACAGACAGGTATAAATAACATTCCAGGCATTTAACGAGGAATTTTGTATATAAGATCTTTTGATGCATTTTAACAGCTATTTTAACATGGCGTAGTACATTGGCCCCTTGGTTACCTTTTATATCAGTTCCACTTCGATGTCTATTCACAAACATAATTTAAATATTTGTTGGTTTTAGGTATATGGATTTCACCCAATTAAAAGCTAGACAGCAAAATGTTTCAGCGAAAATCTGGAAATTAGATACATCAAATTTAATCAAAAATATAATGCACAGCAATGCAGCTCAATCAGTGCCAGCAAGAATCAGCAGAGGGTCAGAAAGAACGAGTCCTGCCAAACTAATCTAATTAGTTGCTTTGAGAATACAAACTTGATATGGGAAACAAGATTGCTATAGTTTATTTGGATTTTGCTAAAACCATTGATTGAGGACTGCTGATTTTCAGGTTAAGAAAGATGGGGATTTAAGGATAACATTTGCAAGTAGGTTAGAGACTGGCTGATGGGGAGGGCGCAAAGGGTCAGAATAAATAACACCTATTCTATATAGATTAAAGTGATAAGTAGCGTTCTTCAGACATTTATGCTGGGACCAGTATTATTTAGATTTTTTATCATGAACTAGAGGAAGGAGTAAATAGAAAAATTTCTATTTTTGCAGATGATACCAAATTTTAGTCTGATTCACTAAGCCAAGGGTGGCTAATTCCTGTCCTTGAGAGTCATAAACAAGCCATGTTTTCAGGATATCCACAATGAGATAGATATGCAAACAAATCTATCTCATGCCTATTCATTGTGGATATCCTGAAAACTTGGCCTGTTTGCGGCATTCAAAGGCCAGAGTTAGCCACCCCTGCACTAAGCTTTTTCCCATAGTCATGGAATGGGAAAAATGTCTTAGTGATTCAGGTCCTTTTTCATATTATAAATGCACAGTATGACTCAATGAATTTAAAGAAGAGCTTAGATATTTGAGGCATATGGGCTGAATACTGGCTGATGAGATGTCTGTAAGTGTAGGGTAATGCAATGGGGAAACAAACCATAGGCAGGCATTAATACTTGCAAACACTAATCAGGAAAAACTCTGGTTATATTTGTAAATATGAAACAGGCAAAACTAAGCAGCAGCAGCAACAAGGATCATCATGTAATATTAATTACTGAAGTAACAGGGGTTGATAAACCTATTTTCTTGCACAAAAATGAAGCTGAGATGAACAGTTATTCAGGCTAGCTAGCAAATAAACTTTGATATTCAATGCTGGATCAGAGGCTGAGATGGAGGATGAATACTAGCGGAAAATAAGAAGATTATACAAGCAAATAATGGAATGTCCCCAGTCTGCCTTTCTCAGAGCCATTGACTGTGTGGATTTAGATTTTTGACAGCCTTAGTCACTGCTGCTGCTGTTGTAACTCCATTTTCCCCGTCACCCCATAAGGTCAGAAAACAGGGAGCAGAAAGTCCATGGTGCAGATCCATGGCATTCTGTGCCAGTTTCGGGGTAGATAATGCAGTAAAAATTAGAAAATTATGAAGCACATTAATAAATATTTCCATCTTTTTTTTTGTTTCACTATGTGAATATGGATTAAAATACATATATATTTACCTGGTCCCTGGGTAAAGATTTTGTCCTGGCCTATGGTTGGGACTGTGGAGTCCTAGGGCAAAGTTTGGGCACTGGTGGACCCAAGGTTCAGGTGAAGAGTATGGCTACAGTTCTGGAGCTGCCATGGGGAGTGGCAAGGCCTCCTACAGTGCTTCAGTGAAGGCCTGGCCCAGGCAAGATGCAGCATGATACAACTGTTGTGAGAAATGCCACGGGATCAGTGCAAAGGTCCCCGTCCCCCCCGGCACAAGAAAGCCGGCATCATTTTCCTGGGGGCGGGAACGAGGCTGGAACTGCAGCGCAGCGCAAGGACACTGCCACAGCCACGGTTCCTAACAATAACTGCTCGCCACTGTGATTTAAAATAAAAGTGGCATGGCAAGCATCCAAGGGTCTTGGGAAAACCCCTGGCGCATTAATCAAGTGCAGGCCGCTATCTACTGGAGTTGGTGATAATGTCAGCGGGCCATTGCAGTCCCAGCCAAGGATGAATTAAAAGTTTAAACAAAATAAGAAAAATAAAGACAATAACATTTTTAAAAACCTTGATCCCACGGGGAGAGGTTAAGAGGAGGACCTCAGTAAATGTTTAGGTTCCGAAGTATAACTTAGTAATTTTCATATCTTCAGATATAAAAACATAAAAAAATAAATAAAAATAAAGTAAAACAACATGAGGGAACATATGGGCATGAGTCAGGAAACTTGTTAAGTTTTAGTAAAGGGCAAAAAAAGATTTTTACTAATTGAACCATTTTTCACTGAGCATTTTTGAGACTAAAAAAACATTGTTGCTTACAAAGGTATACATGAGAATTTCTGCAACATGACGTAAGGTACTACTTTTTTGTGCCCATCCCAACAGAGCCCCTCCAGCGAAACATGGCTCATATCAGGGGAATAAACTGCTGTTCAAGAGATTCTTCTGTGGTGAAACTTTTGAATAAGCAGCTTTTGAACTACTCATAGTAATTTCTGAACTCTAGGCAGCTCACACATATGCTTACATATTCCTCTTCATAACCTAAAAAAAAAAAAAATTAATTAACAAACAACTCAAAATATATAAAGACACGGGGACATCTGAGGGGCTGAGGATGCTTATTTAATTTTCATTTTAGTCATAAATGTGGTAGAATTTGAAATTTGGGCATTGGATTTCCTGGGTGGTTTGTGGGTTTTATGGATGCTTTGATTGTTTCAGGGTGGCATTAAATAAACTATCATTAGATAGTTCTTTCATCATTGTGAGAGCAAACAGTAATGCCATAGCAATGTAATGTTTATGGGATAAACAACATGTATAGAGATTGGCATAATTATACAAAAACTAGTCAAAACATAGAAATTAGTGAATAATCAAATATATTTTGGAAAATTGCAAAAATTATTAAAATTCCTTAATGCCATTTATACCTGAAGCAGGGGGTTTAGAACCTTGAATATTAATGTTTTGTAGAAAATCAGGTATGGATAGGAATTATATTTATCTTTGATACCAGAAAAGCAAGGATATCTCTTAACAGAAAATAGTGTGACAATTTTAGAACGTTGAGGAAAAGCTTCATTGAAGGATCACAGCTATGTCTAAGCTCTGGTCTGAGAACCAGTAAAAGTAGAAAAACACACTTTTGAATAGAGAAAGCAGTAAAGCACATTACAGTGTGAGAAGTGAGTAAATGAGATTTATTTATTTATTATTTATTTATTTATATAAACATTTTTATATACCGGCATTCGTCGTGGACATCATGTCGGTTCACAGTAAACGGTTAAGATTGGAAATTACATTTTAACAGGGATGTCAAAAACTGGGAGAGGGGGTAACGAAAGGCAGCTAAGAAAAGATAGGGTAAACAACGAACAAGGTACCTCGCGGAGAGGAGATGGAGTAAAAAACATAGTTCCTCAATATGAGGAAATAGGGAGTAGACGTATTGTGGTCTACAATGGTACGGATTGGTGATTTATTAATCTGGGTAGGCTTGGTTGAACAACCATGTTTTCAATTTCTTTTTGAAGTTGTTCATACAGGGTTCGAGGCATATGTCCGGCGGTAGTGTGTTCCAGTAAGTGGGGCCTGCAATCGTGAGAGCACGGTCACGTGTGGATGAGAGATGGGCTGTTTTTAAGGAAGGTACAAGTAGGGTTCCAGAATTTGCTGTTCTGGTGGGTCGATTGGACTTAGGAGTTGTAAAAGGGATGTCTAACCAGTTGGAGTTGTGCGTGTGGATTGCGTATGGATTGAAAAGGTAAGAGTTCAGGTCAGACAAAGTAAAACTAAAGCAGCTGATGCATGGTGATTTACAATCAGCTTTTATAGTTTGTTTATGAAAGAGACAAGTCTGCGTAATAACCCAAATTCTTAAATAATTCCAGCTAGCCCCGACATTCAGGCCCAGGCCGAAGCCATGGCCTTGTGTAGGCTTAAAAATATCAATGCCACCTGACAGCAATATATAATTTATGCATCAATCAAAAGTGAGAACAAAACTGTTCGATCACTGTCCTGAAAAATGTTCTTCAAATTGTACTTAAATCAATTTGTGACTAATGTAATAAAATGTTTTAACTTTTTGTGAATATGTGGAAAAGATAAATTTTCATGAATGCTTCAAGGAAGGCAAAACATTTTTTTGTATATTTAAATTGTTTTTAGGAATTGGGTGAAAGTTTCATATAATCGTGTAGGCGTCCCTGCACCATAACTGCATGTTTATAATCATTAACTCCCAACCTCCTCGTGTGAAATTTAAAAAAAAAAAAAATTCTTTTTTCTTGATTATATTATGTGACATCCAGTTAAATTGTTGCTAAAAATCTTTCTCACAACGTAATATATCAATTGATTGTTTCCTCTTATGAAGATAATGAGTGTATAGACCCTTCTGTGAAAACTCTGTTGTTAAAGTCCTGACATGTACATTTTTCAGACGTAATCGTCTTTCCTCAGGGTAGTCAACTCTATAAAGACAAAACTGCAACAGATGGTCATTACCACACTGTCCCTTTAGAGAAGTTGTGTCTCAGGGCAAATATCTCCACTATTCTTCTTCTGTTTCACCGAATTCATCATTCCTAACGTATCTGGATACTGGTCTCTTCCGCGTTCAATCTCATCTTAGCCTGTGGTAGGTTGTCACAAACTTTCCCTAGACCCCACGCAAGGCCCTGGCTTGGGCCAGGGTCTAGGCCTTGTCAATGGCCTAGACCCTGACCTAGGCCCCCACTTACCCTCAGACTGGGTAAGTGGAGGCCAGGAAAGATTCTAGCCCTGGTGTTTTTTCAGATGGGAAAGATGGATGGGGAGCATAGGAGCCCCTGTGAGGCCCCGTTTCTATTTTTTTTTTTTTGGGAGGGGAGGGTTCAATGTTTATTTTGGGGTTTTTTTTAACTAAAGAAATTAAATACACATTACATGAAATGAAATTTGTGGGGAAACCCCCCCAAAAAATATCAAATAAAAATCAAAACAAAATTTTCCCTCTTCCCATCCCTAGTAACTATGATAAAATGAGAAAAATGGTTAGGAAAAACAGAAAGAAGCAGCTGCATAAAGGTTGTTTAAAAATACCACCCTAGAATCCCAGACCAGATATATTTCATGCATTAGAAAAAGTGGAAAGATGACTAAATGACAACCAGTATGATTAACAAGGTGAGGTGAGAGAGGCAATAATAGTTAAAAGAAAATCTTTCAAGAAGTGGAAAAGGGATCCAAATAAAAAAAAAAAAAAGGAAACAACATAAGCACTGGAAAGTTAGAAGCAAAGCCTTGATAAGGAAGGTAAGGAGAAAATTTGAAAAGAAGCTTACCATGGAAGCAAAAACTCATATTAAAAAGTTTTTCAGGTATATTCAAAGTAGAAAACCTGTGAGGAAGTCATTTGGACCATTAGGCAATCAACGGATAAAAGGGGCACTTAGGGATGACAAAGCCATATTGGAGAGGCTAAATTAATTATTTGCTTTAGTCTTCACTAAGGAAGATGTAAGAGAGATACACCAGAAATGATAATCAAAGGTGATGATTCAGCAGAACTGAATAAAATCTCAGGGTACCTGAGAAAAGTAATAGGGCAAATTGACAAATTAAAGAGTAGCAAATCACCTGCACCAGATGATGTGCACCTTAGAGTGTTGAAAGAATTGAAAAATGAAATTACTTACTTGCTATGAGTAATTTGTAAGCTATCATTAAAATCATCTAGGGTAGCTGAAGACTGGAGGGTTGCCAATGTAACTACATAAGAACATGCCATACTGGGTCAGACCAAGGGTCCATCAAGCCCAGCATCCTGTTTCCAACAGTGGCCAATCCAGGCCATAAGAACCTGGCAAGTACCCAAAAACTAAGTCTATTCCATGTTACCGTTGCTAGTAATAGCGGTGGTTATTATCTAAGTCAACTTAATTAATAGCAGGTAATGGACTTCTCGTCCAAGAACTTATCCAATCCTTTTTTAAACACAGCTATACTAACTGCACTAACCACATCCTCTGGTAACAAATTCCAGAGTTTAATTGTGCGTTGAGTGAAAAAGAACTTTCTCCGATTAGTTTTAAATGTGCCACATGCTAACTTCATGGAGTGCCCCCTAGTCTTTCTATTATCCAAAAGAGTAAAAAAATGATTCACATCTACCCGTTCTAGTCCTCTCATGATTTTAAACAACTCTATCATATCCCCCCTCAGCCGTCTCTTCTCCAAGCTGAAAAGTCCTAACCTCTTTAGTCTTTCCTCTTAGGGGAGCTGTTCTATTCCCTTTATCATTTTGGTAGCCCTTCTCTGTACCTTCTCCATCGCAATTATATCTTTTTTGAGATGCGGCGACCAGAATTGCACACAATATTCAAGGTGCGGTCTCACCATGGACCGATACAGAGGCATTATGACATTCTCCGTTTTATTCACCATTCCCTTTCTAATAATTCCCAACATTCTGTTTGCTTTTTTGACTGCCGCAGCACACTGAACCAATGATTTCAATGTGTTATCCACTATGACGCCTAGATCTCTTTCTTGGGTAGTAGCACCTAATATGGAACCTAACATTGTGTAACTATAGCATGGGTTATTTTTCCCTATATGCATCACCTTGCACTTGTCCACATTAAATTTCATCTGCCATTTAGATGCCCAATTTTCCAGCCTCACAAGGGCTTCCTGCAATTTATCACAATCTGCTTGTGATTTAACTACTCTGAACAATTTTGTATCATATGCAAATTTGATTACCTCACTCGTCGTATTTCTTTCCAGATCATTTATAAATATATTGTAAAGTAAGGGTCCCAGTACAGATCCCTGAGGCACTCCACTGCCCACTCCCTTCCACTGAGAAAATTGTCCATTTAATCCTACTTTCTGTTTCCTGTCTTTTAGCCAGTTTGTAATCCACGAAAGGACATCACCACCTATCCCATGACTTTTTACTTTTCCTAGAAGCCTCTCACGAGGAACTTTGTCAAATGCCTTCTGAAAATGCCATCTACCGGTTCACCTTTATCCACATGTTTATTAACTCCTTCAAAAAAGTGAAGCAGATTTGTGTGGCAAGACTTGCCTTGGGTAAAGCCATGCTGACTTTGTTCCATTAAACCATGTCTTTCTATATATTCTGTGATTTTGATGTTTAGAACACTTTCCACTATTTTTCCTGGCACTAACCGGTTTGTAATTTCCCGGATCTCCCCTGGAGCCCTTTTTAAAGATGGGGGTTATATTAGCTATCCTCCAGTCTTCAGGTACAATGGATGATTTTAATGATAGGTTACAAATTTTTACTAATAGGTCTGAAATTTCATTTTTTAGTTCCTTCAGAAATCTGGGATGTATACCATCCAGTCCAGGTGATTTACTACTCTTCAGTTTATCAATCAGGTCTACCACATCTTCTAGGTTCACCGTGATTTGGTTCAGTACATCTGAATCATTACCCGTGAAAACCTTCTCCAGTACGGGTACCTCCCCAAAATACTCTTCAGTAAACACCGAAGAAAAGAAATCATTTAATCTTTCCGCGATGGCCTTATCTTCTCTAAGTGCCCCTTTAACCCCTCGATCATCTAACGATCCAACTGACTCCCTCACAGGCTTTCTGCTTCGGATATATTTTAAAACGTTTTTTCTGTGAGTTTTTGCCTCTATGGCCAACTTCTTTTCAAATTCTCTCTTAGCTTGTCTTATCAGTGCCTTACATTTAACTTGCCAAAGTTTATGCTTTATCCTATTTTCTTCTGTTGGATCCTTCTTCCAATTTTTGAATGAAGATCTTTTGGCTAAAATAACTTCTTTCTTTTAACAATAGCTTTCTTTTAACAATGCCGATAATCATTTTGCCTGCTTTCCACCTTTCTTAATGTGTGGAATCCATCTGGATTGTGCTTCTAGGATGGTATTTTTTAACAATGACCACGCCTCTTGCACACTTTTTACTTTTGTCGCTGCTCCTTTCAGTTTTTTTCTAACTATTTTTCTCGTTTTATCAAAGTTTCCCTTTTGAAAGTTTAGCACGAGAGCCATGGATTTGTTTACTGTCCCCCTTCCAGTCATTAATTCAAATTTGATCATTTTATGATCACTATTGCCAAGCAGCCCCACCACCGGTCCGTTACCTCTCTCACCAAGTCCTGTTCTCCATTGTGAAATAGATCTAAAATTGCTCCCTCTCTTGTCGGTTCCTGAACCAATTGCTCCATAAAGCTATCATTTATTCCATCCAGGAACTTTATCTCTGTAGCATGTCCCAATGATACATTTACCCAATCAATATTGGGGTAATTGAAGTCTTCCATTATTACCGCACTACCAATTTGGTTAGCTTCCCTAATTTCTCTTAGCATTTACTGTCAATCTCACCATCTTGACCAGGTAGACGGTAGTATACTCCTGTCACTATAGTCTTCCCCGACACACAAGGGATTTCTACCCATAAAGATTCAATTGTGCATTTAGTCTCATGCAGAATGTTTATCCTGTTGGACTCTATGCCATCCCGGACATAAAGCGCCACACCGCCTCCCGGGTGCTCCTCTCTGTCATTGCGATATAATTTGTACCCCGTTATAGCACTGTCCCATTGGTTGTCCTCTTTCCACCATGTCTCTGAGATGCCAATTAAGTCTATGTCATCATTCACTGCTATACATTCTAGTTTTTAAAAAGGAATCCAGGGGTGATTCAGGAAACTACAGTCTTATGAGTCTGACATCTGTTCCAAGCAAAATGGTAGAAACTATCACAAAGAAAAATATTTCAGAAATTATAGATAGGCATAGTTTAATGGGACTAAGCCAACATGGATTTAGTGAAGGGAAATCTTGCCTCACCAACCTGCTACATTTTTTTGAGGGCATAAATAAACATGTGGATAAAGGTGAGCCAGTTGATATAGTGTATCTGGATTACCAGAAAGCATTTGACAAAGTTCCTCATGAAAGACTTCTTAGGAAATTAAAAATTCATGGATTGAGGGCAGTGTTAGGATTGTAGACCCTTGGCCTGAGGTGGGGTTAACGCTACCTGAGGGGTTGGGCCCCGCAGTTCCCCACCGTCGGAGAGGAGGATGGCCAGGAACAGAGGCAAACTGGAATTTGACCAGTACCGGCCCTCATTCCCCACAGGTTGAGCCCTTGGGTGCCGGGGATGAGCCTGAATTTCCCACCATTGGCCCTTTAAAGGGAGGACAGATGGCACGCACACGTGCCGAGAGAGGTCCAGAGTCAGAACGCTGGTTGGCGGCATCCCTGTCGCCATGTGGCACACAGAGAGCCACGAGGAAGGTGGTGGCAGTGACTGGCCACAGCCGCAAGTGTACCAGGAGTATAGAGCCAAGCATGACATGATGTGAGTTGAGCCGGCCGCGGGCGGTCGATGGCCATAACAGGAAGTATCCTTCTGGGACTGAGAACTGGTTAAAAGATAGAAAACAGAGAATAGGGCTAAAAGGCCTATTTTCAATAGAGAAAGGGGAATAGTGGACTGCCCCAGGGATATGTTCTGGGACCACTGCTTTTCAATATATTTATAAATGACCAGGTAATGGGAACAATGAATGAGATGATTAAATTTGCCAATGAGAAAAATTGTTCAAAGTTGTTAAATCACATGAGGATTCTGAGAAATTGTAAGAAGATTTGCAAAACTCGAAGACTGGGCATGCAAATGACAAATTAAATTTAATGTAGACAAGTGCTAAGTGTTTTACTTATGGAAGAATAACGCAAATAACAGCTATACAATGGAAGGTTTCACATTAGGAGTCACATTCAGGAAAAGGATCTAGGTGTCATCATTCATAATACAATGGAATCTTCTGCTCAGTGAGCAGCAGCAGCCAAGATAGCAAATAGAATGCCAGGTATTATTAGGAAAGGAATGGAGAATAAAACAGAAAATATCTTGAATATTGTTCTGGTCACCATATCTCAAGAAAGACAAAGCAGAAAAGGTACAAATAAGGGCAACCAAAATGATAAAGGGGATAGAACGAGTCCCCTATGAGGAAAGGCTAAAGAGGTTCGGACTCTGCAACTTGGAGAAGAGATGGCTCAGAGGAGATATGACAGAGATCTATAAAATAACAAGTAGGGATGAGCAGGTGAAAAAAACTAATTTTAGTTATTTGGTTCATTTTTGGGAGGTTTTTTCCCATGAATATCGATTTGTGGATTATTTGATTTTTTTCATTCATGTGAAAAAAACAAATCAAGCAATAAAAAAAACAGAAAAACAGAAATGGTCAAAAAGTAAATTGAAGCCTCCCTCCCACCCTCTTGGTAAAATGCCAGGGCCAGAATCCCCCCAGGCCCCCACTTACATGGCCTGGTGTATAACCGCCAGAAAGACAAGGCTAAAGTCTCAGAATTGCATAGGCTGAGGCCGTGGTAGGTCGCTGTGGCCTCTGCCTACTCAAGGCTGGAGCATGGACACAGACCCAATGACACAGCCCAACCCGGAGGCCAAGTCCTGACCTGCCTGAAGTTACAACCTGACCCAGATACCAGATCCTGACACCAGGGCCTTGGCCCAGACCTAGGCCCAATGCTGCAACCCACCCTGGAGGTACCAAATGCAGAGGCCAGTTCCTGATGCTGAGGCCTTGGCCTGGACCCAGGCCCAATGCCTCGACCTAACCCACAGGCTGGGTCCCAACACCAGGTCCTGGACCTGGACCTAGGCCCAACCCAACCTGCAGGCTGGGTCCTGACACTGGGCCCTCGGCCCAAACCTAGAAACAACACTGTGACCTGACCCAGAGGCTGGGTCCCAATGCCTGTGCTTTCACCTAGGCTGGAGTCCGAAGCCCAGGCCCTATGCTGAGACTTGATCTGGAGGTCAGATCCCAAAGCTGGGGCCTCAGCCCTGACCCAGGCCTGATGCTGCAACCCAAGAAGCCGGGTACCAACACGTGAACTGACCTAAAGTCAGAGTCCTGATGCTGGAACCTCGGCCTGAACTCAAGACCAAAGCTGCAATGCAAGGAGCAGGCCGGGTCCTGATGCTCTGGCCTTGGCCCGGACCCGAACTGCAACCAGACCTGGAGGCCAGGTCCTGATGCCTGGGCCTTGAGCCCAGGCCAAATGCCATAACCCAACCTAGAAGCTAGATCTTAGTGCCAGGGCCTCAGCCTGGACCCAGGCCCGATGCCTTGAACCAACCTGGAGGACAGGTGCTGATATTGGGGCCTTGGCCTTGGCCGGAGCCTGAGTCCAAGCCTGACACCACGGCCCAACCAGGAGGCTGGATCCCGAGGCTGGGACTTCGGCCTTCACCCAGGCCTGAAGCCTCAACCTGACCTGGAGACTGGGTCCCAATGCTGGGGCCTCAACCCAAACCAAGACATAATGCCTTGACCTAACCCAAGGGTCAGGTTCTAATATTCATCTTGCAAGCTGGGTCCTGATGCCAGGCCCTTGACCCAGACCCAGGACTGATTCTATGATCTGACCCAGAGGACGGGTCCTTAAGTCTGGTCCTTGACGTAGGCCATAGCCTAATCCCAGGCACAATACCTTGACCTGACATGGAGACCGAGTCCCAAAGCTGGGGCCTTGGCCTGGACCCAGACTGATAGTGTAGCCGCACCTGGAGACTGTGTCCTGATCCCTGTGCCTTGGCCTAGGTCAGATCCTAAGTCCAAGCCGAACACAATGACCTGACCTGGAACTCAGGTCCTGATGCCAGACCCAGGCCCAGCAATGAGACCCGATGGGAGGCTGGTCGCTGACACCTGGTCTTTGACTTAGACTGGATCCCGAAGCCCAGGCCCAACACCTCAACCTGAGCCAGAGTATGGGTCCTATTGCTGGGACCACAGCCTGAGTCCAGGCCTAAAGCCACGACCTGACCCACAGGCCAGGTCCCTACAGCAGGGCCTTGGCCCAGAACCTGGAACAATGCTGCAACCCACCCTAGAGGCCTGTGTCTGACACTGCGACCAGACTCGGAGGCCAGGTCCTGACACCTGGCCTCCGAGTCCAGGCCTCGACCCTCCCGTTCCCAGGCCCAACGCTGCTACCAGACATGGAGGCTGGGTCCTGATGCCTGGGCCTCGAGTCCAGGCCTGATGCCACTACCAAACTTAGAGGCTGGGTTCTGGTGTTAAGGCTTTGGCCCTGTCCCAGCCCAATGCCGTGACCCAACCCAGAAGCCAGGTCCCAATGCTGGGGAATAGCTTAGGCTGGATCCCAAGCCCAGGCCCAAAGCCACAACCTGATCTGGAGACTGGATCACCAGGGCCTTAGTTCCAGAATGAGGCCCAGGCCTTGGAGCCCATGCCTGGGAGCTTCTCTTTGTGTTATCTTCTTTCTTTGGTCTTCAATGCCAAATGATGTCATGCCTGGGCTTGGGCTTGCCTGGGCTTGGTCATGCCTGGGCTTGGACTTGGGCTCCAGCCTAGGAAGAGACCCAGGCATCAGGACCTGGCCTCCGGGTTGCTGAGGCCCCGGCATCAGGATGTAGCCGCTGAATCAGGTCGCAGTGTCTAGCCTAGGCTTGGGCTCTGGCCTAAGCCAAGGCCCAGGCATTGCAACCTGGTCTCTGGGTTGGGTCACAGCATCAGGTCTGGGTCTATGCTGAGGCTCCGGCATTGGGACCTGGCCTCCAGGTTGGGTCATTGCATCAGACCTGGGCTCTGGGTCCAGCCTAGGTCAAGACCCAAGAATTGGGCCCCAGCCTCTTGATTGGGTCGTGGCATTGGGCCTGGGCTCTGGGTCCAGCCTAGGTCAAGACCCAGGCATCGGGACCAAGCCTCTTGGTTGGGTCATGGCATCGGCCCTGGGTCCAGGCCAAGGCCCTGGCATCATGACCTGGCCTTTGTCAGATACCGGACAAATCAGGTAAGCTTTTTTTTTTCTAATTTTCAGGAGTCTCAGCCAAGGCCCCACATCGGCCCGTGCCTCCACTGAGACCCCAGGGTCTCGCTTGGTCCTAGGCCACAGCCCTTACTTTGGACCTCGGCCTAGACCTTAGGCGAAGCCAGAGCTTCAGGTCTAGGTCTAGGCCCAATGCATTAATTTAAAACAAAATGAAGGAATAAAGTTTGTTTCATTTGGGGGCTACAATTCGGTTTGGGACCCTCCCTGAATGAAAGAAATTGGCCTTATTTGCCACGTTTTGCACTTTTGTATTAAAGGAATGCACATCCCTAATAATGAGTAGAGTGGAGTGGAATGTGTAAATGTCAATCGGTTGTTTACTCTTTCTAAACGTATAAAGACTAGGGTACACACAATGAAGTTACTAGGTGATATACTTAAAACTAATATGAGAACATTTTTTTTACTCAGCACATAAGTAAGCTCTGGAATTCATTGCCAGAGGATGTGGTGAAAGCCATTAGTGTATCTGCTTTTAAAAAAGGTTTGAACAAGTTCCTGGAGGAAAAGTCCATAAACCATTATTAAAATGGATTTGTAGAAATCCGTGAAATAAGCATCATGGCATCTAGCTATCCCTTGGGATCATACCAGGTACATGTGACCTGTATTAGGCACTTTTAGAAACAGAATTCTGGGCTTGATGGACCTTTGGTCTGACCCAGTATGGCAAATCTTATTTTCTTATGTTCCATACATGCTCCAGATGTAGCCCTTCTCTTCCTGTTCTCTTCAGGCTACCTGGGAAGGGAGGAGCTTGTGCAGAAAGCAGGGAACTATGCTCTGCTGAGTAAGATTTAGCACTCCTGGGAGGCAGAAAATCTTCAACCTGAATGCCATGCCCAGATTTTTGCCACCCTAGGTACAGGCGTAATATTGGCATATGCAGACCTGGTCATGGAATGCTTTAAATGCCTCGTGTCCTTATGCATGAGCCAGATTATCCTATTTCCAACATGCAAAAATGTTTGAATGATATCAGTCTCCTATAGATAAATATGAAAAAGCACACACTCAGGGTGCTTGGACCATAATGTCAGTACAAACTAAGATCAAGAAGCCAAAAATTGCTTCTAACACATCTATCTCCACACCACCTTATGGGGTAGATTTTATAAATCTACGCGCACGCGAACAAACGTACGTCAGATTTTATAAGATACGCACGTAGCCGCGCGTATCTTATAAAATCTGGGGTCGGCGCGTGCAAGGGGGTGCACGTTTGTGCAACTTGTGAGCGCCGAGCCCTGCGCGCGCTGCCCGTTCCTTCTACCACCGCCCCCCCCCTGCACCTTCCCCTACCTAACCCACCCCCCCCGGCCCTATCTAAACCTTTCCCCTACCTTTGTTGTTAAAGTTACGCTTGCCAGAGGCAGGCGTAACTCTGCACGCGCCATCACCCGACCCAGGGGCTGGTCCGGAGGCCTCGTCCACGCCCCCGGGCCGGCACCATGCCCCCGACACGCTCCCCGGAATGCCCCGAAATTTGCGCCACCCACCCGACACGCCCCCCTTGCGAAGCCCCGGGACTTACGCGCGTCCCAGGGCTTGCGCGCACCACCGAGCCTATTTAAAATAGGCTCGGCACGCGCAGGGGGGTTTTTTAAGGGTTACGCACATAACTTATGTGTGTAACCCTTTTAAAATCCGGACCTATATGCATGCTCTCCAAAACACTTATTTGTCCCAACTCCATAGGACTTAATGAGAAAACCCAACATTTAGATACATGCAAACAAAAATGTTTATTACAGTTTCCACCAAAGGCCCTATGAGCTGAGACTTAAGTATCACAATAAGTGTATCCTAGAGGAGAAGAGAAGAGGGAGTATAGGATAGAGAAGTTTGAATACCTCAAAAGTTATCAATAGTACACAAGGAGCAAATATCTTTCAGTGGACTGGAAGTTCTAAAGCAAGGTAGAGGCTCAAAAGAGGCAGATACAGGAATAACAGGAAATATATATTTCTTCACAGAAAGGGTGTCTTAATATCCACGGGCCTAGGCTTGGGCTTCTGTTTTTCTTTCACAGTGAAGTACATGGGAGCTCCCGCAATGTCTTCAACATAAAATGAAAAACAAATGGAATGGAAAAATGGATATATTTTTTCATTTCAAAACTAATGAAATTAATTTAGGCACCCACTTAAAAATCCAACAAACCATAAACCTCTTCCAACCTTTCTCAAGTCTTTACCTGTAGCACCTAACATGCCCCGAGCTCCTACTCTTACCCATATCCTACATCAACCCTCTACCGCTCAGATTGCTATTCGTTCCACATAATAATTAATGAATATCATATATTTTACTCCTCGTGTCGATTACCTCTTTCATATAAATTTCTCTTCTAATATGTTAAATAAGGTTATACTATATGAATGTTAAATACAGTGTAAGAAGGGAGAAGTGGTGATCGTGGGTGACTTTAATATGCCAGATGTAGACTGGAAAATCCCATCTGCAGAAACTAAAAATAGCAGAGCGATAGTGGATGCCATGCAAGTATCTTTGTTCAAACAAATGGTGTTGGAACCCACCAGAGAAGGAGCTATACTCGACTTAGTGCTCACTAATGCAGATAATGTCTCAGATGTCCAGGTGGGTGCCCACCTCAGCAGCAGTGATCATCAAACGGTATGGTTTAATATCACTAAAAGAATAGGGAAAAGAACCACAAAGACCCGAGTTTTACAGTTCAAAAACACAGACTTTGAGGAAATGGGGAAGTACCTGGAGGAAGAACTTAAAGGATGGGAGAACGAGAGAGATGTGGATCAGCAGTGGACCAATCTAAAAGGAGCAATCACCAAGGCAACTGCTCTATACGTTAGAAATGTAAAGAAAAGCAAAAGAAAATTGAAACCTATCTGGTTCTCAAAGGAGGTGGCTGACAAAATTAAAGCTAAAAGAACAGCATTCAAGATATATAAAAGATCCCAAAGGGAGGAACACAAAGAAGAATATCTGATTCAACTGAGGGAGACAAAGAAATTAATCAAGTTGGCAAAAAGTCAAGCGGAAGAGAGGATTGCCAAGGAGATAAAAAAATGGAGACAAAACATTTTTCAGATACATCAGCGAAAAGAGAAAGATCCAAAGTGGTATAGTGAAATTGAAAGGTGGTAATGATCAATGTGTGGAGGGAGACGAAGAAATGGCAGAAATATTAAACGAATACTTCAGCTCTGTGTTCACTAAAGAAGACCCTGGAGAAGGACCATCTCTACACAACAAAAAACTGGTGGGAAGTGGAATAGATGAAAATCCTTTTACAGTAGAAAATGTGTGGGAAGAGCTAAAGAACCTGAAAGTGGACAAAGCCATGGGGCCTGATGGGATTCATCCAAGGATATTGAGGGAGGTCAGAGATGTTCTGGCGGCTCCGCTGTGTGACCTGTTCAATAGATCCCTAGAAACGGGAGTGGTGCCGAGTGATTGGAGAAGAGCGGTGGTGGTCCCGCTTCACAAGAGTGGGAACAGGGAGGAGGCTGGCAACTACAGACCGGTCAGCCTCACTTCGGTGGTGGGAAAAGTAATGGAGTCACTGCTGAAAGAGAGAATAGTGAACTATCTACAGTCCGGAGAATTGATGGACCAGAGGCAACATGGATTCACCAGGGGAAGATCCTGTCAGACAAATCTGATTGACTTTTTTGACTGGGTAACCAAGGAATTGGATCGAGGAAGAGCGCTCGATATCATATACTTGGATTTCAGCAAAGCTTTTGACACGGTTCCGCACAGGAGACTGGTGAATAAAACGAGAAGCTTGGGAGTGAGTGCCGAGGTGGTGACCTGGATTGCAAATTGGTTGACGGACAGAAGACAATGTGTGATGGTAAATGGAACCTTCTCTGAAGAGAGAGCGGTTTTAAGTGGTGTACCGCAAGGATCGGTGTTGGGACCGGTCCTGTTCAATATCTTTGTGAGCGACATTGCGGACGGGATAGAAGGCAAGGTTTGTCTTTTTGCGGATGACACTAAGATCTGCAACAGAGTGGACACGCCGGAAGGAGTGGAGAGAATGAGACGGGATCTAAGGAAACTGGAAGAGTGGTCGAAGATATGGCAGCTGAGATTCAATGCCAAGAAGTGCAAAGTCATGCATATGGGGAGTGGAAACCTGAATGAACTGTATTCGATGGGGGGGGAAAGGCTGATGTGCACGGAGCAGGAGAGGGACCTTGGGGTGATAGTGTCTAATGATATGAAGTCTGCGAAACAATGCGACAAGGCTATAGCAAAAGCCAGAAGAATGTTGGGCTGCATAGAGAGAGGAATATCGAGTAAGAAAAGGGAAGTGATTATTCCCTTGTACAGGTCCTTGGTGAGGCCTCACCTGGAGTACTGTGTTCAGTTCTGGAGACCGTATCTACAAAAAGACAAAGACAAGATGGAAGCGGTACAGAGAAGGGCGACCAGGAAGGTGGAGGATCTTCATCGGATGACGTACGAGGAGAGATTGAAGAATCTAAATATGTACACCCTGGAGGAAAGGAGGAGCAGAGGCGATATGATACAGACTTTCAGATACTTGAAAGGTTTTAATGATCCAAAGACAACGACAAACCTTTTCCGTAGGAAAAAAATCAGCAGAACCAGGGGTCACGATTTGAAGCTCCAGGGAGGAAGATTCAGAACCAATGTTAGGAAGTATTTCTTCACGGAGAGGGTGGTGGATGCCTGGAATGCCCTTCCGGAGGATGTGGTGAAGACCAGAACTGTGAAGGACTTCAAAGGGGCGTGGGATAAACACTGTGGATCCATAAAGTCAAGAGGCCGCCAATGAAGAGTGGGTGACTCACCAGAATGATGGCTACTGCCTGGAGACAATACCCTTATTCAATAAACGTACACATGCTTACTGTGACTCCAACATCGTTCTAGCTTCAACAGCAAGAGGAAATGTGGAATAAAGGATCTGCACTCACAAAGGGGGGAGTAGCTGGCTTGTTACGGCGGTTACTACCCCAAACCAAATAAGCCTGTTACTTCTATTTCTATGCATATACAGCATAGTTCTCTGCTTCAACGGCAGGGGAGAAGAAAAAACTGATACTTCACGCATATCCAGCATAGCTCCCTGCTTCAACGGCAGGGGAGAAGAAAAAAGGGTTCACACTCACAAAGCGGGGAGTAGCTGGCTTGTTACGGCGGTTACTACCCCAAACCAAATGTGCCTGATACTTCACTTTCGATGCATATCCAACATGGCTCTCTGCTTCAACAGCATGGGAGAAGAATAAACTGATACCTCAAGCATATCCAGCATAGCTCCCTGCTTCAACGGCAGGGGAGAAGATAAACAACCAATAAGGGCTGTATAACATAGTCTGAGTAAAACAAATAAGCATGGGTGTAGCTTGCTTATTGCGGCGGTTACTACCCCTACTACCCCTAACTTATCAGCTAGATATTCACTTGGATGCAGCTCCATCACTGCTTTCTACATTAATGGTGGGGGTGGAAAGGAAATAGAACCAAGAGCTAAGAGAAACAGATAAGTATGAGAGAAAAAGTGTGTGAAGCTTGCTGGGCAGACTGGATGGGCCATTTGGTCTTCTTCTGCCGTCATTTCTATGTTTCTATGTTTCTATATTTGTATGTATTACGTTGTTATCCTGTAAACCGGAGTGAAGGCAAAACGCTATACTTCGGTATATAAAAAACCACAAATAATAATAAATAATAAACAAATGTTTTGAGGCTGCACATCTCTATAAAAAGCTGAATGATGGAGGAGAAAGTGACATGAGGGGATGGGGATGGAAAGAGAGAAAAGAGAAAACGGAGAGAAGAGAGATGAAACATAGAAAGCTAAACATTAGAAAAGTAGAAGGAAGATATCCTGAAAAAGGAATTGGAAGAATACAAAGAAAATTAAAGCAAAGAATGGATAGAAGTTTACAATCAGAAAAATGAACTCCCAAACAATAAAAGTACAATACTTTAAGCATTATACCTTGAAAAAAGAACTTGGGTTGTTGTGTTAGTGAGTGTGCTAGTAACCACACCAACATTAACCTTGTTTCTATCTAAAATTTTACCTATAAATATTTACAGTGACCCTGTCCTGCTTCAGTTAGTTCTATCTTCTGTGCATAGAATTTGCAATTTAAATTCACCAAATTCTACTTTTGTCAAATTAGTTTTGAAGTATTGTAGAAAGCAAGGAAAAGCTTGCCCTTTTTAAATTGGCTCCTTTCTCGCTCAGTGATGTAAAGTATATATTATGCATACTAGAGGTGAATCGCCTTCTGTTTGCTAAGCTATAAACAATCACTAAAAATGTGCTCAAAGTTAAGAGAAAACAACCTGCAAGGTAACTTTACCTTTTTAAGCCAAAGTCTTTATGGTTTGGTGGATAATTCTATATTAATGCTTCTAAACTGGAAAATTCATGTTTCACTTGACACTACCATTTTTAATTGAATTAAATACCACTGGAGCAAGTAAGGAGGCTGCTGCTTCCTCACATGGAAAAATGAGGTTTCAGAAATGTGCTAACATTCCTTACTTGGAAATCACAATCTAAAGCTCTCCCTAACTAGTGCATTGCTTTTTACAAATTGAGCTCAATGTAGCCAATATGTCAAAGTGTACTGGTTATTGCCAGCAATAACTGAAAAATTCAGCAGATAATGGCTCCCACTGGTAGCATTAAAAAGGTAAAAACTCATAACAAGACTTTGGAAAGACTGTTTATCTTAATGTCTGTGGTATATATACAGTATGCCCTGGAAAACACATCTCTGAGAGAGGTCTGAAAATAGTCTAGCCACCTGAATCCTCAATAGGTTCTTACATATCCTATAAGAAATGGGTAGGAACATAAGCCCATTAGTTTCTGACTACCCCCATAATTCATAGTAACATAGATATTAGTAACATACATAGAGGACGGCAGAAACAAGACCAAATTGGCCCATACAGCCTGTCCAGTTGTGATTCTTCCACGTTGGGTAGATGAGCATATAAAGTCCCATTCTCAACCCAACATCAGCCTCCCAACCTCCGTACCTGAAGATAATCTGCTTTGAAGTGTCACAAAAGACAAAAAGTATTTTATCTTTCCTATCACTGCCCATCAGTCCCAAGCATGTTATACACTGCTGCCCATATCAGACATTGTCATCTTTATGATTACTGCAAAACAACCCAAAATTGAATACCTAAGTCCCCTTCCATGTCTTAATACCAACCTTCCCAATAATCGACACAGCCACCAAAGCAAATAAAAGCATTGTCTAAAATATCCAGCTTTCTCATACTCATTGAACGTTGTTTTTTAACCATGCTCACTGTTAGGTGAATTTTCAAAGCCCGGCAAGCGCCAAAACCGGGAGATACGCACACAAGTCGGGCTCATGTGCGCCAAGCGGGTGTTATAAGCCGCCAGGATACGCGCATACCTGCTGCTGCATGCACAAAGAAAAGGTTTCCTAAAAGGGGTGGGGAATGGGTGGGGTCTGGGCGGGGCATGGGCATGGGCATTCCGTGGTTTTACCATGAAATTTGCATGTACACACTTACGCGCAGCGGCACGCACCAGGGTCTCTGCCGTGTAACTTTACTTCTGCTATAGATGTCTTATAGGTAATAAAACAAACAAAAAAAAATAGACATATCAGCATAGTTTTAAGGATTGTAGCTAGCAGGGGGGAAAGGAGGCTACTAAACTAGGGGGATTTGGAAGTCCTATCCCTTAACTGAACAAGCTGGGAATGAACTCAGAAAACTATCAAGGGTGAGGACACATATCTCTTTTAAATTTCCCCACTTACGTGGTAGAAGCGGGATTTGCGTGCACATTCGCGTGTCCACTTAAAATTAAGCGCACATTTACTTACAACCAGACTATTTTATAACATGTACGTATGTTATGAAATGACCGTGTCACTGGTCGCAGGCTAACAATCAAGCACATATGTGCACCCATGTGCCGGTTTAAAAATTACTGTCCTTATGTAGATTATCCTAGTGCCTGCCTGCAAGGAAGCCCAATACAGCTATATCACTTTTGATAGCATCATAACTGCTCCTCCCTACAGGTTATCCCAATGCCTTTTTGGAAGCACATTGTAGTCATGTCACTGTTGTTAAGGTCATAAATGCTGTTCTGTGCAGATTTGACCTTGGCTACACCCATAGCCATAGTATCACAAGGTCATACTTTTGCTATCCCATTGCTTTTTGTAATTAGGGATCCTAAGTATTTACCCCATAACTTCTGAAGCACATTATCATTTTAGTCTCCACTATTCATTGCATGACGGCATTCCAGGTATCCACCAACCTTTCCATGAAAAATTATTTTCTGATGTCATTCCCGTGTTTAACCCCTTGGAGCGTCATAATCCATAATTCTATAACATTTTTTCCCATTAAAAAGTTTTAAGGGCAATCTTAATGCATTATTTTCCTGGATAAATATGTAATACTTTGTTTGCAACTCATCTATTTTTCTCAGCTGCATCTTTATGCTTTTATATAAAAAGTGAAATACTTGGCTGTGTATGCTTCAGTTCTGCAGTTTAGTTGTCAGGCGTAACACAATTATGAAAGTGATGAAGTTCTCAGAATGCACCAGTATGGCATTAGATTGAGGAAATTGGGGACCTGTTTTCTTAAGAATTTTTCTCATTCTTTGCTTACGACAAACTTCATTTTAAAATTAGGCCCATGATGCTTTTCAGTCATTAACGTTTTACCTTTTGTGGTTAAAATGGAAGTTGCGCCCTGCACAAATAATGCATGAAGCAAGTGTTAATGTTCACCTTTTATCCAATGAGATATGTACTTACAGAGCGTTAATTTTCAAATCCTACAAGCAGTTGCCTGGCAATTTTCTAAATTTCCTGGATGTAGCAATGCTGGGGAAAGGGTCTCAGTTTGCACTGAACAGAAAGTGCAGTGCAGTGCTGCCCTCTACTGAGTGCTAGTGATTTTGTTATGAGTTATGGCAGCCTGAACTCAGTGCTATTAAAATCAATGGAGTAAAGACAGGTTACCACAGCAACCCACAGCAAAAATACATCTCAAGACCACTAGGAATTGCTAGCACATTAGAAAGGATACCACTATATCTTGTCCTTGAATGCATGCGGAAATTACATTTAGGTACAGTAGACATTTCCAGGTCCCTAAGGGGATTACAATCTAATTATCACACTGTGGGGTATGTGAACCCTTTAGACATTGCTAATTTGATGCAGCCTGTGGTGTGCAAACACCCACCAGGCCCTAGCAAGCGAAGGCAAGTATGCCTCAAGGCAAGGTCTTCTGCCTGGCCATCCCCCTAATCCTTGGGTTGAACCTGCAGGTTCTGGCAGGACTTCTGGTGAGATGCAAGAAATGAGGGGTTAGAGAGGACCAAGGTGGACTGGAGTCAGGGTCAGCATAGTTCAGGCAGTGTCAAGAACAGGCAGGGGGTCAGGGCTGAAAGAGAATTAGAAAGGTTGGTGTCCAGACTGGGATCGTAACAGGCATAGATCAATCAAAGTCAACGACCAGGCAAGGGTTGAGGTAGGCAGAGATCAAGCAAGGTCAATGTTTAGGTAGAGGAGAGGCAGGGTTGAAGTAGGCAGAGATCAAGCAAGATTGGAAGACAGTCCAGGCCAGCAACAGAAGAAAAGTCCAAGGAAAGACTGCCAGGAAAAGAAAACAAGGCAAGGTAGGGCAAGAGAATAAGACAGGTTGGCGAGATAAGACAGGGAGGGGCAGAAGTATGGCTTAGGTGAGGCTGGATAAGGCAAGAACATGGCAAGGCAAGGCCAGACAAAGCAGGAAGAGTAGCAACATAGCACTGACAACTTGTGCAGGAGGATCTATTGCTGAGGTGCTGGCTGATTGCTGAGGACTTAATTATATATCTGGACAGGATGTGATATTATCAGCCAGTACCCCAGGAAGTCCTGGCTGCAGGGCCTTTAAGAGGGGATGCTATGCCAAAAGTACTTCTAAGTAAGGGGCATTACACAAATTTTGTACCTGAGGCAATGAAAGGTAAAGTGACTTGTCCAAGTTCACAAGGAACAACAAATGTTCTCCAATCTATATCCCTCCTAAGTTTTTGGTTATAATGTAATCAGATTTTTGCTCTCTTTTATGTAATCAGTTGTTATTTCTGTTAACCATTGTGAAGGCTTGTTCCAAACAACGGTATATAAAAACCGACAAATAAAATAAAATAAATCTTTTCCCCCTTCTCCTTTCTTTGCTGAGAAGGTAGCCTGTGTGCTAGCTCATTCATTTGATAACATCTCTTATATGAACACATGCCTCATGCATTTCTTTCACTCTGTGTGTGTGTGTGTGTGTGTGTGTGTGTGTGTGTCTTTAATTTAAAAAGTAGTGCAGGGAAGTAGGTAATTTCTTTTTTGGTGTCTGTGTGCATGCCTTTGATTTAAAAAAACAAGACCAGGGTGATAGATAATTTCTTTTTTTAGTGTCTGTGTGTGTGTCTTTCATTATTAAAGAAAACCAGGGAAGTATGTAATTTATTTTTCAGTGTTTGTGTGTGTGCCCTTGATTAAAAAAGAAGACCAGGGAGGCAGCTAGTTTCTTTTTTAGTTCTCTGCGTGTGCCTTAGATTAAAAAAGGCAACTAGTGTCTGTGTGTATGCCTTTGATTTAAAAAGAAAACCAGGGAAGTAGGTAATGTCTTTTTTAGTGTCTTTGCGTGTGCCTTACTGAAGAAGATTTTGGAGAGATATTTGTGCCTGAAACTATTTTCATTGCTGATAATTCAGAAGAACTGATACAAATCATTCTGAAGCTGGAAGATGTAATAAGGCCGATTGACAAGCTAAAGAGTAGCAAATTGCTGGGACCAGATGGTTTACACCTCAGAATTCTGAAAGAACTAAAAAATGAAATTACAGGAGGTCATAAGGAAAGGAGCGGAAAGAGAAGGCCCGGAGGCCTTGCTGGGGTTGCGGCTGTAATCGACGGCCCCAACGGAGGTATTTCCTGGGTCCCTCCCACCATGACATCATCTGAGGGCAATGCCCAAGGGACCCTTATAATCGTACCCTTTGCGGCGTGTCGTCACTGACGGTGAGTCGCCGAAGCCGTGCGCGCCAAAGGGGCGCACGGCTTTCTTTCAACCTGGTGGACCTCGGCAAAATAAGGTACTGTTTCTTAAAATAAACTCAGTTTTGGATATTAGAACATTCCGACCCTTTGGCCTTCATGATTATGTAGGGTCCAAGATTCTGTCTAACCTAGCACGTTTGCAACCTTTTTGAAAACTATCTTAAGATGCCTCATTCTGCATGAAAGAGGAGAGCCAGGGAGTGCCAGGCCTCGGACGCAACCGAGGTAACTTCTAAAGTGGGACCTATGGATGCACACGTACGCCGAGGGATGGAGAGGGAGATGGAGTGTTTGCTAAACACTGAGAGAGGGGAAGAAGAGCCCTCCGGTGCTCTAGAACTATTGACATCGCTCTCCACAGGAGAGAGATTTCCACCAGTAAACCCAGCCTAGAAGTTCATGTAGACCCCCGGAGACATGAGCCTGACTGAAGGGGTTGCTTTGAGGAGTCCCCCATGTGGCAGGGAGGTCAGCAGGAAGAGCCTACAGCTTACAGTTTATTATGCCGGTCAGCCGAGGAGGCCGACCAAGCTTACCACTTCCGGCCTCGGTCCGACAAACTCCAGACCCCCGGGGGCTACCGCGATGTTGAAAGGCCTGCCCCTGCACTTGGGATGCCGTTGCAGCGTAAGCCTCACCCCTGATGTCCTCTAGACGCGAGCGACGAAGCCAGCCCTTCTTTTGAGGAAGATCAGCACAGGAAGGCCGGTCTACCACCACTAGTCTCCGCCCCTTCCTGGAGGTATTTAGCCTGCCCTTGTTTGCTAAGCTCATCGAGTTAGCAAGGATCGTGTTGGATGGAAAGCCTCTGGTCTGTGCTACTCTGCCATTTCCTTGCTGCCTCTGGAAGCTCTTTCTGCCCTTCGGGGTACTTCTGTAACTTGGGTACCTGCTCCTCGGGGGCCCTCTGCTTTCTTTCAGGTTCCTTACTAGGATCAGGTACTCGATCCTCGAGGGCCTGCTCTCCCTGCCTCGGTGCCTGTAACCAACTGCTTCTGCCTGCTGGAATCGCCATCTATACAGCTACCAACTTAGGGCCTCATTTTCCAAGCCGCTCGCACGCGATAAGGGACCTTTTGCACGCAAAAAGTCCCTTATCGCATGCGATACCAGGATGGGGGCGGAGTCGGGGCAGAGTTGGCCCCAGAAGAGGAGGAGTCTTGGCGTCACCGGGGCCAACTCTGCGCCGACGCTGCGGACAGCGAAAAGGTAGTTGCCTTTTCGCTACCTATTTCGCTCCCAATAGCTACACCTCCTATGGTGGCGCTATTGGGTGCGAAACCGGCAGCGATCGCACCACAACGGTGCGATCGCTGCTGGCTAGTGCAGGCCTGCCCCCCGTTTCGGCCCCCCGCCCCTCATCTTCTAAAGTATCGCAGGCCTGCGATACTTTAGAAAATGAGGCCCTTATTGAGTAATCTACTTTGTCAGTCTGTATCTTCTACAGCTCTGCTGCATCTGGAACCTGCATCTGGATCTCCCTATACCATCTCTGAGAGACGGGTCTCTTCTGCCGAGGATCCCTAGACTGCTATTTCTAGATCACCTCACTACTGCCACCTCTGGTGGAACTCATCAGCTGTATAATAAAAGACAAATCTCTGTGTTTGTGCATTCTGAGTCTAGCCCAGTGCTGTGGCTCCCCACAGGGCTCCTCCCTCTGGGCGTGGTCATCTCCACTGCACCCAAGAATCCACTCAAACACCTCTAAATCATAACACAGTGTCATCCAGGGAACCGACCAAGTTTCCATCAGAGCAACTGATGTGGGTTACAGTGGAAGAGAAGAGGGACTTTTGATATCTCAGCTTAAACCTTTGATAAGACCTCAAACATTCTCATTAGAATATATTTGAGAAGCTATAAATGAAGTGAATAAAAATATGTGGGTACAACTGGTAGTAATGGTAAATACTGTTAATGAAGTAAAAAAAGAATGTTGAATTATTAGAGGTGGATAGTAGAAATATGAAGAGTGAATTATCTAAGATGAAAGTTGAATCTGGAAGGGTTAGAGATTTGCAAGTAGAATTGATAAAGGAAAATCAAGTTTTGCAAATGAAGGTAGAAAAATTAGAGAATATGGCAAGATTAAGATATATTTGTTGTATAAATTTTCCTAAAATACCCACTTTAACACCAGTACAAATATGGAGGAGATATTTGATGGAGACTTTGAATTTGCCGGAAGCAACTCTGCCCATAATTTCTAAAATATTTTATTTGCCACCATTAAAAAAATCCCCAGAAGTAAGGAATACTAAGAATGTGTTAGTACATGAATTACAGCAAAGACAACCAATATGGGATAATAGTATCAATCTTTCTGAGATTGTGGAGTTATCAGAAGAGAAGTTAGCTGAGCCCCCAACACTGATTTATGTTGGAATCTGATAGACATTGGGTTTTTAAAAAATATTTTGCTAATAGATCTAAAGAATTTTTAGGATGTAGAGTTCAGCTTTTTCCAGATTTGACACCTTCGACTCAGAAATGTAGGAAACAATTGTTATTGTTAAAAATGCAGGTGTTATAGATAGGAATGCACTTCATTTTGAAGTACCCCTGTAAGTGTATAATTAAGAGTTAGGGTCACACTTACATTTTTATGCAACCTACGCAATTATCTCAGTTTATTGAAAGTAGATTAAAACCCACTTTGAGTTCCACAGCAGGACCCACAATACAGAGCTCTTTAGATGCAAAATGTTCTCTTATGTGTAAGTAGACAATATCCCTAAATTTAGTAAATGATGTTATTATGTATTGGTATTATTAGGAATTTGGGTATTTTGGACCCCTTTATAGTGGGCTTGGAAGACAGGTTTAGAGTTTTAGATTGTTAGTGTATAGAGAGATTCTCTGAAATGGAAAGAGATTATGGGGTAGATTTTCAAAGGGTTACGCGCGTACGATATGTGCATACCCCCCGAAAACCTACCCCAAATCCCCCCTGCGTGCGCCGAGCCTATTTTGCATAGGCTTGGCGGCGCGCGCAAGCCCCGGGATGCACATAAGTCCCGGGGCTTGCATGGAGGGGCGTGTCGGGGGGTGTCAGGGGCGTTCCGCGAGTGACGCAGCGTTTCGGGGGCGGGCCGCGAGTGATGATTTTTGGGGGCGGGCACAGGGGCGTGGCACAGGCACGGGGCATGGTCGAGGTCTCTGGACCAGTCCCCAGGTCAGGGGATGGCGCGCCAGCAGCCCGCTGGCGCGCACAGATTTACGCCTGCTTTCTGCAGGCGTAAATCTGCCAACAAAGGTAGGGCGGGTTAGATAGGGCCGGGGGGTGGATTAGGTAGGGGAAGGGAGGGGAAGGTGAGGGGAGGCGGAGGGAACAGGCAGCGTGCACTGGGCTCGGCGCTCGCAGGTTGCACAAATGTGCACCCCCTTGCGCGCGCCGACCCCGTATTTTATAAGATACACGCAGCTACACGCGTATCTTATAAAATCCAGCGTACTTTTGTTCGCGCCTGGTGCACGAACAAAAGTACACCCGCGCGTACATTTATAAAATCTACCCCTATGTATGTAATGACTGAATTAATCTGGAGGAATGTTTTCTATGTTATTTTAACCTGTATAAAATCAAGCTGTTAATACTTGATATGTAATAATGAAAAATGCTATAAATGTAAACCGTTGTGATGGTATATAACTTAACGATGGTATAGAAAAGATTTAAAATAAATAAATAAATAAATAAATAAATAAATAATTAATTAATTACATTTACAAGTTAAAAAAAAATGAAATTACAGATCTGTTACTAGTTATTTGGGATTGTTCACCATGCCTGAAGACTGGAGGGTGGCCAATGTAATCCTGATCTTTAAAAAGGGCTCCAGTGGTTATCCAGGAACCTATAGGCCATTGACTCTGACTTCAGTACCAGAAAAAATTGTTGAAACTATTCTAAAGTACAAAATCATAGAGCATAGAAATATATAGTTTAATGGAACCCAGCCTGCAGGGATTTACACAAGGGAAATCTTACCTCATTAATCAGCTACATTTTTAGGAATTAATAAACATGTAGATAATAGTGAGCCAGTGGATATAATGTATTTGGATTTTCAGAATGTGTTTGACTAAATGGCGCGGGCCATCCAGTGCATCTACCATGTGACAGGGGCCGACCAATGGCACCGATAGCCCCTGTCACATGGTAAGAGCAAAGGGCCATCGGCGCCATTTTGATTAGTGGCAGCCGACAGCCCGAGCGCAGGAGAATGCTCCCGGGACCCCCGCTGGACCACCAGATATTTACAAATTTTGGGGGGGGGGGTCCGGAGGGTGGGGGGATACTAACAAACTCATTTTAAAGGGTCAGGTTGTGTTTTTAAGTTGTGTCCTTTCTTCCCGCCCCCCCCCCCCCCAATAACGATAAGAAAACCCACTAAATTAATCGTGGGGTTTCCTATCGCTATCAGGGACCCCCCGATATCTGACGATATTGAAAATATTGGACGATATTTTCAATCGTCAGATAAACGATTCACATCCCTAGGACTCAGTATCCTATTGTGAACTGCAAAATGGTTAAAAGATAGGAAGCAGAGAGTAGGACTAATTGGTCAGTTTCCTCAGAGGAAAAGGGTGAACAGTGGAAAAGTAGGCTACACTGTAGTTAGTTACACGATGCTAGTTTCTATCATGGTCATTTATCATTTTGCATTAAGGCCGTAACATGTGCGAAAAATAGCGCAACGCATGTTAGAATGCAAATTTGACATTAGGTATACAAGTGGGAGGAATTTGTGTAGAGTTAATGGTAATGAGCAGCTCCTAACATCAAATGCAATAGAGTAACGGACAGCAATGCGGGTTTTAACGCCGGAACTAACTACACCTTTTTTCTGTGCGTTTTGTCCGTGTTAGCTGTGTGTTACCAAAATGCACTCTCTACCTAGCTGCAATCAAGCTAGGTAGAGAGTACATTGTACAAATCAACTTCTCTTTTACCTTTCTTCATCTAAATGACAGAAAGTCTTCACTGGTGGCACCTTTGCTGTTCGTACCTCTGACTATATATATAAAACTGCACTCCAAAACCTACCCCACCGCCCAAACCTCACACTGAAGTAATAGTGCCCCCTCTTGCAGTGGTATAAATAACAGAGTAACATAGTTCTCCTTTCTCTCTCTCTCTCTCTCTATCTCTCTTCCCCTCCCAAACTGTTTTTCTGTCAGTATCATGCCTGTGGTGGATACTCAGCATGTAATGCAATACATTTATTGTGCGTTGTAGAAAATACCTATGCAGTAGCACGGAAATTATCCTAGGCATGCCCCCTTTTTTTCACAAGTACTATGTCTGCTATTTTTATAGCATTTTGATAAATCCAGGGATATGTTAGGAGTTACCACCCTGTAAAAGGGCCTGAGCTTCATGGTGGATAATACTACTTGAAAATTCTTAGCTCAATATGCAGCAGTAGTCAAAAATACAAACAGAATGTTAGGAATTTATTAGGGATGGAAAATGAAATGACAAATGTCATAATGCTCAATGTCATAATTGCTCAATTGTGAGGCCACACTTAAGGGTAGATTTTTAAAGACCGGTACACACAAAAACTGGGAGATATGCATGTGGCCGGGCCAGGTGCGCGCCAAGCGCATTTTAAAAACAGCCCAGCCACGTGTGTGTTTCCCAGTACGTGCAGAAGTGCCAGGCTGGTCAAAAGGGGTGGACCGGGGGCAGAGTCTGGGCAGGGCAGAGGCACGGCGGGGCCAGCTGGAACAGCATCCATTAGGCGCTGTAAGATGAAGTAGGTTCCAAAATAAAAAAATAAAGGTAGGAAGAGGGGTTTTAGAGGTTAAGGAGGAGAGGGGACAAGGGAGGAAGAGAAGGTAGGGGAGTTCCCTCCCAGTCTGCTCCTTAATTGGAACGGACTTGGAAGGAGCTTGGGAAAGGCTGTTCTCATTGCCGAGTGTTTATTTTTAAAATCACCCCCTCACACGTACAAGTCATGACTCGCCTGTACATGCACACGCCAATATAAAATCGTGTGTGCCTGTACGGGCAGGTATCATATTTTATAACGTGCATGCATGGCGATGCACACATGTTATAAAATTGGCGCATCCATGTGCATGTGTGCAGCTTTTAAAATCTACCTCTTAGAGTACTGTGAGCAGTTCAGGTCGCTGCATTTCAAAAAAATATATAGGGGCGGATTTTTAAAAGGTTACGCGTGTAATATACGCATGTAACCCTTTTAAACCTCTCCTGCACGCGCCGAGCCTATTTTGCATAGGCCTGGCGATGTGCGCAATCCCCGGGATGAGCGTATGTCCTGGGGCTTGAAAAAAGGGGTGGGGCATTGGTGGGGTGGGGAAGGGGTGGGGCTGGAGCCTCCAGGCACTGCTGCCATTTGCTGCTGTGCCCTGGATTGTGGCCAGCCATTGGCCGGCGCTCGCAACCTACGCCTGCCCGGAGGCAGGCGCAACTTCTAAGTTAAAGGTAAGGGGGGGTTAGGTAGGGCTGGGGAGCGGTTTAGGTAGGGGAAGGGAAGGGAGGGGGCAGAAGGAAAGTTCTCTCCGAGGCCGCTCCGATTTTGGAGTGGCCTCAGAGGGAACGGAGGAAGGCTGCGCGGCTTGGCGCACACAAGTTGCACAATTGTGCACCCCCTTGTGCACGCCGACCCTGGAGTTTATAACATGCGCGTGGCTGCATGCACATGTTATAAAATTGGGCGTATATTTGTGCGCGCCGGGTTGCACGCACAAATGTACACCCACATGTACCTCTTAAAATCCGGCCCATAGTTGCTTTGGAAAAGGTGCAGAGAAGGGCAATCAAAATGGTAAAGGGGATGGTACATCTCCTCTATGAGGAAAGGCTAAAGAGGTTGGGTCTGTTCAGCTTCGAGAAGAGCTGGCTGAGGGGAAATATGATAAAGGCTGTAAAATCAAGAGTGGAATAAAATGGGTAAGTGTAAATTGGTTATTTATGCTTTCAAAAAATAGAAAGACTAGAGGGAACTTCATGAAGTTAGTAAGTAGCACATTCAAAACAAATCAGAGAGAATTCTTTTTCACTCAACACACCATTAAGCTGAGCTCTGGAATTCTTACTGAAGGATGTGATTAATGCATAGCTTGGTTTAAAAAAGGTTTGTACAAATTCCTGGAGGAGAATTAAATAAACTCTTATTAACCAATTAGACTTAAGAAAAAGCCACTACTTTTCACTGTAGGATATGATTGCCAACTGGCTCTGAATTTTCAGGACAGGTTGATCCAGTTCTGGTTTTACCCCATTGTATGCTGAGACTTATTCTGATTTACCTATTGCATTCCCTCAGAAAATCAAGACTATAAGTACCTGCATGCAGGGGGGAAATAAAACCAGGACTGGATCAACCTGCTTTGAAAATCTGGAGCCAGTTGGCAACCCCACTGTGTGATAGCAGCATAGGATCTATTTAGATTACTGTTTGGGAATTTGCCAGCTACTAGTGACCTGGATTGTCCATTGCTGTAAACAGGATACTGAGCTTGATAGATCCTTGGGCTTTCCCAATATGGCAAGTTCTTACGTTCTTATTTTCTTAACGACCAGTGTACTAAGCTCACAGTACAAAATGTAAATTTCATGCACCCCCTGGAACACAGCTCAAAATCTGCAACATTGCTAGGCATTGCAAGAACATTAATGGAGGCCAACTAGTAGGATGTAATTCTACTGCTGATGGGTCAGCTGTAATAGGAGAATAGGGAGCAGATGAGTTGGCTGGGGAGCGGCAGTGGGGGGAATAATCCCTTATATGTTGGCTGGAAGGGTTCACCCAGCTGATTTTTGCTTTTTCTTTGGTCCAGTTAGCATGAGGGAATCAAAAGGGTATGCAGAGAGCTTCCATTAAAACTTCTCATTGAGAACAAATTTTGTGTTTATGCGCTCTATTTGGATTTAGTGTGAACTATTTTTTATGTAGTTTACACTATCTGAGTTAATGCTCACTGTGGGAGTTGTAATAGTGCACACTAACTCACATAAGGTGCACTAAATGAAATATAGCACACACTAACTCAAAATATTGCGCTCTAAGGGGTAGGTTTTAAAAGCTGTGTGTGCTGTGTGCGTCCATGTGTGTGCACTTCCTGGCACGACCACATGGATATGATGATTTTATAACATCTGTGCATCAGCGCGCTCATGTTATAAAATCGTTGGACCGTGAGCACATGCGCGCCGGATTTTGTAATCCATGCGTTCATGCGCACACGGCGAGCGCAAGGGGGGTAGATTTCTGCAAGTTTCACGCGGCGACGCATCGCAGCCTTCTCCAGTTCCCTCCCAGTCTGCTCCTTAATTAGAGCGGACTGGGAAGGAACTTCCTTACCACTGACTCTAACCTCCCTTCCCCTCTCTTCTCTCCGTTAAAACCTTTTTCCTACCTGTAGATTTTTTTAATGGAGCAGTAGCAACTTGCGTGCCTTCCGTCCCTTCCCCGGTATAGTGGCAAATGACCGCTGACCCGGCTGTCTCCAGTCCTGCCCCTCTCTGCCTCCCAAACCACCCCTTCCCACCCCTTTAACTGGGCCTGGCACTTTGGTGCATAACAGGTTACACGCGTGGCTGGGCCCCTTTGAAGATACGCACAATTAAACTTTGTGCACGCGGGGGATTTAAAATTGGGCCATAAATGAAAAATTTAAAAGCACACAAAATTTTGTGAATTTTTTTTGTTTTAGTTTAGAGACGACATGAAACAAATAGGCAATGCCATTGTCATTATGTTGTTAAAAATGAAAGCACATCCTAAAAACTGCCCCCGGACACCTTTTCTCTTCCACACAGACACATGCCTCTCCAGCCATTCATCTCTCATCTTCTCACCGCTCTTCTCAATCCCCATGATTCTCCATTCAGCCCCTCCAGATCTCCCCAAAATGATTCCCCTTTGCTATCTGCTCCAGGCTCCCTCCCTCCCTCCTCTCCTGTTCACTGCCACTGGATTAGGAAGCAAAAGGCTTTTCTCTGCTTGGTGAGATTCAGCAAAAAGTCAGCAATTCTTCAGCCATCCTACTGCTCCCAGAATTTTGGCCACTCTAGGCACAGACCTAGTGTGCCTACTGACAAGTCCAGTCCTGCCTTGCTGTCTGTGTGGTTTCCTCTGTGGGATGCTTTCTGAGGCATCTGCAAAATAACATCAGGCAAATGAACCAAAATGTCACTAATTTGCTTAATGTCCTCACCCAAATGTCTGCTCTGCTGTAATTTTTATTGAGGCCTCGCTTTCTTTCTCCCCTGCTCTTCCTAGACTCTTTCCTCTCTTTATCTAGCTCCTTCCCCTTTTTTCTTGCTTTCTCTTTTCCCTTTACCTCAGTTGCTGCAGCCTGAAAGCAAAAAGAACCTCCACATTAGTGAAACAACTCATCCTGTCAGGTGTGGATTTTTTTTTTTTCTTCTTGCAATCTGCATGCACCACCCTCCAGCTGGCAAGTTCCCTTTTCTAACTTAATTCATGTTCTAAAAGCTGCATCATTTATCACTCTTTCATACATATATACTCGCAGAATGCTTAACTAGATCAGAATTCTTCATTAGCATGCATGTTACCATATTTGCATAGGCACCTAAAACAGCATGGCTATGATAACCCTATTTAATTTACCTATAGTAAATGATTAGTACATAGAGAAAGGTGTTCACTGTGTGATTATAACATTATCATATTTTGAAACATTGGTCCCATTGTGTCTTCTATTTCTTGATAATACTGCAGAATGTTTATTCATTAGAAGTCCAGATAAGGAAGACTTTGTTGACAATTCTGGAAAAGTAAAAAAAAAAAAAAAAGGATTCTGGTCCTGTTTAAGTCAAAAGACTGTAGGAAATTCTGATTGACACTTCAGAACTTGTGTTTATAGGACTATCATCATAATTTTTGCAAATCATAAAAGCAGAGTAGAATGTTACATTTATAAATATCTTTTCTGATTTCATATGAAATCATATGTATTCAAAATGCTGCTGCTATGACTTCTATTTTTCTAAATATTTGATTATTTCACATTATAATTTATAACTCTAGTGTGACTAACCCAACACCAGCATCTGAATTAGAATTTAGCAGTTTTATAGCTTTGTTTGGCCCTAGGCACAAGTAATAAAATCCTGTCTTTAAGTATCATAGGGGTTTATAGAATGAAGACATCTGCATTATTATATTAAAATGTTCCTTGGTGTAATAAATATAACTGACAGTAGTGCATGACTTTCTTTATGAAAAATATGTTGATAACAGTATAGTCTTAAATACTGAAGAAACTGCCGATTAAACTTTTATGGGTCTAGTTACTTGCTAAAAGCTTAACAGATGGCCACATTACCAGTTCACTAATGGATACACATACCTAATACAATTTTTACTTAAAGCTACCTTAAAATGTACCAATGAAAAAGTGCTGTTAACATACTATTAATTACTTGATTCTATAGCACTACTGTTATATCAGTTCTTTCTTAGGGTCATACAGTATATATTCAGCAATTTCCCTATAGACATAAAAGAGAAAAAAAACCTCTTTGTTTATGTGGTCTTTAGGATCATAGGACAATATATTAGGCTAATGGTGTTGTGCTGGAGGTGGACCCTTGGCCTGGCGCAGGATTGGTACGGCCCTCAGAGAGGTCCCAGAGGGCGCCTGCCGCCAGGAGGTGGAGCACACGAGGAGACAGAGGCAAGCTAGAGCTTCACCAATAACAGTCCAGGGTTTACGCGGGTTGAGCCCTTGGGTACCCAGACCGCCTGGGCTTAGGTGGGCCTCTGAGGGTCTCCCAGAGAGGTAGTGGAGAGGTGTGCCCACCAAGAGCAAGGGTGCGTGGCTGATGGAGAACAGATGAACTAGACTGGAACAGAATGTACCGGAGACCACTGGAAGGGAACCGGAAGTGAAGGTCCTCTGGACAGGATAGGCAGCACCTAGTGGTCTAGCTTGTAGAAGGCCGCGATTAGTGTCAGAGCAGGCAGACCTGGCGGTCATGGGAGAAGCAAAGAGAGTGTCTGAATGAAGCGCAAGGGTCAAAGCCAGGGTATCCGTCCGAGGGTGGTCAGCCAAAGCAAGGGTCAGTTCCAGGTATAAGTCTGAGCATGGTCAAAGGCAAGCAGAGGTAAGTTCCAGGTATCAGTCTGAGCGTGGTCAGTGGAAAGCAGAGGTCAGTTCCAGGCAGTGGTCCAAACATGGTCAGTAGCAAGCAGAGGTCAATACCAGGCAGCGGTCCAAACGTGGTCAATGGCGAGCAGAGGTCAATACCAGGCAGCGGTCTAAACATGGTCAGTGGCGAGCAGAGGTCAATACCAGGCAGCGGTCTAAATGTGGTCAGTGGCGAGCAGAGGTCAATACCGGGTATGAGTCCAAGCATGGTCAGAGGCAAGCTGAGGTCAGTACCATGAAACAGTCTGAGAAGGTATGACCTGGGAAGCAGAACAGGAATCAGGAACAGATGTTGACATACAGGAAGGACCACGGAAAAACAGACGCATGAACACTGGAACAAGTACAGGGACACAGGAATGCAGGAGCACTGGAACAAACACAGGAACGCAGGAACACTGGAACAAGGACTGGAACACAGGAACGCAGGAACACTGGAACAAGCACAGGCATTAACTGGGAAGCTGGTGCTGAGATTGCAAGTTTGCTTACCTGAAAATCAAGTTCTTCATTGATAGTAGGATGAATTAGCTATAACATGTGGGTGACATCATCCAATTGCAATGGCATGCACCCAGCCATTAAATCTCAGTAAAAACTTCAAGGGTAGATTTTTAAAGCCCAGCGCGCGCATATCTCCCGGTATGCATGAAAGTGCCAGGCTGGTCAAAAGGGATGGGCTGGGAGCAGAGTTTGGATGGGGCAAGAGATGGCTGGGACAGTGGCCATTAGGCCCTGTCCTGGGGAAGAGCACGCCGGCAGCTTGCTGCCGCGCAGAACTTACTTCATCTCATAAAATGAAGTTCCAAAAGAAAAAAAATAAAGGTAGGAAGAGGGGTTTTAGGGGTCAGGGAGGAGAGGGGAAAAGGGAGGCAGAGTAGGTAGGTGGTTTGGGAAGTTCCCTCCCAGTCCGCTCCTTAATTGGAGTGGACTGGGAGGGAACTGGGGAAAGGACATTCGCGTCACCGCACTTTTTTTTTTTTTTTTTAAATCACTCCCCCCTCATGTGCACGAGTCGTGACCCGCCCGCACATGCGCATGCCGATATAAAATTGGACACGCATGTGCATGTAGGTATCATATTTTATAACAAGCATGTGGTGACGCATAAGCATTATAAAATCGACACATCTGTGTGCGTGCGCTGGGAATTGCACACACATGGACGTGCGTAAGTGGCTTTTAGAATCTACCTCTTACTGAGCATGTTAATGGGAGATAATGAGGTAGTTGACTCTCCAGAAAGTTAGGTGGGTAATAAGTATGGCTAATCCATCCTACTGGCTATGGAGAACCCTGTTTACAGGTAAGCAAACATGATTTCTCCATCAATAAGCAGGCATGAATCAACCATGATGCATGGGGAGTTCCAAGCTGAGGGATGCACAGAAGAAACACTTACTTAAAGACAACCTGATTCCATCAAGAGGAGAGAGGACCACTGGCAGAACAGTTTATACAGAACTGCCCCAAAATACCGTCACCTCAGGACATGCTATTCAGACAGTAGTGAGACACAAAGGCTTTAATGATGACCAAGCAGCAGATGTCTTAAGTGGAACTGGAAGGAGGTTAACCAATGTGGCACGGTGATACCAGGGAACAAATGATATCACAATGATAGTATGGATAAAATTGTATGGAGGGGTGGCACTATATATTAAAGATGGCAAAGAATCAAAAAGGATAAAAGTTTTGCAGGAAACAAAATGCACTGTAGAATCTTTATGGATAGAAATTAATTGTAAAAGGGGGAATTGAATAACAGTGGGGGTGTACTACTATCCAGCTGGCCAGAATGAACAGTCAAATGATGAATGATGAAATGCTAACAGAAATTAGGGAACTAACAAAAATGGCAGCACAGTAATAATGGGTTCTTTCAATTAGCCCAGTGTTGACTGGGTAAAAGTCACATTAGGACCTGCTAACAAGCAGACCGATACAGTACAGTGTGCTCCGACGGAGCGCACTGTTAACCTGCCCTTGGATGCGTGTTTTCCCTTACCCCTTATTCAGTAAGGGGCGGAAAACGCGCGTCCAACCCGCGGCACCTAATAGCGCCCTCAACATGCAAATGCATGTTGAGGGCGCTATTAGGTGAACTGTACTCGATGGGGGGGGAAAGGCTGATGTGCACGGAGCAGGAGAGGGACCTTGGGGTGATAGTGTCTAATGATGTTAAGACAGCGAAACAATGCGACAAGGCGATAGCAAAAGCCAGAAGAATGCTGGGCTGCATAGAGAGAGGAATATCAAGTAAGAAAAGGGAAGTGATTATTCCCTTGTACAGGTCCTTGGTGAGGCCTCACCTGGAGTACTGTGTTCAGTTCTGGAGACCGTATCTACAAAAAGACAAAGACAAGATGGAAGCAGTACAGAGAAGGGCGACCAGGAAGGTGGAGGATCTTCATAGGATGACGTACGAGGAGAGATTGAAGAATCTAAATATGTACACCCTGGAGGAGAGGAGGAGCAGAGGTGATATGATACAGACTTTCAGATACTTGAAAGGTTTTAATGATCCAAAAACAACGACAAACCTCTTCCGTAGGAAAATAATCAGCAGAACCAGGGGTCACGATTTGAGGCTCCAGGGAGGAAGATTCAGAACCAATGTCAGGAAGTATTTCTTCACGGAGAGGGTGGTGGATGCCTGGAATGCCCTTCCGGAGGAAGTGGTGAAGACCAGAACTGTGAAAGACTTCAAAGGGGCGTGGGATAAACACTGCGGATCCATAAAGTCAAGAGGCCACCAATGAAGAGTGGGTGACTCGCCAGAATGATGGCTATTGACACAATACCCTTATTAAATAAACATACACATGCTTACTGTGACTCCTACATCGCTCTAAGCTTCAACAGCAAGAGGTAATGGAAAAAAGGATTTGCACTCATAAAGAGGGGAGTAGCTGGCTTGTTACGGCGGTTACTACCCCAAACCAAATATGCCTGATACTTCACTTTCAATGCATATACAGCATAGCTCTCTGCTTCAATGACACGGGAGAAGAATAACTGATACTTCACACATCCAGCAGAGCTCTCTGCTACAACGGCAAAGGAGAAGAAAAAGGGTTCGCACTCAAAACGCGGGGAGTAGCTGGCTTGTTACGGCAGTTACTACCCCAAACCAAATATGCCTGATACTTCACTTTCCATGCATATCCAGCATGGTTCTCTGCTGCATCGGCATGGGAGAAAGACTGATACATCACGCATTTCCAGCATAGCTCTCTGCTTCAACGGCAGGGGAAAAAAAAAAAAAAAAAAAAAAACTGATGCTTCACGCATATCCTGCATAGCTTCAACGACAGGGGTGAAGAAAAAAAAGGATTCGCAATCACAAAGCGAGGAGTAGCTGGCTTGTTACGGCGGTTACTACCCCAACCAAATGCGCCTGATACTTCACTTTCAATGCATATCCAGCATGGCTCTCTGCTTCTACAGCAGGGGAGAAGAAAAAAAAAAACCAACAAGAGCTGTACAACATAGTCTAGGTAAAACAAATAAGCATGGGTGTAGCTTGCTTATCGCGGCGGTTACTGCCCCTACTACCCCTAACTAATCAAGCTAGATATTTCACTTGCATGCAGCTCCATCACTGCTCTCTACATTAATGGTGGGGATGGAAGGGGAATAGAACAAGGAGCTAAGAGTAACAGATAAGAATGAGAGAAAAAATGTGTGAGGCTTGCTGGGCAGACTGGATGGGCCATTCGGTCTTCTTCTGCCGTCATTTCTATGTTTCTATGTTTCTATGTTTCTATAGGTATTCCCGCACGATACAGAAAGTAAAATGTGCAGCCAAGCCACACATTTTACTTTAAGAAATTAGCGCCTACCCAAAGATAGGTGCTAGTTTCTGCCGGCACCGGGAAAGTGTACAGAAAAGCAGTACAAACTGCTTTTCTGTGCACCCTCCGACTTAATATCATGGCGATATTAAGTTGGAGGTCCCGGAGAGTAAAAAAAAGTAAAAAAAAAATTTTAAATGGGCCGGCGGCTGTCGGGCCGAAAACCGGACACTCAATTTTGCCGGCATCCGGTTTCCGAGCCCGTGGCTGTCAGCGGGCTCAAGAACTGATGCTGGCAAAATTGAGCTTCGGCTGTGAAACCTGTTGACAGCCACCGCTCCGGGTCAAAAGGAGGCGCTAGGGATGCACTAGTGTCCCTGGCGCCTCCTTTTGCCCATTTCTACCGCACCACCTAATTTAAATACAAAATTGCGCGCACAGGCGAGTGGCCTGTGCGCACGCCGGAACAGCAGGCATTTGTCCACTCTCCCACGGACTTTACTGATTCAGCCCAAAGGTAAAGTTTCTAGATTTAAAAAAATGACTGCTTCATGGAGCAGCTAATAAAAGAACTGAGAAAGAGGAGGTGAGATATTTTAGAGCAAATCCTTAGTAGAACACATGATATGGTGAAAGAGGTAATGTTTTCTTTTTTAATTTAATTTTTTTTTAAATTTATATTCTTCTGATGTTTGGGTCACTTAGCAATAGTGATCACAACAGGATCAAATATGACTTGATAACTGGAGGGAGGACACTAAGGAAATTTACTGTCATAGCATTTAACTTTCAAAAGGGAGAGTGTGATAAAATGAAAAAAAAATGGTTATAAAAAAACTGAAAGGAGCATCTGAAAAGATCAAGAGTTTATATTAGGTTTGCATGTTGTTTAAAAATTCCATATTGGAAGTCCAGACCAGATATATTCCATGCATTTAAAAAGGTGGAAGGAAGACCAAATGACTGATGACATGGTTAAAATGTGAGGTGAGATAGAGGCTACTCTAGTCAAAAGAACATCCTTTACAAAATGGAAAAGGGATCCAAATGAAGAAAACAGGCAACAGCATAAGTACTGGCATGTTAGATGCAAAGCATTGATAGAGAAGATAAAGAGAAGATTTAAAAAATGAAGCTTGCTGTGGAAGCAAAAAGTCACAATAAAAACTTTTTCAGATATATTCGAAGCAAAAAACCTGTGAGGGAGTCAGTTGGACCATTAGAAGAATGAGGGGTGAAAAGGGCACTAAGGGAGGACAAGACCATAGAGAAGAAATTGAATGAAGCATTTGCTTCATTTTTTTCTGAGGAAGATGTAAGGCAGATACCCATGTCAGAAGTGATATTTAAAGGTGATGATTCAGAGGAAATGTAACAAATCTCAGTTAAGCTGGAAGATGTAATAGAACAAATTGTCAATCTAAAAAGTAGCAAATTACCTGGACCAGATGGTATAGACCCCAGAATGCTGAAAGAACTGAAAAATGAAATTGCAGACCTACTGTTAGTAATCTGTAAATTTTTATTAAATTTAGCTACAATACCTGAAGATTGGGGGGTGGCCAATATAATGCCCCTTTTTAAAAAGGATTCCAGGAATTATCTGGGAAATTACAGACCAGTGAACCTTATGTAAGTACCAGGAAAGATAGTTTAAAGCTTCCTAATGAACAAAATTACTTATGTAACCCTTGGTTGGGATGGATCCTTTAGCTGACTCCCAGGGGCTTATAAAAGAAAAAGAAAAAGAAAATGAATGGAGCCATTCTGCACACAATTCCTCTTTACTCTTTCTGACTCTCACAGGTAGCATTTACATTCTTAGTTCCAGAATTCTACCTTGGGGATAAACATAAGAACATAAGAACATAAGAAAATGCCATACTGGGTCAGACCAAGGGTCCATCAAGCCCAGCATCCTGTTTCCAACAGTGGCCAATCCAGGTCATAAGAACCTGGCAAGTACCCAAAAACTAATTCTATTCCATGTAACCATTGCTAATGGCAGTGGCTATTCTCTAAGTGAACTTAATAGCAGGTAATGGACTTCTCCTCCAAGAACTTATCCAATCCTTTTTTAAACACAGCTATACTAACTGCACTAACCACATCCTCTGGTAACAAATTCCAGAGTTTAATTGTGCGTTGAGTAAAAAAGAACTTTCTCCGATTAGTTTTAAATGTACCCCATGCTAACTTCATGGAGTGCCCCCTAGTCTTTCTACTATCCGAAAGAGTAAATAACCGATTCACATCTACCCATTCTAGACCTCTCATGATTTTAAACACCTCTATCATATCCCCCCTCAGTCGTCTCTTCTCCAAGCTGAAAAGTCCTAACCTCTTTAGTCTTTCCTCATAGGGGAGTTGTTCCATTCCCCTTATCATTTTGGTAGCCCTTCTCTGTACCTTCTCCATCGCAATTATATCTTTTTTGAGATGCGGCAACCAGAATTGTACACAGTATTCAAGGTATGGTCTCACCATGGAGCGATACAGAGGCATTATGACATTTTCCGTTTTATTCACCATTCCCTTTCTAATAATTCCCAACATTCTGTTTGCTTTTTTGACTGCCGCAGCACACTGTACCGACGATTTCAATGTGTTATCCACTATGACACCTAGATCTCTTTCTTTCTTTCAATAGCCCGTATGACCGTAGACCCTTCTCTATCCTCTGTGCATATGACAGCACTAATAATTATTTCAGTCTTTGGATCTAGAGAACACACAGAGAAGCAGGGTGCTTTCCAACTTCTTTTACTGATAGTTGACTAGATGACTGAACAATATTTATAGCTTCAATTCTGATTTCAATTAAAAACAATAAATAATAAGACAGCAGAAAGATTAATAAACTTTTGACCTCACTTCTTTAGCAAAGTCAATTTCTTTGGAAACACACTCATCCATACTTCAATTACTTCCCTTTCCAATCACTCCATTTAGTCAGATTGATAATAGTTCAATCCTCTTTTAGATTCCCAATTTATATTCCAGCTCTTCCCACTGTAGGTGGTTAGAATATAGTCCCAATATTTTATCAGAACTTAATCCCAATTCTCATACATTTCCTGAATCTTCCCAAATTCCTGAATATCTTAGGCAGTGTCTGATGGGCACTTTACTCTCACTTGTATTCTACCTGAGTTAGCAGCCTTCAGCTTCTTCCCACTTTGTATCTTCTAGGTTCCTTCCCTTTATGCCATTGGCTGGGAACCTCTCCTCTAAATGAGTTCCTCCATACAACCAGGCCCTTTCAGGATGAAAGACACCATGCTCCCAATGGTTTGATTATTGAGTCCCAGGTACCAAGCTCCATTAGCTCTGAGTAAAACAAAAAGTCTCTGAACTCCAAAAGGGGAAAAATCAAGCAAAAGACAGAAAGGGTGGAATAAAATTTCCTGGCCTCAAAAGAAAAGTGATAATGCAAAAAGACAATTCTGGCCAGCTGGATAGTAGTACACCCCCACTGTTATTCTATTCCCCCTTTTATAATTAATTTCTATCCATAAAGATTCAATATAGCAACTTATCTGCATTGGGTCCCTGTCACGTCTATCCTCTGAGGGAAAGGTAGCATACTGCAGATGTTCCCTACCCCAAATCCATCCTTGAACACAGGGCAGCCCCAATCCACTGCAACAAGGAAGACCAGCATTCACAGGGAATTCTCCAAAAATGAATTAAAAGAATCAAAACAAGTTCGAAGCAGGTCAGATGAGAGGCGGGCCACAAAAGGGAAAATCCCCAAATCCTTTTCAATAAATAAGGGAAAAAATAAAGGGATAGGAAACAGCAAACTCCTGTCCTCTTGAAAGGCTAATTCAAAATCCATGAGGATAAATGGCACTTTGGAAAATAAACAGCTAGGACATACCACCTGCACCTCCCATATGGGGAAGCAAGACTCAAACCTCTCTTTACTCATGTCTGCATAAACCTCCCCAGCTGGTTGGCATACTCCCTATACGGAACATATAGACAGACATAGTTTAATAGGACAAAGTCAACATGGATTTAGCCAAGATACGTCTTGCCTCACCAATTTGCTACATTTTTTCGAAGATGTCAATAAACATGTGAATAAAGGTAAGCCAGCTGATATAGGGCCTGATTTTAAAAAGCATTTACATGCATAAAATTGGGTTTTATTCGAGGAAATGCACTTTACTCGAGTAAGTGGACTTTTGAAAATTGCTACAATATATGCCACTGAATTGTCCATAGGATTTGCTTTCATAAGTGCAGTTTATATGTAAATAGCTTTTGAAAATTGCTGCGATAGTAGTTACATTTACACATGTAAATCCTTCTGAAAATTTGCCAGATAGTGTATCTAGAATTTTAGAAAGTGTTTGCCAAAGTACCTCATAAGTAACTATTGAAGAAATTAAAAAGTCATTGAATAGGAGGCAATGTTTCTGTTATGAAATGAAAATTGTGTAAATAGGACAAAAAAAATTGTGATTACCTGGCTGGGCTGGTTGATGCTGGTTCAGGCCTGGGAAGTCTGTTACAGTGAGATCCATTTACCTGGAGGGGCCTGTGGCTGAGATGTTGTGATGATGTGGGGTCCATAAGCCAGGAAACACCATGGAAGGGTGTTCCAATGGAGGAGAGAGACCAGATAGTAAAGGAGCGAGTTGCTGCAGCCGGCAGCAGTTGACCATATGTGTGTGTATGTTTGTATGTGTGAGTGCATGTGAGTGCTTCAGGAGTCTACGGAGCTCCTGGTGGCATGGGCAAGGCAGTCACAGTGAGAGAGCCTCACAGTCATCAGATGATTCAGCTGACGCTGATACTCTGAGACTTCCTTCTTCATGCTGGGTCACAGAAGTGAATATATTTTTTAAGAAAAAAGGTTACCACCACCATGGGGAAAAGGCCATAAGGCAGTGACAACCTTGGGGAAGTGGCTGCTGCATCCATAAGGCAGTAGAGGATATCAGAGGGACTTGGGCAAGCTCCCAGCATGATTAGGTACCTATGCTCCCAGTTACATAGGAAATTCTAAAAAGTTAAAATTAGGGTAAAATAAATACAATTACATTTAAAAACATTAGCTATTTAGGTAGAGGGTGGCAGGAGAAATACCCTATAATATAAAAAACATAATAGTAAGTTATCCAAAAAAATATTTATTATCTAAAAATAGAAAGTAGGCAGTTTATTAATAGACTTCTGAGCATTAGAGGTATATAACTAGCAAAGCAAGAACTATTTATTAATGATTTCACTAATGTAGAAATCCCTGAAAAAAAATAAAAACAGTGTGACAGTTTAGAATAGAGAGAGAGAAACTGATGTAAGAGCAGGAAGGATTTGTGTCTACTGTTTCTTTTCAGAGAGGCCTACATACTTTAAAAAAACCCACAGATTTAGTCAGTAAACTCTTTGTGAATGATTGTGTGTGAGAGTAACAGTATTAAATATTAATATGAGGCCTGAAAAAGCTAGGACACTGTCAGTTAAAGTTAAACAAATAACTGACCCATTAATCTGTTGGCTTAGTACTGCTATGAAAGCAAAGAATTGGCTATAAAATTATTTAAACAAATCCAGGAAGCGTTACCAGTAAAGAAAACATAAATACATAAGAAAATGCCATACTGGGTCAGACCAAGGGTCCATCAAGCCCAGCATCCTGTTTCCAACAGTGACCAGTCCAGGCTACAAGTACCTGGCAAGTACCCAAAAACTGAGTAGATCCCATGCTACTGATGCCAGTAATAGCAGTGGCTATTCCCTAAGGGGTACATTTTAAAAAACAGCGCACGCGCAAACGTTTGTACGGGGTCAGCACGCAAGGCTGCGCAAAATCGGCAGCCTGCACGCGCTGAGCCGCGCAGCCTGCCTCCGTTCCCTCCGATTTCGGAGCGGCCTTGGAGGGAACTTTTTTTTTGTCGTCCCCCCCCCCCCCCCCCACACACCTTTACCTCCCTTCCCCTATCTAACCCATCCCCCCCGGCCCTACCTAAACCTCCCCCCCACCTTGTTCGATGGAGTTACGCGTGCTGGCTGGCCAGGCCCCGACACAGGCCGCTGTGTCTGGGCACTCGGCCACGCCTTTGGACCGCCCTGGACCGCAGACATGCCCCCCAGACACGCCCATTTTAGCAAGCTCCGGGACTTACACGCGTCCTGGGGCTTTGCGTGCGCCAGCGGCTTATACAAAATAGGCGTGCTGGCGTGCGAGTGCCCTGCGTGTGTAAATCCAGGAGGATTTACGCGTGCAGGGCTTTTAAAATCTACCCCTAAGACAACGTTAAAGATCTGGGTTTCTGGCTAGATAATGAGCTAAATCTTAAAAAACACATCGCAACAAAAACAAGAGAAGGCTTCTTCAAAATTCAAATACTCAAACACCTAAAACCGCTGCTTCACCCCCGGGATTTCAGAACCGTTCTTCAAACCCTCATCTTCTCCAGTATAGACTACTGCAACTCCCTTCTAATTGGCCTTCCCAATGCAACCTTAAGACCACTGCAGTTACTCCAAAATGCAGCTGCCAGAGTCCTGACTGGTAAAAGAAAATCCGACCATATATCCCCAGTACTCCACAACTTACATTGGCTACCTGTTAAAAAAAGAATAGAGTACAAAGTCATCACAATTCTACACAAGTCAATTCACAAAGCAGACTTCACTGCCCTGGACAATATTATACATCTGCATAAATCATCACGCACAACAAGATCTACATATAAAATTCAACTGGATGTCCCTTCATTACCACAAGCTAAACTTTCCTCCACCAGAAATAGAGCCATCTCTATAGTCGGCCCAAAATTATGGAACTCATTACCTCCACACCTCAATTCACAAGAAAATCTTAAATCTTTTAAAAAAGAACTTAAAGAATGGCTACTCTCACAGTCTTACAATGACTGTTCACCCAATGATAACAGAGCATAAATCCTTTTCATATCCACCTCTTGCTCCTTTTTATTCCAGCAATCCCTCTGACACTCGCCCCGACTTGCAGAAACCTTCCTTCTCATTAACGGCTTCAACCGCCAACCTCAAGCGTTGCATTCATTCTTATCTAATGTTCAATGTACTTATTAACTGTTATTAAGTTAATGTTCTGTTTCAATCTCTGTTTTAATGTTATTAATTCAAATGTAACTGGTTCGTTATAATGTAAACCGGAGTGAAGGCATTGTCAGCTGTACCTCGGTATATGAACAAATGCTAAATAAATAAATAAATAAATAAACTTGATTAATACATTAAATGTATTAATAGCAGTTAATGGACATCTCCTCCAAGAACTTATCCAAACCTTTTTTAAGCCCATCCACTCTAACTGCACTAACCACATCCTCTGGCAACAAATTCCAAAGCTTAATTGTGCATTCAGTGAAAAAAGAATTTTCTCTGATTAGTTTTAAAAGTGCTACTTGCTAACTTCATGTAATGCCCCCAAGCCCTTCTATTTATCCGAAATAGTAAATAACCGATTCACATTTACCTCTCATGATTTTAAAAAGCCTCTATCATATCCCTCCACATTATTACTATCTATAGATATCCATAAATAGAAACATGATGGCAGTAAAAGACCATATGGCCCATCTAGTCTGCCCATCTGCCCATTTATTTTTTATAATTCCCATTACTTCTTTAGAGATACTCTGTATTTGTCTCATGCTTTCTTGAATTCAGATAAGAGTTTGTCTCCACTACCTCCACTAGGAGGCTGTTCAATGCATCCATCACCCTCTCTATAAAAAAAATATTTCCTAACTTACTCCTGAATCCCATAACCCCCCTCACTCTAGAGCCTCCTTTCCATTGAAAGAGGCTTGCCTCCTGTGCATGGAAACCTTTGAGATATTTGAATGTCTCTATTATATCTTCCCTATTTCACTTTTCCTCTAGGGTATACATGTTTAGATCTTTGAGTCTATCCTCATATGCTTTAGAACAAAAACCACCGACCATTTTAGTAGCCTCCCTCTGGACAGATTCCATCCTGTTTGTTTATATCCTTTTGAAGGTACAGCTCTAGAACTGTACACAATATTCCAAATGAGATCACACCAGGGACCTATATAAGGGCAATATCACCTCACTTTTCCTGCTGACCATACCTCTCCCTATGCAGCCAAGCATCTTTCTGGCTTTTGCCATCACTTTATCTACCTGTTAGGGTAGTGCATAAGGTCAGCAGATACAATCACACCCAGATCCCGTTCCAATACTGTGCCTCTCTCCTTTGGGTTTTTGTATCCTAAAATGTATTACTCAGCATTTTTTTAAATGTTCAAACAATTCCTTCATTAGTATCCGTGAATAGTGATTTTTTTATGGTGACTGTATTTGGTACATGATAGTCCACATGCTGGAGATGCTGGAGATGAAAAAGGTTAAAGAAACCCTTTGGCTAAATGTTCTTGGAAATATTCCCATAAGACTTGTAATTCCAACTCAGATAATGAATAAATTATCTGAAAGGAAATATTTGCATTTGGTTAGAGCTTGATGAGACAATCATATGGCTATTCAGGGGAAGGGAGTCTTCAAATACATCTTGAAGTTATACTACTTTCAGGGGATTTCCCTGCCTAATTTACTCTTTGTAATGCAACACTCCTTTGGAGGTTCTCATAATTAATGTAGGAACGGTTCTTCAGTCTCTTCTTGTTTAGGGAGACAGTTTTCTTTGCTTCGTCCAACTAATTGCAGAGTCCCAGATTATAGGTAAGTGGGAAGCTTGAATCAAATTGAAATGAATAATCTCTTGGTGGCTTGAGTCAGCCCTTACAATTGAATAATTCATCTCATGGTTGACAGATCCTGATAATAATTCAGAGCTGTCAACTGTTCTATAAAAAAAATATGACTCTTAGGTCAGACAGGAATGCCAATCATGGCATCTTGACTTAAATGTCCTTACTCATCAGGCTAATCACATAAGGAGGTGAAGATGTGAAAAATAGATTTCTGCTATAGGTGGACTGCATGGTGTTAGATTTGATCTGATCCTGAGGTTGCATGACTAGGATAGATGTCAAAACCACACCAGACACACCGGGAACTGGGCATTTCTTCCCAGCTCCTGGTGGCTTTTGGAGTTATGAGGTGGGGGAGGGGGTTCTGGATGTAGTGGGAAGGTGCAGGGTGAGTTGAGCAGGAGGAGGGAAAATGGGCTTGCCAGCATAGTTTTAATTTCCCAATTTCTGGATTTTGGGGGAAGGGCTGATTTTTGGCTTACTTGTTTGGGAAAGGGAGGGTTTAGGGGAAGGGAGGATCATCCAACAAGAGAATATGCGTTTCACAGTGGTGAGGGGAGGATCTGGCAGATAGGCCTGCACCGCTGTCTTTCTTTTTTAAAACACTACATTGGTAATTAACCAGTTATATTTTTTTAATGTAGCCAACTAAGGGAAAAGTTATCTGGAAATACTGCTCTCAGGCACCTCTGGAGATAGCTGAATAACTTATTTGGCTAACTCCAAATATTGATGTTAGCTGGATATGTAATTTGGCTAACTTGTTCTTGCCACAGAACATCACCAACATGCTCCATTCATTTTCTCCTAAATCTTAGCCAGATAATGATTTATCTGGCTAAATGTTAGCTGAATAGGAAGGGAGATATTCAAATCTCGCCATTTAGCTGGATAAATTGCAGGTTATCTTCCTAAATGGCTTTGAAAATTGGACTCAAAGTGGTACATCAACATCACAGCCTTTTTTTTTAATCCTGAAAACTTGAGTGCTTTTTTTGGGCGATAACAACAAGATTGTTGTGTTTGTTTATTGATTCCTCCATTCATTAATGTTTATGGAATTGTTTTCTTATTTTTTGTAGATTTTGAAAGGGCCACACGTGTGCCCATAAACGTGCATATGGATGCACACTATTTTCTAAACTATATATGTAGGTAATAAAATATTCTTTGCATGTGTATGTCTGCAATTCTGCACACATAGCTTATATGTGCCGGGGTGGGGGGGGGGGGGAGAGAGAGAGAGAGAGAGAGAGAGAGACTCTCTACAAGGACTAGTCTGATACTCTACTGAAACTCTACAAGTCCTGTAACTTTGAAAAAAATAATTCTTTCAAAGATTTGTTCAAGTCCCTTAATATTTGACTTGTACTTGAAGCAAATTTTAGGAGATGTATCCTGTAAATAAAGGACAGACTAAAATCTGAGCAGAATCTTATGTAGTATTACATCATATATGATACCCCTTGATTTACTATAAAGCTCAAAAGGTTGTGGAGAAATTAAATAATGCTTAGCATGGATTGTGTAAAGGAGTCAAATTTCCTTTAAAAAAGTTAAGTAGTAGATTAACCTTGGCATGCTAAATCTATCTGGGTTGTAATACACGCAGTAATTAAGAGCTCAGAATAAAGACGTTTTTATTATTTCTCTGAATTATTAGAAATTGGAGAAATACTAAGAGCACTATAAATGGAACAAAAGTAAATGTAAGTGGATTGTAAGAATCATTTCATAATCTCACAAGTTCTAGGAAGACACAAGATTAGAGATATGTCATAACTTATTTTATTGGTGACTGCCATTAACTTAGTGACATCATATATCCTGACCACACCTCTCTCATAGCTGTCATATTCTCATTGCATGCTACCATTTTTCACATTATATCATACCAGCTCTCTCATAAACTAGGAGAATTATAATTATAGATTATAGATTTTAAAAGGCCTGTGTGTGTAAATCCCAGGTTTTTCGCATATGGCCGGGCCTTGTGCACGCCAGGCGAATTTTCAAAGAGGCCCAGCCACACGCATAATCCTCGGTATGTACATAAATGCCGGGCCTCTTTTTTTCTCCCCTTTCTCTCCCTTTGGGCAAAATGGCTGCTTCCGGTGCTGAGTGCCGAGGGCCTCGGCGTTCTCAAACCAGCATGGGCATCTCCATCCGCCATCCCCATCCTGTGGCCTCCTAGGGCGCGAGCGCGCACATCTCCTACGCTCAAATACACATCATGGCGGGAACCTCGGGGACGGCCCCACCACATGACATCAGTGCCTCTGGGTATATCTAGCCTCCGCCTCCGCTACCACCTTGAGTTAGCAAAGACTTCGCTTTGCTATTCTGACTGCTCTAAGCTGCACGCTTAGATGCCACTTTCACGCTAGGGCCTCGCTCCAGTAGAACCTCTAGATACCCGCTCCTCGGGGATCTCTCGCTTCCAACTTCCCTTCAGGGCTCCTCACTAACTAAGACAACCGCTCCTCGGGGGTCTTTTCTCTATTCTACTTTTCAGGATATTGGACTATTGGGTACTCACTCCTCGAGGGCCTATCTCCCTTTATATCCTGCACCACAGACCTTCGGTCCCACCATTCTACCACCAGGAAGACACCTTCATTCTGTGAGTACCTCTACGATCCAGCACTCCAACTCCACCCACCATACACGGTGTTACCCGCACTGCGGGCTCCCGCCTATCTTGAACATCTGGGTAAGACTATACTTCTGAGCCTGTTGAGCATACTGGCACTTCATGAATCAGTGCCTTACCTTCCTGCTTTCACCACCTATCTACAGCAGTACAATAAAGACTCTATACATACTGTGTCTGCTAACTGTGTCAGCCTATCACAGTGGTTCTCGACAGGGGTCCTCCCGTGGGCGGAGTCATTTCCATTGCGACCAAGGGTCCACAATGCCATAAACACAACAGATTGCTAACTCCATGGACTCGGCTCAGCTCGCAGCCCTGCAGGCCATCCTTGGCCTAGCCCAGCGGATCACAGAACAACAAAAGTCTTTGGAGAGCCTAGCTACTGCTTTCAATCAGTTACACACTCAACTGAACTCTTCAGCTCCTCTTGTGAAGGAATTGTTGTCACCAGTGGTAACCCTTAAGACCACTGTACCTTTATCCACACCTACCCGCTTTACCGGTGAAGCCAAGATGTGCAGAGGGTTCATTAATCAATGCAGCATGCATTTTTCATTACAGCCTACCCCCTTTCCCACTGAAGCTTTAAAGATCACCTACATCCTGTCATTCCTTGAAGGACGAGCCCAGCCTGGGCTTCACCATTATGGGAACGTGAAGATCCCATCCTGATTAACCTACCAGGATTTCTACAACTTTTTAAGTCTGTGTTTGATGACCTGGCTCGCCAGACCATCACTGGATCTGCCTTGCTCAACCTTCAGCAAGGTAACAAGCCACTTACAGACTTTGCTATTGAATTTAAGACTCTAGCATCCGAACTACATTGGGACACTGGATGCTTATGTGCCATATTCATAGGGAGTCTCAACTCTCACATAAAGGATGAACTAGTGACTCGCGATTTGCCTTATTCCCTTGAGTCCCTGATGGAACTAGCAGGGAGAATTGATTGCCGTATTCACGATCGTACTCAAGAGGCTAAGAGTCCACGAAAGTCTACAGTGGGGGCTAACCATCCTAAACCTGTGCCCAATGCTTCCAGCTTACCGTCTGCACCCCTAGAGGAGGAAGAGCCTATACAACTAGGCCATAGCCAGTTGACCTCTAAGGAGAGACATTACCGCAAGCACATGGGCCTGTGCATGTACTGTGGCCTATCGGGTCATGCAGTCCAAAACTGTCATTTTGTCCAGGAAACTGACGGGCCTGCGATCTGCAGGAGGACTTCTCCTGGGCATAACCTCTCCTACTCCTCCATTATCACTACCAGTATCTCTGCTTTGCAGAAGCCTCAAATTTCAGACTCTCACTCCCATTGACTCTGGTGCCGGAGGTAATTTTATTCTGAAGCGCTTGGTTGAACATCTAAGGATTCCTACCACACCAATAGCTAAGCCTCTGCTATTGTCATCCATCCATGGAGAACCACTTCCTGGAAAGTTTCATTGACCACCCAAGCCATTGGCCTGCGCACTGGAACTCTACACTCAGAATCAATGTCTTTTCTAGTGTTGGAAAAAGCCATGCCTCTGGTGGTATTGGGCCTACCGTGGCTTCAAGACCATATGCCACAATTTAATTGGGCTACCTTGGAACTGACCCGGTGGGGTCGGTGTCTTGCTGAAGATTCACCGCTCATCTGCATGCCTATTACCCCATCATTACCTGGCTTACCTCCACAATACGCCTCCTTCCAGGATGTTTTCTCTAAGCAAGCAGCTGATGTTCTTCTGCCACACAGAGAGTTCGATTGTGCCGTAAATCTGAAGCCAAATTCAGAACCTCCCAAAGAAAGAGTTTACCCTCTTTCAGTAGCTGAGGCCAAAGCTATGTCTACCTACATACAAGAAAATCTACAAAAGGGTTTTATCAGACCTTCCAAATCTCCTGCTGGTACAGGCTTCTTTTCTGTAGGGAAGAAGGATGGCACCTTATGCCCCTGCATTGACTACAGGGGTCTGAATAAATTACCATCAAGGACAGGTTGCCCCTGCCCTTAATATCTGAACTGTTTGATAGACTCCAAGGGGCCAAAATATTCTCCAAATTGGACCTAAAAGGAGCTTACAACTTGATGCGTATTGAGAAGGAGACGAATGGAAGACTCCTTTTAACACCCGTGATGGACACTTTGAATACCTCGTCATGCCCTTCGGTTTAAGTAACACACCTGCAGTCTTTCAAAATATGATGAATGACATCTTATGGGACTTACTGTATCAATGCATAATAGTATATCTCAATGATATACTGATCTTTTCTCAGGATCTGCAAAGTCATCAGGAGGATGTTAAGAAAGTCCTAAGACACCTGCGTGAGTACCACCTTTACGCAAAGCTTGAGAAGTGCGAATTTCACAAAGAAACTGTACCCTTCCTGGGATACATTATCTCTAAGGATGATTTTCAAATGGACCCCAAGAAACTTGAGAGTATCTGGGACTGGCCTCAACCCACAGGCCTGAAGGCATTGTGTCGCTTCTTGGGATTCACCAATTACTACCGGTCCTTTATTAAAAACTACTCATCATTGACAGTCCCTTTAACTGCTATGACCAAGAAGGGAGCTACCCTGCCAATTGGTCTCCAGATGCCATCTCAGCCTTCATGATGCTCAAAGAGGCTTTTCAAAAGAAGCCATGTCTCCGCCACCCTGACCCATACCATCCTTTCATCGTGGAGGTCGACACATCCAACAATGGTGTGGAGGCGGTTCTAAGTCAGTATAGTGAATCCAATGTGCTCCATCCTTGCTCCTTCTTTTAGGTGATTCTCACCTGCTGAGAGAAACTATGGGATAGGAGACAAGGAGCTTCTCGCGATCAAGCTGGCTTTTGAAGAGTGGCATCCCTGGCTAGAAGGCACACAACACCAAATAGTAATATACACCGATCACAAGAATCTAAAGTACCTTCGACATGCTCAATGACACAACCACCGTCAAGCAAGATGGTCTCTGTTTTTCAACAAATTTTACTTTCTTCTGAAATACCATCCAGGAGAGAAGAACACCTGGGCTGATGTTCTATCACATTCCTTCTCACCTCGGAATGTGCCGGATGAACCCCGTCATATCATTGATACAAAAGAGTGGTTCTCAAAGTCACCCACATGGTACCTGCTGGGAAGACGGCAGTGGCCAGAAGTTTAAGGAAAAAACTGTTGAAATGGGCACACGATTTCTGTCTGGCAAGCCATCCAGGACAGAGTCATACCTTAGCAATGTTTCAAAGATACTATTGGTGGCCAACCATGAAGACAGATGTACAAGTGTATGTGGGTTCCTGTGCTGTCTGGGCCAATCAAAAGCCACCACCCGGGCATCCTTGGGGTCTATTATAGCCTCTACCATCACCGAATGAACCATGGACCCATATCACTACTGATTTCGTAGTGGACCTGCCATCATCCAATGGCAATAACACCATATGGGTTACAGTCAACCATTTCACTAAAATGGCACACTTTGTAGCATTACCAGGATTACCCGCTGCTACTGAGTTAGCAAAACTCTTCATTAAACACATCTTTCATCTTCATGGGATGCCTAAACATATCCTATCCGACAGAGGGATGCAATTTACTAGGGATGTGAATCGGGCTTCGGACGATTGGCCCCACCCCCTAGACGTGCGCACACCCGGGGGCTCGAGCTTTAAAGGGGCCAGCGCGGGAAAAGGAAGAGGACGCCCTCAGATAACGTCAGACGTTGAAGGGTATTTAAACCCTGCAGCTTGACTAGGACATTGCCTTACAATGAGGTTCACTCTTCGGAGTATCTAGTTGTGCTTCCTGCTTCCCGGTTCCTGTTTGTTCCCGACTTCTGACTTCTGGCTCCTGACCTTGCTTCGTTCATCGACTCTGGCTTCAGTTCCTGTTCCTGGTTTTGACTTCCGACTTCTGACTTCTGGCTCCTGACCTTGCTTCGTTCATCGACTCCAGCTTCAGTTCCTGTTCCTGGTTTTGGTTTCTGACATCTGAATTCTGACACCCGACCTTGGCTTGTCCCTGGACCCCAGCTTCAGTTCTCTCTGCTTCCGCAGGTATCCGGTTCTTCACTCGCCTGGAGGTTTCGCCTAAGTCCCAGTGGCTCAGGTCCTCATGGGCTCCTCCCTGGGGGGCTGCGGGCTTCCAAGGGTGAAGCCTCTTCTGACCTCCTGGGCTCCGCCTCGTCGTTGGACTACCTTGTTGACCTGCTCGTCTGATCCTTGGTTACATAGGATCACACCTAAACCAAGAGGCCCAAGTCCCTGTGGGCTCCTCCTGGGGGGACCTCGTGCTTCCAGTGGTGGTCTTCTCTGGATTACTCCTCCAGCACTGCCTCCCAGCTGTAACGGCCACTGTGGGTCCTCCACGGTGCAACAACATCATTCTCAGCCAGCCCAAGGGTCCACATTCATAACACAGCTCCCCTATGAGGAAAGGCTAAAGAGGTTAGTACTGTTCAGCATGGAGAAAAGACGAATGAGAGGGGATATCATAGAGGTCTTTAAAATCATGAGAGGTCTAGAATGGGTAAATGTGAATTGGTTAATTACTCTTTCAGATAATAGAAGGACTAGGGGGCATTCCATGAAGTTAGCAAGTAGCAAATTTAAAACTAATTGGAGAAAATTCTTTTTCACTCAAATCACAATTAAGCACTGTAATTTGTTGCCAGAGGATGTGGTTACTACAGATAGTGTAGCTGGGTTTAAAAAGGTTTGGATAAGTTCTTGAAGGAGACATCCATTAACTGCTATTAATCAAATTGCTTAGAGAATAGCCACTACTATTACTGGCATCAAAAGCATGGGATTTACTTAGTGTTTTGGTACTTGCCAGGTACTTTTAGCCTGGATTGGCCACTGTTGGAAACAGGATACAGGACTTGATGGACCCTTGGTCTGACCCAGTATGGCAATTTCTTATGTTCTTATGTTCTTAAGTGGCAAGTGCTTCCATGCTTCTCTGCCTTGCTGCTATACCACTTATCCTACATCATAGGAGTGTTTCTTCCACTCAGCATACCTGCCATACCAGACTTTGTATATCCTGAGGGTCATGCTGTCATACCCCACATTATACCCCTTGGGGCATTTTTGCCACGGTGAGGGGCTGCTTTGTAAATCTCATGGTGCCTTGGTGTGTTGATGCCACTCCTTGTGCTGCTTTGTCACTTTATCAGTGCCTTGGGATTTTTTCCTGCCACATATTTTCTGATTCATTCTTCCTTCTTAGTTTCTTAGGGAGTTAATGCCACTCTTGATGTTAATTTGCCTCTTGTGCTGCCTTGGAAGGTTCACACAACTGTTGTTTGTGCCCTCTTTTAAAGCCTTGAGGTGTTCTTCCCACTCTTCCTTCTTCTTTGCTCCACTGATGGTGCCTTGGAGAACTCATGCTACTGCTGGTAACCCTTTGCACCTTTAAGGAGCCTTAGGCTATTCATGCCACTTTTGGTGCCACGTTGTCATAATCTTGATTTGTTGGCATGCTTCACCCTTCTGATGATGTCTACCCACTATTTTCATTTAGAAATTATTAGAAAATCAAAATTTAGAAGCCCAAAATAGGCTGTGTTGCTTCCCCCATTGACTTTTAATGAGAAATGAAAAACAAATGAAACTAATGAAATGAGGGGGGACAGGAGAGAGAGAGGAGACCATCTGCTACCTGGCTTTCAGAAGTCGGACGTTGCCTGGCTCCAGTGCCTGCCTTGAGGGTGAGGACTTTGACCCGGCCCCGGAGTGATTCCTTCAGCGGGTGAGGACGTTGCCCCGGCCCCGGAGGTGGTGAAGTCGTGCCGCACACGTCATCAGGGAGGGACCGGAAGGATTTAAAACCGGACCCTCCTGCGGCAGAGACTCGGGGGACAGGAGAGAGAGAGGAGACCATCTGCTACCTGGCTTTCAGAAGTCGGACGTTGCCTGGCTCCAGTGCCTGCCTTGAGGGTGAGGACTTTGAACCGGCCCCGGAGTGATTCCTTCAGCGGGTGAGGACGTTGCCCCGGCCCCGGAGGTGGTGAAGTCGCGCCGCACACGTCATCAGGGAGGGACCGGAAGGATTTAAAACCGGACCCTCCTGCGGCAGAGACTCGGGGGACAGGAGAGAGAGAGGAGACCATCTGCTACCTGGCTTTCAGAAGTCGGACGTTGCCTGGCTCCAGTGCCTGCCTTGAGGGTGAGGACTTTGACCCGGCCCCGGAGTGATTCCTTCAGCGGGTGAGGACGTTGCCCCGGCCCCGGAGGTGGTGAAGTCGCGCCGCACACGTCATCAGGGAGGGACCGGAAGGATTTAAAACCGGACCCTCCTGCGGCGCGTGAGAGCCGCCGGCGCGTCGCCTAAGCCGCGCGCGCCCCTTTGGCGCGCGCGGCTTAGGCTGAAAATTCTGGATTAAGAAGAGTGGAGTTTGGGTTTGCTCAATTATCAATTGTAAGTAAGACTTTCTAACTAAAATATTGCATTCTCACTCCTCTCTCGAGTCCCCTCGTGTTATAAGTCTCTTATGTAATAAGGAAGGAGAGCTGAAACTCCCTTGTGACACATTGACTTTTTAACTGCATGCCTCATACAAAGCGGAAGGGAAGGGTGCGGACAGCTTCTCCTGCAGTTGCCATGCCCATCCCTTCTCAACCAACTATTCAGGGTTTTTTCGCCCCAACCCATGTATCAACCCCAGGGATATCTGCTGTGAGGCTGGGTGAGGAGCACACCCAGACCTCCTTAGATTCTTTAACATCTTTAAGCCCTGGGGCTCCAGAGACTCCTTCTCCTCCATTTAACACCCATATCCAGCTACAGGACTGGTCAGCGCATCCAAAGATACTGGGTACTAAACCGGTCGCAGAAGCTGTGTCTGAGACAATAACGGAGGATGTTAAAGGTAGAGGCATCATAGGAAGGATGAATGCCTCAATTGTCAACTTGGTAGGAGGAGAAGAGCTGACAAATGAATCCAGCAGGATTGTAGAGATTTGTCAGTTAGGAGGAGTGAGGGATTCTCCCAAAGAAAAACTGGTTAATCCCTCTGAAGTTACCCTTGGAAATCTTTGGGAAGCTTCTTTGAAAATTCAAAATATGATTGTGTTATTAACTGAATCTGTAAATAACTCTCAGAAGAGAATCCTAGAAATTGAGCCTAAGTTAAATTTGCATGAAACTAGGATAAATGGAATTGAAGAAAAGATTTTGCATGTTCAAGAAATACAAACAAAATTACTTCAAGATGATAATATTGCTTCAAAGAAAATAGAAAATTTAGAAAATCATATTCGATATCATAACTTACGCATATTGAATTTTCCAAAAGTAAAACTCATATCTCCTCGTGAGCAGTTTAGGAAATATTTAATGGAAATACTTCAAATTTCAAAGGAGAGTGTACCTGGTATATCGAAAATCTATTTTGTGTCTAAAGTATTAAAAGAGCAAGGGATAGTAAGGGAGTCTAGTGTGGCAGTTGAAGAAAATTTAACTGATTTTCTTGAAACTACAGAGGAAGAACAGATAGAATACAGAGGTACGCTCTTGGTGACTTTTGTAATATCATCGGATAGAGATTTAGTTTTGAATATGTTTTTTCGGAATAGAAATAAACTGTTCTTGGAGCAAAAGATATGGGTTTTCCCAGATTTAACTAGGATTACTCAAATTCGTAGGCGGAAATTTCTAGAGATGACTCAAGAGGTTAGACAGTTAGGAGCTAGGATGTCTCTCAGATATCCATGTAAGTGTTTGGTACATTTAAATAATGTTAGATACCTTTTCTTTGAACCTTCTCAACTAAGGTTCCTGATAGATAACCAGGGAATAGGAAGAACCAACACTCAACCTACTCAGGAATAATCAAATAAATATGGGTTACCTTCCTTTTCTTTGTATTTTTGTTCTAACTAGTTTAGTTAGTTAAAATGGTTAATTGTTCCATTTCTTTTCAGAGACTTATATAACTGCCTTAAAAGATTAAAAGAAGTAGGGATAGAAAGGATTGCATATTGAATGTGTATATGTAATATTGGAAACTATTTCTCTGTGATTATTGAAAATTGAATAAAGAAATTATAAAAAAAAAAAAAAAAAGAAACTAATGAAATGAATTTTTTTTTTCTTGGAAACTAATGAAACAAATTTAGGTGCCCTATGAAATGACTGAATGAACTAAATGAAAATGTTTCTTCTGCACAGGTAAAAACTAAGTGTTACGCCCATCGGTCACAGGCGGCTGCGACCTCTCATGCTCACCTCTTTTTTCCCTGCACCATCAATTCTGGAATGAATGGTGGCCTCCGCCAGCCAACGCCGACATCCCTGGTGTCCCCGGGACAGCATGGGCCCTGCCAACTGCCATCTTGACTCCGGAATCACCTAAGGCGTGTGCACGCACAAGGGCCTCCTTTGTACACGTCATGGCGGGAACCTCGGGGGCGTCCCCTCCTGATGATGTCAACTCACTGATGTACTTAAGTTGACCGGCCCTCTGCTACTACGAGTTAGCAAGGAGTTCCCTCGTTGCTGAATCCGCTCCATTCTTGAACTTCAGTTCCTTTCCCTTCTCCTGGCGTGTGGATGCTCTAGGTACCCGCTCCTCGGGGGCCTTTCCCCGTTCCTAGCTATCCACTCCTCAGAAGGCTTTCTTGCCTTGGACTACTGACCCGCTTCGCCGGTTACTCTTCTAAATCACTGCTTGTGAGTACCTCTCTACTGACTTCATCGATACCAGCCTAAAAAAGCCTTCTGTGGTATACCCTGAGCCTCGGGCCACTGCCGTTCCTCTTCAGTACTAGTGGTCCCAGTATATCCTGTGCTGCAGGGTATTGCCGTACCATCTACAAGATCCACTTCCGGGTTTGTGTTCCTCAGACTACTTCATCTTCAGTACAATCATCTTCGGCGTACCCCACTCTGTGGGCAAGTACCGGAGCTGCATCTCTGAGGTAACCTCAACTTATCTGAAGGGACTTCCTGGTGTACCCTGTACTGTGGGCCTACCAGACATTCACACCACCAGCACCATCCTGGATATACCCCACTGCTCAGAACTGTATTTAATTGCATTACCCGCTCTGCAGGTTCTGCTTTCCTCCCTGCATAATAAAGTCTCTATCATTCAGGGTGCTCTATGCTGCTGAGACCATGCCTACTGACAGTGAGGCCCACATGGCTCCTCCCTGTGAGCGGAGACATCTCTCATCTCGACCCAGGGTTCACATCCTTACAAAAACATAACACTGAGGTTCAAATTCCAAACGGTGATTACTATCAAACCATAACAGAATGAACTGAACACAAAAGAGAAAAAAAAATGAAAGGCAGATATTTAAATTAGGCAGGTAAAAACCAGGACAATGTGGAAAAATGATAGACAAATAAAAAAAAACCAATCCAGCACAATAGGTAAAATAAGCATGAAAAGTAAAAAGCAGCAAAAGAAATTCAAAAGATATAATCAGAATACTTAGACTTCAGAAACAAAACATTTACTCTCTCACTCTCCTTTCTCTGGCAATCCCCTCTTCCAATCAATTATCCCTGCTGCTACCAAACCAGCATTAAGATGCCTCAGGTCATGTCATCCTCCTCTGCTGCTTTGTCCAGAATAATACATTGAGTCAAAAAGCACTACTGTATCCTTCATAGTCCAAAATGTGTTTCCCTCACTTCTCACAGCAGAGGAGAAGGATGCTGCCTGAGACACCACTGTTCTCTTCTTTCTATTGTTGGCCAGATCTGAGTGGGGGATGTGGGAATCAATGGGGAGATTGTCTAGTGGTTTGTGAGAAAAGGGCTCAGAGAGGGAATCAACTAGGGATAAGAGAGGTACCAAAAAAGGTAAAAAAAAAAGAGCTGGGAGTGATAAAGGGCATTGAGGATAATTTGAGGAATTAAGGAAGGGTTTGACTGGGAGGATAACAAATGAGAACTGGAGAGGATTAGGGATGTGCAGAGCAAAATTTTATGTTCATATTTTTTATGTCCGAAAGGGGGTCCCACTTGCGGCCAATATGGACATAAAAAAAATCCAATGAGTTGGGTATATGTACATATGTGCAAAAAAAAAATTTAAACCCCCTCACCCTCCTTAATCCCCCCCCCAGACTTACCACAACTCCCTGGTGATCGAGCGAGGAGTGAGGACGTCATTTCTGCAATCCTTGGCGAGAAGCATGTGACGTCGGTGGCACGTCGAGTGACGCGGCGTCACGTGATTCCCGGCTCGTTCGCGCCGGATGGCTCGTTCGGCCCAAAAAGAACTTTTGGCCAGCTTGGGGGGGCCTCCTGACCCCCCCAAGCTGGCCAAAAGTTCTTTTTGGGCCGAACGAGCCGTCCGGCGCGAACGAGCCGGGAATCACGTGGCGCCGCGTCACTCAGACGCGACGTCACGTGATTCCCGGCAAGTTCGCGCCGGACGGCTCGTTCGGCCCAAAAAGAACTTTTGGCCAGCTTGAGGGGGTCAGGAGGCCCCCCCAAGCTGGCCAAAAGTTCTTTTTGGGCCGAACGAGCCGTCCGGCACGAACTTGCCGGGAATCACGTGACGTCGGCGTCACGTGATTCCCGGCTCGTTCGCGCCGGACGGCTCGTTCGGCCCAAAAAGAACTTTTGGCCAGCTTGAGGGGGTCAGGAGGCCCCCCCAAGCTGGCCAAAAGTTCTTTTGGGCCGAACGAGCCGTCCGGCGCGAACTTGCCGGGAATCACGTGACGCCGGCGTCACTCGACGTGCCGCCGACGTCACATGCTTCTCGCCAAGGATTGCAGAAATGGCGTCCTCACTCCTCGCTCCATCACCAGGGAGTTGTGGTAAGTCGGGGGGGGGGGGGGATTAAGGAGGGTGAGGGGGTTTATATTTTTATTTTGGCTCAACAATCGCGATTTCCCACATATCGAACATATCTATGTTCGATATGTGGGAAATCTGATCGTTTATGTCGAATCAATTTTTTAAGTAAAAAAAAAATATGAGTTGCGTTTTACTAATGCGGTCAATCCGAATGCACACCCCTAGAGAGGATGAGGAAGATTTAGAGGTTAGAATGGGGATCAGTGTGGAGTATGTGATAGAAGAGATCAGCTTGGTGTGAACGAGGGGAATCATGAGAGAAAGACTCGAGGGACTGTGAAAGAGGGATTGGTTGTGTATGTGTGTGATAGAGAGAGAGAGAGAGAGAGAGAGAGAAAGGATTTGGTGATTAATGATTATGAAAGAAAAAGAGGAAATGCAGGGTGGGGTGGGATTAAAAGAGAAGACCAAGAATGAGTAGTGGATAGGTGAGGAAGAGAATTGTTGGGGGTGGGGGAGAGAGGGTATGTGGAAGAGGGAGAAAGATCAAAGCTAGGGAAGGAACATCTCCCTTCCTCTGAATATGGATCCTCCCTCTCTTAATCTCATTTGTATGAAGTACATGCATATGTAATGCAGGAGTGGCCAACTCCAGTCCTCAGAAGCCACAAACAGGCTGCATTTTCAGGATATCCATAATAAATTGTTAGAAATTTGAAAGCAAAATATCATAAAGTTTACAAAAGAGATCATCTGCTTATGGCAGATACCATAGTGACCCAATGAAAGACAATAGTAAAGGGATCACTGCTGAGCAAGCAGAGAACCAAAGCACTCCAGAACATGCCAAAAGCAAATAAAAACAAGTTAATCTCTTGAAATCTGGAAAAAAAAATTAAAACCTTTCACAAATTATATTAGAGAAGATGATTTCTCAGCTCATGAGGTTATTGCAGTTTATCAGAGTTATTTTGTTCTTTGCATTTCCATTTCAATGTGTTATTCCTATTGGGGGGGGGGGGGGGGGCAGAAATTTGTTTAACAACCAAACTTGACACATGCATAGAAGAGGAACCTGTGAAACACACCACCAGCATTTTGGATTTGTATGTTGGCCAGCAATTCAGCGTTTTTTCCTCTTAGTGCTATACAAATAAATAATTCATAATATAAACAACAGCTGCTCATCAGTCTTACTTTTATTTTAATGCCAGCACCCATGAAGTAAAAACAAAAAGGAATGCAGTTATATCATAGAAAACAGGCATGACTTTGTTTGAGATATATTGCTATAAATAAAAGAAGTAGTGAAAAAAAATGTATCAGTAAAAGCTAAGAAACAGCCAAAATCATGCCACAGATGTAACACATTCCTTAGCAGCACACAAACAATGTGTCCTAAAGGCGCCACCTATTCTGTCTCTTACTTCTGTACATTTCACTGTACACCAGTTCTAAGCTATTTACTGGTTTAGATTAGTATTGAGGTTAAGTGATGGAAGCACTCTAAAAAGTCTTTATTCTGTTTTAATAAGGACTTAGAATATGAAAGTGTTCTGATTGATCCTGATAATTTTAACACACAATTTTACTCTGGTCTCTCATGATATTATAATGTTTCTTCTTTTGTTTTTATCTATCCAATGGAGGAGTAGTCTAGGAGTTAGAGCTGTAGACTATAAACCAGTATTCAAATCCCACTCCTTGTGACCTTGGGCAAGTTACTTCACTCTTTGTTGCCTCAGGTACAAACTTAGGGGGTTATTTTCCAAGCTGCGTTATGGGCCTTTCGCAAGCGTTAAGGTGTTTTTTTTGCAAGTGAAAAGCACCATAATGCATGGTGTGATGCTAATTTAGAAAAGAGGCAGGATTTCTGGCCAAGTGGGCTGGCTTCATGAAGACATATTGCACAGTTTTAACACAGCAAACAACTACACCTTTTTCTTTTGTGTTAAGCTGTGCAACATGGCTTTATCACACTTTCCAATGTTTTCACACATAGCATTTTTAGTCTACCTACCACCACTGAGGGAGGGAGGAAGAGAGAGAGAGCGTTGATTTCCTTCGGAGTGAGGAAACTCATCCAAAGATGAGATTTGTACAATGTTCTCTCAATGTAGCGTGATGTTACCCAGGTAGAGAGTCCATCAAGCTAGGTTGAGAGAACATTGTACAAATCTCATCTCTGTGTGAGTTTCCTCACTTCGAAGGTCATCAAATCTTCACAAGAGTGCACTGTTCTGTTCGTATGTCTCACTCTGAATGTCAAAGTGGCCCCTAACCCCTACACTAATACCTAAATCTCACCTTGAGTAACTAGGTTTGTCTCCTATAGAGGTATAAATACCTAACTACTATGAGGGTCTTATCACTAGTCTCTCACTTTCTCTTTCTCTCTCTCTCTCTTACAAAAATTATGGCACTTACTGCAAAAGGTTAGCAAAGCACACTTTGCAATAAATAAGCTATTACCATAAAATACACCCCTCTTTCTATCACATGTGATAGTTTGATGAATCTAGCCTTAGGGACTGATTCAGCAAGGTATTTTCCCATAGACACAGAATGGGAGAAAAGCCTTAGTGAATCAGGCAGTTAGATTATGAGCCCTCTGTGGACAGGGAAATACCTATAGTACCTGAATGTAATCTGCTTTGAAGTGCCAAAAAACAGAATTTAAAAAATGTATATATTTTATTTTTACTTTATCATTTCTATTTCTTTTTGAGTCTGACTTTTCCAGTTGCTATTTTTTGTTCAATCTTACCCTCTAAAGTTTTCCTCTCTTCCCAAGAAAGAAACCATAAAGCTGAACAAGACATGAGGGTGGGCAGACTGGTTGGCCTATGGATGTTCATGATCAAAGAGATTTGTCCAGCAGTACCTCCCCTCGCTGACCAGCTATGTTTTAGCTGGATATAAAAAAGAGGCAGTGTGGGGCTTTATAGGGGCAGGGCTTAAACTTAGCTGGTTAATTCTGAATATCTGCACTCAACAGCTTAGCATAGCCAGGTTAGTCTGGTCATGATGGAGAGCAAGTCTAAAGTTATCTGGGTACCCAAGTACATAGACAGTTTTAGACCTAGTAGCAAGTGAATCTCAAACCTCTCAATCCTTTGAGTCAAGATCAACTTAATGGTAGTTGAAGATGATTGCTAAGTATCGTCTCAACCTCAAAACATTCATTAACCAAACCACCAAAGATTGCTTCTACAAATTACATATCCTGAAAAGAATAAAACCGCTGTTTCACACTCAGGACTTCAGAACAATCTTGCAAGCAATAATCTTTTCCAAACTAGATTATTGCAACTCATTACTATTAGGCCTCCCAGCTTCTTACACCAAACCTTTACAAATGGTTCAGAACTCTGCAGCCAGAGTCCTTACAAATTCCAGGAAAATTGACCACATTTCACCTATTCTCAAAAACCTCCATTGGCTTCCGATCCACTATAGAATCATGTACAAAACCATTAACATCATATACAAAACTATCAACCAACACACGCAACTTGACCTACAAATACCACTTAAAAAATTCACCTCCGCCAGGCCTATCAGGGAACACTACAAAGAGTCACTCCAAATTCCAAAGGCCAAAACCTACCAACATAAATCCTTGAGTCTCAGAGCCTTCTCATCAGCAGGTCCAGCTCTCTGGAACTCGATCCCACCTGATTTGAGACAAGAGCCATGCTCTTTAACATTTAGGAAAAGACTAAAAACTTGGCTTTTCAAAAAAGCATTTCCAAGCCTTGAATAAAACCTCCTCTCACTAGCACTAACTCGTATGCAATAATGGTATGTAAACACGAATCAACCAACCTCAAACCCTCTCTCACTAATTCCTGCTGAATATTTATCATACTATTACCATTCACAACTGTCATATTTATTCATTTGATTACCTATGTACCATTTCATAGTCTTATTTTTTCACTTGCTATTCTAATGTATCAATAGGCTGAAATGTAAATATTGTGCTGTTCAATTTCTCCCCTTCCATCCCAAGTTTATTTTCCTTGTTTTTTGTAACTTTCCCTCTCCCTTTTTCTGATTCACTGTATTTAAAGTTCAAGGTTCTTATTGAAAATATTGTTTTTTACGTTACGTTATGCTTTACACTCCTTGTTATTTGTAAACCGGGTTGATGTGATGCCTAGCATGAAACTCGGTATAACAAAAACAATAAATAAATAAATAAATAAATAATAAGTATAGCCTTGGAAATTCTTAGGACTTAGAAACATCTGGAGAGGGGTTAAATTGTGGGATATATTCTTTAGAGTTGTGTGTTTCTGAGATAATAAGCAAGTCAGAGAGAGTTAATTCTAGTGTCTGTCTTTCTCTCCCATCCACCCCTAGCTCAACTCTTTTTTTTAGGCTAGAGACACTTTCTCAGTAAAAATCAATCAGGTTCTTTTCTAAATCATACTATTGCACCATCCCTTATTGAGTGATTAATCATTCCCTTGTAGGTCACCAGCAGATTCATTAGTGAATACACCTATAAATTGAAAGTACTCTAATTCCAACTCCCTTAACAACCTAAACTTAACTATCACCTCAACAAAATTAAGATGAAGGCAGCAGTCCAGCAGCAAGAGGGGAGCTTTCCAGTCTTTTGCATCGAGTGTCATATGTATGATTTTTTACCTGCCTGTAGGAGACTATATGTGAGCTCCTGGCTCTCAGAGAATGAGTCTGTTCTCTGGAGGCTAGAGTTGCAGACTTGGAGGAGCTGAGATAGACAGAGAGGTACATTTATGAGACCTTCAGGGACATAGTAACCTAGTCCCAAGTCCAGTCTGGCAGCCCTGGTGCTGTCTTGGATCAGAACAGATGGAAAGTATTACTCTGGTGTAGCAGGAAGTGCTCCTGTAGCAAGGACCTGCTCTCTAGGTGATACATTGTCTTCTCGCACTGAGGACAAGCCCCCTAGGACTACTGACCAGGAAGGAAGGGTTAGTTTGGCCATCGTATTTGGTGATTTGATTATTAGAAATGTAGATAGCTGGGTGGCTGGTAGACTTGAGGATTGTCTGGTAATTTGCCTGCCAGATATGAAGGTGGCGGACCTCATGCATCACCTAAAAAGAACTATAGACAGTGCTCGGGAGGAGCTGGCTGTCTTGGTACATGTGGGAGCCAACATCATAGGAAAATATGGGAAGAAGGTTCTGGAAGCCATATTTAGGATTTTAGGTAGAAAGTTGAAATCCAGGGGGTGCTCTAGTGCAGCGACAAGATGGCCACCTGAACTTTTTGCTCCGTGAGCCTTTCCTGCAAAAAAAAAAAGCCTTTTAGTGGATGTGCACCGCATCGAAACTCACCTAAATCTAGTTTCTCATGGCTATTCCCAAGTCTGGCAAAATTGAGGCTGCTTTTGCAGCTGTGGCTGGCACGAAAAGGGCGAAGCAAGATCCGCCCTCGCCAGACAAGGCCCCAGCTCCCAAATTGATGGCGTTGGCGGAATTAGTTCTGACCGAACTAAAACAGCTGAAGGAAATGATTCAGCTAAACATTGATGCAACAGCAGCTATTCGGGACGATCTCAAAACTATGTCCACCCAAATGGGTACTTTTCAATCTCGACTTGACGATTTGGAGACTCAAACCTCAGCTTTATTATTGACTACTGTGCCACTGCCGTGTCTTACTAAGGATATCGAAAAACTGCAGCAAGACATAGATAATAGAAATCGCCGCAACAATATTCAGATTTTAGTTGTGCCGGAGGGAGCTGAAGGAACAGATATCATGGCCTTTGTCCTTCAATTTATTCCCTCCACTTTGCAGGTAAACTTCGACTGATTCTTCGAAAATGAAAGGGCTCACTGGGTCCCTTCAAAAATGCCACGGAACCCGAGGTTTCCCCGGCCTATAATTTTTAAGGCTCTAAGGTACCCTCAGGCCTTGATGATATTAATGTCAGCCCGGAGAAGAACTCCAATTAACTATCAAGGCAATTCAATCTTATTCATCCCAGATTTGGCGAAAACCACAGCCGACCGCCGGAAGGCCTTTCTTGCCATGCGACCTCGGCTATAGGCTTTGGGGACGAAATATGGCATCCTTTATCCGGCCCAGCTAAAAGTAAGTCTTAAAAATCAGACAAAACTCTTTCATACATTGAAAGATGCGGAAGAATTTTTGCTGTTTCATGAAGAGGCTCCTGGGATGGTTACATGAAAGAACTCCTACTCTAGATCTCTCCTCACCCTTACTGCTCACTTAGAGCTTGTTTTTCCATGATACTGGTTGCATTCTTCCTTCAACAGATTGTTGATATTTTCATTTTTTTTTCAATCATGCAAATGACTTTTATATGTATCTACTTGCTCACAATATTTATCATAGGGCAGTAGCCTGGAACCCGAGGTGCCCCCTCTTTTCCTTTTTTTTCTCTCGGGCCCATGTTTCACTGTTAATATTATACATAGAGTATGTTTTCCCTAGCGAGCCTTGTTTGATATACATGAAGGTTTTTGGGGTTTTTTGCTATAGTTCACTGGTTTATTGATTTAGGTCTCAATGGAAGCAGAGAGTTTGGAGCCCTCTGTCCGCCTAGAGGCTCTTTATTTTTTTGACCCGCAGTGCTTGCACTGATTGGTATTAGAACTTCAGGATCTTTTCCTTTTTTCCATTTTTTTTTCTTAGCTTATCTCCTTCTCTTTCTATGTTCGTTTGTGTTCTTTCTGTTACTCTGGTTTTCTCTCTCCTTCTCTTTCTCTTCCCTTGCTTTCTCTCCGGCTCATCTATGACTGTAGGTCTTATTGTTTTTGCTGGAGGATACCCACGAATACTCATCTCCAATACACCTTCCTCATGGCAACTACTATTTCCCAATTTACTCTGGTTTCGCTAAATGTTAATGGCTTTTCACACCCTATTAAAAGAAAGTACTAACTTATCTGCAAACGTTGCATACAGACATTGCTCTCATTCAAGAGATCCACCTGAATACTCTAGAATCCATTAAACTGAAACAGCAATGGGTTGGACATGTTTTTTTTAGTCCAGCAGTCAAGAAAAAAAGGGGGATGGCCATACTGCTCCACAAGCGTTTGGGTGCACAGATTCTGCATCAAGCGGCAGATGTTGAGGGCCAATGGAATCTTCTTCAAATTCTCCTACAAAATGAGAAGTTCACTATTTTCAACCTATATGCACCCAACCAGGATGAACCGATCTTTTTTCAGACGGCATTTGCACACCTGCTCTCTTTGGACTCAGCTCAGTACATCATAGGGGGTGATTTTAACCAGCCCTTGGACCCTATCCTGCATAAGAAATCTTCAGATAAACCTTTTCTCTCTAAATCTACAACCACGCTGAGGCATTGTTTCTCCACGGATTAATCAGACCTTTGGAGACTGTTTCACCCCCACTAGTTTGGACTACACCTTCTTTTCATTTCCTCATTCTTCCTACTCAAGGATAGACTACTTTCTCACCACCAGCAGTATTATCCCCAAGATTCAATTGGCTAAGATCTACCCAATCTTGATCTCTGCAGCGGTATCAATGTTTTGCAATCTTCAGATGCCGCTACGAGTTTACCATCAATGGCACTTCAACTTCGCCCTTTTATCAGATTCGGCCTTCCTAAACCTGCTCAGAACTAAGATTTCGGAATACTTCTGGCTTAACGACATATCAGATATCACTATTCCTACTCTATGGGCAGCTTTTAAAGCTACTACTCGGGGCGAAGTAATAAGCTATGCCATTCGTCAGAAAAAAGCCCATAGGGCTACTCTACAAGCTTTACATTAGGAACAAGCCCACATTTTAGCTCCTTCATATTTGACTTTTAATACTTTGTTGAAAGCCAGATATCACTATAATCATTTACTCAGTTCACAGGTGAAGCTAAATCTCTTTCAGACTAAAGCTCATTATTATGCTGAAAACAATAAATGTGGTCGTCTATTATCATCACTATTAAAGAAAAGAATGGATAAAAAACGAATTGTGAAAATTCAATCTCCTTCTAAGAAATTGTTGACATCAGAAACGGAAATACTGCAAGCCTTTCGGGACTTTTATGCATCTCTCTATCAATCAGAAGTCTCTTTATCATCCGCAGAGATTAGTAGATTCTTGTTGCCCTTACCTCATGCTACTCTCTCGGACACTCAAGTGGCCAACCTGGACGAACCTGTTAAGTTAACTGAGATTACATCAGCTATAGCATCTCTTTCATCGGGTAAAGCGCCTGGTCCAGATGGATTTATCACAGATTTTTTCCAAGCTTTCCAAAAGGATCTCGCTCCGCATCTGCAAACATTTTATTCTTCTCTTCTCCAGCATCCGGATGCTTCATCTGCATTTTCTGAAACCTGTGGGGTGGTGCTTCCAAAACCAGGAAGGGATGATACTGTTATAGCAAACTATCGCCCCATTTCTCTCTTTAACACAGATTATAAAATGTTTGCGAAAATCCTAGCTACCAGATTATCTCACCTCATGTATCTATTGGTTCAATTCACGACTCTTTCTGCATCTTAATCATTTAATGTCCCCCACTGATTCCCCAGTGGTTGTGATATCGCTAGATGCCGAGAAGGCATTCGATCGTGTCAAATGGCCTTCTTGTTTCAGGTACTCCACTGGTTCAGAATTGGTCCTAATTTTTTGTCTTGGGTACAACATATCTATCACTCCCCTTCTGCTTTTCTTTATGTCAACAACCAAATGTCCACGCGTTTCCCCCTTTTTAGAGGTACATGGCAGGGGTGTCCTCTCTCCCCGTTATTGTTCAACCTGGCTTTGGAACCACTGTTAACAGCTATTCGGCATGACTCTTCTATTACATGGATTATGACTGGCACTGAAATGTTTAAGTTGTCTGCTTATGCTGATGATGTTCTTCTTTTTCTTTCTAACCCTGCTTCTTCCCTCTCTAGTCTTTTCACACTCATCTTCGCTTACTCTTCTTTATCAGGATATAAAATCAATTGGCACAAAACGGAACTCCTCCCTATAAATTATAGTGGCTCTATAATAGATTTCTCCCAGTTTCAGATACAAAAGGTGCAAAAAGGTCTCAAATACCTAGGGGTCTATTTTTATATGGACCCGGTGGACACGATTACCCAGAGTGAAACATTGATCTTGCAACAACTCCAGGATGCAGCACTCAAATAGTATCCACTGTATTTAACCTTGTGGGGCAGACTAGAAACTATTAAAATGGTTCTGGCCCCAAGAATCACATATGTTCTCTCAATGCCTCCTATTTTTTTCTCTGATGATTTCTATGCTCATGTGGACCACCTACTGATGAGCATCTTATGGCATAATAAAGCACCTAAGATTGCACTGAAAAAATTAAAGGCTAGCAAACAATCTGAGGGCATCAACTTCCCTGATTTTTATGCGTACCATCAAGCTTTCATCTTGCAGCAAGGATATCACTACTTTGTTCCTTCAGCCCATAAATTAGACCATCCAATATGGCTTTGCATAGAACTGCATTTATTTTCTCCCTTCCCTTTGGAATCTTTTCCTGGTATGACCCTACCCTCTGGATTGCTTCAAATCCGATACTATGCTCTCTACATAGGGCATTAGTGGAATTGGAAGCATTACATCCACCGTTAACCTTTCTTGGCGAGCTTCAAGGCTTGCCCCCTTGTGGGGTAATACCCTCATTCGTGTTGACAGCCGGTCTCTCCACTGGCCTATCAGGCAAACAGCCCACATTTGGTCCATATCCAATGTATTTCAAAACAGTGCATTTTGTCCCTTTTCGTTGTTGCAAGATCGATTTCATATTCCTCAGTCTTAATTTTATGCTTGGTTACAGCTTTGAGACGCTCTACAATCCTCCAAGGGATATATATTCACCTTTGATAAAATCCCTTACTTGCTTGAAGTTTATAGAGAACTTGGTTCCAAAGGAGACATTGTATCGTGCCTATATAAACTGATTAAGCAGTTGTCTCAAGGGGCTTCCTTACCAGCTATGTATAGCGCCAGGTCAGATGCCTTGGCGATCACGCCTTACCAAATAAGCCTGATACTTCACTTTCAATGCATATCCAGTATAGCTCTCTCCTTCAACAGCAGGGGAGAAAGACTGATACTTCACGCATATCCAGCATATCTCTCTGCTTCAATGGCAGGGGAGAAAGTCTGATACTTCACTTTCAATGCATATCCAGCATAACTCTTAGCTTCAATGGCAGGGGAATGAAGAAAAGTGGATCTATATACAGACAACAACCAACAAGGACTGAATTACATAGTCTGGATAAACAAATAAGCATAGGTGTAGCTTGCTTATTGTGGCGGTTACTACCCCTAACTAATTAAGCTAGATATTTCACTTAGATGCAGGTCCAACACTGCTCTCTACATTAATGGTGTGGGTGGAAGGGAAATAGAACCAAAAGATTACTAAGAGCCAAGAGTAACAGATAAGAATGAGAAAAAAAAAGTGCAAAACTTGCTGGGCAGATTGGATGGGCTGTTTGGTCTTCTTCTGCCATCATTTCTAAGTTTCTATGTTTCTATGTCTGGAATATCTCTGTTTGTATATCACTATCATCCAGTTTAACTCAAACGGCCTATTTCATAAAGCACAGGGCGGTATGGACCCCCTGGAAACTGCATAGGGTGGGACTCAGTCACTCCCACACTTGCTGGTCATGCTTAGAGAATAAAGCCACTTTACATCACATGTTATACTCCTGCCCTTTTAGGCAAAGATTCTGGTCACAGATTTGGACAACCATATCAAGTGTCTTATAGCTTGATATCCCACTCTCATATCCTATTGTTATTCTAAAAGGTGCTTATGCCTCCCTTTCACTTTCCAACCCTCATCGCAAATTGCTAGATTTTCTGTTCACTGTTGCCCAGTATAATATCCTCTCTAACTGGAAGAATAGTGATATGCTCTCAGATCATTTATGGTGGAATTCCATCTGTTTGTATTCCAAATATGAAAAGGCAATGGCTATAAAATTCAACCAGTTAGCTGCTTGGTCCCAGGTGTGGAAGCCTTTGGATGGTTATCTAACTTCTAATCCCTAGTCCTTATATGTGGTTGTCATCCCTCTTCTTTAGCAGCCATGATGAGGCTCTCTTTTTTCTGCTCCTCCTTTACCCCTTTCCCCCTCCTCCCTTTTTTCCTCCCTTTCCCCTCTTGTCCCACCCCTCTTCCCTCTATTCTCTCTCTGTCTTTCTCTCAATACCTTTTCTTATCTCAGATTCTTTCCCACTGCTCATCTCTTTCCTTATTAATTTTTTCTTTTTTATACTCTCTTCATTGTGACCTCACCCTGGTTTCTGTCATATTTCGTCTTCTTCTTCTTTATTATAATTCCACGGTTTCTGTTATCCTCTGGTGGGGGGGTCAATGTTGTTTGGACAGCTTCATTTTGCTTCAACTTAGAGCTTTATGTATATACTTACTTAATTATCTTTATTTTGTTGATTATTGTGGCTCACATTGTACCTATATGTGTATGGCTTAAATAATAATAATAAAAAGATTTAAACACAAAAAAGAAAGCTGAAATCCAGAACCTCCAGGGTGGCATAGCTCCGGAATCTCAATGCGTGGATGAGACGATGGTGCAGGGAAGAGGGATTCAGTTTTGTAAGGAACCAGACAATCTTTTGAGGAAGGGGAAGACTTTTCCAAAAGGACAGGCTCCACCTTAACCAAAATGAAACCAGGCTTCTGGAGTAACTTTCAAAAAGCAGATAGAGCATCTTTTAAACTAGAACAAGGGGGAAAGCAAACAGTCACTAAGCAGTGCATAGTTTGGAAGAATGTATCTTTGAAGGATACTAATGAAATAGGAGAGTTAGGGCATCCCAACAGAGCGTTTCCAATAAATGCAAAAGTAGCCCATGTTCCTATAAGAAAAGAATCACCTGAGCTAAAGAATTCCAAATTATCCATATCAACTGAAAAGAAGGTTGTTAATACAAACAAAAAATACACTTTGAAATGTCTGTATGCCATTGCCAGAAGTCTAAGAAATAATATGGGAGAGTTAGAATGTACAGCAATGAATAATGAGATAGATATAATTGGCATCTCAGAGACCTGGTGGAAGGAGGATAACCAATGGAACAGTGCTATATCAGGGAACAAATTATACCGCAATGATAGGGAGGAACAAATTGATGGGGGTGTAGCACTTTATGTCCGGGAGGGTATAGAGTCCAATAGGATATACATTATATGAGAGACTAAATGCTCAGTAGAATCTGCATGGGTAGAAATCCCATGTATGTTGGGTAAGAGTATAGTGATAGGAGTATATTACCGTCCACCTGGCCAAAATGATCAGACAGTTGATGAAATGCTAAGAGAAATTAAGGGAAGCTAACCAATTTGGAGTGCAGTAATAATGGAAGATTTCAAAAACCCCAATATTGACTGGGTAAATGTAACATCAGGACATGCTTGTGTTATGGTTATTGATGTTTGGGTGGATCCTTGGACACTGTGGCAGCTGACCACGCCCATGGGGGGCAGTCCCATGAGGGTCCACAGTGTCAGGCTAGACTCTGGACACACAAACACAGATTTGAATCTTTTATTAAACAGTTTTGGAAACCACCAGAGGTGGCAGTAGTGAGTAGTGGATGTTGAGCCCAGCTGGGCAGGTCTCCCACAGAACACTGGAACAGCGAATCCTCTGCTAGGCTGTGCTGCAGTGGAAAGAGACTGAGAGTTATGAGTACACAATGAAAAGCATTCAGAGTCCCAGGTAGAAATAGGAGAAACTCCGAGACAGGGAGAGCAGGCCCTTGAGGAGCGAGTACCTGATCCCTTAGAGCAGAGAGACTCAGTTGTACTCAGTAACAGATATTCCACTAGACGAGAGGTCTGGCACCGAAAGAGAGGGCAGGCCCTCGAGGAGCGAATACCTGGTTCCAGTGAAGCAGTACTGTGGAATAGATGGTAGTTGTACTCACAGATGGAAACTGTTAGTGAAGTCTTCCATGTAGAAAGGTTTGAAGATGCAGGCAGCGACTCAGGGAACATGGGCCCTCGAGGAGCGAGTACCGGTTTCCTGATAGCACCTGAAAGGAGCAGAAGAGGCCCTCGAGGAGCAAGTACCCCGTTAGCAACCCCGAAGGGTGTAAGAGTTCCAGATAGCACTGGAGTGGCAGAGCAGCTTCGGTATGGAGAGCAAATCCCATCTGTAAGGTTACCATTGCTAACTCGATGAGCTAGCAAATAATGTAGGCTTAAATATCCGGGCAGCGTGACATCATATCAGGGGGATGCCCCTGAGGTTCGTGCCAACGTGTAAATAAAGATGAGGGCGGTGTGCGCGCGTGGGCCCTAAGGTACATTGGAAGAGCATGGCGGGAGGCAGCACCAAAGCCGGTCTGGGGACGCCGGAGAGGACGGCAAACAGACACCGATGCAGCCAATAGTCCGAGGTAAGCAGGAGGAACCGGAAGAAGTGAGAGGTAGGCGGGGCAAAGCCGTCGAAGACCAACGGTTGCAACAGTACCCCCCTTCAAAGGGCGGACTCCAACTCTTGTACCAGTTCTTGGTTTTAGAGGATGCATCTGGTGAAACTGAAGAAGCATCTCTTTATCCAGGATATTAGCCATCAGCTCCCATGAATTTTCTTCAGGGCTGTAACCTTCCCAAGACAGAAGGTATTCCCAAGTTTTGCCACACCTTCTTACATCTAGAATAGCTTCAATCTTATATTCAAGGTCTTCTTCTGTGTTGATAGAAGTTGGTTCAGGTGACTTGGATGAGAACTCACTGAAAATGAGTTGTTTCAGAAGTGAAACGTGGAATGTGTTGTGGATTTTCAATCCAGGCGGTAGCTTCAGACTGTATGTAATGTTGCCAAGACGTCAGAGGACTGGAAACGGTCCAACGTAGTGAGGAGGAAATCGAGTGGAGGGTAACTTTAGTCTCGGATGCTTAGTTGATAGCCAGACTTTGTCACCAGGCTTTGTGACAGGCGCTTTAGAATGCTGAGCGTCTTAGGACTTCTTTGCTCGATCACCCGCTTTGATTAGCATATCTTTAGTCTGAGTCCATAATTGATGGATATCATCAGCAGTGGATTGAGCTGCTGGGGACAACACTGAGAGCTTCAGTGGAAATGGCGGTGAAGGTAAACGTCCATATACCACTTCAAAAGGTGTTGATCCAGTGGATGATGCTGGATGTGAATTAATGACAAATTCAGCCCATGGTAACAGCTCGGCCCAGTTATTCTGACGGCAACTCACATAGGCCCGAATGAACTGTTTTAGGGTCCTATTCATCCTTTCAGTTTGGCCATTAGATTGTGGATGATAGGCAGTTGTATAATTCAGAGAGATGTCAAATAGCTTGCATAAAGCCTTCCAGAATTTTGCCGTGAACTGAGATCCTCTATCCGAGACTATGTGCTTCGGTAGGCCATGAAGGCGAAAGATGTGTGCGATGAAGAGCTTTGCAAGCTCCAAGGCTGAGGGTAAGTCAGGCAGCACCACAAAATGAGCCATCTTGCTGAAACTGTCAACCGTCACCCAGATAGTATTCATTCCTCCAGAAAGAGGTAGATCAACTACAAAGTCAGTAGCGATGTGAGTTCATGGCTGTTCTGGAACTGGCAGCGGTTGTAGCAATCCCCAAGGCTGACCAGAAGTAGGCTTATGTTCGGCACATTTGGAGCATGACGCTACATAGGAGTATGTGTCTTCTTTGATAGTAGGCCACCAATAGTACTTCTGTAATTTCAGCAGGGTACAGGGTTGACCAGGATGGCCAGCCAATTTGGAATCATGAGCCCAGTATAGAAGTTTCTTTCTGAGGTTCTTAGGCACAATTGTTTTACTGGCAGGCACAGAATGGGTAGCCGCCAAGATGACTTTCTTCGGGTCGATGATGTACTGAGGTTCTTCAGGAACATCCTCAGAGAGGAAAGAGCGTGACAGGGCATCAGCTCTGGTATTCTTGTCTCCGGGGCGATATTTGAGCACGAAGTCAAAGCGATTAAAAAACAATGACCATCTGGCTTGTCTGTGGTTCAGATGTTGCACATGACAGAGATACTCTAGATTCTTGTGGTCCGAGAATATGGTAATTTGATGTTGAGTGCCTTCGAGCCAAGGCCGCCATTCCTCAAATGCCAGTTTAATAGCCAGGAGCTCTTTATCTCCGATCCCATAGTTCTTCTCTGCAGGAGAAAAGTGTCTAGAGAAAAAGGAGCAGGGATGTAAGGCTTTAGAATCTCCAGTTTGGCTTAACATGGCCCCTACTCCAACATCTGAAGCATCAATCTCCACGATGGTCTATTGGGGTCCGGATGACGCAGACATGGCTCAGTGGAAAAGGCAATCTTTAATTTCTTGAACGCGGAAATGGCCTCTGCAGACCATTTAGACTCGTTGACCCCTTTCCGTGTCATTGCAGTTAAGGGCACTGTCAAAGAAGAATAATTCTTTATAAAGCTTCTATAGTAATTTGTGAACCCCAAAAATCATCTCAGGGCCTTCAGACTGGTAGGTTGAGACCAATTCTTGATACTCTCTAATTTTTGGGGATCCATCCGGAAGCCTTGTTTCGAGACGATATAGCCAAGAAAAGGCACAGACACTTTGTGAAATTTGCACTTTGACAATTTGGCGTAGACGCAATTATCGAAATCTCAGTAATACTTGTTTGACATCTGCTAGATGAGTAGACATATCCTGTGTGAATATCAAGATGTCATCTAGGTAAACAATGACACTTTTGTACAGAAGGTCCCGCAGAATGTCGTTCATCATGTTCTGAAACACAGCGGGAGCATTGCACACCCGAAGGTCAAATATTCAAAATGGCCATCTCGAGTGTGGAAAGCTGTCTTCCACTCATCGCCATTGCGGTTGCAAACCAAGTTATAGGCTCCCTATAGGTCAAGTTTTGAGAATATCTTGGCTCCTTGAAGTCGATCAAACAGCTCTGATATCAGAGGTAAGGGGTATCGGTCTTTAATCGTGATCTCGTTCAGACCTTGATAGTCGATACAAGGACACAGAGTGCCGTCCTTCTTCCCCATGAAGAAGAAGCCTGCGCCCGCAGGAGACTTAGACGGTCTAATGAAATCTTTTTGCAGGTTTTCCTCAATGTACTCGGACATAGCCTTGTTCTCTACGACTGTGGGTAGACACGTCCCTTAGGAGGTTCAGCATTAGGTTTCAGTCTTATTGCAGAGTCATAAGATCTATGTGGCGGAAGAATGTCAGCAGCTTCTTTGGAGTAAACATCATGAAATTATGCATACTGAGGTGGCAGTCCTGGCATCGCTGGAGTTGTAAGCATGCAGAGAATAGGAGAGACCTCCTTTAGGCATTTGCCATGACATTCTGGGCCCCAACGGGAGAGTTCCAATGTAGCCCAGTTGAATTGTGGCATGTGCAGCTGCAACCAGGGTAACCCCAGAATGATAGGGTGCATGGCCTTCTCTAACACAAAGAAGGAAATTGACTCTGTATGGAGAGCTCCGGTGCGAAGGGATGACGGTTCGGTACAACAGGTAACATCACCCGGTAACGGCTCTCCATGTATAGATTTGGTGAGAAAGGTAATGGTGGTGGGTCCTCTTGGAACTAATGACTAGAATGGGGGACAATATGTAAATCTGCAGCTCTAACAGTAACATTTCAAAAGAGAAACTTTAAGAAAATGAGGAATATAGAAAAAAACTGAAAGATGCAGCTACAAAGGTTAAAAGTGTACAACGGCATGGACATTGTTTAAAAATACAATATTAGAAGCACAGTCCAGATGTATTCCATGCATTAAAAAAGATGGGAGGAAGGCAGAACGATTACGAACATGGTTAAAAGGTGAGGTGAAAGAGACAATTTTAGCCAAAAAAAATCCTTCAAAAATTTGAAGAAGGATCCATCTGAAGAAAATAGGAAGAACTATAAGCATTGTCAAATTAAGAGTAAAACATTGATAAGGCAGGCGAAGGGAGAATTTGAAATGAAGTTGACCAAAGAGGCAAAAACTCATAATAAAATCTTTTTAAAATATATCAGAAGCAAGAAACCTGTGAGGGAGTCGGTTGGACCGTTAGATGGCTGAGGGGATAAAAGGGCTCTTAGGGAAGATAAGGCCATTGCAGAAAGACTAAATTCATTCTTTACTTCTGTGTTTACTAATGAGGATGTTAGAGAGATACCAGTTCTGGAGATGGTTTTTCAAAGGTGATGATTCAGATGAACTGAATCAAATCACTGTGAACCTGGAAGATATAGTAGGCCAGATTGACAAACTAAAGAGTAGCAAATCACGTGGACCCTGCATCCCAGGGTTCTGAAGGAACTCAAAAATAAAATTTCAGATCTATTAGTTAAAACTTGTAACCTATCATTAAAATCATCCATTGTACCTGAAGACTGGAGGGTAGCCAATATAACCCCAATATTTAAAAAAGGCTCAAGGAGTGTTCCAGGAAACTATAGAATAGGGATATGAATCGGGCTTCGGACGATTGAAAATATCGTCAATATTTTCAAAATCGTCAGAAATCGGGGGCTCCCCCGAAACGATAGAAAAACCCCACAATATTGATCGTGGGGGTTCTCTTATCATTTTGGGGGAGGGCGGGAAAAACGGCACACAAAAATACCCCCTAAACCCACCCGACCCTTTAAAACTAAACCCTTTGCTTCCCCCACCCTCCTGACCCCCCCAAAAACATTTTACATGTACTTGGTGGTCCAGTGGGGGTCCCGGGAGCGATCTCCCGCTCCTGGGCCGTCGGCTGCCACTAATCAAAATGGCGCCGATGGCCCTTTGCCCTTACCATGTGACAGGGTATCCGTGCTATTGGCCGGCCCCTGTCACATGGTAGGAGCACTGGATGGCCCGCGCCATTTTTAAAGATGGCGCCAGCCATCCAGTGCTCCCTCCATGTGACAGGGGTATGTCTATCATTTAAAGTGTCCACGAGTCAGAAGCAGCAGGGATCAAACCTGCAGCCCTTGAGTATTTAAGTCCAGGGGACCCTACATCAGCAGAAAATATTAAGCAAAGCAAAGTTAAAGAGACCTGCTTCTAGAGGCTCCCTATCAGATCAGCATTAGGTGTGTCCTAAATGAAAGGCTGTATATAAGGAGTTCAACATACTCAAAACTCTTCAGATTACAAAAAATGCTGAGGTGGCCCTTTTGTACTAAAGCTGCATCACTAACTAACTCTAACATTTCTTGGTTTTCATCCTCAGATGACCCATCAGATGTGTTGTCAAAGGTTACTTTTTTAGATTTTCTGACAGTTGAGTTCATCCATGGATTGATATTTCCTTTTCTTTTTTTATAATCAGACTCGACCCTTGTGAATTTGGATAGCTTAAACAGATGTAATTCTTTTCTTAAATGTTCTATTGATTTTTGCATGTCTGAGAAAGTACTGATAAAAGTCTCTGTTACTGTGTCAATTTTCAGTTCTGCTAATTTTTGTATCTAGTTCTTTTTAAGATGATTGCTTACCTCTAGCATAGACTCAGTAACCAGAATTATAAAGTCTAGCAAGCATTTATTTAATATTGCATTCCACCACGCCACAAATTGCTGATCCTCTTTCAACAATTTGGGTTCTTTATACAGTATGGGGTAGATTTTAATACATGTGTGCGCGTGTCCATGCGGCACGCGCCTCACAGTGCACACACATGGACATGCTGATTTTATAACATGCGCGCTTGTGCATGCCAGATTTTAGAATCCGAGTGCGCAAGTGCATGCAGCATACACAGGGGATGAAATAATGCAATGCTCGCACGACGACACATCCCGGGATTCCTCAGTTCCCTATCCCCTTCCCTAACCTCCCTTCCCCTTCCCCTCTCCTCTCCATCCCATAATCCTACCCTACCTTACCTTTTTTTTGTTGTTGTTTTTCAAGTTGCTGCTACTCCAGAGCAGTTGTAACTTGTGTGCGCCCACAGGCTCCCGGCGCACGCTTCCCCAGCACAGTGGCAAATGGCCGCTGTACCGGCACCTCCAGCCCCGCCCCTCCCCACCCCTTATCTTTGGCCCAGCACTTCTGCATGGTATGCACAAGGCCCAGCCGCATGCGTAACCCCTGGATTTTTTACGCGCGTGAATGCGTAACCCCCCCGGATTTTACGCGCATGACGGATTAAAAATGCGCCCATATATTCTCAAACCACATGGTATTTTTTCCTGTCTGCAGTATTCAAATAAAGTTGTTCCATGCAATTTACACCGGATCATTTGTTCTGATAGAGTCAAAATCTCAGCCCATGTGCCAAATAAAAATTAAAAGGCTGCTGTTTGAAAGAGTGAGAGTTGTAATAAATTGGATACATATTCTTGTGAACAACTAAAAGCACTGTGCCAAAGATGTGTTATCCCCACAACATTGATGTAAATCACAGGAAAATGTTTCATTCAACTAATGGAGTGTTGTGTTATATGTAAAATTGCTCTGCCTTCGTTTTTTAAAAAAGGACTATAAGCTTATAAGGTATCTTTATGTAAGAGTTCAATGTTTTAACATTTACGCTCAGTGCACTACAATATTGCATGAGAGACATAAGGTTCAAGAACAACTTTATAAGAACAGTTCCTCTTTTGCATAGCCACACAAGTTTTTCACATCTGTCAGTTTAAGAGTTTATCAATGTGACAATAATGTGGTGCCTGATGTGCATTAGAAAATATTTTAAAAAGGAAATATATAATAAAACATTCCAAATAGTTTATTTCATGAAATTACATATATTCACATAAATAAAACATTTTGTTTTTTCAGTCCTCTAATTGACACTACTGAACTTGTTTCAGTTCTTTGATTGTTTCAACTTAGGTCTGAGGTCTTTTCCTCCCATTTAGATATTGGTGTTATACATGTCAGATTTTTGAGTGCTATATTTGGGGTTTGTGTAATTTATTAGTTTCCATTTCCCCAATTTTGTTTATGATTTACCTCTTGAAATGCCCACATCATGTGCTGGGACATCTTAACATCAAATGGACACAAAAACAAAAATTAATCTAAATAATGCACTGTAACCTTGCTTTGACCTCTGCTAGTACCCACCACAAAAAGTAGTAAGCTTCTCAAAATAAGTGCAATAAATAACACCTCCTCTAACCCCTCCTATGAAATATTTCTCAGAATAAAATCTACCTTTCCATTGTAATCTAATGAACTACCTGTGTGACCTGGCAACAAACAAAATTCTGATTCCGTATCTGGTTTTACTATCTATTCATCTCTGCCACATATGTCTCCAAGCTTCATTGCCTGGTCAAATGATTCTTAGCTTAGAAAACAAACCACAAGATCTAAAAAATTATTAACCAATTTCCCCTCTGGTAAAGACAGATGATGAATCAACCTGAATTCTCTGGAATTAATGAATGTTACCTTATCCTGATGTCCTTATTCAGTTTATTCCAGACTTCAAATTGTTACAAACCTATGAATCCATTCACCCCCAAAATTGAATAGTCTCTTGATGAAATCCCTGAACATAAATAATGCTTCCCCTTGACTTATATGGCACTGTCCATGCCCTTATCCTATCAACCTGTACAAGTGTGTTGGTTAGCTTTTAAATGTTCTCCTCTCTATGTCACCTCCACCTCCCATAACGTCCTACAGTAATGTGTGGTCACATCCTTCAAAGGGATTCAGTGGATCTCAAAAAGACTAGGCTGCAAAGAAGCCAACATAAAGAGCAGTAAAGATGTGCAGTTGTTTCATTAGTTTCATTTCTTATTTGCATAAGTTTCTTACATGAATAAACTTCTGCACATAAACACAAAAAGTACAACTTTACACATATTCATGTAAAACCAAAGTTTGTATTTATTAAAATTTGATTAATCCACTCTTCTTCATGGGCATCAAAGTAGAAAGCAATAACAACATTCTAATTGCATTTCAGATAATAACATCAAACATATTAAACCCACCCCCACAAATTCCTATTCAGTTTCTCCATGAGCCTGCTATGTGACCCTCAACAATAAAAATGATCTCCCATAAATCAAGTCTAAGACAAGTCCTTATAATTTCTGAAGCTTGGCAAATAATTCTGGATGAATTCTTTAATTTGTGTAACTAATCTTATCTCCCAGCCCAATTGTAACAGTCCAGTGGTTAAACGTAAGTAATCTCTGCAACAGGTAAACAAATCATTTTGGATAACTCTTGTCTGTAAAGATTTGCTTATAGAGGACCAAGCCTTCACCTTTTTTATGAGCATTAAATAACTCATCTTATTCTGTAATTCTATTGGAATTGAGTTCCAGATGACAGAGTGATACTATCTAAATGCCATGTGTTTCATGGAAGCTAAGTAAACTGTTGTCAAAGGGAGATGTTAGTACCCTAGTAGATTCAAAATGTGTAAATTAATTTGCAAGATATTCTGGGGTCCCTCATTTCAGACATTTAAAAACTTGATTTGGCTTGAACTAAGTGTCAATGTACGTCATGAATTATAGACGAAATATGATCTCTCATTTTCCCTAAAGAAAGAAACCTGGCAAGAAGTAGTTGTAAATGGCTAGTTCTATTCTTAGGTAGATCCTGAAATAATTAGTTACAGAAGAAACAATTTGTTACCAGTGACTGGCAGATAGTTCCCAAGTCTTTTTTGTTCAAATAAGGCTTGTAGACTTTCTGTACAACTGAAGATATCGCAAATCATCATCAAATGTGAGTCTAATTTCACACTAAGACTTGCTACTTCCTCCTTTGGAACAAGAGCAAATCCTAATATAAGGGAAAGGGTGATCAGTGATCTATTCAAATTGCTTATCTATAGCACCTTTGATTTTCTATGGTTTAGTTTGAGTTTGCAATGATATAACTAGCCCCAAAGTACTTTTAAACAGTTCAGAAGCTTTAAGAGTTCAGAATAGTGTTCTTTATTTACCATATATGCAAAAAGCTGACTGTCATCAGCAAGAATATGGAAGTCTATTCCATATTCATGAAAAATTCCTACAAGGAGGGGGTGGAGTGACATAAACATTAAACAGGACGAGGGACAACATGAGTCTCAGGATACACCACAGGTCAGTGCCTAGAACAGAAACCATTCCTTTGAAGAATATCTGATCTGTTTCTTAAAAAAGAAGTCAACCAACTTAGGGGGTCATTTTCAAATGCTTATTGCGTGCGATAAGCCGCTATCGCACGCGAAAAAGTCCCTTTTCACATGTGATAGCATGCTAAGGGCAGAGGCGGGGCAGAGGCGGGGAGGAGGCGGGGCAGCAAGGTGGCGGACTCGGCTGTGTCTTCGCTGGCGGCGATAAGGTAAGCAACGTTATCATCTCCAGTAGCCACCCAATAGCACCACCTTTCACGGTGGCGCTATTGGGTGCAAAAGCTGGCAGCGAAAACACCGTGGTGGTGCGAAGGCTGCTGGCTTTCATAGGCCCGCCCCCTTTGCTCCCCCGCCCCTTGTTTTTGCTGGATTCACCATTCTGCGTTGCTTACCTTATCACTGCCAGCGAAGACACTGCCAAGTCTGCCTCCTCGCCGCCCCAACTCCTCCCCAACTCTGTCCCCAGCATGCTATTGCATGCAATAAACATTTGAAAATGACCCCCCTAGGGTCTGATTTAGACACAGAACGGGAGAAAAGCCTCAGTAAATCAAGCCCTTAGTATGGTCCCTCTGAAATCCAAGTTTGTTAGGCATAATAAATGCAACCTATGATCGAGGGTATCAAATGCAACAGATAAGCCAAGTTGGACTAAATGTGTGGCCTTCCCCTAGCCTCTTGAATTCTAACCTCATTTGCTAAGGCCAGCAGCACTGTCTCTGTTCCATGACCTGCACAGAATTCTGACTGATTGGGAAGGAGAATTTTTCTCTAGTCAGGTAATCAAGGAGTTCAAAGCAGAATGATAAATAATTCTTAACTGAAGTAGGATCTAGTCTTCCCTTCTGATTTTAGGTGTTTATAAATTGTAAATCTGGATGTTCATTTTCCAGCTAATTAGGGGTTATTTTGGGGTATCAAAAATTGGTGTTTATTGGAATTTTTGTGTCATATGTACTATTGTTGGGTACCTTTTCTGGGTAAATCAAATGCATACATTTGTGCAGTTGAGTAGTCATTAGTGTGGCAAAGGCACAAAAACAAAGGTGAGGATCCAGGGTAGGCAGCTGAAAGGGGAAGAGGTGTTTTTTTTCAGTGTTTATCTAACCTATTTGGGCATTTTATCAGGATTTATCAGTTAAAACCTAAAATCAGAAATCTTATTTATTATATAGTTTTAACCATTGCCTTTTATAATAAACAAGGCAATTTGCCTTTTTCCAAGGAACTATTACTGATGTAAATATTGAAAGGTGCCAGATCTTACTGCAAAAACTTAACCAAATAGAAAGTTCTGGATATAGCTGACATGCTGTCACATTCATTGCCATTATAGTTTTACTCACCTCAAAGTTGAAAATGATCGATTTCTGAAACCCATCCCAAGTAGTATAGGTGATCAATAAGTCTTTAGTAAAGTCTAACTGATCCCTAGATTGTGAAGCTGGGTGAGTGATTTAGATTTACCTCATAGAAAAATGAAAACTAGTCTGTATGGCTCTTAATTTTATTTTTGAAGGACACAAGCAAAGTCCTCACACTATAAAACTTACATGTGAGCTTTTAATGTGCCTGAGTGGTCACCAAAAAGTTTTTTCATTATTTGAAACTTTTTTTTTTGATTCATTGTCTGTTGAGGTTAGTTGATGTTTGAAAAAGTCCTTTTTTGCCTTCCTGACTCTCAATTTGTATTCTCTTACCTGTTTTTTATATCTTCCTTGTCAGTCACTGTTGGATCTCCTACCACTGGCGTTCTAATATGACCGTTGTTTCAGTTATTGAAGCACACTGTGAAGCCTCAGGGCATTTTTCATGAGGTCTTCAGGGGAGCTACCTGTTCCACTAAAATATTTAAAACTGAGTTAATTTGTCCACAAAAGAGCATGTAAGGTAGCAAAATGAATGAAAATTAAATTTAAAAATGCAAAATTAAAGAAAGAATGAAATGACCAGAATAATTTTTTGCTCTTGCACATGGATATAGAGAGGCCATAGCAATTGCTCATTAGTGTCACCATAGGAGGTGCTTCCCCTGAATTATAGATTACCAATTTGTTGCACAACCTCCCTCTTCCAGTAAAGCAGACTCTTTCTTCCCTTCATTAGTAGCATGTGTAATAAAAGCTGTGCTAGTCAGGCAGCAAGACTGGAGTGACTACAGGAGCAAGAAGAAGCAGCTATATTGAGTGTGCTGCCACTTTCTCCATCTTCTGTAGCTGAATGGTTCTTCTCAACAGAGTGACCTATTGACATGAGGGAGGCAGAAGAAGAAGCAGAGTTCTCCGAATAGCTTTCTTCTTTCCCTGAAGCTACTCTGGTCCTGCTTCCCTCTGGCACAAGCTGTTTATAGCACCACTGCTGACATCAGAGAGGAAGGAGAACAGTCAAGGCGAGGGAATGATAGAACAGAGAAGAGGAGTGGAGGGGAAAGAAATAGAAGGAAGATGAGAGGGGAGAAAGGAATGGAAAAAGAGGAAAAGAAGTATAGTAGATTAGAGGACAGGGAAAATGGAAAACAGGTAAAACAAGAGAAGAGCATCAGAGGGAAGGAGAAGAGGACAAATGAGGAAGGAAAAGCAGCAGAGAGAAGAGAAAGGTGTGGAAAAGGAGAAGGTATAAAGGAAAAAACAATAGAGATAAGGATAGGCTGAGGAAAGAAGAAAAAGGGAAAAGTAAGGAGTAGGAAACAGAGAGAAAAGAGAAAGGAATAACAAAGAGAGAAGAGGAGAGCAGCAGAGGAGAAAAAAGAGAAGAATAGAAAGAGGAGGGGAGAGCAGCTGATGGAAGGAGAGAAAGATCATCAATAGAGCGCAAGAGCAGTGGCAATTGCAGTGAGAACCCTTTGGGAGCAATGACAGATAGAACAAAGGAGAGAAAGTCAGATTTGTGATACCATGAGCCTAGGCACAGAGCTGTGGGTGAATATCTAAGCCCTCTTCTCTATTCCCTCCACTTTCACACACCCATTGTGAGCTTCTCCACCATTTAATAATCACTGGTGATATCAAATTGGTACTTTTTTCTACTAATTGTTATAGCAATATTTTAAACTGGAGTGAATGGAAGAAGCTGGGGGAGATTTAGACTGGAAGAAAAGAAGAAACAGAGTGGAGAAATTGAGGCTGGGAGAATTGAGAAACAAGTTAGGGGGCTGAGGGAGTATGAAAAATGGAGGAATGAGAGTTGAAAGGAATGAGATGGAGGGATGAGTGCTAGATATCTGGGAAAGGGTAAGAAACAGAGAGCTGGAAGGCTGAAAGGGGTGAACACAAGTATTTGGTGCATTAATAGTTGGTGCATTTACTAAATCTTCTATCATGAATCTCACTTCATGTCCCCGTATTTCACCTTTGCTAGATACTTCTTGCTAAAAAGTGTTCACTCTCATATCCCTACACACATATTTACATTTGCATTGTCATTGCCAGAAACATTGATTTAAACTTTTGCATTCCCTTTGTTTAAACCCTTGTTCCATGATCCTTGTGGGACCTCATTGTACCTAGGTTTCAGAAATAACTGTAGACACTTGACCTTAGAATGGAGGTTGGCCTCTGTGTCATTAAGATTAGCCTTAAACAATATATTTCATGCACCAAGTCAACTTTTGACTATACTCCATTCCTCTTCCACCAGTTTTTCTAAACATATTAATGGCCTTGATGACCATAACCATACAATTATACAGATCACTATATTGTTTTGGTACATTCTCCCCCACAATGCTTTCCAAACTCCAAAGATCTCACATTAATTCAACAGTTTGTGGAACTTGGATCACATTTTCATTCTCTTTCGGGCGGATTTTAAAAGCCCTGCTTGCGTAAATCCGCCCGGATTTACGCGAGCAGGGCCTTGCGCGCCTATTTTGCATAGGCCGCCGGCATGTGCAGAGCCCCGGGACGCGCGTAGGTCCCGGGGTTTTCGGAAGGGGGCGTGTCAGGGGCGTGTCAGGGGCGGGGCCGAACGACGTGGCGTTTTGGGGGCGGGACACGGCGTTTCGGGGACGGCCCCGTGTACATAATTTTGTGTACACAGGGACAGGGCAATCAGAACACTTCGATTCAGAAAAAGATTTTAAAATATAATTTATTCAGCTGTTTATAAGAAAGTCCAAGACAAGTGTTCTGGGAGATGCAATATAACTGCCCTCTATCTGTAATAACTTGCATCTCAGTGAATCTCTGACATGCCCTGACTTATATAATCAAAATACAACATTCCCGAAGCTTCCAGAATGAATGACGTGACTGCCCAAAGACTTTTTTACAAAGATACCTTATGCTGTTGTCATAACAATCTATCATGTATAGGAAATGCTTGTGAAGATCACTCCCCCCATTCTGAGAATTCCTAACCAACTAAACCTGTATATCCTCCCACCATAAAAAAGTTCCTTTATCAATCATGGCTTTGCTGGCTTTTGTTCTTCTGTTCTTCTCTTGATATTCTTTGTTGTATAAACAGGTAACAAGTCTGGTTTTTGAATAGAAGCTCAGCATGAATTCCGTTTTGTGGCACCAGGATTTAATTAAAGCTGCACCCTCAGGGGCATCTTCATTTACCTGGCTCCTGTCAGTTGAAATAGGCATCTGCAAGACAAAAGCCTGCAGCCTGGACCCAGTTTCTCTGTATTGTGAAGTAAATGCTGCCATTAAATAGGCCTCTGTCCTGTTGTTGCCAGCAAATCTGTCTCAGGGATTTTCTGCAAGTCATGCTCAGAAAAGCACTCAAAGTTCATTCACCTCTGACAAGCCACAGTACAGCAGAGGCATCTGGGAATTCTTGGTTATCTGCTCGGCCTATTCTTCACCCGTGGGCATGGTTTCGGCCCGGGGCGTTCCGGGGGCATGGCCGAGCCCTCGGGAACCGCCCCCGGGTCGGGTCTCGGCGCGCCAGCAGCCTGCTGGCGCGCGTTGATTTATGTCTCCCTCCGGGAGGCGTAAATCCATAGATAAAGGTAGGGGGGGTTTAGATAGGGCCGGGGGGTGGGTTAGGTAGAGGAAGGGAGGGGAAGGTGAGGGGAGGGGAGGGCGAAAGAGAGTTCCCTCCGATGCCGCTCCGATTCGGAGCGGCCTTGGAGGGAACAGAGGCAGGCTGCGCGGCTCGGCACGCGCCGGCTGCCCAAAATCGGCAGCCTTGCGCCTGCTGAGCAAACAAAAGTACGCGATTGCGCAGTTTTTAAAAACCTACCCCTTTGTCTTTTTCTCCCCCATTATTGTTCACTTTAAAATATTCTGGGGTTAGTAAGTTATACAGGTCAATATTTTCCTGGGCCAAGTTTTCCCTTTAATTACATTTGAAATCTTTTCACCAAAGGGGGTGCTTCTATTTGTATTTCACTGATCCCAACCACAACTACCACATCCTTTCTCTGTCATGGCTCCTTTTTGCCCATCCCTGTTGGCCCCCACACCTACCTTATTCCCTTCAAGATGATCCTAGAATATGACCACCCTACCAGATGTCCCCCCACTTTCATCTGCATCCCTTGTGACTGAATCAGCCTTTATACCATCCTGCCCATCAGTTGCTACATCAATAATTACACCTGATACCTTCTCCCTTACCTGGAGAACCAAATCTGAGGTTCCATTGACAACCTGTTCCACCTTAGCCCCCACACTGGATTTATACCTCCATTTCTCCCATTTCCCAATGTCACCCAATTCCCCATTCTGTCCCACCACCACGCCCAGCCCTTCTCAGCTGCCCAAGCAATATTTTAATCAATTCAGCATGCTTATGCTTATACTGTTAGGGTGCTTTGAAAAGGTTATCTGATGAAGCTGTTAACGCACTGGTGAATTTACATGTGCAAGACTAAAGTTACATTAGTTCTACTGTGATTATCATTTCATTCAATCCTCAGTGTCCAGGTTTCTGAAGCACTGCTCTCTGCACATTGTAGATTAATTTGATTTGCCAATCAAAATGCCTATTTCTAATTACAAAATGTTCAAATCCATTGCAGGTTTTCTGGTAACCTGGTTTCTCTTTTCAGGCTCCAAATGTTTATCTTTGTGAAATATTTTGAATTCTTTTTTGTGTTTCTCATTTCTCTGCAATAACATTTCTTTCTTCCTTAATATGAAAATATTTCTACTTGGGAAATGTTTTGGTTGATTTTAAAAGCCTTGTGCATGTCAAAGCAGGGATATATGTCTGGACTCAGCATAACGCTCACCATGTAGATTTTAAAACCCACACGGGTATGTGTATGTCTCCTGGTATATGCACGAAAATGTTTTTACCAAAAGGGGCAGGAAATGGGTGGAATATAGACAGGGCATGGGCATGAGCGGGACATGGGCAGACCATAACTGCACCATGAAGTCTGCGGCTAAGTCTTTATGCACAAAAGTGTGCACCGGGATCCCCTATCAGGTAACTTTAATTTTGCTATGGACTGTATGTAAGTTGTAAAATAAAGAAAAATATGGTAGCAAGCAGAATTTTAAGAATCGGGGATAATAGGGTAAAAAAAGAGGCAAGTTAGCTAGGGGGTTAGGAAGTCCTCTCCTTTACTGGGCCAAACTGGGAACAAAATGGAAATTGAGTTAATTGCGTTGGTGTACCTGTCTAGTAAAATCCCCCTACTTACATGAGCAAGGCGGCATTTGCGTGCACATGTGAATCATTATGAAATCATGAGCATATGTATGTGCGAATAGCTGATTTTAAAACATGCGAATATGCACATATATGTGTGTATGTTTTAAAATCACCATATCCATGTGCGCTCACTGGCAAACATTTGCACACGTGCGCAGATCTTAAAATCTACTTCATTGCTTTGAAGGTAAAAGGCATGTGATCTGGTCAGCTGTGAGAAACAAGAAAAGAAAGAACAGGGAATGATAGTTATTCTTGTATTAATTGGTTCAAAGACCACAGAGGTTTTTATACTTCTGGTGAGAGAAATTCCTTTATTTCTTTAATTCTGTATCCTTTTCTGTGCTTAGTAAGAAAGAAGACTTTTTTTTCAGATTTTACCTCTGTCTCTGTTATCTGTACTAGCCTATGCATATGTATAAACATAAGAAGAAACTGCTATGTGATTGTATCTGTCTTTCTTTGTGCCTTATGAATCAAAGAAAAAAGTATTTACCTCACTCTTTCCTTTTTTTTCACTAACCTGTGACCCTCAAATTCCCTTCATTTTTGTTAGAAAACATTAGGGGTTGTAAAAGGGGAAAATTTAGTTTTGGTTTTCATTTCATTTTTGAAATATCATTTCAAATATGAAATATCATATATCATTTTGTGTAATGGTTTTTTTTTCATTTCTTTATTTTAAATAAAAATGAAATAAATATTGAAAAAAACAAAATGGAAAAACATAAATAATGGGGCCTCCCATGATCCCCACCCATCCCTCCTACCTAAAAAATACCATGGCCAGGATTCTCCCTGCCCCTACTTACCCAGTCTGGGGGGGATCCTTAAATTAGGCCTAGACCTCAGCCCATGTCAGGGCCTTGTATGGGGCCTAGGTTGAAGTCATGGCAACCTACTGCACCTTAGGCCTTGGCTAAGACCCCAGTGTCATGCTCAGGCATAGACCACAGCACCTTCATCAGGTCACAGTCTATGCCTAGGTAAGGCCCAGACTTTGGGCCTAGGTCTAGGATGAAGTACAGGAGTCACACTTGGGTATAGGCTAGGACCCCCTGCTTTGGGTCTTGGCCTACTCTCTAGGTGAGGCCCTAGTTTCAGGGCTATGCCAAGGCCTAACAGGTGACATTTTTTTAAATAGGTTTTCAAAATAAAATGAGATTCTGTCGAAAGTTTGTTGAAATTTAACTCATTCGATTTTGAAAATGATCCAAAATGAAATAGGAAATTTCATCTCATTTACTATTTTGTTTCTGTTGAATGCCCAACCCAAGAAAACATTATTATGCACGTAGAAATTAGAGTCCAAGAAATGTTATATGTAGTATATATTTTACCCTGTCATAAAAACAAATATCAGACTTGATTTCAAGCAGATTTTACTTTTAAAACAAATTAAAAGTGTTTATGTATATCCCTCATGAGTAGAAAAACAGTAATACATTGACTAAGTATATTTATATGAAAACAAAGTATTGATTTGAAGGCATCTAAATATTTTCAAAATCTTCATACACTTTGCCATCTTAGGGACACAGGCACATTTTGTTGCGCTGGAGGTGGATCTTTGGCCTGGTGCAGGATTGGTACGGCCCTCTGGTCGGGCCCAGACAATAACTGCCACCAGGAGCTGGAGCACACGAGGAGACAGAGGCAAGCTTATGTTCTTATGTTCGCCAATAGCAATCCATGGTTTCCTCAGGTTGAGCCCACGGGTACCCAGACCACCTGGATTAGGTGGGCCTCAGAGGGTCTCCCGTAGAGGTAGCGGCGAAGTGTACCCACCACAAGTAAGGGTGTGCGGCTGATGCAGAGAGGATGAATTAGACCTGAACCGGAAGCTCCGGAGACCTCAGGGCGGTAATAATTCAGGAAGGTCCTTCGGGTGAGACAGGCAGTGCCTGCGGGTCTAGTTGGATGAAGGCTGCGGATGGATTCCAGGCAGGTTGGTCTGGTAGTCACAGAAGGCCAGAAGAGAGTGTCTGAGTGAAGCGCAAGGGTCAAAACCAGAGTATCCATCCAGAAGTGGTCAGCCAAAGCAGGGGTCAGTTCCAACGTCAATCCAAGCATAGTCAAGGCAAGCAAAGGTCAGTTCCAGGCAGCAGAAGAAGAGAGTAGTCAGGCAGGCAGTGGTCAGTTCTAGGCAGCAGATGAAGAGAGTAGTCAGGCAGGCCGAGGTCAGTACCAAAAATCAGTCCGAGAAGGTACTACCTGAGTAGGGACTCAGGAAGGACACAGGGCGCAGGAATACTGGAACAGAAGGATACAATGGAACAAGGAGATGCTGGAACAAAGAGACACTGGAACATGGAAACGCTGGAAGGCAAACTCAGAACACCACGGTGTCGACCCGATTGCCAAGGCAAGGTCCTGGGGACAGGGCCTCGCTATTTATACACAGACTAGATGATGTCATAATAGGGTGCCACGGACCTATTTCCCATGCTGGCCCCTTTAAAGGGAACCATGGGCCACACATGCATGCCTAGGGGCGGGGCCAATGCCAAGGAGGACGCTGAGCCCCGGTATGAGGAGTGTTGTGAGTCAGAAGGCCCCGATGTGCCTGGGGACACCAGGGAGCACCATGGGCGACGGGAGCTGGCCACAGCAGCTAAAGACGAGGAGCCGGAGCTGATGGATGGAAGCGCGAGGTGAGCAGGCCTGACCACGACACCAATGTGGCTGGGGCACGCAACAGTACCCCCCTTCTAGGCCTCCCCCTTACCAGCTTGGGTTTGTCTAGGTGCTGTCGATGGAACTCCTGGAGGAGACTTTTGTCAAGGATATGGTGAGAGGTCTCCCATGAATTCTCTTCTGGGCCAAAGCCCTCCCACGAAAGGAGGTACTCCCAGTGGCCTCTACGGCATCAGATGTCTAGGACCTCTTTGACCTGTAGAGTGTCCTCGGATTCTCCAGAGTGTTGCGTGGGCAGCGGAGGCCTTCGGGAAGACCAAGACAAGACCAGGGGCTTGAGTAGGACACGTGGAACATGTTATGGATCCCCATGGAAGTAAGTAACTTTAGTTGGTAGGTAACCACTCCTACCCATCGTAGGATAGGGAATGGGCCTACAAATCCAGGGGCTAGCCGTTGGGACAGCAAGAGTAGCCGAATGTGCTTAGAGCTGAGCCATGCTTTCTGTCCTGGAAAGAACGTAGGTGCAGCCCGATGATGGGTGTCAGTGACACGCTTGGCCCGGTCTGCTGCTTGACAGAGCCTCTCCTTGATTAGGTTCCAGAGTCGGTGTATGGTCTGCACTGTAGATTGGGCTGCAGGTGAAGGTACACTGGGCGGACCTGGCAAGGGTTGATGTGGTTGGCGGCCGAAGACCAAGGCGAAGGGAGAAACTTCCGTGGCGGAGGTGACATGAGTGTTATGGGACAATTCTGCCCAGGGCAAGAGGTAAGCCCAGTTATCTTGCTGGTCAATGACATATGATCATAGGAAGGTTTTTAAGGACTGGTTAGTCCTTTTGGCCTGACCATTTGCTTGCGGATGGTAAGCGGAGGTTAAGTTTAGCGTAATGCTGAACATTTTGCAGAGGGATCTCCAATATTTAGCAGCAAATTGGGGGCCATGATCAGAGACGATCTCTTGTGGTAATCCATGTAAATGGAACACGTGAGTCAGGAAGAGTCGAGCTAACTTTGGAGCTGATGGGAGTCCAGATAAGGGGACGAAGTGGGCCATTTTTGAGAAACGGTCTATTATGACCCAGATGATAGTATTTCCTTTTGAAGGTGGAAGATCCACGATGAAGTCTGTGGATAGACTAGACCAGGACTCGGTGGGTGCAGGAAGTGGTTGAAGGAGCCCCCATGGGTGGCCAGTTGGGGGTTTTTGCTGTGTGCAAACTGGACAGGAGTTCACATACTCTCGGGAGTCCTTTGTCATACCAGGCCACCAATAATGCCTTTGGAGCATCTCAAGAGTTCGGGCTCGACCGGGGTGCCTGGCCAGTTTGGAATCGTGAGCCCAACAAAGTACACGTTCACGAAGACAGCGGGGGATCACTGTCTTCCCGGCTGGTACCATCGTGGTGATGGCCAGAGATTTGCAGGCTGAATCAATAATGTGCCTGAAAGCCTCGGGTGTGTCTTCTGGCTTGAGGGAGTGAGAAAATGATTCTTCACAGAGATTTTTTGTTGCTGGGTGATAGCGGAGCTCGAAGTTGAAGCATGCAAAGAATAAGGCCCAGCAGGCTTGTCTAGGATTAAGTAATTGGGTTTCCTTTAGGTGTTCCAGGTTTTTATGGTCGGTAAATTTTGTGAACCTGTGTTGTGCCCTTTCGAGCCAGGGGCGCCATTCCTGTAAGGCAAGTTTCACTGCGAGTTGCTTGCAGTCCCCTATGGTATAATTTTGTTCTGTGGAGGAGAATTTATGTGAATAGAAGGAACATGGAACTAGTGTTCCTTTGGTGGAGTATTGACTTACTACCGCTCCTACTCCAATGGCGGATGCATCAACTTTGACTCTGAAGGGGCAGTTAGGGTCTGGGTGGCATAAACATGGGCCAGTACAGAAGGCCTCTTTCAAGGCATGGAATGCTGATTGGGCCTTGGGACTCCATACTCGAGTATCACATTCTTTCCCTGTCATAGCGGTGAGTGGAGCAGCCAATGTGGAGTAATTGGAAATGAAGTTTCGATAGTAATTAGTAAATCCAAGGAATCTTTGTAGGGCTCAGAGGCCTACTGGTTGAGGCCAATCTCGAATACCCTGGAGCTTGTCGGGGCCCATGGTGAACCCACGACTGAATATAATATAGCTCAGAAATGAAAGACTGGGTTGCTCAAAAATACACTTTTCCAATTTAGCATAAAGATGGTGGTCTCTGAGACCTTGGAGGACTGTTTAAACGTGAGAATGATGTGACTTCAGGTCTTTGGAGAAGATTAATATATCATTCAGATACACTACGACAAATGAATACAAAAGGTCCCAGGCGATCTCGTTCATTAGTCACTAGAAGACTGCAGGGGCATTACAAAGCCCGAAGGGCATGACTACGTACTCGTAGTGTCAGTCTCTCATGTTGAAGACGGTTTTCCAGATGTCTTCCGGTTGAATCCGTACTAGGTTACATGCCCTTCGGAGATCTAGTTTAGTAAAGATTTGTGCGCCCTGCAGGCGATCGAACAGTTCAATGATAAGTGGCAGTGGGTACTGATCCTTACAGGTTACTACGTTCAGACCTCTGTAGTCTATGCATGGTCTTAGACTGCCATCTTTTTTCTTTACAAAGAAGAAACCAGCTCCTGCCGGGGAATTAGAGGGTCTTATAAATCCCTTGGCCAAGTTCTCCTTGATGTATGCTAACATCACTTGGGTTTCTGGGAGTGAAAGAGGATAGGTTCTGCCCTTGGGAGACATAGTTCCAGGTAAGAGTTCTATGGGACAACTGAACTTCCTGAGTGGAGGCAGGATATTGGTGTTTTGCTTGGAGAATACGTCTTTAAACTCTAAGTATGGAACCGGTAACCCAGGAAGGGTCTTAGAGCTTAGGACTTTCACAGATGGAGACACTTGCAGTAAACAGTGGGTTTGACATTGAGGACTCCATTGAGTGAGTTGTAGGGATGGCCAGTCGAAGTGGGGTGAATGAAACTGGTGCCAAGGAAGTCCAAGGACCACGGGATGTGTTGATTGTTTCAAGATCAGGAGGGATATTTCCTCATCATTGAGGGTCCCAACAGTGAGGCGAATAGCCATGACATGGTGAGTGATCCAGTCATGGAGAGGTTCTCCTTGGATTGAGGTGATACGTAGTGGTACTTCAAATGGTTGGACTGGTATCTGTAGGAATGTGACAAGCTCTTCTAGAACAAAATTCCACTAGGACGGTGGTGGTGAACGAACGTGACTCCCTAAGGAGGGAGATAGGCAACAAGAGTTGAGGGTCAGAAACAGTAGCGCCCAAGCTCAGGAGCCCCGCCGGGCTCAGGCTTTGGAGTTTCCCAAACGCACAGGACAAGTCTGGAGAAGATGTCCAGAGCCATCGCAATACAAGCAGAGACCAGATTTTCTTCGTTGGAGACGTTCCTCTGGAGTCAGGCATCCTCAGTTGATCTGCATTGGTTCCTCAGGAGATTGAGGGGCCGCTGGGAAGGCCTTCAACCAGGGACATGCCAACCGGGGTGGCAGTAAGGCTGGAGGCCAGAGAGCTCTTACCTCCTGATGCCATTGCCGAAGATGGTAGTCGATTCTACCAACTAGGGAGATCAAGTTTTCCAGAGATACGGGGATCTCGCGGGTGGCTAGTTCATCTTTAAGGGCAGTCAACAGTCCCTCAAGGTAGAGCACCCACAGGCAGTCTTCTTGTCCACCCAACTCTGTTGCCAGAGTTCTGCACTCCACTGTATATTCGGCGAGCAGGTGCGAACCTTGACGGAGGTGGAGTAGGTGTGGCCCACAATCGCCCATCGGCCTGGGTCCTAGAAGGTGCATCGGAAGACAGAGATGAACTGAGGGAGCTGGCGAAGAATGGTGCCAGAAAGCTCCCAGAGTGGGAAAGCCCATACCAGGGCCTTCCCCTCAAGACGTGAAAGGATAAACATAATCTTAGTTGCTTCATCTGGGAAAAGAGAGTGTTGCAGTGAGAACTGCATATAACATTGGTTTATGAAGCCACGACAGAGGCGAGTATTCCCGTTGAAACAGGGTGGAGCTGGGAGAGCCAGCGGTGCCCGTGAGGACAATGTATGGGCAAGAGCCTCTGGGTTGGCCATGGTAGTTTCCTCTAATTGGGAACGCATCTTTTCCACAGAGAAGGCCAACACTTCCATGATTCTTTGTTGCTCTCGGACACAAGTGACCAGACCAGGGATGGCCTGCAAGGCAGGAGACTCCGCCAAGTCCATGGCCTTGGCAACCTGTTGTGCTGGTGGTGGACCATTGGCCTGGTGCAGGATTGGTACGGCCCTCTGATTGGGCCCAGAGAGCATCTGCCACCAGGAGGCAGAGCACACAAGGAGACAGAAGAAATCTGAAGCTTCGCCAATAGCAATCCGGGGTTTCCTCAGGTTGAGGCCTCGGGTACCCGGACTGCCTGGACTTAGGTGGGCCTCAGAGGGTGCCCCGGAGAGGTAGCGGAGAAGTGTGCCCACCACAAGTAAGGATGAACTAGACCCAAACTGGAAGTTCCGGAGACCTCAGGGAGGTAACAGTTCAGGAAGGTCCTCCGGACGAGACAGGCAGCACCTGTGGGTCTAGTTGGATGAAGGCCACAGATGGATTCCAGGCAGGTTTGTCTGGTAGTCACGGAAGGCCAGAAGAGTGTCTGAGTGAAGCACAAGTGTCAAAGCCAGAGTGTCCATCCAGAAGTGGTCAGCCAAAGCAGGTGTCGGTACCAAGGTCAGTCCAAGCATAGTCAAGGCAAGCGAAGGTCAGTTCCAGGCAGCAGACGAAGAGAGTAGTCAGGCAGGCCGAGGTCAGTACCAAAGATCAGTTCGAGAAGGTACTACCTGAGTGGGGACTCAAGAAGGACACAGAGTGCAGGAATACTGGAACACAAGGAGATATTGGATCAAGGAGACGCTGGAACAAAGAGACACTGGAACAAGAAAACGCTGGAAGGCAAACTCAGAACACCACGGTGTCGACCTGATTTCCAAGGCGAGGTCCTGGGGTCAGGACCTCGCTATTTATACACAGACTAGTTGATGTCATCATCATGCGCTATGGAACGGTTTCCTGTGCTGGGCCCTTTATAGGGAACCGCGGGCCATGGACGTGCCTAGGGGTGGGTCCAACGCCAAGGAGGACGCCGAGCTCCAGTTTGAGGTTGTTGCGAGTCGGAAGGCCCCGATGGGCCTGGGGACGCCAGGGAGCGCCGCAGGTGACGGGAGCTGGCTGCAGCAGGTAGAGACGAGAAGCCGGAGATGGTGGACGGAAGCGCGAGGTGAGCACGAGCAGGCCCGAGCACGGCACCGACGCAACCAGGGCATGCATTACATTTGATTAGAAGTTAATTCTGATATCAAACTTTCTTCAAAAATTGTTTACCTTTTCTTAAGTCATTTCATCTAAAAGAGTTTTTCTTCCTTCTCTCATATTAAATGTGAAGTGTTATATGGAAGCTCTTTTCCATTTAGGTAAATCAATAATGAAATGTATTTGTCATGTGTGACAAAAATAAGTGAATAAAATAGTAGAGGATAAGTGATTTACTTTTCCTTTTCCTTTTTCTGTGATAAATGCATGATTTCACTTTTTGTTCTATTTAGACTTTAAAAAGAAATAGAAATACATCATAGATGATAGCTCTCAACCAGAAATGGCCTCAACCTCAGAAATGTTGTTAAAAAAAAAGAGGACACCCTTTTGCTCCTAAATTATTTCTATTACATCTACCTCTTTTTATCCTGAAACTCTGTCTTCTTCAAATGTCCTTTGTTCTCCTTAGTTTCAGATAACCAAGTACCGAAACTCTGGATATGGGCTAAAGATGAATTTCATATACTAACCTATATAAGTTTTTTCTGAGCAAAGAAAAATGATCTAAATGCATTGACACCTTTTAGTTGAAAAGGTTCTGAAATTAAGTTACAGCTGTGTTCAAAATATAATATATAGGGGCCTATGCTTGAAAATTGTTTATAAAAACGAGTTACTTCCTTTGTATCAAATTGCTCTTATTATGATAAATTTTGTACAAAGCTGAAAAATGAATAAATATGTAATTTGGTAACAGGGTTTTAATTATATTGTACATACTAACATGTAAGCAAAAAATGTATAAATATTAATCAATATGCAAATGTATATCATACTATACATTTATTCAAATAGATATTTAACAAAAATTGTCCCTTCTGGCATTAAATCAGAACCACAGGAAATGTCCTTGTTGATGTAAAATGCATAATTATTTATTATGTCTAAGGAGGGAGGGGATGGAGAGTACAAGGCTGTAATGTTCACCTACAGCAGCTAAGGAGTGAGAATAGGAAAAGTCAAGCTGGGGAAGGGCTGGCAGCAAATAAAAACTTTACATAATTTTACGGCAGTACTTGAGCAGGGGCACTCACTGTAAGGTGAATTTTAAAAGCCCTATGCATGCTGAAGCCAGGAGATACATGCCGAAGTTGGGCCAGCGAGCACCACCTGGATTTTAAAAAGCATGTGAGTACATGCGTATCTCCTGATATGCACACAAACTTTTTTTTTACAAAAAAGGGGTGGAGTGTGAGTGTGGTCTGGGTAGGGCATGGGCATTCCTAGATTTATAAATGAAATCCATATGTATTTATGCACACAAAAGTGCATCAGGGTCCCCTACTGTGTAACTTTGCTTCTGCTATGGATGGCATAAAACTAATAAAAGAAAAACAACGAAGCTAGTTAGTGATATTTTAAAGGTTGGGGCTAAAAGGGTAAAAGGGAGGCTTATTAACTAGGGTGGGGGGGGGGGGGTTAGGAAGTCCTATCCTTTATCTGGCAAACTGGGAATGGACAGGGAAACTGGTAATTGTGTTGGCATGCATATGTACCAAAATCCCCCCATTTACGTGGTAGAAGTGGCATTTGCATGCACATGCATGCATCCATATAAAATAGCATGCACATGTACACACATATATCCTTTTTTATATCTTGCAAGCATATATGCACATATGTTATAAAATGGCCATGTCCACTAGTACGAGCCAGCATATGCATGTACATATGTATCCGTGTGGCTGTTTAAAAGTTACTATCTGTGTGAGCACATGAGCAGCAGCATAATGACTGAATGTGTATGTCAGAGAGAGTATATTAGGAACATCTTTCTGCTTCACAGACACCCACACACATACTTGTGTCTGTGTAGTTGGGTATCTTGTTTTCCTCTGATACAGAAAGACATCCACACATACTCTGTGAAACATACAAAGCACATCCACATACTGATACTGTATGTGTTGGGTGTCTTTGTGTCAAAGAGAAAGACACTCACACACTTTTGCAGACACAATGTGGGTTTCTGAAAGAGTGCTTTGGTATGTGTGTCTGAGATACTGTGAGTGTTTTTATCTAACACTGGCTGGCAGTGTGGTTTTCTCTTTACTTGGCAACTGGTTCAAGAGCTGATTGGTTAGCAAGAGACTTTAATACTAGACTAGGACTCCAGAATATATGTCTATATGATATGTAATGAAATTTGGGAGGAGGGGAAGGAGACACACACAACTGATTACATAGACCGAAGGGGCATGCAGCTGTGTTTGCTCACCCCTAGTTTTGGGTATGCTTTTTTCTTTCTTTCTTTCTTTAAAAACTTTATATCTCACATCATACAAAGTTCAGGGCAGGTAACATAAAAACATTCATAATAAAAACAAACATATAATCACATTACAAGACAATTAGACTGATTGGCTCAAATGTCTACAGAATATCTTGAAAATGAGCTGGGAGATATTAAGTGTCTGAATTCTGCTTTATTTGATCCTCGAATGCCTTATTGAAAAGGTATGTTTTAAGGGTTATCAGAAAAAAACGTGAAATTTATGTTGGAAATGTTTTGCTTCAGTTCTGTCAGGCTGCAGATCACATGACGTGCCTCTGAAGGGGCAGTTTGGCGTGTTTTTGGAAACTGTTGTAACACGCGCTGCAGGGAAAGCACAAGGAAGTGAAACATATTCCCTGTAGTCTGGTTAAAAAAAAAAAATCTCCCAGGTTGATATTTTTGTATGCCTCTGGATACCAGTAACTTCCTTTTACCTGAGGAGTCTGGGGGTGGGAGGCAACTAGACCCCATGGAATCAATTCTATGAAGGGGTGTCCAGAAGGTATGTGGGGGTTTTGAATGCCTATGGGGGAGATATTTTATTCAAAGGAAAGGTATTTTGGGCATCACCATGCACCATTCAAAGAATTAATTTTTACATTTTGTTATGCAGGACACCTCGACTGGTTAGGGGAGTTTGTAGACGGGAATCTGTCAAGATCACCGGAGGGTATTTTACACTTTGTGAGGGTGGGTCATTTTTGGACCATGTGACCCATTAACAAATATTGCAAGGCCATCAAAATGCGTTAGTGTCCTGATGCCCCCACAATGTTATAAATACAGCTTCTCAATTTTCATTAAAATAATGTGGCTTGCTTTTTTTGACCCTTGATATTGTTGGAACGGAGAGGAAGTGAGTGGAACGGCAGCTGGTAGCGGTGGTGAGTTTGTTTGGTAAAAAAAAGTGAGAGGCCAGTATACAGTGGTGTGACATCTGTATTTTTGCACAGAAAGATTGAGTTCCTTGAAGTGTGTCCGGTCAGCTGGTTTTTCATTAATCGGTTAAGAGGACTGTAATGGAAGTGTTTGGATGTACCTTATAAGTGAGGGCATTGTGGTCCAGATATGTGGTGACTATAATTAATAGGAAGTGTACATGTTTTCCAGATACCCATTTTTCGAGAAAGATGTATGATTGGAATTAAGAAATGATCCCCTGAAGAAGCCCGATTAGGGGTGAAACGAGATGCCTTGTCAGGTGATTGGTGTTGAAACACTTGTTGATGAAGATTTGGGTGATCGGTGTAAGAAACTTTGTTTTTGAAAAACTGAGAAGCAGTATTGAAATGGGTGATCATTTGGAAACACTGTTGGATTGAATAAACTATTGAGGAACATAAGAAATGGTTCTGATTAGATAAATCCCTATGGAATATATGGAGAGTACTGTTTAGTAATTGAAACAACAATTGAAATATACCATTACATGATACTGAATAAGATTATTTAAAGGGTATAGGGATATTTTAATGGGGTATGTAGGTTTTAAGTGAATGAATGAATGATGAGTGAATGTGAGTATGTGTTATTAGGGGGTTAGGGTAGTGGCTATGGGTGAGTAGTGTTCAGTACATGTCCGGACTAGGTGCACATTAAAATCATCACTAAAATTCATTATTAAAGTCATTATAATACATAGTGTGATGATATATGTTTATGTTGAGGGGTGATAGGTACTAATGTATATGTACTGTTGAATATGGTACTGTTTGAAATTATGTATTAAATTGCTGTCTGTTTGTGATGTTAAAAGTGATACAATAATATCTATGTGGTTCGATATGGAACAATAAAGTATATGAAAATTTATTAATTTAAGGTGATATTGAACATCAATTTAAGGTGATATTGAATATTCATGTTAATAACCTTAGTATTCTCTAAGTGTGTTGGGTTGTTTTTTTGAGGGAAGCCACATTATTTTATTTGCATAGGATTTTGTATGCATTAGTATATTTTATGCATATGAATTCCTGCAAAATATGTAATTCCAATAGAGTCAGATTTTTTTTTTTTAAAGTGTGTTATTCTGAATATTGTGCAATAGCTCAGCAATACGTGCGTTTTACGTGTGTTATACCCATATCACACCTTAGTCAATGTACCACTTAGATTTTAAATCCTCTGACAATAGGGAAATATCTACAGTACCTGAATGAAATTTGTTTTGAAGTGCTGAAAGACAGAATATAAATCAATAAAATAATATATTTTTTAAAAGGAGTTGAAAGTGGGACAGTAGATAGTTAATTATATGCAGCAGCCTGCCAGTATGCGGGGGTGGTTCAAGGTAATTTGTTGCCTGAGGTGAGAGATGAGTGTATGTACCCCTGAGGTGAGAGGGGATGAGATGATGTGCCTGAGGTGAGAGATGAGTTGTTGTGTGGTGGAGCTGAAATCTCCGAATGTACCTTGGAATCTGGCCCTCTTGGTGATTTGAAATTCTGGGGAAGGATGGAGGCAGGGCTCAGGATTCCCAGAGGTGTGGCATAAGGAGTCAGTAGTAATATTTCTAGGAAGTTAGAAATCCTGCCTCACTCCTGGGAACCCTACCACCTGCTTTCCACCCTTCCCCAGCATCTTCTCCCTGGGAAGTGGGAGTAATGGTGGGGCTCTATGTGTGGGGCACTGTCTCCACTCACACATACAGACATATAGTCTTTCTTTCCTCTCTGCTTCCCTCCTTTTCTCCTGATCCATCTCCCTTTTCCTTTTCCTTTCACTACCTTCTTCCACCAAACTCACACCCCTTCCCTTTTTCTTTCCTCTTCTTTCATCCTCATCCTCCTTCCCTTCCTTCCCTTCTCATTCCCTTCCTTCTTACACACCCCCTTTCTTTCCCTTCACTTCACACTCACCCCATCCCTCTCACTTACCCACACACTCCCTTCCCCTTTCCTTCTGTTCCCTTCCCTCTCACTTACTCACCCCTTCCTTTTATTCACCCATTTCCTTCCTATCCTCACTCATACCCCATCTTCCCTTCCCCTTTCATTCTCTCTCATTCACATACCCCTTCCGCTTCCCTTCCCTTCCCTCTCACATAATCACCCCCTTCCTTCCCCTTCCTCCTCCTGGTCCTCTTCCTGCTCACACTAGCAACTTATTGCAGTCATCCTTCTGATGGCAGGAAGTGAAAACCCCGCAGATCCATAGGTCCCCCAGCCAAAGGGTGTGGCAGCCCCTGGCATGTCATCAAACTGGAATGTCATCCAACTGCGAGTAAAAAGGTGCACTCAGCCGAGCGCACTTTACAGTATCGGCCTGATTGCTGAAAAATGGAGTGGTCACTGCAGATGTGTTTTGGGGGGCACTTTCTACCACCCCAAAATGTTGCAATCTGAGATGACCTACTCACCCTGCCTAATGATAGAACTACTTCTGTCAATATAGAATAAGTGCACATTATCCATCGCCCTTTTGAGAAGCTTCAGTGCTCCTAGGGAAGTGAATGAGATCATCCCACTGGGCTCTCCATTCCTGATGGTAACTTCTTGTAGTGCCTCATTGGAGCCCCAGAGGGATCCCTGCCATTATTAAAAAGGTGAATGATAGAATTTGAAGCCCAAGATATAGGTGGAAGAATAGGTGCTGGTGAGGTACTCAGAGAGTATTTTCCATCTCTGCGTATATGAATTGTTCAAGTACTCATGTTCAAGTTAGAGATTAACACTCATAGTTTTCCCATAATGGGGGAAGTGGAGAAAAGGAAGATGGAAATAAGGGAGGACAAGTAAAGAGAAGGAAATGGAAATGAGAGAGAATGGAAAATAGAAAGAAAAGCAGGAAAGCTGGGGTTAATTGAATACAAAAGACAGGAAGCAGCCTGGAGAGTTGGGGAAACAGGAAAGGGAGAGAGACTGGTCTATTTGGGAGGAGAAGAAACAGGGACAAAAATAGATTGAAAAGTGGGAAAGAGGGAAAACGGTTGACAGCATGCTGGATGAGGAAGAGAAAGACAGAATGGGTTGGAGAGAGGGAGAAAAATATAGGGATAGAGAAGGAAGACTTAACTCGTTGTTCTGTTGCCCAACCTCCCTCTCCTTCCCCACCTCTTTATTACTTCTCCCACTTCACTTTCCTTCATTCTTTGTTTGCTCTCTTTTTTTGCCTTCCTATCTCTCCTTCCTCCCAGATTCTCCCATCATGTCCTGATGATTTGATCCTTCCTGCAGCTCCGGAATTGGAGCTCAGCTGTGCAAGCCGGAGCTGGTAATCTACTCTGTTGCCATGGCGCTAGCTGAATTCCCCCAGTATGATGAGAACAGTGAGGGGATGCATGTGCCGGGCAACATTGGGACTTCTGCTGACGGAGGCGTGATGGCCGAAGTGGAGGGGGAGCAGGATAGAGAGTGGTGGCATTGGACAGGGAAGGGGAGAGGAAAGAGGACAGTGATATTTGGTGATGTATTTCTAGGAACAGTGACGGGGCTGAACAACTGATCATGGAGACTGGATGAGTCATGACATTGGCTGCACACAGGCTTCAGACTTTCATGACTGAGCTGTGATTTTCAGTCAGATGTATAGACACATTAAGCTCATTATAGGAGTTCTAAACTTTGCTTTCAAAACCCTAAAAACAAGCTTTTTAAAAAACCTTGCAGTCAATATTACAATTTTCTGGAAAAATGTGAATTGAAGAATGCTATTTAATATACTGCACGTGATTTTAAAAAGATTTGCTAAATATCTATTGTTTTATTGTTTGCCCGAGTTTTCCCACTTTTTTCTTTTACAGTTAAGTATAAATGAACATGGCACACTAAATATGGCATACCAACATCTGCACTTATTTGAAAAGGAATTCATTGTTTTTCTGCTTAGCAAATGCAGTAATTATACTTCCCTCAAAATGGAGCATGACGATTGTTTTGAAGATCTCAGGTTTACTGTGATTGACAGTGTTCAGCTTATTGTGGCTCTAGGAAGACTGTGACCATATTCTTTTACAGCGTGAACAAAGACGGATTTTCAGATTACATGCTATGTCACCACATGGCCTCAATTCAGACATAGGTTGGATTGTGTGTTAAAACTGCTATAGATTTTGTTGCCTGATACACATAGCTTTATTTTTGCAACAAGTACTGCATAATTACATGAGTTTTTAATGTAACTCATGCAGTTTTCTTTTCAGGATTTACAGAGTGAATTTACAGACTGTTAGTTTTTAACTAGCCATTTCCTCCTTTCAGGTTAAAATAGAGCAGTGAAAATGGAGGTATTTCTTTTGCTAGAAGACATCTCTATTGGCATGAAAAACTGGATAATCATATGTATTCAGATGTTTGATCTCCAGGTACCTTTTTAGTTACATGTTGCGACATTACATCCAGATAAAGTTGATGACTGTATGCATGTAGTTTACTCACTAGAGTACACTTGGATTACAAGAATCCCTTGAGGCAGGCAAGGGAGTACCAAACACAGCAGATGTCAAATTAGTGCACTATTGGTACATTTGTTCTCAGAAGTGTCTGAGATTCTTCAATTTGGCATTTTTAAATTTTTTCCTGATTATGATCTTTTTTAATTAATGTATGCTAATTATTAACAACACTGGGTCACATGTATATTGTGCAGCGCCATCACTATACTGAGGACCTATGCATCTTTTACTATTTTGTTAACGCTGCTATTTTTATAATTTTTCATGTTTTTCACGCCCATTTTGCCTACATTCTTATTATGCTTTCCCCCACATTTAACACTAAAAATGTTCAGTAGATTAATAAAGGATTAGGCCAGAATCACTAAACATATTGGGGCGGATTTTAAAAGGGTTACGCCCAAATATTACACGCATAACCGTGAGTACCCGCTCCTGCGTGCGCCGAGCCTATGTTGCATAAGCCCAGCGACGCGCGCAAGCCCCGGGACGCGCGTATGTCCCAGGGCTTGAAAAAAGGGGAAGGGAGTGGGCGGGGTGGGGCGGGGGCGGGACCGAGGCCTCCAGCACAGTGGCCATGCCAGGGGATCGCGCGCCAGCCAAGTGCTGGTGTGCACAACCTATGCCTGCCCAGAGGCAGGCGCAACTTGAAAAATAAAGGTGGGGGGGTTTTAGGTAGGGCTGGGGGGCGGATTAGGTAGGGGAAGGGATGGGAAGGTGGGGGCGGAAGGAATGTTCCCTCCGAGGGAACAGGGAAAGCCATCGGGGCTCCCCTAGGGCTCGGCGCTCACAAGGTGCACAAGTGTGCACCCCCTTGCACGCGCCAACCCCGGATTTTTCAACATGCGTGCGGCTGCGCGCGCATGTTATAAAATCTGGCATACATTTGTGCGCACTGGGTTGCGCGCACAAATGTATGCCTGCGCGTACCTCTTAAAATCCGGCCCATTTCTTGTAGACAAACTAGGAGAAATCCATTAATATATCAGGCCCAAAGAATGCTAGTGCCTCAATGGCTATAAGCATTGGGGTAGATTTTATAATTTTGCGCGAGCGCGAACAAAAGTACGCTGGATTTTATAAGATACGCGTGTAGCCGCACGTATCTTATAAAATCCAGGGTTGGTGCGTGCAGGGGGGTGCACATTTGTGCAACCTGCGAGCGACGAGCCCGGTGCGCGCTGCCTGTTCCCTCCGAGGCCGCTCCGAAATCGGAGCGGCCTCGGAGGGAACTTTCTTTCCACCACCCCCCCCCCCCCCGCACCTTCCCCTCCCTTCCCCTCCCTTCCCCTACCTAACCCCCCCCCCCCCCCCCGGCCCTATCTAACCCCCCCCCCCCACCTTTTGTTGGCAGATTTATGCCTGCTGAAAGCAGACGTAAATCTGCGAGCGCCAGCGGGCTGCTGGTGTGCCATCACCTGACCCGGGGGCTGGTCTGGAGGCCTCGCCCACGCCCCCGGGCTGGCGCCACGCCCCTCGGTCCTGCCCCGAACCGCCCCCTGACCCTGGACACGCCCCCGGACACGTCCCCTCCCCGCCCCTTTTACAAAGCCCCGGGACGTACGCGCATCCTGGGGCTGTGCGCGCACCAGCGGCCTATGCAAAATAGGCCGCTGGTGCGCGAGGGCCCTGCGCTCGTAAATCCGGCCGGATTTACGCACACAGGGCATTTAAAATCCGGCCCTGTGTGTTTTACATCCTTATCTCACCTGATAATGTATTAATATGCACAATGATACAAGCAAAAAATGTTTTTTTTTTGAGGGGGGTTATGTTGTTTTTACTCAGTCGGAGGTATGGCCCTTTCTAATTTTCCTATGGTGTATCTACACTATAGTTGCCATGATACAGTCTACTTCAGAATATAAAGACACATTTAGATCAATTTTGAAAAGATTTATCCAGTTAACTTTGGAAACTAGCCAGATAAATCCAACCAGTTAAATATCCCACTCCAGCTATATATGCACACACAGAATTGCAAGGTGTCCAAATTTAGCCAGTCAGAAACAAGATAAACAGAAACATTCTTAAGCTATTTGTTTTTGGTTTGGCCAGACAGCACAGATTTTCTGTGCTAACTGGCTAACTTTGACCAATCAAATGTGGCAGTACGTTTTCAGCTGCAAATCTAGTCAGTCAAGTGTCTTTGAAAATCCAATTAAAGACAACAGGACAAAAGTGCTGCTATCCTAACCACTGCCCTAAAATGATCCCTTTAAATTTGTAACAGACCATATAAGTTAACTTTTGAGTTATCCGGATAAATGTCTTTGAATATTGTGTAGGGTAGTTTGAATATTGAAGTGCATAAGGATGGCAATTTTCAAAGGCATTTCCATGAGTGAAATAATTTTTTATTCCTGCAGAAATGACCTTTTCCAAAATTGCCCACCCAAAACATGAGTGAACTCCTGTTCACACTTCCGTTTATTCAGCTGAGCAGAGGTGTTCCCATGGGTGGAATTGGGGAGGGCTTTGGAGTTACCTGCATACTTTGCATTTTTAAAAAGTGTGTGCGTATATTCTCCTGAAAAGTTTCCATGCACATAACAGCAAGTGCAATTGTGTGTGGGTAAATTTGGTGGGATACTTATCAAAGTGGACATGGGCACATGTAACATACGTGCATTTTTGCCACCTAATCTAGGTGGACTTTTATACAATTACCCTTGTACCGGACACATGGCAACAGACATACCAGGGAGTTGAATCAGCTTAGAACGGAAGCTAGCAAGCAGTCGTGTCACATTCAGCAGTGTTTGAGTAACTAAGCAAGATGTTAATGTTCAGCGTTATCCAGTTCATAAAATATTCTCCTTTTGCATTCACACATTAAGGCCTGGATTCACCATTCTACCGCAGAATGATGAATCCAGCGAAAACGGGGGGCGGGGAGGCGGGCCTGCGAAAGCCGGCAGCCATTGCTGCCGGCTTTCGACCCAATAGCGCCACCGTGAAAGTAGTGCTATTGGGTGCGCTACTGGCGATGATAACAGTGCTTACTTTTCGCGTGCAATAGCCGCTTATCGCTATGCGAAAGCGATAGAAAATGACCCCCTAAGCGAGATATTTTCTAAGATTTAAAGGACAATTTTCAAAGCCAGTTACCAGGGTAAATAGAGATTTATTCAGGTAATTTTCCATGTCTGAAGATTGCCCTCCTCTGCTCAGATAAAAGTATATGTGGACTTTACAACATATGCTCTGTTAATTGGGATAAAAAGAGAAATTTTTAGATTGTGGAGGAAAGGAGCATGCATATATCATATTTCCAAAAGTAAACACACTATTTTACTGCCCACCACTGCCTGCACAAAAATCAGGTACAAATTTGTGGCCAATTATTTATTTGATGTTTTGTGGTACATTGGAGCAGAATATTTAAAATCAAATGTCCCTAGCTTGGGAAGACACTTGCCCTTCAAGGCGGTTTTGCATAAAACCTGGAATATACTAAACCTGAAAACTTTGGTTTAATTATGCTTTTGTTTTTTTCTGTTAAAGCTGGTACGGTTTTGTCCTCATTGGTATATGTTTCTTTAAAGGCTCCTGGGTGTCTTTCATGGCCAATGATGTACTAATAAAACTGCTGGCTATGAAGGGAAGGGAAATCATTTTTCCCCTAATCCATCCATCCCAAGTCCTGCTTTTCTTCTCTAGAAAAGGAAGTAGCCCACCTGGTTCTGATATTTCTCAAACAAGCCCTTGATGATTTTAACCCAGAATTTATTATTTTCACTGTCTTGTCTGTGTTTCCTGACTAGATTGTAAGCTCTAAGGAGCAGAGATGGTCTCATACACATCTATGTACAGCATTATGTACATCTGGGATTTCTATTCAAATAAAGAAGATGGAATAGCTTGTAATGTGCATACTTTATTGCCAGCTAATTTCCACATATCTGGTAAAAGTGCCCACATACTTTGCAACTACACAGATTATCTGAAAATTGCCCCCCATCCTTGGTCACCTGTTGCGTGGTAACTCAATTATAGGTACATGAATTGTGAGCCACTTAAAACTATGTGTGTACGTCATAACATGCATAAACCTGACAGCATAAGAAATGAGTCATTCTGGAGGAGCATGTATTAGATGATATGTGTGTGCCTTTCCTTTTCAAAAAGGCATGTCCATAAATAGTATGCGCCAATGTGCCTACATTTCTGTGGGTACATTGTGTTTGAAAATCATATTCTTCTGTGCGAGCTTCCAAGTACGCACATACCTTTGTGTTAGGAACCTTACTGATAATTTACCTTAAAGGACTTAGATTTCATTTTGTTTGCACATTTGTTGATCAATTACAACATAAATAACATATTATGAAATAAGTATATTATCATCCACAGATTGTTTCCTCAAGCAACAGAATATGATAAAGCTTTTCTCTCTTTTTTGTAAAATCTTTCATTGTATTTCAGTGCTGTCAAGAAAGGTTTTACATTACAGCCTGTCAAAAAAGGTGAATAGTATTAATCCTTGCAAAATAATTGGTTTGGCAAGAAATGTACTTTTTTCGGCTCATTTGATTATAAATATATAGTGGTTGATAATATTCAAAGGGGTAGGTTCAAATAACTTTTAGGCTACCCAAACAAACCCCAGGATTTAAATTTCCCACCCTACCAACTGGCAAATTTTACTGGATATTTTTGCCTGTATAAAATTTAGCCATTTAAAACAAGATAAGGCAGAGGGAATTCTAGGGGCAGGGCTTAATTTTAGCTGGGTAGCTCTGGTCTGATCACACAAAACACTGTCCTAAAGATATCTGGGTAACTTTACTCAGATCACGTTATTATATAACCAGTGGTAGATTTACCCAGGTAAGTTCTATTGAATATCTCAATACAATTACTCAGGTAACTTGCTGCTTACCACAGTAATGACATTTGACCTCATAGAAACTAAACTTATTGACTGACAAGGATAAGACATTTAAATTACAGAACTCAGTAGTAGCAAACTGTAGTACATGTGAATATTTTTTTATCTTGTGATGTAGCATATTAAGGGGTAGATTTTCAAAACAGCACGCGGGCGTACATGTGCACACGCTACCCGGCACTCACACATGTACACCCGATTTTATAACTTGCGCACGCAGGTTGTGCACGCCAGCGGCCTGCTGGAATGCGATCCTCCGACACAGCGGCAATGGCCGCCCCACCCCCGGACCGCCCCGCACCCTCCCTGGCCCTTTAGTAAAGTCCCGGGACTTAGACGTGTCCCGGGGCTTTATGAGCATCGCTGGGCCTTTATAAAATAGGCCCGGCACCCGTAACACCCCCCCCTCCCCCACGAGTGTAGGTCTTTGAAAATCTGGCCCTAAGCATCTACAATTTATTTATAGTAGCCCTGGCTTCATTAGCTGAAGTATGAGATCAGTGTGATACATTCAGCTTTCAGAATGAGAGGTCCTTTCATTGTTAAATAAACTAGCAGATTTGGTGTCAGATTTACTAAGCTTTCTTCCCATAGATTAGGCCCTTTTGAATAGAAAACTATCTCAGTTTTACTTTTGCACTTCTGGGAATTGAGAAAAGTGTGATACAGGAAAGCAGAAATTTGCACAGGGATAAGATAGATAAGAAGCAAAGAGGAGAAGTAATATGGAAGATTAATGGCTTCTAAAGCAGTGGGCTAAAGCAGTGAGAGAATTGAGGTCTGAGGGCCTTGAGGAAATGGAATAGTGAGTGTCTGTGGGATGAAGGAGCATGAAAGAGCAATAGCTAGGAAGAAGGTATTGAAAAGTGAATGTCTTTGGGGTAGAAATGAAATGGAAGGGATGTGTATAAGTTAGGCAGGGGAATGAAGGAGAAAGCAAGGGCTTGTGGGGCTGAAGAATAATGGCGGTATGCTATGAGGAAAGAGAAGGAGAAAAAGTCAAGGATGATGGTAATGTCCGAAATCATGACATTAGTCGCTAAAATGAACCCTATTGTCCATCCAATTGATGCTATTCCAACAAAAACATTAAAATTAATACCTAATATCATGGGTGGGCCCGCGGCGAATGCCAGGGCCCTCGGCTTACCTGGGGCCGTGGGCCCGGAGGCGAAGAAAGGGGCGCCGGGGATCGGCACTGGAAAAGGCCTCGGAGCGCTCCTCTGCTCCGGGGACAGCATGGGGCTGACTTCTTCGGGGCTCTCTGGTGCATCCCGATGACATCAGACGCATTGTGCCGCGCTGGGGGTGGTCATAGGGGGCCGGCATCATCAGGGGCCAATGCGGCTGGCCCTGATGACGTTGGCCTGGGCTATTTAAACAGCGAACCGGACTGCAGCTGCCCTCTTTCCCATTTCCCAAGGGAGTAGACATCCCACCCACCCATCCCAAGGAACAGATAAAAGTATTGAGGATCAGTATCGGGACAGAGCGGATAATTGCTCGTAGGTATGTCGCAGCTTGAAGGGCAGGTACCCAGGCCAATAGAGAATTAGTAGACATAGGTCAGCCGCGGGGCTTGCAAAAGGCTGCTTGTCAAAGGGTTGGGGGCCATGCCCAGATGCAGGCCCCCCTTGCTTGTAAACGCAGCGGGGGTTCAGAGTGACGTCGCCTTGCTAGAAATAGTGGCGGGCGACAAAAGGGGGGGCGTGGTCCCTTAGCAGTGAGACCGAAGGATTAGCCCAGGTGGGGGTAAACTGTTATAATGTTGAATTCATATTAACTGCATGTTAATAAAAGCTGCGGCCGATTTACACCAAAAAAATTTGTAGTGTGCTATCATTTAGGGGTTGGAAAGAGGGCAGGATGCCAAGAGAGCCAGAGAGGTGTCACGGCTCCCAGAGTCAATTGCCAGTGCTCTGGCTGATATTATCAATACTTCTTTAAACCAAGGTATTTTTCCTGATAGACTGAAATGTGCCGTTGTTAAACCAATATTAAAAAACCTAAACTAGATATTACAGATCCCTGTAATTTTAGACCCATTTCTAACTTACCATTTATATCCAAGCTAATAGAAAAAGTTGTTAACCAGCAACTTATTGAATACCTAGATACCAACAATATTTTATACCTATTACCCTGCACAATTTGGATTTAACTTTTTTTAATATTGAGACTTTACTTGTCTCTCTAACTGATACCATTTTAAGAGGACTAGATAATGGCCAATCATATCTTTTAATAATGTTGGATATATCTGCAGCGTTCGACATGATAAACCATGATATTCTAATAAATAGGCTTCTTGAAATAGGGTTATCAAGTATCACCCTTCAATGGTTTAAATCATACTTAAAAAATCGATCATTCAAAGTCAAAATCAGGGTCTTTGAATCTGATCAAATTGAACTTGTCCATGGAGTGCTCCAGGGTTCCTCCTTTTCCACCACATTTTTCAACATTTATATATTGCCATTGTGCAAGCTATTAGCTGGCCTAGGAATTGCATATTATATTTATGCAGATGACGTCCAAATCTTACTTCCTATTAACGACACTATTGAAAACACCCTCAAATTATGGGAAATTTATCTTGGATCCATATAACGACTTTTAACTCATATGAGCCTCTCTTTAAATCAATCAAAAACAGAGATTTTGCTAATTTGTAATAAATTAAACAACAACACTTACCTTGAAATTGAATCCTTAAAGCCCAAATATACTATTGCAAATGAGGTAAGAGACCTAGGAGTAATTTTAGATAGCGAAGTAAATTGGAAGAATTTTATCTACACTCTAATAAAAGATGTTTTTTTTCAAGCTGCATATTTAAAAAAAATTGAAACTTCTCCTTCATGCCAATGATTTTAGAATTGTTTTACATGCACTTATCTTTTCTAAAATAGACTACTACAATGCCCTGTTACAGGGCCTCCTAGCATCTACCACCTGCCCGCTTCAACTACTCCAGAACGCCGCTGCACGACTTCTAAAAATTAACAGAAAATACGATCACATAACTCCAATTTTAAAGGAATTGCACTGGCTGCTGATTACTTTTAGAATAACATTTAAGACATTAGTTTTAATTCACAAAATGATATTTAATGAAAAATCGAATGTTGCTTTACATTTTTATGCTCCACAGCGAAACTTGTGTTTCACAGGCAAGGGATTTTTAAGGATCCCATCCCCCAAATTAGCACATTTAAATACAGTAAGAGAAAGAGCACTATCCCTTGCAGGTCCAGGGTTATGGAACGCACTACCACTTGAATTAAGGCTAGAAGTGAATTTGCAGACTTTCAAAAAAATTTAAAACGTGGCTATTCCTGCAAGCTTTTATGTGATGAGTTCAGTATCGATGAAGGCATTATGTTTCTTTTTAGTTTAGTTTTTAACTTGTATTAATTATATTTATTAAGTTTTTTATGATGTATTGTTTTTTTTCTTTTATGCCATTTTAGATTACTTTTGATATTTCAGTTAGATGTTAATGGTTATTTTATGAATGTTTTTATATTTATTTTATTTGTTATACTCTGTACATTTGATCTAAACTGGTGTGAAGCTACCATGAATATCGGTATACAAAAATAAATAAATAAATAAATATAGAAAAGGCAGGGGAATGAGAACTGATCTTTCTTTTTCTTACCCACTATTTACATGCCATTTGTATGGTTTTGTTCCACATTCTTTGGAGAAGTGGTCTATGTTTGGAAGAATATGTGATGGCTTGCAAGGGATGATGATTGAAAATCAGTGGTAGGAGTCTTGGTGGAGTGGGAGAGTGGTGGTTAGGAGGAGTATATAAAGGCCTCTCTGCTGATGGAAAGAATAGTAAGGTACTTAAGAATGGGGACCTGGGGAGATATGAAAGACCAGAGGCCTGGGATGGATGTAGGATCAGGTATGGTGTGTGAAGTGTGGAACAGCTAAAGAAGGGGTTATATAGAAGAGTTGCTGATGGTAAGAAAATTGGAGGAATGTGGCAATGAAGGGAGATTTGGAGGAATATCTGAAGAGGTGGTGATGGAGGTATAGAAGCAGCAGCAATAGTAACAGTAAATGTTGTCAGAAAAAGACCAAGTGACCCATTTATACTAAAGGAACTCAGAGAGCTGCTGGCAGGTCTTCTGATAGACCTGTTCAATAGATCCTTGGAAACGGTAGTGATACCACAAGATTGGAGAAGGGTGATGGTGGTCCTACTTCACAAAAATGGTAGCAGAGAGAAGCCTGGAAACTACAGACCATTTAGCCTTACCTTAATGGTGGGAAAACTAATGGAGATTCTTCTGAAGCAAAGAATAGTGAACTATCTGCAATGTAATAGCTTGCATGATCTGAGACAACATGGTTTTACCAGAGGAAGATCATGTCAGACAAATCTGATTGACTTTTTTGATGGGTGATTAGAAAACTAGATCAAGGAAGAGCTGGTGAAACTGAAAGTGGACAAAGCCATGGGGCCTGATGAAGTTCATCCCAGAATACTGAGGGAGCTCAGAGATGTGCTGGCAGGTCCGCTGTGTGACCTATTCAATAGATCCCTAGAAACGGGAGTGGTGCCGAATGATTGGAGGAGAGCGGTGGTGGTCCCGCTTCACAAGAGTGGGAACAGAGAAGAGGCTGGTAACTACAGACCGGTTAGCCTCACTTCGGTGGTGGGAAAAGTAATGGAGTCACTGTTGAAAGAGAGAATAGTGAACTATCTACAGTCGGGAGAATTGCTGGACCAGAGGCAGCATGGATTCACCATTGGAAGATCCTGTCAGACAAATCTGATTGACTTTTTTGACTGGGTAACCAAGGAATTGGATCGAGGAAGAGCACTCGATGTCATCTACTTGGATTTCAGCAAAGCTTTTGACACTGTCCCGCACAGGAGACTGGTGAATAAAATGAGAAGCTTAGGAGTGAGTGCCGAGGTGGTGGCCTGGATTGCAAACTGGTTGACGGACAGAAGACAATGTGTGATGGTAAATGGAACTCTCTCTGAAGAGAGAGCGGTTTTAAGCGGTGTACCGCAGGGATCGGTGTTGGGACCGGTCCTTTTCAATATCTTTGTGAGCGACATTGCGGAAGGGATAGAAGGTAAGGTATGTCTTTTTTGCGGATGACACTAAGATCTGCAACAGAGTGGACACGCCGGAAGGAGTGGAGAGAATGAGACGGGATTTAAGGAAGATGGAAGAGTGGTCGAAGACATGGCAGCTGACATTCAATGCCAAGAAGTGCAAAGTCATGCATATGGGGAGTGGAAATCCGAATGAACTGTATTCGATGGGGGGAGAAAGGCTGATGTGCACGGAGCAGGAGAGAGACCTTGGGGTGATGGTGTCTAATGATCTGAAGTCGGCGAAACAATGTGACAAGGCGATAGCTAAAGCCAGAAGAATGCTGGGCTGCATAGAGAGAGGAATATCGAGTAAGAAAAGGGAAGTGATTATCCCCTTGTACAGGTCCTTGGTGAGACCTCACCTGGAGTATTGTGTTCAGTTCTGGAGACCGTATCTCCGAAGAGACAGAGACAAGATGGAGGCGGTCCAGAGAAAGGTGACCAAAAAGGTGGAAGGTCTTCATCAAATGACTTATGAGGAGAGATTGAAGAATCTAAATATGTACACCCTGGAGGAAAGGAGGAGCAGAGGTGATATGATACAGACTTTCAGATACTTGAAAGGTTTTAATGATCCAATGACAACGACAAACCTTTTCCATAGGAAAAAAATCAGCAGAACCAGGGGTCACGATTTGAAGCTCCAGGGAGGAAGATTCAGAACCAATGTCAGGAAGTATTTCTTCACGGAGAGGGTGGTGGATGCCTGGAATGCCCTTCCGAAGGAAGTGGTGAAGACCAGAACTGTGAAGGACTTCAAAGGGGCGTGGGATAAACACTGTGGATCCATAAAATCAAGAGGCCGTCAATAAAGAGTGGGTGGCTCGCCAGAATGACGGCTACTGCCTGGAGATAATACCCTTATTCAATAAACATACACATGGTTACTGTGACTCCAACATCACTCTAAGCTACAACAGCAAGAGGAAATGTGGAAAAAAGGATATCGCACTCACAAAGTGGGGAGTAGCTGGCTTGTTACGGTGGTTACTACCCCAAACCAAATAAGCCTGATACTTCACTTTCAATACATATCCAGCATAGCTCTCTGCTTCAACAGCAGGGGAGAAGAAAAACTGATACTTCACGCATAGCTCTCTGCTTCAACGGCAGGGGAGAAGAAAAACTGATACTTCACGCATATCCAGCATAGCTCTCTGCTTCAACGGCAGGGGAGAAGAAAAAAGGATTCGCACTCACAAAGCGGGGAGTAGCTGGCTTGTTACGGCGGTTACTACCCCAAACCAAATAAGCCTGATACTTCACTTTCAATGCATATCCTGCTTCAACCGCAGGGGAGAAGAAAAACTGATACTTCACGCATATCCAGCATAGCTCTCTACTTCAACGGCAGGGGAGAAGAAAAACTGATACTACACGCATATCCAGCATAGCTCCCTGCTTCAACGGCAGGGGAGAGAAGAAAAAACAACCAATAAGGGCTGAATAACACAGTCTGGGTAAAACAAATAAACATGGGTGTAGCTTGCTTATTGCGGCGGTTACTACCCCTACTACCCCTAACTAATCAAGCTTGATATTTCACTTGGTTGCAGCTCCATCACTGCTCTCTACAAATGTGAAGCTTGCTGGGCAGACTGGATGGGCCGTTTGGTCTTCTTCTGCCGTCATTTCTATGTTTCATTTCTATGTTTCTATATTTGATGTGATTTATCTGGATTTCAGCAAAGCTTTGGATACTGTCCAACACAGCAGGCTCATGAACAAATTGAAAAATCATGGAATGGGTCCCAAGGAGGTGAAATGTATTAGAAAGTGGTTGACTGACAGACCACAGTGAGTCGATGTAAATGGATAAAACTCTGAGTATAGAAAAGTAATAAGTGAAGTGGCTCAGGGATCAGTTCTGGGACAAGTTCTGTTCAATATCTTTGTAAGTGATAATACAGAAGGCTTAGAAGGAAAAGTTTATCTTTTTGCAGAGGACATTAAGATCTGCAATAGAGTGGTCTCACCTGAAATAGTAAAGAGAATGAAAAGCAATCTAAGAAAACTTAAGGAGTGGTTGAAGGTTTGATAGTTGGGGTTCAATGCCAAGAAGTGTAGTGTCATGTATTTGGGGTGCAGAATTTCAAAGGATCTGTACATGAAGGAGGGCAAAATTCTGATGTGACAAGGTGGTGGCTTAGGCCAAAGGTATTTTAGGCTGCATAGAAAGTAGCATAGCCAGCAGGAAGGACAAAATAATGCCACTGCACAGTTTGTTGGTGAGGCTATAACTATAACTCAAAAAGGATAGACAGGATGGTAGTGGTCCAAAAAAAGGCAACCAAAATGGTGTGGAGCCTGCACCAAAAGAGATATAAGATTAGATTGAAGGACTTTAATATATACTGGAGAAGAGGAGATATGATACAGACTATTAAACACCTGAAAAGTATTAATAATGCACAATAATCAAATCTTTTATAATGGAAAGAAAACTGTAGAAAAAGGGGTCATAATATGAAGCTCCAAGGGGGTCGAGTCAGGACCAACATCAGGAACTTCATAGAAGAGGTAGTAAGGACAAGGATGGTAATGGAATTGAAAATGGTATGGGATAAACATAGAGGATACCTAGAGGCTAAATGATGGAGATAAAGAAAAGGCTTACTTGGGTTGACTGGGGTAAACTTCAAAGAGCAACAATTACCCTAAGAATGACAATGGAGGTATGTGAAGAATAGGGCTGCCATCAATAGATTGGGGTTATAGAATAACAGCAGCACTGGTTGTGTGAAGGGCCATAGGAGCAGCAATGACATTGTGGAGTAGCTGCAGAAGGAGTGGACTGTGGTGGTGGGGTTATGAAAGAGTGATAGTAATAGGGGTGTGGGAATTTGCAGAAGTGGAAGCAGAGGCAGTGTGGTTGTAGAAAGAAACTATGACAGCAATAAACACTGTGAAAAAGTAGACTTGGTTACATAGTGTGGCAGGGAATAGGAATAATGACATCAGCATTAGGGTTTGGAGGAGCAGCAGGAGTGGAAACACGTCGAGGAACAGCAGCTGCTGTATGGAGTATTGAGGTGAAGGGCTAGCAGTGGGGGTAAACAGTCAATTCAGGGAAGTGGAAGAGCAGCTGACTGAGTAATTGGAAGCATGTGGAAGATGAATGGTGACAACATGGTACCTGCACATGAGCTACGATTTATTCTAAGAATAGACAGGGTTCAAGGAGTTGCCTTTGGAACCATAAATAGATGTCTTTAAATTAATAAGTTTTTTGTTAAAGCTTTTGGGGCGGATTTTCAGAGCCCTGCTCGCCTAAATCCACCCAAATCCGGGCGGATTTAGGCGAGCAGAGCGCGGCCACGCCCCCGGACCTGCACATGAGCTACGATTTATTCTAAGAATAGACAGGTACATGTCAATTATTTTGCAAGGGTTCAAGGAGTTGCCTTTGGAACCATAAATAGATGTCTTTAAATTAATAAGTTTTTTGTTAAAGCTTTTGGGGCGGATTTTCAGAGCCCTGCTCGGATTTTCAGAGCCCTGCGCGGCCACGCCCCCGGACCGGGGCAGTCCGGGGGCGTGGCCACGCCCTCCGTACCCACCCCCAGGTCGCGTCCCGGCGTGCCAGAGGCCCGCTGGCACGCGGGGATTTACGCCTCCCTCCGGGAGGCGTAAATCCCCCGACAAAGGTAAGGGGGGGCTTAGACAGGGCCGGGTGGGTGGGTTAGGTAGGGGAAGGGAGGGGAAGGTGAGGGGAGGGCAAAAGGAAGTTCCCTCCGAGGCCGCTCCGATTTCGGAGCGGCCTCGGAGGGAACGGGGTTAGGCTGCACGGCTCGGCGCTCGCCGGCTGTACAAAATCAATAGCCTTGCGCGCGCCGATCCAGGTTTTTAGCAGATACGCGCGGCTCCGCATGTATCTACTAAAATCCAGCTTACTTTTGCTTGCGCCTGATGCGCCAGCAAAAGTAGGCCAATTTGCGCTATTTGAAAATCTACCCCTTTGTGTATCTGCTATTACAAACACATGTTTTACTCATAGGTTTACATCAACACATCACAATCTTTAAGCTCCATTCTTTACATTTGAAATCAATGTGGACAGTAACTAATATGAATTTGGAATCATAACACAGTTTGGGGGTCATTTTCAAAGGAGTTACGCATGTAAATGTGACATACTATCGTAGCAATTTTCAAAAGCTATTTACTCGAGTAAAGTGCACTTACTTGAGTAAATCCTATGGACAATTCAATGGCATATATTGTAGCAATTTTGAAAAGCCCACTTACTTGAGTAAAGTGTATTTACTCGAGCAAAAACCAGTTTTGCTCGAGTAAATGCTTTTTAAAATCTGCCCCTTTGATTAGAAAGCAAGAACTTAACTATTTTAAATGGAATGCATTGCCACACTTTGTACTGAATCTTTTCCTTGGGGTTTTGCTAGCATAAACATTAGGGATTCCCTATCTGTTCATAGTAAGCTAAATATGTTGGTATGTTCTTGGGGTCCAATTAGTTTAAGACTTTCTCCTATTCCATGCCTATAATAGAATTATTTTTTTTTTGCCAAATAGAGTTCTAACTGTACATTTGTTGTGTTGGTTAGGGTTAATTAAATGTTCCTAACATACATCAGTTGTTTAAAATTAGAAAAAAAGATGATCAGATCAGTTAACCCCAATTTCACTATAGCCATAAAGTTCAACAATGCTGAATTTCACAGGCTCAATTAGTAATTTCTTTTGTATGTGTGTATGTGAGTGATGTAGATATTGACCTTCAACATGAACACCACAACAGCATTACCTAAATAAACAAAGTCATAAGAGATTTTTACATACAAAAGGAAATGGGAAAGGGCAGTCATATAGTCACGGGTGGGCATCAGGGCCCTGTGCCCCCTCACTTTTAGTTCAAGACCCTAAATCTAGCAGCAGGGTCATGCCCCATTTGAGTCAGCTCCTTAAGAGGCTTAGAGGCATTTGAGTCACTACTAGTCCATGATCCCCTGTGCCTTTAATAGGAAATACCACTGTCCTAGGACTAGTCATATACAGGTTTGAGGCTATCAAAGCCTTTCTGTTTGCTTTTGGCTAATAATATTAAAGTTGCAATATAAATTATTTATTGGGAACAGTATGGATTCATTAAATTATATTTCCTTGTAGTTTTATGCTCTTATCTGAAAGTCAGTGAATCGCATGTATAATACATAACTTAGCAGCAACACCATCCAGAATTCAACTCTGAAATGTACCTAAGGTTTCAAATCCTGAACAGTCTGTTCCATTTCCCTCTGTCTCTGACTGTGTGTCCTTGAAAAATTCACTGACTCTCCCTGAGCTCAAACATGGCTTTAAACCCTTTGATGCAGGAATATGACATTGTAATCATGCAAATAAATATATATAATGCAAAGAATAAATACTAATAGTATCAAGTTTTTTTTTTAACCATTAAATTATCTCACTTTTTCTTAATATAAAAATTAATAACGGACTACTGTGACCCTGTAGCCTTAAGACTGAATGCAGGTACAGGCAAATTAAGCACCCGCCTAAGGCAACAAATTTGAAGGTGCCAAATATCCAGACCAAAAAGGAGTTTGCCTCTATTTGCTTTGGGGCAGTGTGCTGGCACAGCTTTAAATACAGCATCATGCAGTACTCTGCCTATGGGCGCCAACATCTTAAATCTAGCCCTGTGTAGCCTACACAGGTATAATTCTCCCAAGCTTTCTACTCTGGCCAGTCAGGTTTGCCATTCCTGTTTGCATTTTTTTCAGTGCTTAGCAAATGAGAAAAATTCACAAAAATTATATGTAACCCACTAATTTTTTAACTTTTAATTTACTACTATTTTAAGACCATTTTTCCGTAGCAAATTCTGCTCTGGGTATTCACTAGGAGAAAATCCTCATGAATTCATGGAGGTTTCTCCTAAATTGTTTCTATATAGAAGAAAACAGGGTAAGGAGTTAGGTCAAAATGTGTTTTAATTTAGGGTGGTGACAAAGAAGGCATTCAAATTAAACTGAGGCACAGTATTTATAAATTTGGAATAATTTTTCCTGGCATATTATGTGCATCCTTTAAGAGGATTTTTTTTCTGGAACCCTTCTGGAATGATTATGTACATTTGTCAGAATAAATCATTTTAAAAAGTAAACAATATTATTGGTGATGAAACCAATCGTACGGCATAATTTTAAATCTGGCTGGTGGCCCACTGTGAGAAATCTCTCAATAGGTATGAGAATAATGAATGTACCCTCTTACACAAGCCATGACATGTAAGGATACTGTGAGGATTTTCTTTATTTAATTTGTAAGGGGAAAGTTTGGTCTGTCATCTTTTAGGGTTTCCACAATGTGTACTCAATAAATATCGAACAAATTTTTGTTAAATAAATATCAGCTAAAACTCTTAATACACTCAGTAATGCAAAGGAAAGATGCATTTAAGGTAACACCAGAGTGCTAGTTTCCACTTTCCTTCCAAGAGCTACTAGATTGGTCAGAAATTTCAAGTCCATTAAAAGTGTCCATATTGTAAAATAAAATCTCTCCTTAAATGCACTAGGAAGATCACTTTGGGAAAATAAAAAACAGACAAATTGCTCATCAGTAAGTTTTACTTTGATCTACAGGTATACGCTTTGTCTTATTGATCACTTTTGTTTACATTTTCAGCACTCAAAAAAGGAATGAAGGAACAAAAGGAAAAAAAAAGGTCGAGAAAACACGAACAACACAAAACAAAATAGGTTATTCCAATCGTGCAAAACTTGCTTCTCTGGATAAAGCACTTCTTGACACAGTAATGTCCTTAATTCCCCAAAAATATATATATATATATATATATTTATAAATATATATATACATTACTGAGACTAAAGCCATTCATTTCTTAAGGCTATACAAACACAAAAGAAAGCATAGCAAGAACACCTAATCAGGATGTTGATTTTTCTGATTGCGATTCTTGTCATCAACAGCGTAGTCTGAGTACTTGTGGCAGAACAAACAGAAAAAAAAAGAGTCAATGATCCCAATAATAAAATCCAAAATTGACTTTACAATCACAGGTACAAATTGCTCAGGTCGATAACTTCATTTATCCTAAAGACCACTATCGTCTAAAACTAATCAGAGGCGCAGGTTCCCAAGGAGATGTCAATAATCAAAGTAAATATTTGAGTTGGAAGGTAATTAGTTCTTCTACCGTGACACTGTGACTGGGTGGTTGGAAATATGATCATGTTCTGCCAGCTTCACGGCATCAATCATGATTGAATCATCCTCGGTGCTTGAAGCTTGCTCTGACTCTTGCTTCTTTTATAGTGGAAAAACTAAGAAACCAGAAAAGGTTGAATACTTCCACCCTCCCATGAGGTTACCCCTTTCCAGTCTGAGATGAACTTTGTCCGCTCTTTCCATATGTAGGAGGACCCCATTACTAGCAGCCTCTCTGGTTACATCTTGGTCTCCCGCAAAAGCTGAAATCACTGGGTAGTTATTTTGCATTAAACTTACCTAAGATACAAGCAAAAAATAAAATCAGAGTTTTCTAAATAGTTAAAGACATTAAAGGAAAAACAATAGTTACACTCCTTTTAAAGCTACCTCAACACTCAAATGCCACCATTATCAGCATACATAAACATAATTAATAAAGCCTTTTATCATATCATATCATCTATGTCTACCTATATATGTGTGAAAATGTGTAATCCAGATAGCTTTACTGAAAAATGTGTAATCCAGATAGCTTTACTGAAAAGATAGGTAGATTAGCAGAAAATCATTTCATAATTTAAAAAAAATGGAAGAAATTTTGAAAGACCCAAGAAGGGAATGCTGCTGATTTGAGCCCCCTGTAATTGAGGCCTGCTTCAGCTGTTGTTGCCCTGTGTTGGGTACTTCTGCAGAAAAGCATGAAATAAGTCTAAAGACCAGACTAGATTAGATCATACCACATCTTCATAGCTTTATGATTCCATTTCCTAACTAGCCATTATGTATCATACTGTTGTGTACCACAATTCTTATAGAAACTAGAGCAGGTATGCAAAACAATTTTGGGGGGGTAAGAAGCAATGCATAACAATATACTATTCCTAGGTTTTTACCTACCAATCTCATCTAATGCTCACAGGCATTGTGCAAAATAATGCTAGCATCTGAACAAGAAAGCTTTTTTAGATTCACTACGTACCTGGATAGTTTGTCTGTTATAAACTTTGACCACATGGAAACTGAAGCTATAAATTCCTTTCCTGGGTGCTACAAATGCACTGGAGGCAAGATCAAAATGGTTGCCGATATTAACTAATACCTAATGGAAAAAAAAAAAAAAAGATGATGTCATTCCTTAAGTAATTTACAGCAAAGAAACTGGAACAATGGCGAAAAAATTATCAAAAATTTATCGAAAAGAATAGCATGTCTTGAAATTGCTTTCATTTTTCTATTCCAGTTATCGATTTCAAATATTGTTGGCTAATTTATAATATATTCATTTTCATGTACATTTTTGTCTGGATTCATTATCTATTTGTATTTATGTTTTTAATAAATAAATGCAAAATTCCTAATAAATGAAAGTAAAATTCCTTGTTAAAATGTCAATTAAATTCAAAGTAACATTAGTCCGCAAGGCCAAATTTTTATTTGCCCCTAAAACTATAAATGGCCGTGGGAAACCTATGACAGATGTAAATTGCAATTAAGCAACAACAGGATTAGATCTGACTGTAGAATGGGTAATGTAGGAGGACAAGAAAATATTAATGGCACTGAAACTGAATGAAAAATGATATGACAATAATCTATCCGCAGTCTGTTATATAACAGAGCCACAGAATAGAACTTGTGAAAAATTGCTTAGTAAATAGCAGATGACATACAAGCAAAACTCTATAAAGCAAATTTGAAATCAGTTTATGCTTCTGATAAAAGAACAGTGCAACTAATTAAATCCAACATATATACTTCTCTATATAATGACTTCTTGGAGTAGGAGGTACTTTGAACACATGCTTGATAACTTTTATGTTACTGTCTCATTATTACAACAAATAAATTTACTAAGAAAAGACTTTGACTAATTACATTTCCAACCTGCATTTTGACACCATTTCTTTCTCACCTTCTTCAAAGACATTTTTTTTAAACTAATGATAATCATTGTCTATTTCAACAGTGCAGAATAAAACAATGGGGGAGGATATTATTCCAAAGTGAGAAGACAATCTGGCATCATCTAAGACATTTGAGCTTTGGGATGCAAAATGCTACTGAACTGTAGGGAAACAGTGAAGTCAAATACTTCAAAAGTAGATTTGCAGTGGAAGATAATTATTTGGGTTACATTTGAAAATGTTAACAAAAGAGGGATTTTTTTTAAAAGTTCCCAATAAGAATCACCCAGATAGTAAAAAGCATAAGTAAGAGTTATTACAAATAAAGAAAAGGGAAATGAATAGGATTAGGCAACAAAAATGCACTGTGCTATAAAGCTTTTTATGAACTATAATAACTATTATTTTATCAATTTTGTATAGAATATAGTATTTCCAATACTGTAAAAGGCAATTTAATTAGCTGCTTCTGTATCACTAGGTAAGAATGAATATTTCACAAAAGATAATTTTATGTCCTTTTCAGCATTTTATTATTCACCTTACCTACTAAAAGCTTGTCAGTGTAATTTAGATACAGTGCAGTATTTAGGTAAATTTACAAACAGTTGTGTATATGGAAAGAGTGGGAAATCCGGTATCAGTTTTGTGGGTTATTAAAACCACACTCAGGATTTAGAAGATTAAGGAACTCTGAGAACACAATGGAAGACCTTTCCCCTTCTATTTTCCCTGAAAAATAGCATCATCTTTCAAGCCTCATAGATCAGCACTTCCAGAATCATAATGAATGATTAGCAGATAAATCATTGCTTGAAAGAAAAAATATTTGAAACTATTTTATTGGATGATGATGCAATTTACCCATCATTAATTATTACTACTGAATGAAACACCCCACCAGCCAGTAACCTAGTTTTTGAATATTTTCCTTCAGGCAATGACTTTCCCATGTATCTAGTTTGTTTAACTCCTTTATTAACTTTAACACAATGGTTAAAGCATAAATAGAGAAAAAAAAACAGTGAAATTACTTTAGATTTGTCTAGGGGTAGAAAAAAATAAGTTGGTACATAAGCATAGAATAAGGCTTAATGGATAGACTAGGCTTATTAAGAACTACATAAGTGGTGTTTTGTATTTAATCCCATTGCAAACATTTGTTAGAAATGTAGTACAGAATGTATGTAAAATCGCTGAGCCATAAGATGACAATTTCTATATTTGGCATGATGCATTATTTCATGAGCGTGAGTATAAAGCAAAAAAAAAAAAAAAAATTAAAAAAAACCAAACAGTACACTGAACAGGCAACACATTCATCTTTTCTCTCAAGAGATTTAGAATTCAGTGTCAGCAGAAATTGGAAATTATTAAAACTTAGGAATCTATATTCTTTAGAAGAAGTTAGACTCTGTAATATTTCCAGTTATCAATTATCAAGCATAAAATTAGCTTATTATGCTAACAAAAATATTCTCCATCATTAGAAAAAGAAAAATAACTTAAAAAAAATAGAGAGAGAGAGAAGCAAGCTAACTCCAGATCCTGTTTGTTATAATTAGGCAGTTTAAATATAAGGAATACTCCTCAATATGGGTTTATTAATATTACATTTCTACACCCACCCTCCCCCTGCCCCAACCAGCCTGCAATTAAATGCATTTAAACTTTTACACCAAAACCATCGATAAACCTTTATCTTGTAAAGTTTCTTGTTTTCCTCTAAGGTGATCAAATTAAACACCACTGCAAGTGAAATGACGTAAATAGTAATGAATATAGCAACAGAGTGACAAGTATAGTAATACTTTATATGCAGGGCACTGAAACATAAACAAGAATGAGATCAAGAGAAGAAACAGTATGTTAGAAGCAAGGCTTGGTGAGAATGAGGACACTAGCCCACATGATGACCTGTCTCCCTTTAGGGCAGAGAAAGGAGTAACCAGGCATTGCAATGTGTCTTTCCAGCTAGCAAAGGTTGAGGTTTATGCTCTCAAATCAAACTGCATTCACTTTAAATCTCAATTTTTTTTTTCCAGAGCTGTGATGACAGGTGGCATGCTTGCTGATTTACCAGGGATGGCATACTAGTGAATGTGCATGCAGTGTGCTCTAGTTCAATAATGGAATCTGTACAGCACACAAAATGTTTCACTCACCTGGTCAAAGTAGATGGTCATAGTGCGGTTGCTCATCTCTGAAGGCTCGTGGTTGGTGCTCCTGGTGGCAGAGAAGGCCACTTTGGCACTACCGGAGCGCACTGAGATACCCAGTGAAGAGGTAATGGCTCCATCAGAGGATGGGCTTGAGTCACACACCACCAGGCACTTGCCCTCCAGCACAATGGGCTCGGTGTCATTCTGTGCGCTGGCTGGCGGCAGCACTAGCCCCAGAAACAGTACCATGGACAGCACCAGTGCCAACCCCAGGTGGCAGCTGTAGCACAGTTTCCAGCAGCTAAGCCTTAGGGTGGCTCCAGCTCCTCTCCACCCTACCCTCATCCTACAGCCGCAACAACCTGCTGCCAATTCTCGGCTGGGTCCGGCTCCGGCCACAGTTCCGGCTTCCCTTCACTTTTTCACTGCCCAGTCAAGCACTGCCCCTCCCAGATGTCAAGCCAATAAGACCCTCCTTAAACAGCTTGAGGGACAAAGTCTACAAAGAAAATCATAAGGAAAAAATAGAGATTAGTATTAAGTTATAAATAATAACAATTATAATAAATTAATATCGGATTCAGTTTTCCATAATTTTTCATCCTATCCTATGAGTAGAGACCTTCATTTTCAGTTCATATTTTGTATTCCCTTGGAATTTATCAGTGTTCATTATAATGAAGAAAAACAGGAGAATATTTGTGTAAAAAAAGGAATCACTTTTTTCACAGATGTTCTTCTTTTTTCTTCATTATAATAAACACTGATGAAATCCCAGGAATAAATAAAATAAAAGCAGAAAACAAAGGTCCCTACCTAGGGGCACTGGTCATGCTAGCCTTGCCACCAGCTTAGATTGCCATGAAATATGAATTTTATTGAATTCCTCAAATCCATGTAAATAAAAATGAAATAAGCATTCACTTATCCATGTGATTAGGAGCCTCGGGAAAGTTTATAGTTGGAAAGTGTAAAAGTAGCAGGTTGAAGCAAAGTCTGAAATGAAGCCACTATGCCACTGAGCTGACAGCTGAGTCCGCCCTCTGTACAGCTCTTAATCCCATTAAATCGACCTTTCTAGGCTGCTGAATAGATTAAAAACAATGCCATCATCCTTTAGATTGCAACTTCTTTGCACTCTTTTATACACCACTTTCAGGACAGATTCTAGCAATGGAATACAAACAAACTCCAGGGAAGAAATCTCATAGATTATTGTCAGTCTGTTTGGAACTAGAGATCATTAGCAAAATCTGTAGTGGTGCCTCTACCATTGTAAAGCAGAGGTGCATGGAGACTCAGAACTACTGACTTCTGCTTGCATGAGCTACTGAGCATCGAGTCCTTTCCCAAGGAAAAGAAATTCTT